>NC_072790.1:207864896-208471771 GCF_028583425.1 Eublepharis macularius
AAACTGTCGCAGGGATCAGGGAAGCCCCCCGCCTTGCTAAAGAAGGAAATAGCTGCCAGGTCTCTACGCATGGTCCCGGCAGTGAGGCCCAGACCATGCAAATGGGCCAGGTATTGCAACACCGTCGCTTGAGATGCTGGCCAGGGGACCGGCACATCCAGTCCGTCAGCGAAGGCCAAGAAGCGTGCCACCACCTTGGTGTATGATTGCAGGGTCGATGGTGCCACCGAGTTGAGGATTCCTTGCATCACGATGTCCCGCCAATCAGCCACAGGTCCGCGGGGAATGGGTCGGGTGTGCGGCGTGCCTCGGGGGCCAGCGTGAAGAACCTCTCCATCTGGAAGCGAGATAGTGCGTCTGCGATGCCGTTATCCAGGCCTGCTACATGACGGGCTGAGAAGGAGATGTTAGCCGCAAGGCAACATAGCACAAAGTGGCGAACGAGACGCATGACCCGCTCAGAGCGAGAGGACTGCTTGTTAATCACCCGCACGGAGGCCTGGTTGTCGCACCAGAAGAGGACCCTCTTGTCCCTGAGCTGCTCCCGCCAAACCGTCACGGCCACCAGGATGGGGAATAGCTCCAGGAAGGTGAGGTCCCTGAGGATCCCTGAGCTGGCCCATGAGGGGGGCCAGCGCTCCGCACACCACCTCCCATTGAAGTAAACCCCAAACCCCAAGCTGCCGGCCGCGTCCGACCTGACCTGCAAATCGGCCCCCAGGTCAAGGGAGCCCTGCCACATAGACACCCTGTTGTAAGCGGAGAGGAAGTCCTGCCAGACCCCAAGGTCCTCCTTAATTCCCTTGGAGAGACGGATGTGATGGTGAGGCGCAGAGGCCCCCCTGCAGGCCCTGGAGAGGCGGGCACAGAAGGCCCACCCCGGGGAGACCACCCTGCAGGCAAAGTTGAGGTGACCGATAATGGACTGGAGCTCCCTCAGTGTACATTTTTCCCGTGCCCGGATGGCAGTGATAAGCTCACGCAGGCGACCCAGTTTGTCTCGCGGGAGGCGGGAGAGCCCAGCCTCCGAATCTAGCTCAATCTCCAGGTAGGTGATGCGGGAGGAGGGGCCCTCCGTCTTTTCCTGGGCAAGGGGGACCCCCAGTTCCTTGGCCAAAGACTGAAATATGTGTAGGCGAACAGCGCAAGTGTCACCACCAGGGGGCGCCATGATCAAAAAGTCGTCCAAATAATGAGTAATATGAGGGGAACCCATCCGGCCCTTGGCGGCCCACTCCATAAAGGTACTGAAGGCCTCGAATGCTGCGCAAGCAAAGGAGCACCCCATGGGCATGGCCCTGTCCACATACCACTTCTCCCTGAACCTGAAACCTAACAGGCAAAAGTCAAGGGGGTGAACGGGCAACAGCCGGAAGGCGGATTCCACATCGCACTTGGCCATGAGAGCCCCAGGCCCGCACGACCGCACCAGGCGAACTGCGTGGTCGAAGGAGGCATACTTAACAGAGCAAAGCTCTTGGGGGATGCAGTCATTGACGGATGAGCCCCGCGGGTACAAAAGGTGATGGATCAGCCTGTATTCCCCGGGCGCCTGCTTAGGGACCACCCCCAGTGGGGAGACCCTCAGATTTGGTAAGGGGGGAGAGGAGAAGGGGCCGGCTACCCGGCCGGCTGCCAATTCCTTGGCTATCTTGGCTGCAACCACCTCTGGCAGTTCCCTGGCAGATTTAAGGTTGCCTGAGGTGGTGGCTACACGGGGACCCGTGAAAGGGATTCTGAAGCCCCTCGAGAAGACATCCAGTAAAAAGGAGGCCGCTAATTTGTTAGGGTAACATTCCAGGAGAGGGCGCAGGGACTGTAAGCGCACCGGGGTGTGGGCCAAGCCCAAATCCCAGCAGCCAGAGCTATTTGCTGCCGCTGGCAGGCTGGGCGGCGGTGGTGCTGGGCCCCCCGTCCCTGTGGGCACCGCTGTTGGAGGACCGGCCCCCCCGAAAGGGGGCGGAAGGCAAGGATCCGCGAGGGCATGATAGGCGAGCATGTGGGGCCCCGCAAGATTCGCAGCTGTGCTCATAGTGGCACTTTGACCGCTGGCACCTGCCTTGGTTGAACTCCCAACAGACCCCCCGGGGCTTCTCCCGCCGGCCGGGCCAGCGGCCGCGGGGGGCCTCCCCCTTGGCCCTCATTTGGGGGCCCACCAGCCAAAGCCATAGCTTTTGGCTGATGAGATCCCATCTGGATCTGGGATTATGCGAGGCCCTCTTCCGAAAGGCCTCATCATAGTCCATTGCCGCGGCCTCCCCGGCCAGGGCACGGGCGCGCAGGACGTTGCCCAGGTGGTTGGAGAGGTGCCACCCCCTCTCTGGATAGGCAAGCTGAACGACCCCCATATAGACAGTGAAGCCCTCCAGCCAATTATTAAAATTGCGCTCGGCAGCCGCTTTCCTAGCCCGCTTTTTGCCCAGCGTTGAGGAGGGGGCACACCTCCCATCCTCCGCCTCCGGCCTAAGGAGGGAGAAGACGTCCACATAATAGCCATTTAAGATCCTCTCCCGCACTTTTCGGGCGAGGTGGATCCCGGGGGGTCCTCCTCATCCGTGAAGGTTCTGAGGGAGGAGGGGTTGTCCTTTGGGTCTCCACCCCACACACCCCTTGGGTCACCCTCCCCGGAAGCTGGCCCCCTGCGCCTTATCGCCCAGTCGGGGAGCCCCGGGGCAGATGCAGCCACCCCCCAATAGTCCTCCTCCTGGGTCTCCTCATCGGAAGATGAGGACTCACCTGAGGATCCCCCGCTGTCTGAGTCCTCCTGCCGTCTGTGTCTTCGTCCCTTTCTCTTAGGAGCTTTCCTTTTCTTCACGGCTGGCCGACGCTCGGGACTGGAGCTCCCGGAACTGGTGCTCGCAGATCTCTCGGCCCGGCATCCCCTGACTGACCTGCCCTTCCTCTTCTGGCTGCCTGCTTTCTTTGGGACCTCGACAGGCTCTGGGAGGGCAGCAGCCCCCCCAGGCCTGGAGTTCCCCAAGCTCTCGACCCGGGCCGTGAGAAGCTCCAGCGCCCGGCTGATGCTGTGCAAGGAGCTGGGGGAGGCCTCCAAGTCCTCTGGAGTCCCCCCCCTGCCTCCTGGCTCTGGCCCTAGGAGGGGGTTTGGGCCGCACCTTCCCCGCTTGCCCGCTCCCCCCAGGATGCACCGAAGCTTGCAAATGGCCCACAGAGGGGCGAGAAGCGGCGCCCCCCCCGCTGCTGGGCCCCCCCGCCCGCTTCCCCCTCCCCGTGCTGGGAATCTTGTCCCTGGGGCTGCCCTGCTGAGAGCCCTTCTTCCCTTTGGCCCCGGAGGAGGCTGCCCCGGCCCTGCTGCCCGCCCTGGAGGGGGCAGCTGCCTTTCCACCTCCCCCTCCCCGAGCCTTCCCTCTGGCTCCCCCGGCCCTCTTCTGGGGTGGCATCGCCGCTCTGGCTGCTGCTGCCGGGTGGGGCGTCTTCCTCTTCTGCTGCTGGGTCTTCACAGTGCCGGGGCCCGGGGCTTCAGCCACACCACGGGGCCTTCGGACACCGCGCTCCCACCTGCCTCTGGGCGAGGCCTAGGGCAGGGAGCCGCTCAGCCGCGGAGGGGGGGGGAGCGTGAGGGCTCAGCTCCAACCGCTCCGAGCTCCGCCTCAGCCTCCGGACGCTGCCTCCGTTCTACCTCTTCGCCGCTCTTCTTTTGTGGCCAGGAGCCGTGCAGCCAAGGAGATGGGCGTCGGGAGGGCTCAGCTCCAGCCGCTCCGATCCTTGCCCCCAGTCTCCGAGCGCTGCCTCCGCTCTTCCTCTTCGCCGCTCTTCCTTCGCAGCCAGGAATGGAATGCGGCGGGGCCGGGCTGGAGCCGGTTAAATAAGAAACCGCCGGACCAGAGGGAAGACTGCCTCCCCGAGGTCCGGCAGCAGGCCCCGCCCTGCCCCCCGGCCGCCGCGATTGGCTGGCCGGGGTTTGAATTGATTGGCCGTCAGCTTGCCCGCATGGACGCCGGGCAAGCCGACCCAGAAGCCGAGGTGCCCGCCCCGCCTCCCCACCCCGGCAGCAGCAAACCGAGCACCCGGTAAGTCGGGCGCTCGCGCTTATATGAGTTTTAAAGTTCTGGTTTTAATGGTTTTAGTGATATGTTTTGATTGAATTTAAGGTTATATAATGTGATTTTAATATGTATATTTTAATTTGTTAGCCATGGAGGCCCTTATGAGGGGGCAGAAAGGTTGTTTCTGTGCTAAATAAACAAACAAATAAATCTTGCATTCAGGACACAAGTAGAATGAAGGTCTTGCATAGGAACAAAGAGAAAAGTCTTTCACACAGAGAACAAAATCTTGCATGAAGAGCAAAGCCAGGGTTCCTCTCTGGAATGCCTGGATTCCTGTTCATCCTGCTTTGGTTGTTCATGCAAGACTGTTGTTCTGTATGTGAAACATCTTGCTTAGTTTCTATGTATGTTTGTGTCTGCTTCGTTCTGCTGGCAGTAAATTTGTTTTGCGTATAAAGGTTTTGTATTTAATTGTTAAGTGTTGGCTGAAATTTGTATTATACCTTTTGTTCCTCAGGCACTGCCAGTGCTCCAGTTAGAGATCCTTCCAGGTGGGAAGGAAGTGAATGGCTAATCCGCTGGACCTGGGGGAGCACACCTCCCCTCATACACCCCAGAAACTCTGGGGAAGATTCAACCCTCTCAATCCACAGACAGCTTACTTAGTAAATTGAGAAATTATTGGACCGAAAGTGCAAATACTGGCCTGTTCATCTGGCAACCTGAGAAAAGGGCTAAGTTTTGAACTACTTACTTTGGAGGTAGAAGTTTATACAAAATGTCACTGTTCAGGAAATCAGAATGCAGTGCAATATTGCCCAGCCACAAATGAGGGAGGCTATATTTTGAGGCAAATAGACCACAATATTATTTCTGTTATGGAATGTCTATATACAGGGCCAAACTGTACATGAGGTTAATGATTGGTGATGGAATTCTCTCTGAAATACAATTTAGCCACACAAAACAGCTCTCTCTGTGTGTGTGTGTGTGTGTGCGCGTGCATGCACAGACATTATAGAACAGGGTTTTGGTGATGGAGATAAGGTGCTGTATTTTTAAAATTCTTCCCTAGTGTGGGAAGCCTGGGGGTGTATGTCAACTTCAATTGCAGAAACAGGGCAAAGGGGAAAATTAAGACTCCTTTGGTATGGTGGCTTATTGACAATTCATGTTCCCTCACAACTTTTTTAAAAGTTAAATTCTATATCAGGGGATTCAAGTATGGATCCCTAAGGTCATGTGCATCTTAATCCTGTCTGGATGGGGGAGGTCTGTATTATTATTTATAACTCCCTTTGCAAATATACATTTTGGGGTTCAGAGGAAGCAAATATGCCACTTCACAAAGCAAAAATCTTTCCCTCCGCCTTGCTATTGATAAGGATCTTTAAAACTAACTGGTTCCAAATGGTAATAACAGTTAAAAATTATTGTTGAGCCCAGTGATTTCAGGGTGCCTCCCCTCCCGAGTAGCATGAAAGAAATATCTGCTGCAATTGTGAGCAGTAGCTCATAAAAGAAACTCCATCTGAAAGACCTCATCCACTCCAGATTCATGAGCTTTTTGGATGCAAGAATTTTTATTTCAGCCGGAAATAAGTTATGCACCTTAAACCAACTAAACAAGTCCCTGTAGAAAAAGATGTCAGTGGCGAAGAAGACATCATTTCTTGTTCCAGTAAGCACTTTACACCTAATCACAAAGATAATGTTTCAGGGAAAATTTCCTCTCCAACACAGCAGGCGTGTAAAAAGATGTTATCACTGAAGCAGGACAGGCCCTGCATAGGAAGTGTTTCAAAGAGCAGCTTCGTCTTGGAAGTTTTTTCCACCCCCAACTTGTGCAGTTTAAAACTCTTGCTGGGAGTCTGCGTGCAAGTCTGCCTGAGAAATGAAGGCCTTTGTTGAAAATCAGGAGTTTTGTACTGAAACGGATGAGGGTGGAGGCGGCAGCAGGAACCAAATACTTGCCTATAGCTGTTTTTTGAATGCTGACTTTAGGTTTTGTTAAAGGAAATGGATTTTGGCAATGCAATTGAAGAGAGGCAATACCTCTCTTACTGCCCAGTGCTGCCAGCTCAGAGTTTAGTGAGGGGTGGTGGGGAGTGAGACAAAAACAGACACAACATTTTTATAGCACAGAGAATACTTGGGAGGTATCTCCACTGTGCTTGGATTAAATGTAATGTTTGTGTATTTTATTTATTTATTTAGATTTATACCTCACCCTCCCCACGAATGGGCTCAGGTTGGCTCACAACATCCATCCAATACAATAAATAAGTCATAAAAATATAAAATCAGTAATAATCTTAAAACAGTCATTAAAATAGTTCAAGCACCTTATATATGGGCTACTTAGACGGACAATCAGGAGTTTACATATGGGCCATAAGATATGGGCATAACACATGGCCAAGAGCAGTCACAGAAAAAGTGGTGGTCTTAGGTGGAAGAGGAGGGACACCAGCTGGTCCTCAACCAAAGGCCTGGTGGAACATCTCCATTTTACAGGCCCTGCAGAACTGTAACAGGTCCTGCAGGGTCTGGATCTCCAGCGGGAGAGCGTTCCACCAGCCCAGGGCCAAGGCAGAAAAAGCCTTGGTCCTGGTCAAGGCAAGACAGATGTCCTTCGGAACCACCAGAAGTTGCTTGTCTGCAGAGCACAGCACCCTGCAGGGGACATAATGGGAGAGGCAGTCCTGCAGGTATGCTGGTCCCAGTCCATGAAGGGCTTTAAATACCAAGGTTAACTTCTTGAACTGGATCTGGAATTCCACTGAGAGTCAGTGCAGCTGGTACAGCACAGGATGGATATGCACTTGCATTGGCGTTCTGGTGAGAACATGTGCTGCTGAATTCTGGACCAGCTGTAACTTCTGGGTCAGGCTCAAAGTCAGCCCAGCATAGATTGAGCTGCAGTAGTCTAGCCTGGAAGTGACCATTGCATGGATTACTGTAGCCAGGTCCTGGGGCGAGAGATAGGGCACCAGATGCCTGGCCTGTAGAAGATGAAAAAGAGGCAGACCTGACAACAGGACCTGGGCCTCCATTGAAAGTGTGGCATCCAGAGTCATGCCCAGGCTCCTCACTATCAACGAAGGTTTCAGTTGTACCCCATCGACGGTTGGGAGCTGGGTCCCCAGCTCCATCACCCCATGACCCAGACACAGAACCTTTGTCTTCAGGGGATTCAGTTTCAGGTGACTCTTATGTAACCATGCTGTCACAGCCTCAAGACCCTTGGCCAAGGAATCTGGAGTGAGATCAGACTGGCCATCCATCAACAGTGACAACCCAGCCCAAAACTACAGGCTACCTGGGTGAGAGGACGCATATAGATGTTAAATAGCATTAGGGAAAGAATCACCACCTGAGGGACGCCACATACCAAAGAATGGTGAGTGTACCTGTGTTCCCCGAGTGCCACCCTCTCCCCAATTATGAAGGAAGGAGGTTAGCCATTGTAAGGCTGTGCCACGAATCCCCACGTTGGCGAAGCAGTGGGTCAGAAGATCATGATTGACCATGTCAAACACCGTGTCAAACACTGTGAGGTCTAAATGTATCAGCAGTGCTGACCTGCCCTGATCCAGGTGTCGCCGCCACAGATCATCTGTGAGAGTGACCAGAGCCATCTCCATACCACAGCTGGGTCTGAAGCCGGACTGGAATGGGTCCAGGATAGGGTCCATGTATACCTGCAGCTGTTCCGCTACCACCCTCTCAATTACCTTACCCAGGAATGGAAGATTTGAAACTGGGCAGTAATTGGCTGGATCAACATGATCCAGTGATGGTTTCTTTAATAAGGACAGCACCACTGCTTCCTTCGCGTCTGGGAAAATCCCAGGAAAGATTGATGATATCAGTTTTCACCAGCCAGGATGGGCACGGGTCCAGTGGGCATGTAGTAGGTTTCATAGCATGCAGGACCATGTCTACCTCCTCCTGGGAGAGTGGCCTGAATTGATCTAATATCAACCCTGAGGATGACCAAGAGGCCTTCAGTTCACATACTGCATCAACTGTGGTGGACAGGTCCTGTCAGAGTGACAAGATCTTATCCGCAAAATAGTCTCCAAAAGCTGCACAGCTTATCACCAGATTTACAGTTTTATTTGTCCCATGTATGAGGGACATTAAAGACTGAATCACTCTGGAAAGTTGTCCTGGGTGAGAACTAGCAGATGCAGTGGAAGCTGCATAGTAATCTCTCTTTGCAGCTTTCACTGTTGCCTTATAGGCCTTCATCAACATTCTATAAGATGTTCTTCTCACTTCATCATGGAGTCGCTGCTACACTCATGCTAGCTGGCTTAGCTCCCATTTCATCTGTCATAGCTCCTCGGTATGCCAAGGAGCTACTCTAGTTTGGGAGTGGAGAGGGTGACAGGGAGCGATCTCATGGATGGCTTTGGAGAGATGGGCATTCCATTCCTCTATCAGCTCATCCACTGAGCTGCTGGGGGGGCATCGGATCCCACAGAGTGTTCTGGAATCCAATTGGATATTTGATTCCACAGGTGAGCATAAATCATCTCGATGCCCAAACGAGGGTGGGGTGTGGGGGTGTTGCAGTGCCCAGACGAGCCCTCAGGATGAGGTGGTCTGACCATTTTTATTTTGATCCTAGCTTTCCTCAGAGTTGTTCAAAGATTCTGCTCTACCCACTTTAGGCTCACAGCAACCCTGCAAGGCAGGTTAGGCTGAAAGGTATTGACTGCCCCAAGATCACACAGTGAACTTCCAGGAAGTGTTAAACTTTTAACCCATACTTAGCACTCTAACAACTACACCATACCCTTTTTGTGTCATCTAATTTTATTATTCAATATGTCAGATAAGCAAAAATAAATTCCAAAAGAAACAACACTGAAACAAAATGACAATTTTTACCTTGAGTCAGTTCTTTTTCAATATGCAGTAATTAAGAACTGGAAACCCAATCCTTTATAAGATCATGAACATAACCATGTTGGATCAGACCAATGGCCTATTATCCAGCATCCTATTTCACAAAATGGCCAGACAGATACCCCCAGAAGGCCTACAAGCCATGACACAGAGGCCAAAGCCTCCCCACATTGGTTGCTCCAGCACTGTTATTCAAGATATTACTTCTTCACCTCCTCTACTAACACATGTACTGGATTTACCTTTGCTGTGAATTTTCTCCAATTTCCAATGCTATGAGCAGAGTTTGGACTTTTTAGATACATTTTTTTAGGGTAACTGGCATATTTACCAGGATTAACTATTAATTCAGTATCCTTACCCTCCCAGCCAATCACGTGTGTTTTTGAAAGTCTGTTTTTAGTTGAGGAGAAGGGGAAGTGGTTTTGTGATTGCCACAAATGACGGCCAAACAGCACTCTAAGCAGCTGGATAGTGAAAGAGGAAGGAGGGGATCTGAGATTGTCATGAGGTTCAGCATCAGCACTCTTCAGAGCTGGCTTCTTCTGGAAACAGGGAGTTAAAGTCAATCAGGAAATTTGCAGTTCTTCTGAAAAGAAAGAAAAGGCTTAGTAACAGGTCCACAGCAGGTATCCCACTCAAGGTGTGCCTCTCTCTATATGGCCTGATTATAAAAAAAGAAAGGTGGTAGGTGAGAAGTCCTGGAGTGGTCTCAGAAAGATGTAGGCATGCCAACCTCCAGGAAGTGGCTGGAGAATTACAGCTGATCTCCAGGCTACAGAAATCCATTCCCATGAACCAAATGGCTGCTTTAGAGGGTAGACTGTATGGCATTATACCTTATGGAGCTCCCCAAACCCCGCCCACCCAGGCATCACCCTCAAAATCTCCAGAAACTTCTCAACATGGAGCTGGCAACCCTAATTGGGGGTGTCTCCTTTACCAGTACCCCAGCTGCAGTTATCACTGGTATTTCTCTGTGACCCCCCCTCCCAAGATAGGATCTCTTTTTGTTGTTTAGATTTGAGCGGCTGCCCTCTTCCTTCTGGGCTGAAGTTCCAGTCTGGAGTTCTTCTGTTCCATCCTTAGAATCGACTTCTGCTGCCTGCTTTCCTTCTGTTTATTATGAGGATGATAAGGTTCTGTTAGGTCTCCTCTATCCTGGGGGTGGCTCTTCATTTCTGGTGTGGCTGCACCAACATCCAGTCAGGCTAGTCAACCCACATAGTTAACGGGGCCCCTGCTGTAATGCCTGACACAATGAATTTGGCATGCCAGAGATCCACAATTAGCCTTCAAATCCTCTGTGTCAAATAGAGAATATGCTGGAATTTGTTTCTGCTCTTTTTTTAAAGGAATGGTGTAGTCATTCTCTCTTTTCACCATGAGAGGTGGGTAAACAGGAGAGGGGGGTGGATCGGTAGTGAGCAAGATTCAAGTACAGTAGCACCTAAAAGATCAACAAGATTTGCATATACCCTGCAAATTTTGTTGGTCTTCAAGCTGCTACTGAACTCAAATCTTCCTCTTCTACTGCAGACTAACATGGGGTCACTCTAAACATTACTTCCTTCACAAATTCACCACAGAACCAACTTGGATTCATGCACACACACACACAGCAGCTCTGGTGAATGGCTTGTATAAAAGAGAGCCCAAATGAGCTCAGAAAGATGCTGACAGAGCCGGGAGAACTCCTGCCCTTCTCTCAAGTCCTCCCCCACCCCAGAGCAAAGACAGTGCGAGGGGGGGGGAGAGTTTTCCTGTTTCTGCTGCTGCATATGGTTGTACTGTGTGCAGTGCAGCAGAGCCATTGGTAGATTAGGGTGGCGATAAGTTCTGTTGCAATTTTGGAACAGCATAGCAGAGAGATCTTGTGATTTCTGGTACCTTCTGTCAAATGTGAGCTGGTCTCTGCCATGGTGGTAGAATCCTCACCAACTGAATCTGCCCTCATCTTCCTCCTCTCTGCTCCTGCCCACTTTGACCAGAGTTTACAGGTAGTTGATAGTTTCAGCCTAACTACAGATCTTTATAGGCCCTTACTGTTTACTCTCCCTGCACGATGAAAAGAAAGGACATCTGTCTTTCCCAGAAAGCCAAGCAAATACAAATTCTAATATATCCTATATTTGATTTCCTTGATTATGATTCTATGCACAAATACAGTGCTTCACATAGTAGAGGTTCTTGCCTCTGAAGAGATCTTGAAGCATATGATGCTGCAGCATCATGGAAGCTGAGCAGGAGTGAGCCTGATCAACATACCTCTTTTATGTCATTGTCACCTTTTTATTTCAAAGTGCATCTGATGCAGAGCCCAGATGCGCTGCCTTTATGGGATATTATGGCTATTGCTGAACTTTTATTTCCTATTGTATTCAGCTGTGGTTACGGCTGGTTTTATTGGGATTGTATTTTGATGTCTGCAATTCGAAAGTTTCATTGTGTGTTTATGGCATGTAAGCCACCTTTGGAGCAGAGGGTTAGAAATTAGATGAATTTCTCTATCAGTTCCTGGATTAGACTCTACTGGAAGCTGCTCTGAGCTAGTGAAAGAGTGGGAAATGGAGCAAAGAAAGCATGACTCCACCTCTCACTTTCTCTTTTTAGTAGCATAGGAGCATGGGTTGCTAATTTGATTGGGCGTGGTATTTATGGAGGGGCAGTTTAATTCTCTCTCCAGCATAATGCCCATCCTTCAAAGCTGCTTGTAAGCCCTGTGGGGAGAGGAGATACAGTCCCTGAGTGATGCCTAAGGTTTCCACCCCGTGAAGCCATGGTAGTTGGTGGGTGGGATCAGGTAAATATTGTAGGAGGAAAGAGCTCTCTGACTGCTGCCTGCCTGATTAAATAAACAGCTCAAAACACCTGATCTGAAGTTAAAATAAATTGTGGGAAATCCTGTCACAACTGCCTAGTTGTGGAACATAATTAGTTTGGCACGTATGCACACCCATTGCATTTCTGCACATTTGGATTCTATAGTTTGGCTGCTTGAGGAACAAGTATACACCGAGGCTTGTTACTTAAAAAAGAAATAGAAGTTCTCTTGGAAAGTAAATGTTAAAATAACTAAATCTGCTGTGTTTAAAGAGAACTTATATAAGATGTTCCATAGATGGTATCTAATGCCAGTTAGACTGGCTAAAATGTTTAAAAATATGTCAAATAAGTGTTGGAAATGTAAAGAAGGTATAGGGACATTTTTCCACATGTGGTGGTCCAGCAAAGAAGTGCATAGATATTGGATAATGGTACATAAATTATTACAAAATATCTTACAGACAACAATTCCTTTGAAACCAGAAATTTTTCTATTAAACTGTATGTCGGACATAAAGAGAGAGCAAGAACACTTAGTAATCCATATAGTAACAGCGGCTAGAATCTTATTAGCAACCTATTGGAAACAACAAAGAGTCCCCCAACAAGAAGAATTAATAACAAAGGTAATGGAGATGGCGGAAATTGATAAATTAACATTGTTAATGAAAGAGCAAATGGAAGAAGACTTCTCTGTACCATGGGATCCCTTCTACAAATGGATGATAAATAACTATAATCGGTAAACATAAATATGATACTAAGATTAACTGTATAATGACATAATAGAACTCACAATTAAAGATGTAACAAGATGGAATATAAGAGATAAAGAAATAGATAATAGATATTGACAAGTAAAATGATAACTGTCTCATGTTTGTATATATATGAGTTGAAAAACAATAAAAATATAATAATAATAATAAAAAAGAAATAGAAGTTCTTTATTGTAAGAGAATTTCAAACTAGATAGAAAAAACAGAATAAAGGCTTCTAGCTATCTAGGCTAGGATGGAGAGAGATTGTAGAAAGCATGTTGAACCCTCATGGTGGATGAAGGAAACAGAGAGAGAGGAGGAAGTGACCAAATTGATGGAACCCCTAAAAGTAGCATTCTGGGTAACAAAGGGACAGCAGCAGAAGTGTTCAAAGGAAAGGTCAGGGAGCAGCCTTATCTACCCCCGTACACACTCTCTACTGTTGTCCCTTGAGACTCTGGTGTCTGTCTTAGCATTAAGTGACATTGCATAGTCCATTCCTTCCAGCACCCATTTCATGGAGATGAAGAAGGAACGGCCCCCTTCATGTGCAAAGAGGAAGCCAGTGCATCAAAGACCAAACCTCCTTTGCCAGTGGGGTGCAGGTTCATGCAAAAGGCTTGCCTCTTTTTAAAAGCAGAACCCAGAAGTGGGAGACAAAGGTTGGAAGCTCTTTGGATGTGGTATGGACACATCTCCTCATGCAGTCCCCTGTAGCAAATTTTGTCAACAGCCACTAGTTCTGGCATACCGTAAATACGCACACATAATAAACTGAGGGCTGCTGTAGCATAGTGGTTAAGTGGCTGATGAAAATCAGCACTCTGGTGGTTTGACTCCCACTATTGCCATGAGGTCTTCAGGAGGCCTTGGTTAAGCTACTCCTCTCAACCCCAGCTCCCCAGGCGCATTGTGGTGATAATAATAACACTGACTTCATCTACAGCTCTGGGTGTGGCACTAATCTGTCCAGAAGAGCAGTATATAAGCACAGTGTTATTATTACTGTACATTTGCTGCCATATGCTTTTATTCAGGTGAGCAGCATGTAGAAGCTAATGTATGTGTTCCTTCACCTTCAACTCTTCTTTCACTGATAAGAGAAGACTTGGAAGGTGTTTGGGAGTTGCTGACATTAGCCTTAAACACTGTCAATCATATCCAGGGTGAAAAGTAACCAATAGCATTCCTTCCCCCAGGAGATGGTGAAGCTGCTAGGTTTATTTCAGTATTTCTTTTTTTAAAATAAAAAAAATATATTCAGTAAAAAAAAGCTGATTACAAAGCTTCCCAAATTCACCTCCAATTCTATAAACAAATCATGCAGATGTTATTAAGTTTATTTCACCATACTAGTCAAAATAACAATGCATTTATCAAACTTATCCTTTACCATGCAATATTTTTATTAAATTATTTATAGGCTGCCTTTCTCAGGTTGATTAACTCAACTGTACATATTACATTAGCTTTTTGAACTGCCCCTCTTCATTCGGAATTATGTTCCGTTTCCAGTTTCTAGCAAAAACTAATCTTGCAGAGATTATGGCATTTAAAACAAATTCTTAAGCATCCTTGGAAAGGAAGTCTATATAATTCAACAAGAAACTTGTAGGTAGAAGGGTAACTCCTTACCTATTCCTTGAGAAATAGCTCTAGAAATCATTTCCCAATATCCTTGGGCTCTACTGCATCTTCATCACATATGTTAAAGGTGGCATTTATTTCAGTATTTCTGCCTCCCTACCCATAGAATTCTTCAGGTGGTTGACAAATGCTATTGAAAGACAAAATAAAAACAATAAAATAGCTAATACAAAATCAAAACAAAGTGCAGGGAAAAGGAAAATAGAGTTGGATGCTGTAAGCACATTGATAATATTTCCTTCAAGTTAGGCTACTTTATTCCAAATGAGAGATTTCATGTAGATAGTAAATAGCATGAAGAACAAGCTAGTATTGGATACCAGGAGGCCATGTAGCAATCACCCAGAACCACTTTGGAACAGGTCAGTCAGGTAGGAATGAAACACCAGAGAGTCGTGCCCCCATTCTCATTCTAGGGAACCAGGGGATGATATCAAAAACAGCTGAGGGGTCCACTTATGCTCTAGACATTGACATCTTGTGTGTGGAAGACAGAACCAAGGAATAACTGGGTCAACCAACGAGGTCACTTCCCTATTCCAGAGATTTGCTTTAACAGGACTACCAAATATGTCAATAGGGCACTTTCTGGATACCTCCAGGAAATCATCTGAACCCAGCGTTCTTCAAAGGCAACCCTTTTAAATTAGTGCCTTGGCCCTTCAAAAGTTCTGAGTTCTTGTGAGTCAAACAGGGCAAGCCTATGCAGGCTTATTTCAGTCCACTAGAATGAATGGGCTTAGGCTGAGGTACCTCTGCATAGGATTGCACTGTAAACCCCCCTGGGCATAGTCTGTCCATTACTAGGGGAGTGTTAAGATTTCCCAATTCCCAGCCTCACATGTCAACACAGAGAACCATATCAAACCATAGCTGTCATGAGAGCTCCCAAGTCCTGAGCCACTCCAGAATCCAGATAATGTGGCTTCAGCATGGATCCATTTGACTGATCTAGGAAGTGTAGCTCTTATTCTCAGTACATCTTGTTTACCCTCATATAATCTCATAGCCAATTGTGATTGGTCACATGGCATTGTGATAACATACTGTTCAATATGATCCCTGATTGTCTGGGATCACCCATGTGACTAACCGAAGAAGAAAACTAATACAAAAAAGTACCATTGCCATGACTTTTTTGATATAACACCACAGTTCCTTTCTGTACTGAAGCTAAGTATATGCAACTGAAATGCAAGCATAATCTTCCCGTTTATCTTTGCCTCTAGCTCTTTCCACTTCCCTTAGATTTTCTCTGCTATTTTAAATTTTAGATTGTAAACTCTTTGAAGTAGAAGCCTGTCTTCCTGCCATGCACATTAACGTGCACACATATATTATATAATAGAATATAAAATAATCGATATCATAAAGTAAAACAACAGCAACAACAATAATCCATAATTGTAATATCTAGAAGAAAAAAACATCAGACTAGCCATGGCTAAGGGAAGCAAAGGTATCCAACAAGATTGGGAAAAATAGTTATTTTCAAAATTGAAGGTGATGTTCTTGCTGAACAGCGCCATTTTCAGGCCAGATATTTAAATGGGAGGATATTTGGTACAGCCTCATCCAGAATCTTTGCTCTGTCCTGGAAGAAACAAACCCTGCAGTGATTCCTCTGTCTTTCCAGAGCCTCTTTCAAAACAGGGCATGCTTTGCCTGTGTTTTGTCTGTGATTATGTCTTTTTTTTATAAATAGGCTCCTAAGTGTCGGGGCCCAGCAGGTGGTACAGGCACAGCATGTCTTATGCCTCAGTGGGGTCTCTCTCTTTCTCCCTGGCTCAATTTCCGATAGAGAATGTTTGCTGTCACAGCCACAATTCTACTCATCATTTGGATTTTATTTTTCCCCTCAAGAGAAAGTTAGTAAAGTTATAACAATAATATATCCCCTGGGGTGGAAACCTGCACGAAGATAAGCTCAAAGCTATTCCCGTGGACATGGCGAGAGATACCTCATGAAGAGACTGGTGTCAGCAAAATAGCCCATAATCAAGTTATTTATGCCCAATACAGAGTTACTCTGAGGAGGTTCTCCTCAGCATCAGTAAGTTGAGGAATTCTTAAAAGAACAGAAGAGTTCCTTTAGATGGGGAGCTGATGAATTTATACCTGCTAGAACTCAGTGTTGTATTTTCTCACCGTCGACTAGGCTTGCTAACTCCAGATGGAGAAATTCTTGGAGATTTGGGGGTGGAGCCCAGGGAAGGCAGGGTTTGGAGATAAGGGGGACACCAGAGGGGTATCATGCCATAGAGTCCCCCCCGCTCCAAACAGCCAGTTTTCCCAAGGGAACTGATTTCTGTAGCCTGGAGCTCAGTTATAGTTCCAGGAGATCTCCTGGAGGTTGGCAATGTTACTATGGTCAGCCTTTACCCCCATCAAAAATAAATGCAAGATTATAGTGGCAGAAAACCTCGGCTTGTCATTGTGTATCCATTCATACTGTCTCAAATTCCTGATTATGTACATGAAAAATCAGTAGTTTGCAAGCACTTGTTTATTACATTTAACACTTTACATTTTTGGATATAGTTGAAACTTCTTGAGGCAGAACTACACATTACAAGTACTTTCATGATTTATTTATTTATTTACAAAAACTATACTCTGCCTTTCATTGCAAGGATTATCAAAATGTGATAAACAATTGACATTTAGAAGTTTTCAGATATACCAACATAATCATACTCAGGAATATTTCCTCTTTCCATCTTAATGAACTTTGCTATTAGATCAACAGGTATTTAATGAAATATATAATCAAGTTGGTTTAAAATGAAAAAATAATAACTGTTGTTCTAAAATATTTGAATTTAATTTGACGATGTATTGACTCTTAAATAGTTTTACAACAAAAACATATCTGTACTTTATGATTACTGCTTCAGAAGAAACAAGCAAGACATTTTAAAGATATTTCCAATGGGTATACTAATAAACTTATCTTACATCTAAAACTAATTACATATAAGATATTATATCATAAAATTATAATATATATAAATTATATTAATCAATTAAATAACATATACAAGTGCAATAAAAACTGTATCAAAGACAAGACAAACATAATTTCCATAACTTCATGCAAATCAAAACCAATAATAATAATAAAAATCTATATCACTTATTTCCCATCTTTATCTATAATAAGTGTAATAAGTTTCCCATTTTCTTTTTAAATTCCTTGATCAGTCTTTTATTTATATAATGCATTAATCTGGCCAATACAACATATTCTGCCATTTTATCTTTCCAGTTTTCTCTAGTCGTGCATTCCTCCACTTTCTATTTGGTTGACATTATTGTTCTTGCTGCCATCAACATATACCTGAAGAATTCTTGTAATGTTCTTTCCACATTATCTGGCAAAATTCCCAACAGCATTGTCTCAGATTTCATAGCAAAATCAATTTTTAAAATCCTCTGAATTTCAGCAAGTATTTCTTTCCAATTTTTGGGGGTTTTTTGCATGTCCACCTTCTGCTTCTTTGTACTTCCAACACGCCCCTATGTACATTTTTTCAGTGTCTTTTGGGGTAATATACCATTGGTAAAATATTTTATACCAGTTTTCTCTTAATGCTTGACTCACAGTAAATTTTGTATCTTTCAAAGATAAATTTTCCTGCTGTTGAAAATGTTATCTCTTCTCCAAAATCCTGGATCCATTTCAATAGACACAGTTTAGCTTGTTCTGTTTCTGTATCATATTGAAGTAAAAGTTAGTAAATTTGTACTAATATATGATCTTTCAGTTGAGTAATTATCTTCAAAATTGTTAAGTCTCTTATTCAACCTCCATAAGCATGAGCAGCTTCTTTTGGTCTAGAAGTTAATTGGAGATAAACCAGCCATTGTATCTTAAGAATTTTTTTTGTTATAATTTTTGATTCAGACTGTGATTGCTTGGCTGTTTTCACACTGCTTACCTTCCCTCACAATGACCCAGAACATCATGCAAAAAATGCGGAAGATTGCGTTTTCTCGCGTGAAATTTGCGCAATATTGTGCAAATCTCATGCGAGAAAACGTGATCTTCCGCGGTTTTTGTGTGATGTTCCGGGTTGTTGCGAGGGAAAGTAAGCAGTGTGAAAATGGCCCTTATTTCTGGGAAGGATATTACTGGTTCAGGAGTCAAATCTGAGTGGTTTTTCTTCAGGGCTGTTTTTTTCAAAGGTGAATCTATTCAAGGATCTAGGGCAGCTGCTTATAAAGATAATGGCACCAAATTTACACAAAACCGAGTCCTCCCTCTAATCTTAATACTCCCTAAGTTTCAAGAGATTGAACAAAGGGGGTTGATTTTACAGATCCAAGAAGTAAGTCCTTCTCTTCACAACTGCTTTTTGCTGATTTCTAAATTGGCAGCAGCCTAGCAGGAGAACTCCAGATGGGTGTTAGCATTAAAAAAAAAAAACCTGTCTGCATTCATTACAGTTTCAAACTCTTAGAAATACTGACTGACAATATTTTTTTTAACCTTTCTGTTGAAAAGTCTCTGCAAATGCCATGCTTCCTTGTTTTGGTCTGTTTAACAAAATTAAGCAGGGGATCGACAGTGTTTCCATTATTCCCTGTGGCGAATTTTGGAGGCTGGGGAGGCTGTTTTTTCATTGAATGACATCAAAATTGCAGAGGAGTGGCTACTGCCTATCTACTAATGACCATCCAAGTTTCAAGAGAATTGGACCAAACGTTCCAATTCTGTGCCCACTGATTCCTCCCAGATTTTTACTTATCTTCAGCTCAGGAATGTTACCCTTGCCTAATTTCTGGTTTCACTCAGAAACTACAACTTAAAACATTTTCCCCCATATTGCTACAACAGAGATGCAAGCAACTGGTTTCAGAGGAAGGGGGTGTATGAACCAGGCACCCTAAACTCCTATTCTGGGAGCTGAAACCAATCACATCAGACCCCTTAAGCAACAGGAAGGTGCCTGTTCAGTTAATTTTGTGAGGCTTTTCAGACTCCAGGTTCCCTGAGGTGGTACCCGCATGCAATTTGTGACTCCAGACACAAGATTGAATAAAATATCTTTTGTTTATTGATTACAAAGTATAGAGAGTGTCGCTGAGCATAAAGCACTCTAATTCAAGATAAGAAAACAAATGAATCTTTCTATTGCTGGCAAACAGCTATCTGCCTAAAAAAACACTTAAAGCTTGTTACCTATACTTCTCTGTTGTATCTTCTTAGTTGGTAGGTTCTCACCCATTGGTTCAGCAAAGGAGTTCATTTCCATGCCATGCAACATGAGATATATTGATGACAAGATGCATGGAATCAGTCTTCTCTCTCACATGATGGTAAAGAATAAAGTTAGAGAAGGGGAGAAAACTAGGCAGCCATCTTTTCAGGGTTGCCAACAACATCTTAACAACCCAAAGCCAATCAGGGCTCACTTGCTTAATTTGTGTTGCTAGCCATGTGAAATTGGGAAGTGAAGATATGAGCTGCGATAACCAGTTTCTTGAGGCCAAATCTCCAGGGAACTGGCACTGGCCTGCAGGTGTTCAGAATTAACAAGACAGCATATTTTTCTAGCTAGGCTGAAACCAGGCCTGCAATAACTTGCAGCCTGAACCAAAGTCCAGTCACTCTTAACAGGAGTTTAAGGCTTGACTGGACATCTCCCTTATAGAGCTCTCATGCACTCTGTACTAGCTAACAAACAGAAAACCTTCCCATTAAACTAAATCAACTCACAGAAGGAAAGTGGACTGTTCCATTTAATGTATATCATAAATATAACTCAGGCATGCCTTAAGTCCTTCATCTCTCATATTTGTAGCAGAACTTCCTGGGTCCAAAGCAAGCAGTAGCAGTACAGCCTATGGAGCCCATCCCAGAATTAGACATGGGCATGAACCAAAAAAAATTAACGAATCCACGATTCATGGTTCGGTGCCAATGACGATCCCGAAATCGCGAACCGCAACAAACATTTCCCGTTGCCGAACCGGTTCATGGTTCGTGGTGCTCAGAATGGCCCCCATTGCACTTAGAGAGCCCATATTCACAGGTAGTGTGTAGCAGGCTCTCCTCCAGCCAGCACCCAAGTTTGGTCAAGATTGCAATAGGGATCTTGGAGTTATACCCTTTCCAATCCGAGGCCCCCAGGAAACTCCCACAAAAATCCAAGCTCAATTATACTCTCTCTGTCTCTCCCCAAAGGCTAGCAAGTAGCAAGCAACAGCTCTCACACTCCACTGCTCGCTAAAAGTGAAAGCCAGCCTAGGAGTGCAGTGCTTTTTATAAGCTGAGGTCCCACAGGGCAACGCAGGAGGTCTGTGTTTGGACGTCAGAGCTGCCTATCAGGGTTTGCAGGGATGAGATTGGAGTGCCCGTGTCTACAGAACACCCCTCCCCCTCCCTCCCCCAGGTGTCTTCTCCCAACTTGTAACCACTTTGAAGCTCCATGGTTGGAAGGAAGACCTGCCGATCAAGGTAAGCCGGGCTTTGATTTGGGTTTCCAGGGTGACAGAAGGAGTGCAGACAGAGTTCAGGCATTCCCCCGGCTCCATTTCCAGGGGAATTGATTGATGGTGCCTGACTGTCTGGCTTCCCGAACCACGGCCAAACGCACCAAACCAGGCTTCTTCTGAATGCTGGTTCGTTTGCCAAGGACAATCATGAACTGCCGGATTGCGATCACGTGATCGCCAATTTCGTGGGTTTTTGAAGTTCGTAATGCAGTTTGTGCCCATGTCTACCCAGAATCTTCAGGGTGTCACAGGAGGAAGTGCCCCCAACCTAGGGGTGCCATTCCCTCACTCAGGGCAGGGGATCATCTGCTCCCACCCTTCCCCCTATGCCCACTTACTTATCACTTACTTACTTGGCCCACTTACTTACCTGGGCAGCATGGCGCAGCATGCTCCCGCGCCCACAACAGCCTGATTAAGTCCAAAACTTGCCCTGCAGTGGACCCATTTCAGGCCGAATTGTGCCTTGCAACAGGCTGATCCAGCCCCTTGGTGGGCACAGGAGCACTCCCGGGCTGCCCTTTGACTAACATGATGACATCACTTCCTGGAAGTGATGTCATCATGCAAACTGGGCATGCACGTGTGTGCGCAACACAAGGACCCGGGGGCACAATGAGGTAGGTGCCAGGCTCCCAATTTCCTACTGCGGGAGTCAAGGGACCTGGCAACCCTATCCCAACCCTGGTTACCAGCCTGGGTCTTGCCAGGACATCACCGCAGGAGGATGCTTAGGGTAGCACAATGACTTAAGGTGGCCCTTGTTGGGGATCACAAGTTACCACTGATTTTTGTTTTGTTTTAAATTATTATATTTTTCAAAATATAACACAATACTATATCTTATACTCCTAACTACAGAAAGGAACAAAAGAGGTATTGTAATATAAGTCAAATAAGGAAGCACTTTATCTCTTACCCTATTGTTTTGAAACATTGTAAACAATGCCCAATAAATTTATGTAACACTGAAAATTATTTCTCTGGGCCCTCTTAACGAGGCAGTATTACACACACACCGAAACCATTCACTCATAGAAGAAGGTTCTAACTTTTCCCGTTCATGATTCCAGTATGTTCTGAAAGTGACTTTCCTAGCTGGGGTAGGTGGGTGGGTGGGCAGAGGGTGGGAGGCCTCTGAGTTGTAAAGGTAGTCTGTTCCATTCTCCAAGTTTTACATTTTTAATTTTCCTGCTTTTGTAGTCTGAAACAATTCAGATTACAATTCAGACTATTACCCCCTCCCCAGTAAAACTTTTAAAAACTTGCTGCACAGCTTTGCCACTGTGGGAAAAAAAATAAAAATAGTATTTTTTTTTAACAAAAAAGTCTTACTCTTTGCAATTCATTTAAATTTATGTTATCATCAAGATTATTTCACATATGCATGTTTTTGAAAAACCTTATGGGACTTGTACTTACTGGGTTTTAGTTAAGGCACATTAACTAAACAAACTGCACGCAGAAAGCTCTCATCCAAGTTAGAGAATCAATAACTTTATTTATCTAAAGAAATAGATTTACATAAGTTTAGTGGAGAGAAAGAACTAGTAACTGATCTAACTAGCTAGGATGGCTTTAGATTGAAAGTAGGCCATCTCTCTCTCAGAAGGAGACACCATGCTGCCTCTCCTGGTGCATGCAGGGAAGAAGAGAGAGAAGGTGGAGAGAAGGGAAGGAAGTTCCCTTGGCAAGAAGGAGACTGATACCAGCCTATCTGTCTGACTAACTCTACGGTTGTTGCCTTCCTTCTTCTCTGCTGGCAGGCCTGAGCAAGAGACATCACCAGTCCCTTCTTCCAACAGTACTCTCTCTGCATCGTTTAGTGACTTGACCCAAGTATCCATATCTTTGAGGGATAATTGATTTCACCTACTGGATCGATGCAAAAGCAGCTTACGGGTCAGAAGGAAATGAAACTGAAACACTGCTGTTACTGTGCAGCCCCAAAGCTTTTCGGCAGCTGTTCAGGCCAGATAGTGGTGAGGCAAGGATGCTCCATGACTTTGCTCATGATGAGTGATCATGCCTGTTGAACATGGTATGCTTGCCTGCTGAATCTGTTCACTGCAACCTCCATGGCATCAGTCATGATGGCCACTAGCTAAGATGGCTATAGAAAAGGAATCTTGAAGGACAGGGCTCTTAATGTTTATTAGCTGTAACAGATGAAAAGAGATTCTATGTTCAGAGGCAGTATATTTCTGCACATCAAACAACAGAAAAGGGCAGTTGTCCTCATGCCCAGCTTGGTCCAGTGCCCCTCCCCCAGTTCTAGTTGTTGGTTTCCTGGAGGCGTCTGGCTGTTACTGTTGGAAACAGGATGATGTATAGGATGGGCCCATGGTCTGATCCAGCAGGACTTTTCTTCATTTCTGTTCTTTCAAAGCTTTCTGTTTTGTGTCGTTTGTATTTCATAAATCTGTTATAAATTTGTAATGGAGGCTGCGAAAACAGATGAGATGCTGGCTCCTTCCCCCACTCTTTCAGGAAGGAGAGGAAATAGGCAACCAAGGTGCAATACAGTTGTCCTCCGTGGTCGCTTGTCCCTCTTGACAAGTTGAAAGCGGAAAGGCATTATTAAAGTATATCGGTCCCATTACGGTAGGGGCTTTATGGCACAATATTAGCATCGCAAACCATATTGGCAATTTTTGCACTCGCTGTTTATTCATAGCATCCCAGCCAAGTGTTTTCCCCATGTGAATGTAATAATAATAAAGAAATGCGCTCCTTGAATAATGCATGTTCTCAAAGTGCTCTCGGATACTTCAAAATTATCCACTTTTGGCAGATATGTAGCTGTTAAATTTTCATCAGAGGCTCCTCTTTTATCAGCATGTCTCATAAACCTGCCTATTACTCACAAATGAATGTTTCTTCTCACTCCTCTTGTCCTGAATGCATGCTTGTGCTTTTGGGGATAAATAAATAGCATAGGAGAGAATGATGAACAAACCAAAAAACGAGATACATAGAAACGATACACCTGACTTGCGGCTGGTTTCTTCAATTCTTGGCTTGGCTTTTCTCAGCATTCGTCAGTCTCTAAATTTAGAATGGAACTTTATGTTATATTGGCAAACACAAGTTTCCTAAATGTTTGCCAGCTGGGTGAAATGAACGTGGGGCAGGTGGGGACAGGCAATTGAAGGGGAAGAGGGAGGGTATTCAACCATTTCCAATTCCATCACCGCCTCCAAGCAACCCAGCTTCTTCAAGTCCTGGAAACCAACTGGGATAGAGGATTGCTTGTTTCAAAGCTTTTGTTGATTACGTTTCGAGAGTAGTTAGCCAGCATACTCTGACTTTTGTCCTTTCCTCATGCAAGAATTTTCTTTTGTATAGAAGGAAATGGCATGTATGCTATCTTTTTCCCAGAAAGGAAATAGCAGAATATCCACTGAACTAATGCAAATAGTATTGAGACGCAGGCATCAAGAACTAAATGCACCCATGATTATTGCTGGCAGGTGCACTTGAGAAAATAAGCAATATCCATCCTTGACAATATTCTGAGAACATGATCCAAAAGGTTTTGTTTATTGAACTTTTGAAAGCATATACTGGTACTCTAGTGTTGCTATGAAACTGTGTGGCTTACTGTCATGGCTGATGATACTGTTTCTACTCCCCTTGACGTTCCCTTTGGTTTATGCCTCACCACTTTCTTTATATCGCGCTTTTACTACTCTGGGTCTGACCTTGAATCAATTTGCATCGGGACTCTCCCGCAGACTAGTTGGAAACATCTTTGATTGTTTTTCTTTCCTCTAGTGCCATGCAGTGTCAGTTGATTCGGAATTCATGGGCAAATAAAGGATCTGAGCCATCTTGTTTTCATCCTCACCTACTGTAATATCTGAATAGTCAAAACAATGGTTTGCACTATCTTTCTGAATTGGGATTGCCAACCAGCTTCAAACTGTGATTTAGACTTCTGATTTGGACAGAAAGTAAAAGCTGTAGTTTGCCTATTCAGGTTTGAAAGCAAATTATGGTTTGTGCTGAAGGGTAGGGATATGCATTTGAATAGAAACTAATCAAAAGCTAAACTGAACACATGCTGTTCTTCAATACAGTTATTAAAACTATGCCTTATTGCAAAATGATTTGTATTTGAATGTAATATGGGGAAATTGCTAGTCTTTTGTAATCGGAAGCCAATTTCAGTTCCATGAGGCAGGGTAGTAGGAAGGGTAGAGGGTAACATAGAAATGGAAGAGACATACAGGCAAAATGACCAATCAGTTTCACTTTTTTTTCACCCAAGAGGATTGCATTAATAGGTTTTTGCCAATTATTGTGTTGTTGGGAAGTGCTACTCTGGCTTGGGAGGCCAACTCTGGCTTGAGAAATTCCTGGAGATGAGGGAGGGTGGTGTCTGTGGAGGGCTGAGTTTGAGGAGAGAAGGGACCTCCATGGGGATGTGATGTCATTCTAACATGTCTGTTCCTCCTAGACTTTAGACTTTAGCTTTGGAGGAGAGTGGCCATTTCCTCCAGGGGAAACTAATCACTGTCATCTGGAGGTTGGTTATAATTCTACGAGAACTGTACTCCCCACTTTAAAGCTGGTAATCCTATTCCGTAGTTTATATAAACAAAATATACCTGCATTTCCCAGCCCATGTTGAGCACCGTCTTCATGGATCCTCTGTTAATGGATCCTCTGTCATATGCTTTGCAGGATCTGAATCCAGTGGCACCTTAGAGACCAAGAAGATTTTAAGGGTGTAAGCTTCTGAGGGTCAGAGCTCCCTTCTTTAGACATGAGTAGGAACAGAGATCCCTGAGCCTTTATTTCCCAGCCAAAGGTGGATGGAGCATTACAAGGAAGGGCATCAAGATGGGTCTGACTCTTGAAAACTTACACCCTGAAAATCTTGTTGTTCTCTAAGGTGCCCACTGGATTCAAATCCTGCTGTTCTACTGCAGACCAACACCGCTACCCACCTAAAACTATGCTTTGCACTAGTTTATAATTACGAAACTGTGTGTGAGAGTCTGGCAAAGTGGGATTCAATGCCTGCCTTCTTACAGTCACGGATGCAAGCCTCTGTGCCTTTTGGGCAACTCTGCTTTTCTTGGAGCCAAACACCCCCCTATGCCTACTCTGCAAATGAGAAATTTAAATGCCTATAAAGTGGGAACTCCCCCCCCCCCCTATCGGCCTGCAAATTGTTAGGTAGGATCACTTTTGCGAGAGGCACAGTGCCTGAGAATTCCATCCCAATTGGATGGGGAAATGCAAACTTAGAGCCAGAAATGAATTCCGCCTTTCATTACCTATAATGCAGGAACTCTTTCTCCTACATCTCTGAAATTTGGTTGGCAGGATCCCTTGTGGGAAAAATCCAGTCCCAGAAAATTTAATTGCTTATTGGGTGGGGAAAAAAACCCACAGCCAGAAATGTGTTTCCAATTTATACCAATGAAAGGGAATAAAAAATAATCTGAACATGCACAATAATAACCATAATAAAGAAAACAAAACTATTAATGAAAAAATGAATTGAATACACATCTAAATAATATTTCTGTGCATACCCTTAGTTGCTAATTTCCTCTGAGCACACAAGGGAAAGGAGTCTGTGGATGGGAGAGGAGGGAACAGAGGGCTCAGTTGTGTTGCAAAAGAAAACCACAGGCAGACCAAAGAAGAAGCAAAACCGTCAAAGATGCATGCCAAAATATAGCCCAATTTATTTCAGTCCAAAAGGATCTCTTTCAGGTAGGGTTGCCAGGTCCCCTTGCCCTCCCGGTGGGGGGTGGGGAAGACCTGGCTCTTACTGTCTTCTTGCCTTCTGTATTCTTCAGTCATGTGCGGTAATGTCACTTCACAGCAGGCTGATTTAAGCCTCAAACAGGCCCAATTCAGCCCATTTGGGTGCCAAATTGGCCTGCTGCGAAGTGTAGGAGTGCTCCTGGGGTGGCGCGATGACATCAGTGATGTTGCTGCACTGCTCCGGGAGCATGCCTGGGAGGCCTGTTCCTGTGCCTTCCTCCCCCGCTGGCCACATAAGTGGAGGTGGGGGATGGAGGGTGAAAGTGGGGGATCCCTGCCTCCACCAGGGGAATGGGATCTCTATTTTTAGGGGCAATAAACTTGCTATTTTACAGGCTCAATCTGATACTAATTCAAGTATTTTGTTTATTTTTATTTATTTATATCCTACTTCTCTCCCCAGTTGGAACCCAAAGCAGCTTACAACATTTCCCTCTCCTCTTGCATTTTATCCTCACAACAGCAGCCCTGTGAAATAAGTTCAACTGGGAGAGAGTGATGGGCATTGGTATTTACTTGATTTTATTGTTTTAATGAAAATTGTACTTGTACTATTTGATATTGTAGTGACCCACCTTGAGCCTGCTTGAAGGGCAGGTGGGCTATAAATGGAATAAATAAAATGTAGTGAAATGAATGGCTCAAAATCACCCAGGAAGCTTCTATAGCAGAAGAGCGGGGGTTCAGTGCTGGGTTTCCCAGATCCTAGTCTGACACCCTACATATGCTTATGGGTTGAAACTTGTTTTGGATCACTGCACTGAGGGTCTTGCCTCACTTTTTGGGTTCTGCTTGCTGGTGTGATGCCACACTGTGGTTTTGTGAATGTCATGCAATGGGCACAGACTTATGGCTAAAATCTGGTCCTGCTCCGGGCAACTCAGTGAACTTCCCAGACCTCTGAGCTGTCCAAGTCCTGCATGGAAAGCAATGTGCTATGTGCCAACAGTTAATTTCTTTTTGAGAAAAGCCCTAATTAATATAAATCATGTGCCATTGATTTAAAAAAATCGGGCCATATTTTTATGCCTTTGGAGTTGTTTGATGTTAACCATTTGTTGCATATTAATATATTTAAAAGTTTTCTCCATAATGACACAGAGGATACTGTACTTGCCATGATGACGAAAGAGGACCTCCACATTCCTGAAGGCTTGTACCCTGGATGTTCTTGTTGGTCTTTGGGGTGCTACTGGACTCAAACTTTGAACATTGGGGAATGTAAGACAGAGATGCTCACTAGACAGAGAGGGTACTTATCTCTAGTAAACAACAGATTTAGGGACCCTTGGACCTCTGAGCATCTATAAAGTATAAAACTGCACCAAATTCAGATGTGAAAAGCCACAGTGTTGCCATGGGCTATAGCCGTACAGACAGCTGGTGGCAGAACCACAGCCGGAGTAACAAAAATGCCTGCTTCCCCACACAAACTCATACAAAATATACAAATATATATGGGATTTATAAATAGACAAAAGGGCTTACAGCCTTTATCACTATATAAAGTGATAAAGTGCATACAAAATAACAGTGATAAAGTTTCCTATGTAACATCGATCTGATATCATTCCATGTATATTAATTCATTCAATAAATACAATAAATACATAAATACAATAAACACATATACAAAATTCATTAGCTGTTTGGTAATAGAAAACAGTTCAAAAAGCCCAGAGAGTCAATTTCATTTCCTCCTGTATAAAGAAGTTCCTTAAAATGCATCGTCAAAAATTCTAAACGAATGAGCTCCAAAAGGGGATAAGTTCCAGGTAAGTGTTAAAAAGGTATCACAAGGTAACTCTGCATAGGAATGCACTAGCACTTTTCTGATTTTACATTTCTGGAACTATTATCTCACATACTGGGAGAGTATGCTACACATGATTTTTATGGAACACATAATCATCACTTTACATGAAACAAGAATACATGTATTTTTCGGTAACCGAAAATCTGGATTTTTGTACATACTGAAGTGACAGATTATGTGCATTGTGCCTTTCACAAAAAAATGGTAGTCACACATAGTGAGGATTGACCATTCTTTCCTAGTATGTGAGACATAGGGTTGCCGGGTCCCTATATCCTCTCACCGGGAGGGGGAGAGACCTGACAGGCAGCAAGGTCCTGCCTGTCTGCGTGATGATGTCACCCCCTAGAAGTTATGTTATTGCGCTGGCTGCGGGAGCGGTCCTGTGCTCCATGTGGGGCTGATTTGACCCATTTAAGACCCAAATCGGCCCCAAACAAAGAGCAGGAACGCTTCCCCACTTCTGGGGGTGATGTCGTTGTATCCCTTTGGAGCGTGTGCACATGGTATGTGTTCCTTGGGTTCCTGCCACTGGTGGGTCAGCAGGCAAGGTGGCAAACCACCAGAAGTTTGCCTGCCACTGGCGGGTACCTGGAAACCCTAGGTACCAGAAACATAACAGCTAAGAAGGGCAAATGTTGCTTTTGTAAGCTGTATGCACAAAGTCATGGGTCACCCCTCCCTCCACCATGAGATTGTGATTTGACTTCTTAATAGTATTGCTGCGGTTGGCAGATTTTCCTTTTCTGAGGCTGATTGCTAGTGAATAGCCTAGGATGATGTTTCATCAGAGTAAGTTAGTAACAAGATAGTTAGGAATCTCTCCCAAGCATTTCAAGAGACACCCATCCATCCAAGCTTGGAGATAATTACACCTTTCCATGGAGGGGGGAACAGCTGCGAGACAGAATAAAATTAATTTGCAGTTTGCATTGGGAGAGACCAGGCAAAATGCTGGATTGTCCTAGTAGCCTTAAAATGGGAATTATTGCCAAGCCATTTTCCTGACTGCTATTTACCCTGGAAAGGTGGCCGGGGGCGGGGGGAGTGGGGGGAGACAGGCTGAGAGCCTTTTAAATGTATATCCAGGGTTAATAACTGTGCCTGTGTGTGTTTGTGGTGGGTGTGGGTGTCAGACTGGCAAACGTATGCCCCCTTCCCCCTGTAGCATGGCCCTGTCCAAATCACAAAATGTCACTTGTGGCTGCAATGTCCATTTTAAAAAATTGCGTGTCTGAAATTAAATCATGGGCTATATAACATCTGATCTGATTTAGCCCAGAGAGAGGCAAAGGGTGAGAGAAGCACACTTGGTTTGGGTGGAGTGTACTAGTTGCACTTTGGGGACTTACTGCCTTGCAGGAGTAGTTGTTTGCTATCACATGCACTCTGCTTGAATACTAGTAAGCAAAGCAAATCTTACAAAGAGTCTGCAACGCACTCTCATCCAAAGGAAGCAGAACCCTATAGTACTGCTGCTGGAACTTCTCCCCATTTGGAAGAGGGCATCATGGTTCAGAATATTTGGGGTGCTTTGCTTTTGGTCTGCTAGCTCTGGAGTGTTTTTGGAGCAGCTCCTCTCTTATTTTGAAAACACTTTTCTCCTCCGCTGAGATGGGTAGAAAACGACAATTTTCTAAAATGGAAGCTAGAGACATGTGTGGTTTCAACAAAAGGATGTGGACGGCTTGAGGATTTGTGGAGTGTGTGTTGCACAGTCCTCAAACCTTAGAAAAGGAGAAACCAGGAAACCCCCTCATACTAGAACACCTTTCCCCTGACCCCTTGCTTCATCGCTATTGCCCTCTGGTCCCTTGGAAACAATCAAAAGGCCAAAGAGACACCACCACGTGTTAGGTCTTCATATATATATATATTTGAAGGGAATAGGGGAATGAAAAGAAAAACAAAATCCTTAAATAACCTTCAATATCTAGTCCAAGCCTCCTGTGACTGCTCTACATCATCAAAGACAATGTAGCACTCTGTGTCCTGAGAAAAACAACATTCTTTGGTGCACTAATACATCATTAATGCTTCTATTCCTCAGACAGTCCTCCTGCAGGGCTTCTTTGCCCAAGATTGAAATAAGAGGCATTTTTTCCCCCTCCTGAGAGCAATTATGGGTGTTTGGGTTTTTTCCCCTGGTTGTTGATTAACAAAGGATGATTGGGGGAAATTTCCCTCCCTCAGTAACATGGATGCTGCTTATGTTCCCTGAGGCTGTGTTGGAACGCTGACCCTTTCGAAACCTGGATGTGATGGAACAGGAATGATACACTATATGCCTCAGAGGAGATTTGATTAAAAGGATCAGCCACTGGAAGCCCCTGAGCCAAATCAGGCCATCTGAGTGGAGCCATGCCGTCTCTCTCCCATTCTGTGCAAAGGCAAAAAAGGAATGTGGGATGAATAGCATCCTTAGCAATAGGATGACAAACCACCATTTGGAGGTGGAGGGAGTAATGAGGCTTTAGCCCTGCTTAAGGTGGCTTTGGACCACTTTCCAGACCACCTGTCTTCACCCTCTAGTGACCCTGTGACTTTCTGGAGGCTCTGTTATTTCCTGTGGGCATCAGCCTGATCTTCCTTACTGTTTTCCTAAGAGCCCTTTTTTTTAAAAAAGGAGATACAACATTTTGGAATCAGGAGGGACCAAGCCATTCTCTTCAAATGGGGTCAGGGAGAGGGGCAGCTGGACACTCTGAATACTGGATATTATTACCTGGGAACTATTGCTTATGCAGCTTTCATGGAGAAATAGCAGCACTATTTCAAAGAGTAACTTTTCTGGCTGTCAAACTCCACATATATTTTATCAAAGCACTCGTGATTTCCCTCAGCCAGCTACATATTTTATGACCCAGAGCCCATTTCTTCCTTGCTGAATGTCCAGTTACCGATAACTGTGTAGTCATTTTTTCTGCCTTTGGTAGTGTTGAAAGAGGAGCCAGCAGAGATTCCCTCCTCAATATTTCCCATAAAAGAGAGTGTGAGAGAAAGAGATAATTGCACCATTATAACCTTGCTATGGTTATCTCCCTCCTTCTGTTTATGGTGGGCTAGGATGCTTTCTCCACCTGCAATACTGTACACAATCTGGATATTTATTCAAGATGGGTAGCTGTGTTGGTCTGTCTGTAGTAGTAGAAAGGAGCAAGAGTACAGTAGAACCTATAAGACTAAACAAAATTTCTGAAGTGAGCTGTGGCTCACGAAAGCTCATACCCTACCACAAATTGTGTTAACAGTCAAACTAGATGAAATGCCAGACATGAAAATGGCACATGTCAGTTTCACGCAAGTTTTGACGGGAAATGTAGTTAGGTGTCTCATCTGATTGCTGCCTGCCCCACACTTACTTTGCCCTCCCCTCAAGCGGAGGGATGAGAGCTCCAGGGCCTTGCCTTACCCACACCATGGAGCTCCCCAGCTGTGGAGCAGAATGTGGACTGGCTCCCTGGCTCTCTCCCATGAACTCTGCCTGCCAGGAACCTAGGCACTGGATGAGCGAGTGAGATGGGTAGGTGAGAAAGTAGGGAGCCGTGGCTGTTCCCTCTGGGCTTCTTCTGCAGTGGGGGAGGGGGAGTGGCATTCGGCTGTCACTGCCGAGGAGGAGCCAGCTGGCGTTGCCCACCTCCCTCTGCAGCCAGCATCTGGCAGGCTGACCCACTGCCCCATTCTCCACCCTGCCCAGACCCACATGGCGTGCTGCCTCGCCCACCCTGTGCGTGCTTCAGCCAGCCCTGGCGCCCTCCCAGAAGGATGCTCTCCTAGCTCAGGCTAGGGGGGGGGCATGCAGGGCCACTGCATCTTCCCGGGCACAAGAATTTGGCATGGTACCAGGCACCCTTCTTCTGCTGCAGCGGCAGTGAGACAAGAAGCCTCACTACATTTCCTGTCAAAACTTGCAGGGAAACTGACACATGCCATTTTCATGTCTGGTGTCTCATCTAGTTTGACTGCTAGCCTTATAGGCCCTATTGGACTCTTGCTCTTTTCTAAAGGATATTTATTAATAGTCATTTTCTTAGATTGTTTGCAGATATTGTATCTGTCTTTTAAAACTCCTGCTCCACATTCTTGGCCAAATCCCTTGAAGTGGCTATTTTCTGTGCCTTAAATGAAAGGACAGACTTGATGAGAGACAGACTCAGATCTGTTTAAACCTGGATCTCTCACAATAACATATAAAGCAGTGTGAATTTTTTTTAAAGAGCATGCGGACCTGGATGTTAAACATTCCCCACCTGCTACTTACCTCCATGAGACCACAGTCCTAAGAAGAGTTGTATCCTTCTAAGCCCATTGACTTCAGTGGATTTAGATGGGTGTAACTCTGTTAAGGATTGCATGGTTACTTTACCATTTGCTGGATTGGGCAGAAATTGCTGTTGCTCTCATGCAATGCTTGTGGGCTTGTCGGAGGCATCTGATTGGACACTGTGGGAAAGGATGATGGACTTGCTACTCCCTTGGTCTCATCCAGCAGAGGTCTTATGGGAAAAAACCATGTGGTATTTTATGGCTGCCCCAGTTAAAAAGAGCTAGTGGATGATGTGGAGTGATTAAACTCTTGCCACAAACTGAATATCATCTGCATTGTTATATATACTATGTTTTGACTCTAGGGGCTTTATACATTTACTAATATCTGGTGCTTTTGCATAGATAGATTGCTTTTGTCAGCAAAACAGTTCACACGTGCATGACTCTGCACTTGCTAACTGTTCATATAATTACTTATGTGAAAGACAGATGAAATTACTAACCACTTAATATTTTGCATCTGAATGTACGAATGGACTCATGTTGAAAAACAGCTTTTGAACTGATGTGATAAGAAATGTCTGTTTTGTGGTCTTTGTTCTGTGATGGCTCATTCATATATACCAAATGACCATTTCATGCTATTGTCATAAAAGAATGAAAATGCTTATCTGAGCTAACTTGTAGAATTGGGAAACAGCTCCTCCAGAGATTCATGAAAGACATTATAGGTGGATGTTGTGAGCCCCACCACGTGGAATGGTCTGTTTTATAAAGTTAAGAGGGTTCCCATGAGCTTGTTATCCTACAAACTATGTAAAATGGATTTGTTCAGGAGGGCTTTTCTATAACAGGGCTACGCTGAAATGGAATGATTCAGGAAAGTGCTGTGCTGTAAGAAAATGGTTAAGAGAGATGCTTGGGTAAAGGGCTGGGGACTGTAGACTAGACATGGGCACGAACCACATTACGAACCAAAAAAACCCACGAACCGCCCAATCTTCTGTTCGCGATCCGGCGGTTCGTGAGCGTCCATGGCCAACAAACCAGCGTTTGTTAGAGGCATGGTTCGGTGCGTTCTTCCACGGTTCATGAAGCCAGACAGTCAGGCACCATCAATCAATTCCCTTGGAAACAGAGCAGGGGGAATGCCTGAACTCTGTCTGCACTCCTTCTGTCTCCCTGGAAACCCGAATGGAAGCCCAGCTTACCTTGATCAGCAGGTCTTTCTTCCAACCATGGAGCTGTAAGTGGTTACAACCTGGGAGAAGACACCTGGGGGAGGGAGGGGGAGGGGGTATTCTGTAGCCATGGGCACTCCAATCTCATCCCTGCAAACCCTGATAGGCAGCTCTGATGGCCAACCACAGACCACCTGTGTTGCTCAATGGGACCTCAGCTTATAAAAAGCAGTGGGCTCTCAGGCTGGGTTTCACTTTCAGCAAGCAGTGGAGTGTGACAGAGCTGTTGCTTGCTACTTGCTAGCCTTTGGGGAGAGAGACACAGAGAGTTTAATTGGAGCTTGGATCCCTATTGCAATCTTGACCAAACTTGGGTAATGGCTGGAAGAGAGCTTGTCAAACACTCCCCAGGAATATGGGCTCTCTAATTCCAACAGGGGCTGTTCTGACACCCATGAACCATGAACCTCGAACCGGTTCAGCAACGGGAAAAGTTCGTTGCAGTTCGCTGGTTCGGGTTCGTCATCGGCACCGAACCATGAACCGCTGGTTTGTTAATTTTTTTTGGTTCGTGCCCATGTCTACTGTAGACTATATTACTATGTATTGTCCATTGCTGTAAGTATGCTCCTACTGGATAGTTTCTGCATTGTTTAATATGTCATTTTAAATTGCTTATGTTTAGTTTCAGCATTGTTTCAGCTCGGTATCAGATTTCTGCTTGTTTTTTGGAATTTCTGCAATCTATAACCTATTGTTTTGTTTATTGAATGTTCCAGCCATTGGTTGCATTGACTTAAACTGTGTAATCTGCCTTGAGTTTCAGTGAAAAAGGCAGAATATAAATAACATAAAAATAAATAAATAAGATTTATAAGGAGAAAGGCTATAGGGTGCATTTTGAGTTTGCTGCACATATTATCCCATTGTAGCGGCATTGTTTTCTGATGATGTAATACCATTTTTCTTCATTATATCTGCTCTCTGATATGCTATGCTTATTCAGATTTTTATAATCCTAGTTCTAGTATATTACTGATTAGATGTCTCTTCATAATTGATTTTAACAACTTATACTTTGTAATCCACTTTGAGTCTCAGTGAAAAAGGTGAACTATAAATATAGTAAATAGATAAATATATTCATTATAAGACAGATCCATATTTACCTTAATGACTCTCTTAAAACTAGAGCTACCAAACGGTTTCAGTGTATTTTATTGTCCAGTTGATCTAATGCATAGCCTTCCTCTTCCCCAACACTTGTGCCAGGTAATATCAATATGTTAAAATATAACAGCCACTGCCTTTCATCATCTCACAAACTCGCTGTCTGGCCTCCATTAGCCAATGAACATAAAAACCACCTCTCAACTTTTCCAAAAGAAGCTGAGCATTGATTTTCATGTTAACATGGAGGCCACAGGAAATACTGTCCTCAATATGATGTCATAATCACTCACCAAGTAGAAAGTCTCCATACCAGCAGTAGTCGCCACTAGGAACGTACGGAACAGTAATGGGAATTGGGCACACAAGAAGAATCATCCATGAGGAGAGCAACTCTTATGGCTGATATATGGAAACACTTTCATTACACACAGGGTGGTTGCGATAGAGGAAGAAACTGTCAAACTAATTCTCTTCCCCATTAAGTATTCTACTGCTGAAGGGTAGCCACCAAACCTGTCTGGAAGCTGTTGCAGTTCTGAATTAGAGCACAGATGGGAAATTTTGTTCCTGGTTAATCTTAGAAACCACCGTGGAACATAGGGGTAGAGTTGGTATCTTAAGTGTGCTGGGGACAGGCTAGTTTGCATTGTTCAAAATCTCCTTAAATCTCTCCCTCCCTCCCTAACAGGAACCCAAAGGGGATTTATTCTCCCCACCTTCATTTTATCTTCATAAGAACACCATTATGAATTAAGTTAGGCAGAGGGAGAGTGATCACCCCAGGGTCACCCAGCGAATTTCTTTGGCAGAAATGGGGATTCAAACCTGGGTCTTCCAGACCCTAATCTAACCACTATAGAATGCTGGCTCTAAGTGCCATATACCAGTTCTATATTAATTGCCCCACCAGGACCATTGATTAGATGAGGGGAATGTCATCACTTCAAACTAATATCCCATACCAGAATCCTCTTGTTAATGGGAATCAGGTAATTCCAGAAAGGCAGTCATCATGAACCCCTGCCTGCTACAAAGTTCCCATATTTGCTTCACACCCTCAGTCTGGGTAATTTGTTGCCAGCAAAGAAGGCAATGGGTTATCCTTTTGAACCTGGCTGTTGCCGCCTCTGCTGCCAATGTCAACATATGCTTCTACTCTTCCCACGGATTGAACCAGCACTAGATGCTCAGTGCCTGACAGCTTCCTCTCTGTCGCATGGAAATACTCATGTCACACCATCCATTATGCCTCTTTAGATGGTGAGTGAAGCACGTTGTATATTAGATGTGCCTTGGAATGAATGAACGGAAAACATTATTCTCAATAAAGAAAGAGCATCCCTGAGTACATGCACTTCAGTTCTGTGTGTTCCATGTACACCCAGCAAAAAGAAGTCTGAACAATTTGTATTCCTCTAATAGTCTTCTGTTGAGCTAAACAACTTAACTGACTCTGCAGCTGTGTGTGGGAGAGTTCATTCTTTAAACAATTCTCTCCCAGGGCTGGCAGGGAACTGAACGGATGAAAAAAGACTATTTGTATTACCCAAGTGAAGGGATTCTGGGTTATGAGAAAATGCACGGCACAGATGCTTGCTTATAACTGAAGCAACCTATGATTGGAAAAGGTATCCAGCAGCATACTGCAGGTGCATCCCCTATTTCACTACCTATTGCTGTGGCTTGCACTCACACTGGAATGTGTCCATTAAATGGAAGCCGTTCTGATGCAACAAAGCCATCAAGGTACATTCAGCTGTTCATAGCTCTATCTAGCCAGGTGCCGTCAGCTCTGATATGCGGTGGCTGTCCCAGGTGTCAAGCAGAGATCCATCTTGTCCTTGCATCCCAAGATCATTTACGCTAGAAATGCTTTCTGCTAGGAAATGTGGGGCAAGTTGAGTGGTCCGAGTGCCTAAATGTTTGTGCCAAAGCTGCCTAAGCAAACCATAGAGCTCCTTTGCAGGTCTGTGAGGTGGCAGCAAGGGCAAAGCAATCTTTATTTTCCATCACGATTGCTTCAGCTGAACTGGTGAGCAATTCTGGTTTGCACATGGGCCCCTATACCTTAAAGATAATTTCCAAGACTGCCAGCATCTTCAACTTGCCATGACAGTTTTGGATGACACATGGGGACCAGCAAGGACTCGTGGGAGGACATCTCATTTTCCCCTCCCCCACCATTTCCTCTTTTCTTTCCCTGCCCCCCGTAACCTCTATCCCTTTTCCTGCTTCCTTCTCTCCTTTTCACCCAGGTTTGACTGCTCCCCCCCATCTTTACCTTTCCCCCTCCCCTGGCAGCCGCTCCCCTATGGCCTGATGGTGTGGTGCTGGCTGAGCTGGGCCCAGTTGCACGGTAAGGAACCTGCAAGGACTTGCATAGGATACTTCCGTGTATCCTTTTCCCACTCGATTTCCTCTTTTCTTTCTCCTGGCAGCCTCCATATGCTCACCTTTCCCTACATCCTTCTCTCCTTCAAACCCCTAAACAACTTACCTTTTATCTGCTCCCCCTTCATCTATTATTAATTAACTTCATCTATATACTGCATTTCTCTACAATGGGGACACAAAGCAGCTTACATCATTCTCCTTGTCTCCATATTATCCTCATAACAACCCTGAGAGGTAGCTTAGGCTGAGAGTGAGGGCCAAGCTACAAGTGACGAATGACACTTGAATGGCAAGTGGATTGAGTGGAGGGCAAGTGAACAGGGAGAAATACACTTGCCGTTCAAGTGCCATTTGTCACTTGTAGCTTGGCCCTGAGTGACTGAATCAAAGTCACCCAGTGAACTTCCAGAGTTGAGTGGTAATTCCAACCTGGGTCTTGCACAGTCTGAAATTCTAACCACTTCATGACACTGGCTTTTGTGGGTAGGTGGGGCTGCTGTTGAAAAGTAGCAAGCAGCTAGGCCTGGGTGAGCCATGTGGTATCAAGTGGTTGCCCCTGGGTCTAGTCCCAATGAGCCAAAGCAGGCCCAGAAAGGGCCCTGTCCCCTCCACCCACCTTTTACTGACAGAAACCAAGCCTAGAATACTTGGTAAGCTGTTATGGTTGCATAGCAACAGCCACTGAGAGCATCTAGTTAAAGCTTCAGGCACTCTTTTTACCATTTTTTTTAAACCCCGCCCACTATGTATTTTTAAGATTTCAGATTTTTCTGCAAACCTGGGGTATTTTTCAGGTGTGTAAGAAGACCTGTCTTGACTGGCCATGGTTCCAGTCTCCTGATTTAAATATCAGGGCCACTTAGCTATTAGTATATAAGATTCTTTGTTCATAAGGTCATTCAGATATGCTTAATGTAGATTTGACTTGCAGTCCCTTAAGTTGATGCAGTGCGGTGATCTTGAAGGCTACCACATGCAGTTTGGGCTAGGTTGAAGTAGTTTCCCTGGTGTTTTTTTGCAGTGTTTGAGTCCTGCAGCACCTTAATGACCAACAAAATTTTCCAGAGTATAAGCTTTCGAGAGTCAAGCTTATACCCTGGAAAATCTTGTGGGTCTTTAAGGTGCTGCTGGACTTGAACCTTGGTCTCCTACTGCAGATCAAAACAGCTACTCACCTGGGAAAAAAAACTTTTTCAGTTTCTCTTTGCCATGTTTCACTCTTTAATTCAGGTACAACTAGGATAATTTCTAAGATTAATTCCAGAATTAGAATATTCATAGTTCACTACAGTTCATTGGCATACACAGAATGCTGCAAAAAAGCCACATTGGATATTATTGTACACATTACATCGAGATTATTTTGGTGTGGCATTATATTGATGCACATACATGTTGGTCAAATACCACACAAAGAATCTTGATCCCGCTGTATGTACAATCACATTAACATTGCTTTTGAACAGATGAACTTTGGTGTTGTAAAAGGAGGAAAAGGTGCAAACTGTGCATACACAGTACTCTGGACACTCTTTGGAAATAATTAAATGAAATAATGGAGAATTCGTAATGCATCCGTTCCACTTTGGAATCAAGGCCAGACAGCTAGGAACCTTGACTGACATGCTGGCACGTCAATGAAGGTTTTACTGGAGAAGGGCTCCCTTTGGGATATAACAAATCTATTAGGTACAGTTTTTTGTATATTAAAAATCCTAGGGTTCCTTTTTAATATTTTACCAAAAATTCATAAAGAAACCATACCTTCCACGGGCTGGCTTATAAAATGGAGGAGTGGATCTTTACTGGAATCCCTTTTCACAATTTAAAGATCATTTTTGAAAATGTTTATTCCTCTCATGAGATCATATATGTGGGACTCTGAATATTTTTTGAACAAATTATAAGGAATGGTTACTATAGAATGATAAGATTTGTTTTGGTTACAGTGGATGTTAGATCTCTGTATACCATGTCATCTTGAGGAATCAGTTTCCCCCTTCTAATTTTTGGTTGCTTTAGCAGAGTTAATGCTTATAAATATTTTTTTTTCTTTTTATATACATTATTTTTTAAAAACTAGAGGTTTTGCAAAGGGCTTTACTATGGACACGGAAACTGCAAATTTATTATGGCTACATATTATGGACACATTTTTATGCCTTCATTACTTTCAAACAGAGAATTACAAATAGGAGAAATATTTGATGCAAATTCCTCTAGCTGTCTATTCAGACTTTCACTTTAGTAATGACATTGTCAAAAATAGATTGCATTACTAGTTCAGAGACTGCAGGTGAAAGATCACATTTTAGAATATTCCATTATGTTACGAACATAATTCTACCACTGCAGTAAGCAAAGAGAGTAGGGTAAAGCCTTCCTCTTTCTCTGTACTGGCTCACAGGTCGCGAGGACCGGGACCCAGAAGGCGGGCAAGGTAGTGTCATTCAGTTCAAAGTCAGGGCTCCAGAAGTCAGGCAAGACACGGTTGTTCATTTCAAGGTTGGTCTGGGGGTCAGATGTTCAGGAATCAGGCAAGGCAGAGTGAGTGGCTTTATGGTGATTGTACACATTGCATCCATGCCCGGCAGCCTCTCTTGGATGATTTAACAGCCCAAGGCCTAAGGGTCATGCATGCAGCCAGCTGCTCGGGAAGGATCCTGCAACTACTCATCATCATCAGTGAGCAGCTGGCACTGGGCCAGGAGGCATGTACTTTGCCATCTTGCCTGTAGTTCAGTTCTCAGCCTCTGTCTGCAGTGCTCTAAGGGTGGAGATGATGCTGGAAGACTGGGGCTAGCTAACGGAATTTTACCTGCTGGATCAGAGCTGGAGGGTGTTGGAGGCTCTGCCCCAGCTGTTGTTTGTTAGCTGGCAGCTCCTGCTCCTGCCGTCAGCTTCTGTTAACTAGGGGCTGGCTGCACGGAGGTCCTCTTCTCCTGAGGAGTCCTCACTGTCGCTGAGCCCTGGCTGACTCATGACATTCTCCCTGTGTTAGTTTTCTATTTGTGTGGATTTTTTAAAAAATACAAAGGAACTTTCCAAAGCAGGAATTTTCCATCTATAGTCTGAAGTGGTACAGTCTATTTGATCACCTCTGGACTCTTACTTTCATGTCCTCTTTCTTCTGCCCATGTGATATGCTAGATTTCTACAGACAGAGAGCATTTCATGGGGAACTAACTATGAGCAACTATAGGGAAGCAACTATGAGATTCTCACACATGCACTCTGAAGTGCCAGTCTGGGAACAGTTATATCATGGTGTTGTTTGTATGATTAGGCCTTTATCATGAATGAAGGAGATACCCACTCTCCACCTCCTTGATCCAGTCATGCTCCAAACCAAAAGCTCTCCAATGAATCCTGAGCCAGAAGCCCCCTTTAAGCTTCCATCCTCTGGCATGGTTGCAGAAGTGTCTGTGGTTGCTGTGGTCAGAGAATGTCTAACTAAAGGCATTTGCTCAAGTGAATGCTGCTGTCATGGTTAGCAATCATTTAGAAAATATAACAGGTGAGAGAGTGAAAAAAGTGTTTCTTTTTAAAAAATCCCTGCAGTTTCTGAAAAGCTATTTGCAAAAGTTATCCCTGAGAGCTCTTGTTCTCTTATTTCATATAGAGTGTACAAGATTGTATTCATAAAGTACCAACATGATGCAAGCAATGTCATTCCAGTGGTACTGATTTATCAGTGGAATGGGTTTCTCTACTGCACACTTCTGTTGTGTTCTTTGAGGGTTTAGTGGCTGTCTAACTTTAAAAAAAAATGCAGTGGGCTGGTTCCTCCCCAAGGTCAAGCTGACCCCTTCTGTAGAGAATGTGTTGGATAAATGAATTTGCAGATAACTGATGAGATTTACTGCAGACTTTGTCAACAAACGCTCTCATCCGCCATACTCTTGCCCTGGGTGGCTGTTTATTATTTCTCTGGTATTAGTTTGGCCAAAATGGGATTTCAGATGTACAAAATGCAACATAAGTGTAAGGCAATCTGTACCAGTATTTCAGAGCTGCTACAGACACTGATGGGGCTACAGATGTCATTTGCTTCTTCTGGGAGTAGCTTTACTGGAAGAATCTAGCTATTTACCTGAAAATAAGAACCTGGCTTTTGAGTTCCGTGTTACCTATGCCAAGATTCCACCTAGATAAGAAGACATGCATCATTCAGTTAATAAAATCTCCAAAATTTCAGAGTTAATCCAGCCATAAAAGCTTGTGCCCCTCTCTCCACTTTTATTGACATTGTGGCAACTGGGGTTTAAACAGCAGGAAAGGGCAGAGTATGGAGTAATAGGATGGCAGTCCAGGAATCCATTTACCTCAGAGGTCTCCCCGTCAGCTCTCTCTCCTCTTTCCTCTATCACATCAGGACTCTGTCCCAAATAAAACCAGTGACAGATGAACACAATACACAACAAAAGTGATGATAATGAAGTACTAACCTGAAATAGATGGGGCAATGAGCTGATGTAGACAGTGTGAACAGGTTCAAATCCCACCTCAACACATACTCATTCGATAGCTTGAAGCACATCATTATTATCTTAATATCAGACACACATTGAATGTGTAACTGTGTGTGTGCGTGCGATACAGTGATAATATCTGCCCACCTTGCAGGTCTGTTGCCACATTTCTGACGTAGTGTGTGTCTTGGAATGAAATGTGCTGTGTAAAAGCTAAATATTACTATTTATTATTTATGCAGAAACCCTGTGCATGCATTGAAGCACAGGCTGGTCTCTGAACTATCTTAATGTATTTGTGGAATGGCTGAGCTGTAGCACCCCTATGATCCCTCAAACTGTAAATTGTTCACAGTGTGGATAATATGCAATTCTATGGGCACTCACTTGGAAAAATTACTTTTTGAGTGCAGGGGTACCTCCTTCTGCACAAACACACTTAGAATTGAGTTATAGGTAGTTCTTACAATTCTGTAGTCTCAATCTCCCAGAAATATAATCACAGATTTGGGAGAACCCATAGTGCCCTCTGTTGTACTCCCTCCAAGAGAATATTCTATACGTAGAGCTTCTTCACAGTGCCTATGGGAATTTCTTGTTAAAGACCCCCAAGATGAATGTTCTAAAAACTGTAAAGGCACATTATTGAGTCACTGGTTCTTATGAGGATTTTCTTCTAATAGTACTTATTCATATTCTAAAGCCATGCACTCTCTAAAACTCATTGAAATCAACAGGAATATATATCAAACGTTATCCCCCTTTGCTGAATTGCACCTTATTAATAAAGAAGTTTTTTAAAAGATACCCCACAAAGCTAGGAGTTCTTTGCTGTGGCACTGATGTTTGTCATTTATGAAAATAAAAAGTACATCAGAAAATGTGTTTTTTTTCATAAAAAATGAATGTTCAGTTAATTTATGATCTGACAGTTGAATAGAAGTGTTGTTTCTCAAACTCATCAGTTTTCAAACTTAACTCTCATAAAACCTCCAAAGGAGGTGAGAACAACAGAAGTTCCACATGCATAATTAAGACATAGGACAGATTTGATCATTCATAGTGGGACCACTGTCTGTCCTTGGCTCAGAAGGTGGGAACCAGCAGGTATAGAATTAGCACCTGGTCTGCCAGTTTCCTTGTTCAAACCCCTGTTTTCTGACATTTATTCCCATGCTAGCCATGTGGCAGAGCACATGCGTTGCATGCAGAAGATCCCACATTCAGTCCCTTGCACCTCCAATTAAAGGAATGATCTGTGGTAGCAGGAATGGGAAAGTCTTTGAGAAAGGGGTTGAACAAGGAAGTAAAAACAGAAGATTTTATCATGGTCTCCCAGCACTGAAAATAATTTTAGTTTGGGGAGTGTGTTGTATATTGTGTGCACAGTAGGACACAATGCTTTTCAAAAGTAATAACTGAAGATGCTCTGGCCACACAGTTAAGCAGTCAACAGCCTGAAGAACACCTAATTCTGTGTTAGTTTTGTACATGTGGAATTTTGGCAGGTAGAAGAGATTAGGGAGATGCTTCTGTCTTCTTTTGCAATTGCCTGTTTTCCTACGGAACCATTGACTGTCCTTTGATAACTCTTGGGAGAAAGCTACAGTGGACCTTCTTTAGGTGACATGATTCAAAGGAACCAGTGAATAAATTGTTCCATCACTGATTTTTTGAGCTGGTGTGTAATGCCCATTTTTCATATGGGTTGTGTGAACAGAAGAGGAGGTTTCCGTTCTGTAAATCTGAGCATGCATTTCACAACATCCAAACTTGCTCAGCAAAATGAAGAAATCCCTACGGAAAGTCTTGGTGAAGATGGCATACAGGAAGGGATTGGCACATGAGTTGATGGGATAGAACAAAACGAGGAGGATCTTTGAGTTGGACACAGTGATGAGAGGGACCTTGAGAGAAGCTGATATGGCAAAAAAAGAGATGGGTGCCATGCAGAGAAAGTCTGTGAAGATCAGTATGGCCATGCGCTTGGCAATTTTGGTGTCACTGTTAGATGAGAAGACGTTGGGATTCCTAACAGTGAAGTAAATGCTGATGTAGCAGGTGCAAATGATGATGAAGGCCAGAATGTTCAGAACTAACAGAAGCATGATATATGCCTGAGCAAGTGGAGTTTCTATATCCATGGGTAGGCAGATGCTGACCTTCATGTAGCTGCTGACTTGAAATATGGGAAGGATGGCCACAGTGAAGGCAAAGATCCATCCCACCAACATGATGACCATTGCGTGTCGAAAACGGACCTTGCGGTCCAGTTCCATGGCATAAGTAATGGTGTGCCATCTCTCCAAAGTGATGACGGTCAGAGTGTAGACAGAAAGTTCGCTTGCAAAAACGGTGAAGAAGCCAGCCGCATTGCAGCCAGCACCAGTTTGCCAATCTATGGCATAGTTGTAATACTGACTTTTGGTCTGTATGTCTTTGAGCGCAATTAACAATAAATAGATGCCAGTGCACAGATCGGCAAATGCGAGGTTGCACATTAGGAACCGGGGGACTGTGAGCTTATACTGGCTGGTAATTAAAATTATGAACACGACAAGGTTCCCCATGATTGCTAGGATGTTGATGAACCATATGAGGACTCTCAGAATATTGTAGCCCATGATGTCTTCACATGGGTTGAAGGCGTCAGGCTCAGGATAGCAAGTGACTTGAATCTCTTTTTTGTTACATTGGAAGTCAGGGTGGAGATCATCAGTGGAAAAGTCATCTTCAGCTGCAGATTTGTTTCGGAATTTATCTTCAGGATACTCATCCAGGTCTTCTTTGAAAGAAATCTTGTTGCATATCGGGTGCAATGCAGCACTGAAATGGGACAGGGGTATAGTTAGAGTTTAAGAAGCAGGAAAAAATAACACATTTTATATTTCCATGACCCACATTATTAACTAGTTATATAATCCCTTGAGAATATATTTAGGGTAGAACAGGTTTAGCTAATTGGCTAAGAAATGACTTCACTAGATGGCCTGGGGCAAATGAATTTCTCTTAGCCTTTCCACTGCAGTATGGGTATAAAAATACTGACCTACCTGATAGAGTTTTGTAAGGATTATAAGATAACCCATTTTGAACCCCTGAAAGTCCAACACAAATGCTAAGTATTTCTAACACTTCATTTAACACTTCATTTTTAACACATCTCTAAGCATTTTTATTTACAGGAAACTCACCACCATGTCACAGAATCTGGTAAGTTCAAAACTGAACTACTTTAATGTACTCTGTGGGGTTACCTTTGAAGACTGGAAAGTTCAGCTACTCCTGAAGGAAGCAGCCAGATGATGAAACCAGAGCTGCCCACAGAGAACATACACCACCTGTTCTCAAATGATGACTCTGCCTTCCAGTTATTGATGAAGCACCATTCAAAATGTGATTTGGAACAGTCTGGTTCTCTGGCCAATGGAAAAACATTTGCTCCCACATTCCTTTGAAAATTCAGACACCATCAGATGGCCCCTTCCAAAGTTGGGCATGAGAGCTACAAGGAGCATAGGCTTCTCAGTAATGGCACCCTTCTTGTGGAATCTCTTGTTTAAGGATGTCCATCAACCCCTTAACTTGCCCCGTTTGCAAGCTGGCTAAAGCCTTTTCCCGTTCAGGCCATCCTGTTCAAATATTCTGTTTGCTCTTCTGTTGCGGCTGTTTGACTGTTGTTGGAAATTGTGTTCAATGCGATTTTAGTTTGTAATTGTAAGTAGGCCACCTAGAAACCCTTTGTATTAAGTGGAATATTGACATTTTAAAATGAATAAATATATGCAGAAAAAGCAACCAAGCGAGGCTCCCAACTGCTGATCTCAAAGCCTCCTGAGACAAGAGCCCACTGATGCTGCAATAGCATTTGTAGAGTGGATATCAGTAAGTGACAGCCCCTCAAAAGACAACAACAACAGCAAACATAGGCAAGAAATCATAGCTAGGCAGTTCCCCAAGAGACAAACTGATCTTTATGTCAGAACAAGAAAGCAGGCTGCATTTCCTAATGGGCTCTGTCAGCTTCACAAGTTTAATCAACCCACCTGCATTTCATGGGTAAGAAGAAAGCTAAGGACAAAAGGAAACAAATTGTTGGCTGCCACCATCATCTATCTGGCGGCACTCTTTAGAGGATCGGGCTATGATATGAATCTCATCATTTGGGTTTTCAAACTTTTACATATCTGTCAATTCTGAAAATTTGATAGAAACATGTTTAGGAGCAGGCTGTAAATGTCTACTTACTTACTTAACTTATACTTTGCCTTCACCTAAAGAGGCTGACATGATTCTCCTCTCCTCCATTTCTTCCTCACATCAACCCTGTGAGGTAGGTTAGGCTTGAGTGTATGCAACTGGCCCAAGGTCACCCAGTTGGAGTCTCCCAGATGCTAGTCTGAGACTAGCCACTACACCAAAACAAGTCTTTCTGAGTTCAATAGTGTTTGCTCCTGGGTACATATGCATAAGATTGCAGCATCAGACTTCCCACCCTGTTCTTATTATGTGACTTGTTGTGATCCCGAAAAAGCTGGAAGTAAATGAACACATTCTGTTCATGAATGTTTCTATGTGGATCCATGTCAGGATGGTCAGATTGTCTACATCTTAGTCCTTTATTGTTCCATTCCTCCTGGATTCTGTAGAATTCTTAAACAAATTAATTCCAAAGTTGGAATACTGGTGTATGCTGCAGTTCTCAGTTCTTTCAGTTCATTTGCATTGTTTCCCCAACTCTGTATCACCAATATACACACTGATAAAACATGGCAAAAAAAGGAGTGCTGATTAGAGATGGGCACGTAACAAAAAACCCCGAACCACGTGATTCATGGTTTGTAGCATTCCACGGAACATCGAACCACGAACTTCTAACCTTTTCCCAGTTCGTGGTTCGTTTTTCCGTGGCATTTCAGTTGCCCTGCACCAGCTGCTGAAGCTGCTGCGAGGCGTTTGAAACAGACAGCCCCGAAAGAAGCTGTCATTTCACAGACCCTGCGCTGGAATCGGTGCAGTGTCTGTGAAATGACAGGTTCTTTCTCCTGCTGCCGGGGCTGTCAGTCAGTCAGTTTCACAGATCCTGCACTGGAACAGTGTGGGGTCTGTAAAACTGACAGCCTCGGCAGCAGGAGAAAGAAGCTGTCATTTCACAGACCCCACGCTGGTTCCATCAGCTGAACCCCGCGCAGGGTCTGTGAAACTGGCAGCCTCTTTCTCCTGCGAAGGAGCTGTCAGTTTCACAGACCCTGCACTGGGTTCAGCCAATGGGCTGAATCTGGTGCAGGGTCTGTGAAACTCCTACCCAGCCACGGAACAGTTGGAAAAATTCGTTTGTTCTGTAAACATGCGTTCCCATGGAACGCATGTTTCAGTGCAAACGAACCAGCCATTCTGTACGGAATTTTGTTCCATGGTTCATTTCGTGCCCGTCTCTTGTGTTGATACAGTTATAGCTCTGATTTTGATACAATTATATCTCTGATTGCATCAAGATTATTTCTGTGCAGGATTTTAGGTATAAGCCCTTGCACTTTATTATAAACACTGTCTAAAGAGCATCTCGATGCAATAATAGAATCACATCAAGATGACTTTTTGTGATATTTTAACCAGCTACAGACATGCATAGGTGTAATGTGTAAAAGGAATTTGGAATGAAATGAAGAAATTGAATGTTGTAGCAAACCACACATGCATCAACTTTGGAATGAATTTTAGAAATTCAATCAGTTAAACCAGAATTAGGGAAGAGCAATGTAGTATGGAGCAAAATTATGGAACAAAAAAGAATGGAATAGGAAAACCTGCTCACCTCTGGTTGTCAGTTCCATTGCTGAGACCATTTGTGAAACACAAAAATTTTAAAGTCAGCACTTTACTGTGTGTGTGTTTAGGGTGAGGTGAGATTCAGATTAAGCTAAGTGGGGCTCAAGACCAAGTCCACTGTTATTCCCTGATGTAAAAGGTCATATAATCTTTTTGAAGAATTTCAGTCTATATGCAGCGAGCTTGCCTGAAAGCATTCATCTTCCCAGCCACATCTGAAATATCCTGAGGGGGTATGTAATAATATATGATGAAGCTGAGGAACATCAGAACTCTCATCAAGATGAAAAATAATTTCTCTGCCATTTCCCGTATGCAGCCCTTGATCAAGCAGTCATCAAAGCAGAGTTGAACCTATTGAGAAAGGCAGGAAGGTCTCTTCAAGTATAACCGAAGATTCCTGAACTTGCCCACATCTGTAACAATCTTTTCAACACAAGAGAAGGAACATCTGCATGGCAAAGACTTTTCAAGGGCCACTGCTTTCAGTGGCCATGGGAAGACAGAATTTGGTTGATTGCTAGCCCCAGACTACTTCCTTCCTGTGTCCCCCCCCCCCCCCGCAGCTACTACTTAGCTACTTCAAACTGATTCAGATATTCAGAATGACATACAAGGAACTACATGTCTGAATGTGTCCTAGATGTTAAAATCTTCCTGAGTGTGCTAGTAATACATGACCATAGCGGTACTTTGGTTTTGGTCATTCAGATATACTCCATGCGATCAATCACAAATATTTCCAAACTGTCTGGGATCTAGGAATCCAAAACAAAGGACCCACTCATCAAGAAGCCAAAAGAGAACTGGTAACCACAAGAGTGGGTGGCACAAGTATACAATATTTATAACTACTTCAACAATGTGAATTAACACAATATTTATATCAATACGGAAAGTACAAGTATTGGTGGATCAGATGATTTATTTGTTTACTTAGGAACGATTTGTGCCACCCATGATTTGGTTTTTGGTCTTGTCTCTTTAAACAAAAGGTGGTAGAATAATATATAAACCACTCCTCTTTGTAAGAACGCTGCTGAAATAAGCCGATTTGATTGGTTGAATAGCCTATGAGCTGCGATTGTGATTTTTGAACTGTAGTACATTTCTTTTGAATTGCTTTGCATTGGGTAAGTGTAATGGCTTCATTTTGTTTTATTATGAAAATAGCCGGATGGTGCATTTGCTTACGGTTTGTAATTTGCAGATGAGATAAATACGTTCCTGAAGAGGTCTTGGACGAAACGGTGGTTCATACCAGTGCTGCGTGTCGGGCGTTTCTGCTTTTAGAATCTACTTTGAAGAAACCTGAGCGGAGAGTCTGCGCCCTATGGACACTTTACTTGTTGACTGATTCATATTATATATGGTTTGACCGTCTTACCGGGTTATATACTTGTACACCATGTATTGGACACTTTGTATTTTCTGATTGATTTACATTTCATATGGTTTGACTGTCTAACCGATTTATGTATTCGTATTCTTTGCACTTGTACTTTCCGTATTGATATAAATATTGTGTTAATTCACATTGTTGAAGTAGTTATAAATATTGTATACTTGTGCCACCCACTCTTGTGGTTACCACTTCTCTTTTGGGATCTAGGAATGCCACAACTGCAGATTTACAAACTGCATTCTGTTGGGCAAGTAAGATCTTGATGAACAGCTTGTTTCTATGCCTCTCTGGATCTTGCTCAGAGGCCCTACACTGGACCCCTCTGTCTGAAGTCAGATGGAGGGAGATGGGTCATGGACAGAGACTCTATGCCTTTGAAATAGGCTTCCTTGGGAGATTTGCCTGACACTTTCTCTACCGCCATCTGGATGTCAAACAAAGACTTTCCCAACAAGCATTTGCAGGATTTGATGTGTTCTCTCCCAATTTGTGTTGCCACTTGCAACTCAGCAGTGTTTTTGGTTTGTTGTGGTGCTGTTTACTTGTTTTTTCTATTGTCTTGATTAAGATCTGTGAAATTTATGCTACAGATCAATCAATTGCAGTTGTTTTACTGAGAATTGTTTTATTTATGTTTTATTAGCAGCTTTAGGCAAATGTTGTTAATTGGGAAAGTAGGATATAAATGATTTTAACAAGCAAATAAATGAAATGGCCATCCTCGGGCGACATTTTTATTTGTGGGAAACTACAGCCATCATATATATTTCCTCTTGCCAAAACAAATGTTTTGTGGGGTGACTTTCATCCAGAAGAAAAGTTAAGCAGTCTCTCTCCATCCCACATCTTCCTCTACTCAAAGGTGCAGCCTGCTCAGTACAAACTATGTGTTTGAGTTTTTAACAAGTTGGGTCCTGGTTCCCTGGATCCATCTTGGGTTCCCTGCAGCTACACAGCAGCTGCAGGGGATGACGTAAAAAAAAATAAAGAAGTGCCCCAAACAGGCTCAGAAAATCACCACAGGTGGATGCAAGGCTCCTGTCCCCTTCTCCCAAGCCATTTTCTCACGGGGAAACAGTGCTGAGGGAGTTATTTCTCCATTTTTGCTGCTTTCTGTGCACAGAATACTCTATGTGGAGCAGCAAAAATGGGAAATAACTCCCCCCCCCAGTCTGTTTCTGCATGGGAAAATGGTTGGCGGGGGGTGGGAGGGTGGGAGAAGGCAGCAGCCTTTCCTCTTCTGTGATGGGATTCTAAGCCTGTTTGGGCTCCCTTAAAAAAAAAACCATTCCCCACAGCTGCTGTGCAGCTGAGAGGAACCTGGACCCAACTGGTTAAAAACCTAAAATGTGTAGTTTGACCCTCAGACTACTTTAAAATTTAAAACAACAACATAGAGTGAAAAAAGCACAACACTCTGTGACACACAACTTCAGCTTCAATGAGGTGGCAAATCTGTGTCTGGAGTATACCACTTCAGAATGCTGATGAGGGGTCACATGAACACATGTGGTTCTGTACAAACATAAAATTCCCAGTCTGCAGAAAACTAGCATGTCCCTACTGGCAAATACCACAGGGATAACTTTAACCTGCTGCAGCAAAATCCTCAACAGCAAAAAGAATCTTGTGGTCTCATAAAGTCCAAAGCTTAGGTCCTATGCTTTCTGCATGCAGTTCTCTTCAGCCATTGTGGAAGCTGTCCTCTGCTCTGGATTGTACTTTTTCTGTTACCACACACTTCTGTGTTTGTGTGACTAACGTTTTTCAAGCAGCCCCAACGTGCTAAGCGTGAGCTGCATGCATTCCATAGTGTAGGAATGCCACTGTAACAGCCGAATAACAGACCATGTGGAACGAAGGCATAGGATTCAAGCCATTTATTGTGGCATAGGCTTCTGCACAGGCAAAGAGCCCACGTTGTCAGATAAGACGCATTAAGTAGTCACTTAAATGGACAGGTTTCAAAAAACGAAGCAATGCAAGAGATGGATGGAGGTGCGACATGTACTATGAAGACTTCAAACGAACACAGAATCCAATCACATGAAATGGCAACAGGATGACCCATATGCTAGCACCTGTTAGTGATAGTCAATACACTATTCATAACAACCACTGAGAGAGAACCATCAGACCATTTGTTAATCCAGTGGCCATTGTCACATTTTGTTTTAGCAATTCTATCCATTAATTATGCATTGTGTGTAGAAGTACTTTCTTTTGTCTCTACTGAATCTATGTGGCCAATCATTGGATGACCCCAATTTCTACTGTTAAGAGAAAGAGAGAAACATCTCCATTCATTCTCACTGTTATTCTGTTGGGTTTGGATTATGATTCATTTTATTTTATGTTATTGTATCTTTTTTGTTACTGTACAACATCTCGACAACTTGAAGTGGGATATAGTTGACAACCAAAACAACACAACCCCCAGCTTTCAAGAACTTACAGCTCTTTGCTTCCTGGAAAAAGCAGCTTTTTGGAGCCTGAAATCAAGTCTGTATCATTGAATTTGACCCACTCAAAACAATGATCAACTTTATTTCTTTGATTCCCTCCCCCACCCAAAGCTTTAGGTAGAAACAAAAATAAACTCTCTCAATGACTGTGGTGGAGGCTGGAAGACCCAACTTTTCATTTTGAAGCTAAGGGGATATTGTGTAAAAAAGAGCCCCAGCCAACTGCTCTCTGTGTGGGGAGAGCTCAGCTGTGAGAAGGTGATAAGAAAACATTTATCTTTCTGAAATTAAGGAAGAAAACATTACTGGACAAGGAAATCTTCTCTCATATGGCCAAGGGCACCATCCTGAAAGGGCAGTTTAAAGAGATTTCACTTAACCCTGCTGCGTTTCTCCCACCCTCTCCTAAGTTTCTCATTTCTTTCCACAAGGATGACTAAAATAACTTCATCTATTGTGAGGTGTCCTAGTTTGCCCTGAACTCTAAATAAACAGAACCACCACCATGGGTATTTCTAGCTGGTACTGAAGACCTATATTTATTTTTCCTATATCTACATCCATAACCTTTGCTCTACCTGGAAAGCTATTGCGATCGGGGCTCCATTTCTGGAGCAGAGGGGAGGAAAAAAGAAGTCTCAGCGAGGTTCAAAGACCCGTTCTTGGATATATTCAAAATATATTTTTTAGACTCTAGTATTAGCAAAGTGCCATTAGGAAAGGACAGACCTTCCCTGTTTCAGACCAATGTTGCTGATCAACACACTGATCAGAGTGCATTTTACAGCAGTGCATTTTAAGACTGATTGCTGTGGGTTTTCCTCATGCCTCTTATTAAGCTAAAGTAATTTAATTCATGCCGTTAAAAAAAAACAACAAAGTAAAGCAACCTGCTTTATTCATTTATAAAAAACTAAACGCTCAGGCTCAAGCTTCATGTTACAGAATAACCTCTGTGTCCGGGGATGAAGGCGCCTCTGTCCCTGTCCTTAGTCCAGCGGGCTGGTTGCAGGGGCACTGCCTGGGGATGGTCTCATCTGGCTGCCCCTACCACCTGGCGACCTTCTGTGACCTCCGCCACCTCCTCCAATGCCAGCAGGCCTCGGGCAATCTCCACTGTCAACATGTGGCCATCTGGGGTTGCTATTGCTTTCCCCACAGCAGGGCAGCTTCATACATACAGATGCATGTATGAACCGCTGTGCAGTATGAACCGTAACATTTAATGCTTTTAAATATTTTTAAATGTATTATTTAATGCTTTTAAATGTTTTAATGGTGGGTGATGTTTGTATTTTGTTATCCGCCCTGAGCCTGCGAAAGCGGGGAGGGCGGAATATAAATTAAATAAATTAAATTATCGTCCCAAGATTGGAAATGATCCTTGTGCTGCTGTTATTCCCATTAGTGAAAAAGAAAGACACTCATATAGTATTCATCTTTCCCCCCTAAGGCTAATACCAGCATGAGGGGAATTTCTATTGGGAGGCAGGTGTGTGGACAAAAGGGTTAACTCCTCTTTTCTGCATCATGGCCCTGATCCAAATCAGACTCCCTTACCCCAGGCTGTTTCTTAAGACCTAAGTTTCCATTAGGAGCCCTAATCAGAGATCTGCAGTGCAACATGGAGCTCAACCTCAGCAGAGACCTTTACTGGGCAATCCTAAGCAGAGTTACACAAGTATACGCACACTGGTTTCAATGGGCTTTAAGTGGCATGAGTTTGCATTGGATTGTACTGAGAATACAGGGTTATCCACACTATATCTCTGAATAAACTTTAGAGATATAGGATTATCGTTTAGGCTTTTTCATAAAAATCTGTGCACATTTTCTTGTGCAAATGGAATTCCATCCATATTACATAGCATGGGGAATCTCATGCATTATAGTGGCTGGAGTGTTAGACTAGGATCCGGGGGACACAATTTCAAATCCATACTCTTCCAAACTCTTCCATGAAACTCACCGGGTTAGTCATCATCTCTCAACCTAACCTACCACGCAGGGTTGTAGTGAGGATAATATGGAGTAGGGGAGAGAACCATGTTTTCTCCTCTGAGTTCCCTGATGGAAGGGCAGAGTAAAATGAACTAAATATAAATAAAACTGATGAGTATGGATACTTGGATAGCAACAATTTCTGAAGAAAGAGTAATTTGTTTTCTAGGATACAGGAATCCTCTGTTGATGAGATAAGGAATACTACCAAGACAGGATTCTCTATCAATAGTTTTCTTTCCTCTGGATGCTGTACAACTGATGTGGACTGAAGGTGGACAGTGGTCCATTGGACCACACTGGTCCATTGCCAGCTCCCTCCCCTCTGCACTCTAGCTGCTTGCCTGGCTCCCTCACCCCCCCCCCCCACCGGGTCGCAGCATGGTGGTGGCTGCGCGTCTGGGAGTCCAAGCCATTCTGCACTGTCATCTTTCTCCTGTGTTTGTTCCCTCCAGGACTGCGGGCATGCAGCCATCCAGAGCACAGGGGAGGATAGCAAAGGTAGAAGGCAGTGGTGGTGCCCAATGGGGTGGGGAAAAGAAGCCAGCCAAGTAGACAGAAGAAGCAACCGCAGTGACCAGGCAGAGGGTGGCAAGAAAATCCTTTCCCTTCCTCATCCCCCAGTGCATGGTTCTGTCTTTGAAAACTACAGTTCCCAAGTAAAATTGTGTCACTGGCCATGGGTTTGAACCTGCGCCTAGCTTCTCCTCATCACAAATCAGCTATACCTTAACCGTTAAGATATCTTGTTTTATTACTGTTGTTTTATCGTTCTATGTATTTCTATTATTGTTATCTGCTCTGAGCCTTCCTATGGGGAGAGCCGACTATACATTCAATAAAATTAAAAAAATAATAATTGAGTATTCTGTCTTTCTTTCTTTATTAAGAAAAGGTAGACCATGGGGAATCCATTATTTATTTTTAAATAGTAGATAGTAGGCCACATAGGACAAGTCAACTCCCTCCTGCTTTAAACCATAAACCAGTAAAAGCATTATCAGCAACACAAAGCAACAGAGCTTGTGGGTTAATTAAATCAATCACTGTGCAAATCTCAAACAATACTTGAAAAGACAAAGATACATGATGAGAACCCTTGATATTTGAAGCTCTGCATTATCCCCCTGATGACAAATCAGTGGCAAGGAAACCTGATGGAAGAGGCTGAGAAGAACCCCATGATTAGCATCAGTGAAACTCCACAGGGGCTAATGAATCTTTTTTCCTGAAAATCAGGGATGCCAGCACACACAGTGGGTATATCCATTTCATTGTCTTCAAAAGCAAAGTGCCGGGGCCTATATCACTCTCTCTACCTTCCCAAGCAATAGGAAGCTCTAAGGACATCCTGGAGTCAGCTGAAGAGAGTGATGTGGACTGAGAGTGTTGCTTACTTTTGGTTTATTCACAAAAATAAATGATGAAAATGGAGCTGGCAGAGTAAGCTTTTAAAAGCAGCATCTGTTCCTCAAAAGCAAACATCTTACACCCAAAAATGCTTCTTGTGGACCAAGATAAACTTAAACATCCAGAAGTTAATGGATGCTCAACATTCAAGGCAAATGGAGATACTCACTTTTGTTTGGTCCAGTTTGTGAATGCACAGCAGTGGCTTGGGTAGGTAAGGCTTGCTTCCATCAAAGCACGAAACTTTTCCATGGCAGGTAGTTTTTTTAAATTGTAGGTAGATTTTGCAACCAGTTTGCTAATGTGCTCCAATCCAATGCTGGGCAGAAAGCTGATCCTTGTCTCTGAAATATCCCTTTAAGAAAAAAAAAATCATAGTTTCTCATTCAAAACAATCCAGTTAGCCACAATCCCCAAATGCTGGAGACATTTTACACTCTCTCACTGGCAACTTGGGAAAAAAACCCTTCTCTGATAAAAGGCTCTTTGCAGATGCAACTCCGCAAATAGGCAAAATCAACAACTGCCCATACATGCCTATTCTCTATTGTAACTTTATGGAATGGCTTGCCTGAAGGTGCCAGGAAAGCTCCCACTCTCTTGGCTTTCCACATACTATGCAAAATTGAATTATTCAGAGGACCTTTTTTACACAGGTAATAGGACTGTATTGTAAGGAAATGGTTCAAGAGACAGGTACTGTGATGTAGGCCCTGGTTTGAAACAGATATTGATTGAACAAAAGGAAGCAAGCCTGATAATTGCTTTATTTTCATATTTGCAAAGATTTTTTTCATGTTCTTTCTGCTCCATTCTTGGAAAAAGCTAAGCTACAATGGTCCGCTGGATGTCCAGAATAATCTCAACAGATTGTTCTGAAGATATACAAAGTGTATCACATTTATTTCACAAGAAAGATCTTTTATAGATCAGAGAGAAACTCATCACATAGGGAAGGGAGAACTGGAGGATTTTGGTATAGTCATGTGTTTTTCGTGTCACGGAGCCTGTATTAGATAGCCACATCTTAAGACCCCTGAATCTTGCAGTTTTTGGTTGCATGAGACTATGTAATCTTTCAGAAAACACTTTGGTGATATTCTTAAAATTGTATTTTATCTTTTAGATCTAAGATTGATAAGGGAAGATGACATGTACGCATAAGGATAATATCTTGGAATTATGGAACTGTTTGATGTATCTGTGTGATCTTTGTATATTTAACTACTTCAAGATTGAGTAGAATGATTTTAAATAAAAATCTTAAAAGACAACAATGAGTGATTTTTGGTTGGGATACATGGTTTTCACTTTACACATGGAATAAATAAACTTCTGATTTATCTTCAATCAGAAGGCTGTTAGCCTTTAAGAAAGACACTGAATAAGAGAACATTCATTTTAATATAATGTGGTTTAGTAATTAGAGCATTGCTTTGAAATAGACAAGAGACTCTTTTGTTTCCACACGTCTACATTAAAAGGAATGCTCCCCACAGAAGAGACAGAACTTCACAACAACTAGGTACTGTCTGTTCTGTAAGTATGTTCCTACTGGGTAGTTTCTGCATTGTTTAATGTCAGGTTTAATTGCTTAGGCTCTGTTTCAGCATTGTTTCAGGTCTGTATCAGATTTTCGCATGTTTTCAAATTTCTCCAGATTTGCATTTGCATACCCTATTGTATTGTTTATTGAATGTTTCAGATGTCGATTGTATTGACTTACATTGTATAATCTGCCCTGAATCTCAGTGAGAAAGGTGGATTACAAATAAATAAATAAATACATACATAAATAAGCCATACATAGTAAAAAGAGAATGAACAGCACATGAGTCCCACTGAACTCAATGAATCTTACTTCTTAGGCCTAGGTTGGATGACCTGAATTATACTTTGTAAAGGCACAAAAGCCATGTTTCATTAGGATTAAAATAAATAATGTGCTTTTACCTCCTAATCATTCCCATATTTTCCTCCAGTATAGTATAAACATTTCAAGGAAAAATTTACGGCAAGTCAAACACTGAGAGAAAATTGGTACAAGATTTTTTTAGATGGTACATCACACCAAAGATATTGAAAAAGTGGATAAGAAATATGTAGAGTCATGCTGGAAATATAAGGAAGCAGACGATTCCTTTTTTCATATGTGGTGGACATATAAAAAAAGTTTTAAAAAATTGGAAAGACATACACGCTGAGATTCAGAAGATTTTAAAAACTGATTTTGCCATGGAACCTCAGATTATGTTGCTGGGAATAATACCAGGTAATGTTGACAGAACACTACATAAACTATTTAGGTATTTGCTTGCGGCAAGAGTGGTAACGGCAAGTAAATGGAAAGAAGGAGGATGCCCAACCAGGGAAATATGGAAAGGCAAAATGTCAGAATATGCAATGATGGTAAAATGGATGAATTACATAAATAGAAGGCCAATTAAAGAATTTGAAAAGAAATGGGGAAATTACTTTGTGTACAACAGACAAAATTTATAAGATGTCTTAGTCCTGTAAATTTGAATATGATTGAACATTGATATATTTTATAATTTGACTGTAAGATAGTTATATAAAGATAATTGATAGAATAGACTGTATGGCAGATAATACTGAAATACTGGCAAAAAGTCAACATTATTATTGTTAAGTAATACTTAAGTAAAAGGTAATGATAAATATAGAGAAAATAAGGATTTTAAAAATATTTTTAAGATAGACAGGTTGGAATTCCCAATATTACTTTACCTTAACACTCTTAAAGGTTATGACAATTAGTTATATTAAATAATAAACATTGTTATTGTTAATAATTGTTACTGTTATTGTTTAAGAAAAGGTAATGATAAGATGGAGTAATAATGAAATAATGAGCTTTTTATTTTATTTTTTAAATAAGGAGTAGAAATAGGTTTGAATTTTGTACGTGTTGTTTATGTGGAAAAATATACACTAAATAGGCTTAATTATTATTCTAATATCTATAAGGGTTATAATTTTTGTACTATGTATTTTAATAATCCTTGTAGCACACAGCTTTATATTTGTCTTCCTTTCCCCTTCCTTTCCCTTTCTCTTTCTGTATTCCATTTTTATTTTAATAAAATCAGTATGTTTACAAAAAAAAATTCAACGTGGTGCTTTTCAGCAGAAAAATGGCATGGGAGGAAAGGGTAGAAAGACTTCCACCTCCCCCCGCATCATTCCTCTCTTTAAATATAGGAGCTCCAGCAACTGGATTTTGTAAGAAAAATTATTTAAAAGTCAGCACAGAACTACACACAATGGCATTTTCAGTCTCATTTATAGAGTCAGATCTTTGTGCTAAGGTTACTGATAGTAGAGAAACATCGGGTTGGTTATTTCAGCTAGGCTAGGGTACCCAACAAGGACAGAGATCCTCCTGTATGCTGGGTTGTGGAAGGAGAATTTTTGGCTTTTCCCATTCCTTCATTAACAAGCCCCAAGCATCCTCCTTCCCTCTCACCCAGCAAGATCCAAGGCAGGACACAGAGGAAGTGCCTCTGAAGAGACCATGCTGAGTATTACCAGCAATGGCAGTAACGGCAAAGGAGGTGACAACAGGTGCCAATCCTGTCACCTTCTCCCAGGTTGCCATCTCTTGCCAGTTTGGGTTGCCAAGTGGCTGATGGGGTCACTTGTGTGGTGAATGCAGCCCCGCTCTGGTGCTCATTTGTATATCTACTCCTTCCCTGCCAACAGCATACAGCCGTTTCTGTTCTTAAGCTTTGTGTGATGTTTCATGTCATCCAAACTGACCTTCCACTTCTCTCAGGGGAACACACACTGTTAAATTTTATTTTACTTAATACATTTATTTTATTAAAAAAAATCTAGCCTACTTCTTTGTAGTACCAACTGGCTCATGATGAGAAAGTGAGATAAAAAACTATACATAAAATAAAACACAGCAAGCAACAATAACAATAAAAGAATTATGCCCCAAGTTCAATGCAAAACAGTCCCCTACACACTTGAATCCAATCCCAATATCAATAAAAGCACAAGCCCAACAAAGGTTAATGCACTTAACAATTCCAAAAACATGGCAGCAGAGCCTGATCAGCTAAAGGGCTTGCCTCTAACAACCCATTGAAATAAATTGACACTACAGCACACAGCTTTCTAAATAGCCAGCAAGGGTGCCCTATGCACCTCCTCTGCCAGGCCATTCCAGACTGTGGAAGCAACCATCAAGAAGACTGTCAATTTAATTGAGGCCAAGTATGTCTCCTGAAAAGAGGGGAAGTGCAGCAGGAGAGGCTGGGCGGAACTGTTGCTGACACATCCATCCTGCATCCCTAGAATACCCATGCTGTGACATTACAGAAGATGCAGCAGTGGTTTAGGCGGATTGTAGGTGATAGATCACAGCTAGCTTTTCACTTTGTGGTGAAACGGTAATTGTTTCAAATACAGTCACAGAGCTTGGCTTTCCAAGGGGGTAGCCATGCTGAACAGATATGATTGTTTTCCTCGAGAAAATAGCAATGAGAACTGACAAGGAGAAGGCAGCAGGTAATCTAATAGGCTCCATAGTAGCAAAAGAAACTGCTTGTAGCCTTAGCAATTAAGTATTGATAATGAGGTTCAGTGTTTTTTAATGCCTCTGTAGAGCTGAAGAGCTGCAATAAATGGAAAGAAGTCAGTGTGTCTAGAAATCACCATGCAAAGCATTCAGTGAATTGTCATTTAGCCCAATGCCATTCTCACTATACAACAGCGATTTATAGGAAGGAATAAACAGAAAAGAGTGGGCCTTGAATAATAGCACAAAACCAGTGGAGTGAAGAGGGCCAAGTGAGAGAAGGGAAGCTGCATCTGAAAAGACTTGAGAGGAATGAAACTCTAGAGTTTCTGTTCATTCCAGTAAACTCCTAGATGGGATAGGATGAATATAAAAAGGTGAAAAGAGCCAAGAAGATAAACTTGCCTATAGCCCCATGCAAAGTTATGAAGGTTGAAACACTGGCAGGACTGAGAGCTCCATTTTCTCAGCTATAGTATTACTCCTTTGAGGGATTTGGCCAAGAACCTCAAAGGTACAGGTTGCATTCAGACATCACATAGAAACCACAATTCCTTGAGCTCACACATGTCTGTCCTTCTCCTTATTTTGCCTTATGCATTGTACTGTGAGTTTAGAACTAATCACAGTTTATGAGGATGTCTGGATTGAATGGTTTAACAGTTTGTGGCTTGTTCCTTACCTAAAACCCTGGGATCTAAACTATTATTTCATCCTAGTTTAGAATCCTACTTTGTAGGCAAGAAACAAGATCCTGTTGGTTGAATTGTCCAATTTGAATGTCACAGCAAACTGCAGACGGCTCTAAAGCAGGAAATCCTCAGTGTCAGTATGGCATGCAAAGGTTGTGTGTGGGTGGGGGTGGGGGTGGGTGGGGAGCACTAAGCCTGAGAACTTCCAAGGCTGGCTGTCAGACCAAACAAATTGCGGTTTGTTTGGTCCTCTGAAAGCAGCCATAACAGATAATATTTGGGTCCAACACTGCTTTTTTATCACCTAAGACTGTTGCCAGTGATGGTGCCATTCCTTCACTGTTATGTTGCAGAGCACAATGATGCATGCACACACATACTTAGATCAATGTATTTCTGAGCCATGAAAAACTCCATCTGTTGGTTCTTGCATATCAAATCTCTGTTAGACAGGAGAAGGCTATGCTATTTTTCTAGTTTAATACATCCCTTTGCATTGCCTTTTGGGTGGATTTTGCTCACCCCCCCCCCATAACATATTGGGTTCTTTGTTTTGGGTCAAAGAGGGCATTTCATGTCGGGTCAAATTGGTTTCAGATTGAAGGGTAATGGGCTAGCTCTACCATTTGCTCACCTTAGGAGATAGGTTCAGGGGTACCATTAAAGGGCAAAAAATCTACCAGCCATTTAAATGATTGTGTTTATATGATGGCAGCAGTCTTGAAAATGGCATTTGGATTTTCAGCCACAGACACCCCAGATTTATTGATACGATACTTCATCATGCCTCATGTTGGTTTTTGTTGTACTAGAGTAACCCCAGTGTAATTAGATTCTTACGAATGGGAACTCACTGCAAAACAGGGATCTGTAGCAATTGGGACTTCTAAATCATGCAGCACTAGTTTTTAAAGTACAGGGTAATCCTTTAAGGGCAATATGTGTGGATTTCCATAGAAGGATGGGACCCTGAGGCAATGCAGGCAATCTGGCAGGAAATTTCTACTGCTCCATAATAGATTTGGATTTATTGCAGTGTCTGCACTTTACCCCATACAATCATTCCGCCTTGGTTTGAGAAGAAGAGAGCTCAGGATTAGCTGCTGCTTTGGTCTAGTGATAGTTATCATTGGGGAAAAGCTGGGCCGTTTCCAGATGGCTTACCTTCTGCCGCTCCATGCCGCAACGTCGCGGCTCGTGCCAGGGAAAACGCGAAATATCGCGTTTTCTCGCACGAGTTTTGCGCAACGTTGCACAAAACTCGCACGATATTTCGCGTTCGCCCCAGGACGAGCCGCGACATTGCGGCATGGAGCGGCAGAAGGTAAGCCATCTGGAAATGGCCCTGTTCTCTTCTGCACTAATGCCAGTATTCCCTATCCATGGATCCTCACAAGTAAGAGCAGGCTGCATGCAGCTGTGCCTGAGAATCTCTATTGTGGAATAAATTATAAGTATTGGAATGGGGCTGGGTAGGAGGTCCTCAGCAGGTCTTGATATACTGGTTACCAGCCTGGAAGCGTTGTTGTCAAGTTAGGCTCTTGTTGCTGTGGCTAATTCATTTTTTAAAAAATTACAGCCTGCTGGTTGTACTGTGACAATTCATCTTCTGCTGCTTATTGATGAGGCTGATATTGTTGATCCCACTGATCCTGGGATGTATTGCTGCTGTTTTATTGGCTTCTGCAGAAACTGTAATTGTACTTATGCCTTGGGAACTACTGGTAGAGCATTTCAGAATAGCAAGCTTTGAAACAAAAAAATGATAAATCAATCAGTATCTGTAACCAAAATGAATGCATATGCATCCTCTATTTTTCTCTGCCTCTATTTCCCTTGCATTGTATCCTTGGTGAAAATTTTTAGATGGTAAGCATCTTGGAGCAGGATCCTGTCTTCTTCTACTTGGTTTATAAATCATACAAATGTTACTATATTAATCAACAGATCAAACTGTAAATATTTCTTGGAACCCAAATACTGACTCAGAAACAGCAGAACTTAAGACAGCTGATCATGCCATGCCATTTATTAAAATATCATTCTCTGTGCTGCAATTCTGTTTTTGCCAAGCAAAGATGTTATTATGGGTCAATCATTCCTGTGAGAAAAAGTACATTTGGATGTACACTCCAGTGACAGATGACAAGAAGACCTCTCTTTCATGATCTTGGCCAAGATAAGAAAGGCAATTTACCATCCACAGAATGGTGTAATAGAACAGAATAATTCTCATAAAAATAACTCAGTGTTTGAATTTGAACTATTGGATGAATCTGAACTACAGTGAAATCAATTTGATAACCCATCAGAATGAAATTGTGTTTGGTTCCTGCTTACAAAGGCACTACATTAACTTTTCATGACAGGAAACGATAGTGTGGTTTGTAATATTTTTTTTTTTTGCCAAAGAAGTGTTTATTGCTTGGCTGCTAAAAAAGAAGCTTCAGTTACAGCCTTATCTTAATATGACTGTTAAGGCATCCTGTATGTATATAAAAAAGGCAATAAATACTACTGGGAACAGAGAGTGTAAGTGTGGAACATAGTGATTTGTTTCTAGTTAGGGGTACTGCAAGACTCAGGGACTGTTCCTCATAGACATGCAGGGCTCTGACTGAAATAAGTCTTGCTAGGACTCGTTTTGACATGCATGTATATTAAACTATAAGAGCCAGTCAACATGACTGGCAGGATCACGGGGTGCAAACCTTGATGGACTATACCACTTCAGAGAGAGAGATGTAAAATTTCTAGAAACATACTTTTTTGTTGTTGAAAAATGGGAATTGTGGGGGAAATTGAAATATATTCAATACTTAGTTTCTTAACAAGCCTAAACTTATTTTAATCCTTAAATATATAGAATGTATCATTTAGAACCTATAAAATGGTATTATCATCAACGTACCTAATTCTTAAGATGGCCCCAGCTGTTGATACTTAAATCCAGAGATTGGGGCCATGAACAGAGCATACAGATCTTTCTACAATCCTGAGAAAAATCTCCGGTTTGCAGAAAAATATGAAATCTAAAACAAACAAAGAATTAACAAAAAACCTGGGGTGGGGGGGCAGTTAAAACCCCATAAAATAATAGAAGCAGCACTGTAGCCTCAAGAAACAAATGTCCTCTGTACCCATTGCTAGGCGACCATAACAGTATTGCCAGCATTTAAATCATAGTTTCTGTCAAGAAAGGCAGAGGGAGGGGACAGGGCCCTTTCCAGGGCTGTTTTGGCCTTTGAGGGAGGATTCTTTGGGGCCAGGTCTGGCAGCAACCCTAAACTACTTGCTACCACATGATATCCCTGACTGATGCAGCCCCCACTGTTTATTACTGTTCAACAGCAGCCTCTCTACAAAAGCCAGTGTGGTGTAGTGATTAGAGTTTCAGATTATGATCTGGGTGACTCATGTTCAAACCCCTGTCTGTTGTAGAAACTCACTGGTTGACCTTGGGCCAGTCATACACTCTCAGCCTAATCTACCACACAGGGTTGTTGTGAGAATAGGGTTCCCATTCCCCTGGTGGGGACGGGGATCTCCTGCTACCAGCATCTGCCCCCTGCCACCTCTTACTTGGCTGGTGGAGGAAAAGATGCAGGAATAGGACCCCCCACCCCCCAAGTACACTTCTACTTGCTCCAGATGTCATTCCAGGTGCAACGCAGAAATGAGGGAGGTTGCTCCAGGGGCTGACTGGGTAAAAATTGACCCCCAATGCTAGATTGGCCCAATATTTACCAAATTGGGCACTGGCATGGCCCATTGCTTCTGCATTGTGCTGGGAATGATGTCATTCCTGGTGCAACATGGAAGTGCTTTGGAGCATGTGAGCACTCATGGTAAGTATTCCCAGTGCCCCCCCCCTGCAACCATCCCCCCAATTTGAACTCTGAGGGACCTAGAAACCCTATGTGAGGATAAAATGGAGGAGAGGAGAATGCTGTAATCTCTATTGTTGAGAAAGGTAGGACATAAATGGAGTAAATAAATATAGCTGAAGATGAGGGACAAATAAAAGGTAGGCTGACTGGTGGGTGGGAAGAAGAGAAGGAAGCAGGGGAAGGAGCTTCCAGGAGGAGGAAAAGAAGAAATAGTGTAGGGAGAAAGATACAGGGAAAGTAAGTTTCTCCCACAAGTTCTTTGTGGGTTCACCACTGTATACCTGGGCCCAGCACATCCTGACAGCCAGAACGGCTAGAATTTTCACAGGGAGAGGCTGCCAGAGGAAAGGAAGGAGGGAAAGTTAAATATAAGAGAGCAAGATAAAGGCAGGTTAGCAGATGGGAGAGAAAGTGAGAAAGAAGCAGGAAAAGGTGAGAAGCATGGAGACTTACAGGGAAGAGAAAGTGGAAATAGTGGAGGAGAGGAAAATGAGAAGCCACCACAAGTCCTTGCAGGTCCCTTGTTAGTTTGACATATTTATGGAATTAATGCATTGGGTATCTACCAGGATAATTGTGAATATATCTGGTTATCAAAGGTGGGTGGAGGTGGACTGCAAACAGTATATTTCTTTTGTCTACTGAGAGAGGAAGAACAATTTCTCTCCATCAATCTTTTGTAATTTTATAAACCTCTGTCATGTTTCACTTAGTCATGTTTTTCTAGACTGAAAAACCATAAGCACTTTAGCCTGTTTTGAATACCCATCAACACATGAAACTGCCTTCATGGCCCATCAAGGTCAGTGCTGTTCACTCAGACTGGCAGTGGCTCTCCAGGGTCTCAGACAGAGGTCTTTCACATCACCCATTCCCTGGTACTCTTAACTGAAGATGCCTGGGATTGAATCTGGTACTTCAGCATGCTGAGCAGATGCTGTATGCCTCCCCCCCCCACTGCCCCATAGGTAAGGAGCTTTAATCTCATGATCATTTGGTTTGTGGTTTAGACCTTGTGGTTTAGAGCTGTCAATTTCAATGGTAGAAACCATGCAAGAGCACATGACATGACAGAATAAATGCAACTTGTGCATTATATATATTCTTATTTTTATGGCCGTAGAGACTTCATGGCCTAGAAAAAAGCCTGAAGGGACATGATGAAGTTTTGCTGTTGAAGTTGGTTTAGAGATAGTGTTGTGTAATGGTTAGATTCTCAGAGACCAAGATTCAAATCCCTACTCTGCCATAAATGATTGTTGGGTGACCTTGGGCCAGTGGCTCTCTTTCAACCTATCCTACCTCACAGAGTTGTTGTGAGGATAAAATGGAGAAGGGGAAAATCATGTTATAAGCCACTTTGGGTCTCCATTGAGAAGAAAAGTAGGTATAAAGATTTATTTATTAATTTACTTGATTTATACCCCTAGGACTCAACGTGGCTAACATCATTCTCCTCTCCTCCATAAACAAACAAACAAAAAAAGGGTTGTTTGCACGGGAGATCTCATTAGCCACTCTGAATTCTTTGGAGTGAGGCATCATAAATTCCACATGGGAACAGAAACTACATTAATCATATTCAGCCACTGCCAGTGTTGATAACTTATGTCATATTATGTAGGGAAGAACATTTTTGTCTTATGTGAACACTGAGAGTTTAACAAGAACAAAGAATGAATGAAAATTCGTACTTACAAGAAAACAGGTCCTTTGGCTCCTTGGAAAACTTCATTAGGCAATTTTTCTAGATTGGAATTACCACTTAGATTTCTGTGTAAAAAAATTTAATTTTTTTTAAAAATGGCACAAATTGATGCCTAATACCTAGCCACTCCCTATACATAGGGTTGCCAAATGGCTTCCCTCCAAAACAGGGGGCCCTGGCACATACCTTTTTTACGCCTTTGATTGCACAGAAGGTCCTGCTCCTGCCCCCCGTGTGATGACGTCACTTTTGGAAATGATGTCATCACTGGTGCACAGGAGGCCAGGTGGGCAGGCTGGCTGGCCATGTCCCTGGCATGCCGAAACATGTGGGCAGGCTGGCCACTTCTCTGGTGTGCAGGATGCCAGCTGAATGAGCAGGTCGGCTGCTTCCCTGGGGCACAGTAAGCTGGGTTGGCAGGCAGGCTGCTTCCCCGGCAACCAGGAGGCCAGGCGGACTAGATAACCAGCTGCTCCCCCAGTGCTCAGGAGGCCTCATGGGTGTTTGGGCCACATCTCAAGTGCACATGAGACCAAGCAGACAGGCCAGCCACTCCCCTGGTGCATAAGGGGCCAGGTGGCGCACAGGTATCCATATTTTATCTTTTTTTCCCCTGGACAGTCTAACAAAAAAAAAGACTGTTCAGGGGAAAACTGAACACCTGGCAATCCTACTTGTACTTCAGAGAGTGAGAACTCAGAGCAGGGCCTAGGGAAAATTTGTATGACAGGAGGCAACTTTTATGGTAACCTGAATCTAGAATGTTTATGTTTTAACAGTTAAAACCACATTTTAAATTAGTCATATACTGGTTTTAAAACTGTCAAAATTAGCACGCTCCTCAGTTAAATGTGGAGAGAATGAGATTTGTTGATTATGCCTACACTAGAAACTCATGCTGTCTATATACCACTTTAATTCTCATGCCTTATTTTGGGGTGTGTGTGTCACTATTAAATAACTACAGTTCCCAGAGTTCTTTGGGGACTAGGGATAACTATGATTTTAAGTCTGCAATGTAACTATGCCTGACATTGTCTATAGGAGGCAGGGCTTTTTTTCTAGGAAAAGTGGTGGATAGGGATGTGCGTTTCGGCATTCAGAATGCCGAAAGAATGCCGAAACAAAAGTGTTTCGGCTTCTTTCGGGGAATGCCGAAACGTTTCGGGGAATGCCGAAACGTTTCGGGTAGCCGAAAGAAAAAAGCCGAAACGTTTCGGGATTCTTTCGGCTTTCTTTCGGCTTTTCAATGGGAAAATGCCTCCGTCTTCCAGGACGTCTGGAGGAGGCATTTTCCCACCGAATAAGCCCAAAATTGGTGGGGACCTTCCTCTAACCCTTCTCTAACAACCACCCAAGTTTCAGACAGATTGGACTTTGGGGGGCCATGTTATGGCCCCCCAAAGCAGGTCCCCCCATCCTCCCATAAGAAAGCGAAGGAGCAGCATATTGTTAGCATGCTGCTGCTGATCTTTCTTCATTATTTCCTATGGGGAAAAAATGAAGAGGCAGGCTTCCTTTGCCAGGGGTGGCATTTTGCATGCAAAATGCCCCCCAGCCCTCAGGGGCCCTTCTCCCACCCCTCCTCCCACCCCCCACCAAGGCTCAGCCTGCTCCCACTTGGGGGGGCCATTTCATGGCCTCCCCAAGTAGGTGCTCTAATCTCTACCACTGACAGCTGGGGGAGGCTTGTGTTGCCAGGGGTGGCATTTTGCATGCAAAATGCCCCCCAACCCTCTGGGGCCCTTCTCCCACCCCTCCTCCCACCCCCCACCAAGGCTCAGCCTGCTCCCACTTGGGGGGGCATTTCATGGCCTCCCCAAGTAGGTGCTCTGCTCTCATCTCTACCACTGACAGCTGGGGGAGGCTTGTGTTGCCAGGGGTGGCATTTTGCATGCAAAATGCCCCCCAGCCCTCTGGGGCCCTTCTCCCACCCTTCCTCCCACCCCCCACCAAGGCTCAGACTGCTCCCACTTGGGGGGGCCATTTCATGGCCTCCCCAAGTAGGTCCTCTCAGCCCCTAAAGTCCACCCCTTACAGCCCCACACAAACCCAATTCCCCCCCAGCTGCCACACACAGACCCAAATCCCCACATTAGCCCCTCACAGACCCAAATCCACCCCCACCTGCCCCACACCCATAACCCCAGGAACAGGCTGGCAAAGGCCAGCCCTCTCCCTTTGTTCCCTATGCTGGGAACTTCTAAACTCTCTTTCCCTGGGCAATTCTGCACAGCCCAGGGGTGCCACAATGGTGGGCACACTTCTGAGTGCCAGCTGGTCCCTGTGAAAGAGCACCTGAACCACAGACACCCTCCCTCAAATTCCCCCACCACCTACAGAGATGGCTGGCCAGCCAGCCCCATTGTTCCCTATGATGGGAACCAACTGCACAACAAAGAATAAAACAAGAACAACACAAAATAAAGTTTTAAAAAAATTATATTCTCCCTTCCAAAGTACAAGTAGGCAAAGCATTATGACACATTACACCAGCAGTCCCCCACACAGAAAAATTAAAACAAAACTCACTTAACATCAGAGAATCACAAAGCATGATTCCTGTCAAAAACACTTTATTTCTTGAACAGCTTTAGGTTACACAGCAGGGGGGAACACCAAAGGGCATGGCAGCACTATCTTACACAAAAATAACACAACTCACTTCACATCAGAGAATCACAAAGCACAATTCCTGTTAAAAACACTTTATTTCTTGAACAGCTTTAGGTTACACAGCAGGGGGGAACACCAAAGGGCATGGCAGCACTATCTTACACAAAAATAACACAACTCACTTAACATCAGAGAATCACAAAAACACAATTCCTGGCAAAAACACTTTATTTCTTGAACAGCTTTAGGTTACACAGTAGGAGGGCACAACAGGGCATGATAGCAATGTACTGCAAAAAATAATACAACCCACTTCACCGTTTTTGACAGCAATTGTGTTTGTGTGATTCTCTGATGTGAAGTGAGTTGTGTTATTTTTGTGTAGTACACTGCTTTCCTGCTCTGTGGTGCCTTCCTAAAGCAGTTACAGAAATAAAGTGCTTTTGACAGCAATTTTTTGGGGTGATTCTTTAATGTGAAGCGAGTTGTGTTATTTTTGTGTAAGATAGTGCTGCCATGCCCTTTGGTGTTCCCCCCTGCTGTGTAACCTAAAGCTGTTCAAGAAATAAAGTGTTTTTGACAGGAATCATGCTTTGTGATTCTCTGATGTTAAGTGAGTTTTGTTTTAATTTTTCTGTGTGGGGGACTGCTGGTGTAATGTGTCATAATGCTTTGCCTACTTGTACTTTGGAAGGGAGAATATAATTTTTTTAAAACTTTATTTTGTGTTGTTCTTGTTTTATTCTTTGTTGTGCAGTTGGTTCCCATCATAGGGAACAATGGGGCTGGCTGGCCAGCCATCTCTGTAGGTGGTGGGGGAATTTGAGGGAGGGTGTCTGTGGTTCAGGTGCTCTTTCACAGGGACCAGCTGGCACTCAGAAGTGTGCCCACCATTGTGGCACCCCTGGGCTGTGCAGAATTGCCCAGGGAAAGAGAGTTTAGAAGTTCCCAGCATAGGGAACAAAGGGAGAGGGCTGGCCTTTGCCAGCCTGTTCCTGGGGTTATGGGTGTAGGGCAGGTGGGGGTGGATTTGGGTCTGTGAGGGGCTAATGTGGGGATTTGGGTCTGTGTGTGGCAGCTGGGGGGGAATTGGGTTTGTGTGGGGCTGTAAGGGGTGGACTTTAGGGGCTGAGAGGACCTACTTGGGGAGGCCATGAAATGGCCCCCCCAAGTGGGAGCAGTCTGAGCCTTGGTGGGGGGTGGGAGGAAGGGTGGGAGAAGGGCCCCAGAGGGCTGGGGGGCATTTTGCATGCAAAATGCCACCCCTGGCAACACAAGCCTCCCCCAGCTGTCAGTGGTAGAGATGAGAGCAGAGCACCTACTTGGGGAGGCCATGAAATGCCCCCCCAAGTGGGAGCAGGCTGAGCCTTGGTGGGGGGTGGGAGGAGGGGTGGGAGAAGGGCCCCAGAGGGTTGGGGGGCATTTTGCATGCAAAATGCCACCCCTGGCAACACAAGCCTCCCCCAGCTGTCAGTGGTAGAGATTAGAGCACCTACTTGGGGAGGCCATGAAATGGCCCCCCCAAGTGGGAGCAGGCTGAGCCTTGGTGGGGGGTGGGAGGAGGGGTGGGAGAAGGGCCCCTGAGGGTAGGGGGGCATTTTGCATGCAAAATGCCACCCCTGGCAAAGGAAGCCTGCCTCTTCATTTTTTCCCCATAGGAAATAATGAAGAAAGATCAGCAGCAGCATGCTAACAATATGCTGCTCCTTCGCTTTCTTATGGGAGGATGGGGGGACCTGCTTTGGGGGGCCATAACATGGCCCCCCAAAGTCCAATCTGTCTGAAACCTGGGTGGTTGTTAGAGAAGGGTTAGAGGAAGGTCCCCACCAATTTTGGGCTTATTCGGTGGGAAAATGCCTCCTCCAGGCGTCCTGAAAGACGGAGGCATTTTCCCAAAAAAAAAAACCCGAAAGAATGCCGAAAGAATGCCGAAAGAATCCCGAATCCCGAATCCCGAAAGAGATTCTTGTTTCGGCTTTCGGCTTTAACGGTAGAGAATCTTGTTTCGGGTAATCCCGAAACAAGAAAGCCGAAAGTTTTTTCCTTGCACACCCCTAGTGGTGGAACTCAATGGATTGCCAGCTCAGGGGGCAACTCTTGGTGGGAGGTGGTGCCCCTGGTACCACATGCACGTGCGCAAAGTGCGCGCATGCTCCCAGGAACAATGACGTCACTTTGGGTCAGCTGGAACAAGGGGGGAGTTTTTAAAAGTTTAAATCACCCTCGGCGAAAATGGTCACATGGCTGGTGGCCCCGCCCCCGATCTCCAGACAGAGGGGCATTTAGATTGCCCTCCACCTGCTGCGGAGGGTGATCTAAACTCTCCTCTGTCTGGAGATCAGAGGGCAGGGCCACCAGCCATGTGACCATTTTCAAGAGGTTCCGCAACTCCATTCTACCGTGTTCCAGCTGAATAAAAGCCCTGGTAGTAGGTCACAAAAGTAGCCTGAAGATGGGCCACTCCTCCATGAGAAAAAGAGAAAACTAGTCAGTGCAAAAAATATTTACTGAAAAAATGTTTTAAAAATTTCTAAAATTCACAATTAATGCATTTCAAACCTCTGTGTTGTTCCCAGAGAAAATGTCAAATAATACACAATTATTATGCTCAATCAATTCAGAAGAACACTAAAGTGCATAATATTATTACAACCATGGGCGTTTCCACACTGTCTATAAGTAGCGTGAGACTCATGGAAGGCTGCCGGCTTCCTCGCGCGATTTTTAACACCATGTGACTACAAAACGCCATAAATCACAGTTTGTAGCGTTTTGTAAACAGATGGAATCAAAAATCGTGCGAGGAAGCCGGCAGCCTTCCGTGAGTCTCACGCTACTTATAGGCAGTGTGGAAACGCCCATGATTTACTGATCTACATATTTCCCAGTGTACTTTATTACAGATTGTTTTTATTTGTGTGAGGGGAGGAACACAGAATAGGGAACCATAAGGAAGTTTACTGAAAAGAGATTTTCTTTTGATCTAGGAAATGACAGACATGCTCTTTGCTAGAATGCAGACTTTCTTACGTTCAAACATGATTTATAAGGATTATTTTGATCACAATCAAAAAGAGTCCAGTAGCACCTTTAAGACTAACCAATTTTATTGTAGCATAAGCTTTCGAGAATCAAGTTCTCTTTGTCAGATGCATGGTACAGAAACCAGTTTCTGTACCATGCATCTGATGAAGAGAACTTGATTCTCGAAAGCTTATGCTACAATAAAATTGGTTAGTCTTAAAGGTGCTACTGGACTCTTTTTGATTTTGCTACCACAGACTAACACGGCTAACTCCTCTGCATCTTTGATCACAATACAGATGTAGGAAATAAGTAAACCAAGCAGGGACATGCAAGAGAGGAGGGGAGGAATGGAGAAGTACAGGCAAGGAGATGCATTCCCTGTACCACCCTTTCTCCCACTGTGCTGTCCTTCTCAACGGGAGAATTGATGTGAAGGCTCTTTCTCTCTGGCCTGCCCTGCTATCTTCCACTGTTGTACCTATCACAGGGGATTTCTTTGAACTCAGCAGAAGAATTCAAACCAAGCCCATCACACCAGTCTTCACCACTGAAGACTGGAATTGGCAGAGCAATAAGAGTCAAAACAGACCAGATAGGCAAAGGAGTGCATGTGTATTTTTACCCCTTTAAAGGGCTAAGAACAGTGTGGAGGTGAGGGTGGTTTTGATTAGTGAAATCACGTGAGAGTGGAAGAAATGAGCCTCTCTGTCTTCCCTGCAGGGCTAAAACTGCTCTTTAAAGGATGCTGGGAGATTCATGATCTCCATCTTGTCTCAGCTGATCTTCATCCAAGATGAACACAGGTAGTTTGCTTGTGCTGAACACAAATGCTTCAGGGCAGCAGAGTTTCAAGAATAAACTGTTGGGGTTTGGTGGTAGGGTTGCCAGGTGTCTGATATTCCTCTGACAGTCCAATATTTTGAGGGACTGTCCAGGGGAAATATCCCCCAAATTCTGGACACCTGACCCCCCCTGGCAGTTCCATTGTCTTGCCCAGGCACCTGGCCTCCCTCCTGTGTGGCACCAGTGGGAGTGGGCCACCTGGCTAACCTCTTGCAGCTGTGCAGTGTCACCTGGGAGTAGCTAGCCAACTCAGGTGCCCAGCTGGCCTCCTGCAGCTGCATAGTGCTGCCTGGGAGTGGTCAGCCAGCTGCAGTGTGCAGAAGTGGTGACATCACTTCCTGTAGTGACACCATCATGCTTGCCAGGAGCACATGCACGAATGTAAGAAAAAGTAGAAAAGAGCAAGAGTCCAGTAGCACCTATAAGCTCATGAGCTTTCCTACCCTACCACAAAATTTGTTAGTCTTATAGGTGCTACTGGACTCTTGCTCTTTTCTACTGCTACAGACAGACTAACATGGCTACCCATCTTGATCTTGTAAGAAAAAGGTTAGTGCTGCCCCCCTATCCCTAAGGTCTGGTATTGTTCTGGATTTCATCTGGCAATTTTACTTGATGAATAATAAAGACTGTGTCATGTCCTTCATGAACTCCCAATCTCCATCTGCAGTTGTCTACATGTATTTCAACCAAATTCAGATAAAGACTGAGTAATGCCCATATACAGACTCCCAATATTTATTTAAATAGCTTGCTCCTGAACTATTTTAATGACTTTAAAAAAATTATTATTGATTTTATGGTTTTGTGACTTTTAATGTATTTTTAAATGTTGTTAGCTGCCCTGAGCCCATCTGTGGGGAGGGCAGGGTATAAATCAAATAGATAAACAAATAAATAAACAAATAAACAAACAAATACATTCAATTTTCTTTAAAAGCCTCAATTTACATGGTCAGGAAATAGATGAACAAGGAACAATATTAAAAGTAATCATATTAAAAACTGAAATGAATATCATTTCTGCAGTAAATGTATCCCACAAACTTCTTGCAAATAGTCAAAGAAGAAATAAATAAATAATAGTTACAGGTCAAACAAGATAGTCCCATTGAAGGCATAGTTTTCAATCTCTTGTATTCCATTTTGATTCAGTCTTCTGTAATATGGATAAATAAATATATTTTATAATCTAAAAAGTCAGCTTGTGTCAAAAATTAATAATTAAAAACATAGTTCACTACAGTTGGAAGTTATACATTCTCTGAAATGATTACTTGAATTCAGTGAAAATCCCTCCCTGCCCACTCAAAGATGGTCAGATTTAAACCATAAAGAAGCCTTAAATAAAGGCAATGACCCAAACAATGTGAGTTTACATTTCCCTAAGTGCTCTTCAAAGCATCTGCCATAGATAAAATTCCTTAATAAAATGAGAGGGTGATCAAAACTGAAATATCTGCAAGGAAGAAATAAATGAGGGAGGATGATTACAAAAGGTAGAGAGACATTTCTATGAACTTTGCCCATTTTTGGTGGCAGTGAACAAGAGAAGATGGAAAGCAAATGATACATAGCACAACAGTTAATTAGCTTGAGTTTCATAATTGCCCAACAATTTGCATATTATGAAAACTAGGCTACTGGATTTAGTAACTCTATCTCACACCTCCAACCTCCACTAACCTTTCAAACCAGTTTCTGATCAAAGACACGGAAAGGAAATTGTAGTCCCGGTCAGAGCAGGGGAGCTATAAGGGGAGCGCAGAAGCCATTGAATTTTCCATGGGGCTGAAGCTGAGCTCTGGACCAAATACATGCAGCAATAATAAGCTTTCCTCCACCATACACTGACTGGAGACCCTGGAGACCCTTTGCTCCATTCATACCCTATCCTGAGTTGAAGGCAGGCATAATTTTGGGGGTGCATCTGACAAAAGAAGAGAACCAGTGAAATTGTTCCATCTCTTGAGTGGCTTGACAATAATCAGATGACTAACATTCTCATTGGTTTGCATGATGTTCCAGCAACAGGATTTATGGTTTACTGGGTTGAGTGTTGGAATGCTAAGAGCTGATTATATACAGTGGCTAAAAATGTAAACTATGAACAAGGAGACCTACTGTTCAAGACTTGCCTCAGCCAACAGCCTAATAAGTTACCATTAACTCCCAAAGTTAAGACAATCAGAACAATATTTTGCATGCAGAAGGTTCCAGATTCAATCCCTGCAGTCTTCCTCTGAAAGATCTCAGGCAGCAGGGCTGAAAATATCTCCAGATTTTGCTAAGGGGACACCAAGATGGACCAATTATCTGGCTCAATATAAGGCAGCATTATATGTCTGAGGCTCAGCTACAATGAATTGGGAGAAGGTAATTCTTCAAGTATTTGAATTTATGTTTAATGTTCAATATTTCCAGTTATGGATATTAGATTTCTTCTATTTTTTAAACCAGGGGAAAAGCCGTGAACACAGCAATTATGGCCTTAAAATGTATGAAATTAATATTTTAAGTTTTTTCAAAAGCATCCTCTAAATTTGAATATCCTAAATATCCAACCATTTTCGATAGTCAAATGTAATTCATTTATCAAAACATTTAAATGTTTGAAATGCTATCGAATTTCAAATTTCTGGGGGGAATTTTGTTTCTGTTTTACTTCACTCCTTGCTGCTATTATCTCTGCTGGGGAGCCCTGAGACAAGTAAGTTACTATGTCACAGTATCAGTTTCCCCTCTATAAAGATGTAAGCCTGAAGAACTTTTATGGTCTGAGAACCGCATTTAATGAGTTAAAACGAATAAAGTTCTTTTGACACTCCGAGTGATACATAAACGATGAAATGACAATAATAACCAGGCATCCTGTGCTCACACAACCCCAGAGCTTGCTGGGATTTTTTTCCTGAGGCACAAAGAAGCTTAATGTGTCTTTCCCTCTCTTACTCTTAGCTCAGTCCCAAACAATCTCCTACAGTCAGTTATATTTATCACTTCCACTGCATAATTTGCCTTCTCTGCTCCTATTGTGACTCCGCAAGGCTCATCCACTCTTAACTCAAAGTGGCAGGCTTGAGTGATGGGTTGACAATGAATCATTTAATTAAAGTGTCAGAAAACCTCCACACTCGGCCTCTAATCCAGAGCGAAAGCTGCCCATTCAAGCGATATGCTTATCTAAGGTCCGAGAGGGTGTGCTAAGGTTGACACAGAAATCAATTATGGTCATGGTTGGAGAGATTACCCTTTTGACTGCGAAAGGCACGTGCCCTGTGGTGTCACATCTTCAATGTGTGTCAAAGCTGATCAGAGCTTACCAGGAAACCTTCCGTAACCCCTTTGGAGGTGACAAGCCAGCAAAAAAAGGGGGGAGGGGGGAATGCTCATAGCAGACTCTCTGACACAATCCCTTGTGAGAAGCCAAAGGAGGTGCAAAGGAGAGAAAACCCACCAGGAAGTGGACACCCTAAGGTCCAGCCTTTGAGAGAAACTTCAGATGGGGAAGTCATTAACCAGCCAGTGACTTCCTGACAGGATTTGCCAGACAGTAAAAGATATCACTTGCATTTGCCACTTTATATTGGTCACACTGATGACTGGGGAAGGCAATGGCAAACCACCCTGTAACAAAAAGTCTGCCAAGAAAACGTTGTGATGCAACGTCCCCCCATGGGTCAGTAATGACTCGGTGCTTGCACAGGGGACTACCTTTACCTTTTCCTTTATTGGTCACACTCAAGAGATTATAGGGTGTAAAACAAAAGAATCTACTTGTGGAAAATGGCTTGCACTTCACAAGGAAGGAAAATGGATCCCCTCCCTCATTCAATATGAACAAGGTCTTCCATTTTACATTTCAAACCTCCTTCAAAATGGGCTAGAAAATGGAAGGGAGGATCTGATCTGTGGCCTGAGCAATCAGGGTCTCAGTGAAGCTGGAAGCCTCAGTGCTACAAATGGTGCCCTCCCCTCTTGTCACCTTCACATTGCACACCGAAGGAGGTGGAGAAGGCCTTATTTGTAAACTGAAGGCTGCACCACGGTTGCTCTCTGTTCCCTGTAATTGTTTTATAATCTATACCATATTCCACCCTCACACCTCTAACTGTCTTTGTACCTTTTCAGGGTGCATATAAATCAGAGTTAAGAATATACAGCCATTTGGCAAGCTGAGGGAGGAATCAAAACTGCAGTGTTTTAAGTCAGAACTCGGATCTGCACAGCAGTTTGGCATGTCCCTGAATAATAGAACCACTGTCTGTGAATGAGGCTCATGGAAGCTTCAAACAAATAGTGACCATCCCCGTGATTATACTAGAGAGCAGGCATTTATTTTTATTAATGTAGATAAGCACATCCCATAAAAAACAAATCAGGGATGCATGCTGCTTCATTAAGAAACCCAATTGTTCCCACACCACAAGAAGGCTTCTAAGCACACGGCACGACACTACCCTGAGAAGAAGCCTATAACAATATCTTAATGTTATGCACAAGTATACCAGATTATCAGTGGCTCTAGCCATTGTTTGTTTGAGTAATGGAATGTCTGCAGCCGACTGGAAATATGAAGAGGCCCTGCTGTCCTTTAAAGCATCATTTGAATGATGGGGGACTATCTTTGCAAGTGTAAAGAGAGAATATCCTGGGCATCATTAATTTTTAAATTTGTTCCATGTTGCGATGCTTAACAAAAAAGAAAATAAAAGAAAAAGGACAGAAAGGGAAGGGAAGGTCAGTGAACTCTTCTTTCCTTTCTCAGTTTTTGCAATCTGGTTCATTTGGAACTGAGGCATGTTTCTGAGGCTGTGAAACCAAACTAGATGGAAATTGGTGGCACCAGCTCCCACCAGGTACTGCAAAAAAGGAAATGCTGGGTAAGCTAAAGAGGCTTAGGAAGGCCCAGCATCACTATGGAGGAGGGAGCATTGGAGGGCAATGCTCCCCCCTGATATGTTATGTCTTATCTCTCCATTCCCAGTTTTCATTTTAAGAAGTAAGTCTTTAGTCCTAAGGAAAATGCACAAGCACTATTTCTCTTGCTTGCCTGAAAGGAATGGGGAAGGGGCAACTGTACATGAGCACATGAAACTGCCTTATATTGAATCAGATCATCGGTCCATCAAAGTCAGTACTGTCTACTCAGACTGGCAACAGCTCTGTAGGGTCTCAGGCTAGGGTTGCCAGGTCTCCTTACTCTCCCGGTGTGAGAGGGAGACCCGGCACTTCCTTCCTTCACATTTCCTGCATGTTTCTTGTGCGCATGCAAAGTGCGCACGTGATCCCACACTGGTGTGATAACTTCAGTTAAGGAAGTGATATTATCGTGCAATGCAGAGGAGCACGTGCGTGTTTCACAGTGGGCCAATTTGCAAAGCGCAGGAGCTCTCAGGGTGGTGCGATGATGTTACTTCTGGGAAGTGACATCATCATGCAAGGAGAGGGAGCACATGCATACGTTGCAGTGGGCCGATTTGGGCCCCAAACAGGCCCAATTCAGTCCATTTTGGAACCCAATCGGCCTGCTGTGAAGTGCAGGAGCACTCTCAGGGTGGCACAACGACATCACTGATGTGGTTGCACTGGCCCCAGGAGCATGCCTGGGAGGCCCGTTCCCAGCCCCCTCCCCCTGGCTGGGGAGGTAAGTGGTGGTGGGAAGTGAAAGATGGGATTGGAAGATCCCCCGCTCCCACTAGGGGAATGGGAACCCTAATTCAGGCTGAGGTTTTCACATCACCTACAATTTGATACTTACTGGGAAATGTTGGGGATTGAACCTGGGACCTTTTGCATGTCAATACAATGCTCTACCACTGAGCCATGGCCTCTCCCCAAACTGCAAAATGGCTGCAGTTGAGTTGGTTAATCCCCTTCTGACCTAATCCATTCTCTTGTACTCTATCCTAAATCCTTTCCCACCATTGCTTCTTCCTTATTTCTTTGTTTCCTCTTTACTATCCACAGCAATAGGTGAGACCCCTAGGCTGGTTGTTCTGGGAGACTTCAACATTCATGCTGAGGCTGTCTTATTGGGAGCAGCTCAGGATTTCATGGCCTACATGGCAACTATCGCCTGTCTCAGATAGTAACTGGCCCTATACATTCTGCAGGTCAGACTCTTGATCTGGTATTTTGTTCTCAGTGGGAGGAATGTGATCTGAGGGTGGAAGGATAGCTGATAGTTCGTCATGGACAGATCACTATCTGTTCAGGTTTAGACTTAAAGGGATACCAAGACCCTGCAGGGATGGGGGATCTATTAAAATGATCTGCTCCCAGTGCCACATGGATACAAATAGTTTTCTGAAGGCTGTTGGGGATTTTCCTGTAGATATGGCGCTCCAGTTGATTCCCTGGCTGACCTCTGGAATGAGGAAATGACCAAGGCAGGTCACATGATCGCTCCCAAGCATCCTCTCTCAGATGTTATCACCCAGGTATCCCCTTGGTGTAATTGGGGGTGGGGATGGGGGGGTTGCAGGCAATGAAAAGACAAGGGAGATGGCTAGAGCAACAGTGATGGAATACTCAGGATAAATCTAATAAGACATGGACAAAAGCTCATTTTAAAGCATACTGCCAGAGTGCCAGGGTTCTGACTTGTCTGGCTGTTGGTATACTTTTCATTTTATTCAGTCTGATGAAGTGAACAGGATCATTGGAGGTTTGAGGCCTGTCACCTGTTAGTATGACCATTGCCCTTCCTGGCTAATTAAATCTGCCAGGGTGGGGGCTGGTTGACTGGGTCCAAGAGGTACTTAATGCTTCCTTGAGAGAGCGAGTGGTTGCCCCAACCTTGAAACAGGCTGTGGTGCATCCACTTTTGAAGAAGCCTACCCTGGATCCAGGAGATCTTAGTGAGTACTGACTAGTCTCAAATGTTTCATTGAACATGTTTCATTGAAGGGTGGTGGCTGGACAACTTCTAACTTTCCCAGATGAGGCAAATCATTTAGATCTATGTACTAAGGATATAAAATTTATAGCCTGTCAGTTGATAATAATAATAACAACAACAACAACAACAACATTCGATTTATATACCGTCCTTCAGGACAACTTAATGACCACTCAGAGCGGTTTACAAGGTGTTACTATTACCCCACAACAATCACCCTGTGAGGTGGGTGGGACTGAGAGAGCTCCAGAGAACTGTGACTTGCCCAAGGTCACCCAGCTGGCTTCGTGGAGGAGTGGGGAATCAAACCAGGCTCTCCAGATTAGAGTCCCGTGCTCTTAACCACTACACCAAACTGGCTCTCAGAGAATTTACTAAGAGAATTTTTTTTTAAGATGGTACATCTCCCCTAAAGACATTGTGAAAATTACTAAGGGCTATAACAGACAGGGCTGGAAATGTCAGTACATGGATGCAACATTTTACCATATGGGTCGGACTTGTAAGAAAGCACAAAAGTACTGGATAAAAATACATGAAGAGATGCAGAAGATTTTCAAACAAAGATTTGAGTTGAATAAAAAAAACATTATTAAATATCCTATCAAATAATCTCAGAAAAGAGCAGGAAGACCTCTTTCATTACATGGCGACAGCAGCTAGAGTGCTATACGCAGTGAGATGGAAAGCTGATGCCTCTCCTGAAGTGTCAGAGTGGACAGATAAGGTTCATGATTATGCCTCAATGGTGAAATTAACTACTTATGTACATAATAGACCAATAGTTGAATTTTGGGGAAAATGGAGGAACTTCTTTGATTACTGAGGCCAGAACTAATATTAATTAAGGTAACTTAGTATAAAGATAAAAGGATGAAACACAGGGAATGATGAGTAAAATAGTTGATATTAAATTCTGTATAAGTAACCAAGGAGAGGGAAGGAGATTTATTACTAGAGATGGGCACAAACAGACAAAAAAACCCGAACATGATGTTCATTGTTCGTTGCCATCCACGAACAGAGACTCATGAACAGCCACGAACAGTTCATGAACATGTTCGTGGTTGGCTGTTCGTGGGGGCCAGCAGGCTCTCCTCCAGCCAGCATCCAAGTCAAGATCCCAACTGCACCACTCCCAGAAACCTGACCTGAGCAGGCACCAGGAAAGGTACCAATAATAAATAATAGCTTGGCCCCAGAGCCTGGCAGCAGCCCTGGGACTGGAAGGGGTAGATCCCTACTGCACCACTCCCAGAAACCTTACCTGAGCGGCCAGCAGGAAAGGTACCAATAATAAATAATAGCTTGGCCCAGAGCCTGGCAGTAGCCCTGGAACCTGAAGGGGTAGATCCCTATCCCACCACACACAAAGCTCCAATGCACTCTCTCTATCAAAATGCCAACAGCAACTGTCTCTCCACTGTATGCAAAGTCAGAGCTGGGAGCCCCCCTGCCCCCTGGTCTTTGCTCCCTTGTTGTAACAAATTTGGAACTCCACACTTGAAAGGAAGACCTACCTATCAAGCTAAATTGGGCTTAGATTGGGGTTTCCAGTGCAACAGCAGGAGTTCAGACAGAGTTCAGACAATCCCTGCCTAAGTTGCTAAGGGAATTCATTGCAGGTCCCAGACTGTCTGGCTTGACAAACAGCAACAAACGAGGCTTGCAATGACCACCTGTTCATTTAGAATGGGGCCTCACAAACAGCTTGTACGTGAACAGCAGATTGGCCTGGATTGCCTTTTTGGGCTGAGACTGGGAGGTACCATTTTGCGGTGGTTCTGGTCCTACCTGGAGGGTAGGTACCAGAAGATGGTGTTGGGGAATTCCTGTGGAGTTCTACAAGGTTTCATTTTGTCCTCTATGCTTTTTAACATCTACATGAAACTGCTGGGTGAAGTCATCTGGAGATTTGGGCTGGGTTGCTACCAATATGCAGATGATACTCAGCTCAATCTTGCACCCACAGCTGATCCCAGGGAGGCTGTAGAAACCCCAAACCAGTGCTGGAGGCACTGTGGAAGTCTGACCTGCTGGAGGCACTATCTGACCTGCGACTTCAGGTTTCACCTATTCCTGATATGGTTACACTCACCTTGAAGGAACAGGTCTGTAGTTTGGGGGTGCTCTTGGACCCAGGCCTACTGCTGGAGAAGCAGGTGGCAGCTGTGGCTAGGGGGCCTTTTACCAGGTTTGACCGGTTAGCCAGCTGTGGCCTTTCCTGGGCAGAAAAGATCTAGCCACTGTGGTGAATGCACTGGATACATCTAGATTGGACTATTGCAATGTGCTCTATGTGGTGCTACCTTTGAAAACTTTTTAGAAGCTTCAATTGCTGCAGAATGCTGCAGCCAAGATGCCGAATGGAGTGGGTCATAGGAATCATATCACTCCAGTCTTAGCTCATCTGCACTGGCTTCTAATTTGTTTCCAGGTACAATTCATGGTGCTGCCTCCCCACCACCCCCAGCTACTTCTGGGCTAATAATAATTCTCTGAACAATGTCACTGCAATAGCCAAGCTATAGATTTCCAACTATGGAGCATGACTTTCTTTCCTGTACCATCGGGTTGCAGCCCAAATGTTCTCCCAAATACTGCTCCTGGAGGAAAAGGGACCCCCAGAAGTAACAATGGGGGGGGGGGGCGTTCTGTGCTGCAGTAGGAACGGGAAGATGAGAAAGTCACACTTTGTGGATGGAAATCTTTTTGCTGCAAATATGCTCTGGTGGATCCAAGTCAACAGTTATAGTTATCATAAGACTTTTCCATTTTTTTTAATCATTATGTGTCACCTACCAGTATTTTATAAATAATACATAAAATAAATTCTTTAATTTTTTAAACCTCTACTTAAAGTAAATGCTAGTTCACAAGTACACAAGGAACAGGAACCCTCAGGAATACAACAATTATACTGAACAGACTACTTACATATCAACACGATAAACACTTAGACCCAGGAAAGCATTTCTTTCAATTTTGTGGATATATATGTTGTCTTGGATATCTCTGTGATATAAAACATACACACCAAATCTTAAAACATGCACCTTTGCAGCTGGTATATAATGCCATTAGAGACCAGACTCAGATATCAAGGCTGTGTTATCTCCGTATGCAAAACCACTTCACTGACTCTGAATCAAGAGTATCTTTTGTGTCTTTTAAAAAGAATTTTAAAGGGTTAGGTCACTTTTATTTTATCTGGTTTCAGAGCCATAATAATTCTGCCAAGGTTTTGGGGATAGATTTTCAAAGTAATCTGGAACTTGTTTAATTTCCTTTAGTCCATTCATAAACAATATTTAATCATAAACAATTATGGACTTGAATAAATGACAACTTTAATAAGGAAATTTGTAGAACTGGGATTCACAAACTGGGATTCAAACCAGAGATCTGCAAAACAGGCATCATTCGCTGGCCTATTTTCTCTTGTGCTAAGCACCCACAAGAGTGAAGGTGCTGTCAACAGTCAGTCAATACAGAAATGTATCCACACATGTAGGAGAGCTTCATAAGCACAGCAATAGGAGAAATACAACCTACAGATGCATCAACAGACATATGGACTAGGACCAGAAACCACCCGCTCATCATAGAAGAACTTTTTTTGCTCATATGATGAGGTGACTGGTGCATAGGAATCTTCCTGCACTAGGGGTGGGCACAAACCATGAAAAAAATGAACCATTCAGTTCCTGGTTCGTGTGTTTTCACAAACCATGAACTTCCCCGAACTGGGGCAAGTTCACAAACCAGTTTGTGGTTCGTACGTAGGGTTTAAATGCCCCTTTCCATGCCATTTAGCAGCGGCACGGAAAACGGCATTTAAACCCGCAGATCAGCTGCTTATCGGGGAGATCTCTGACAAGCAGCTGATCATTTGAACAGAGGGGCTTGGCTGGCCAGCCGGGAATTTCTGGCTGGCCAGCCAAGCCCCACCTCCAGTTTAAATGGTCATTTCCCCGCTGCTCCCCGACAAGCAGCTGATTGGTGAGTTTAATGCCCCTTTGCTTTTTAAAATGAACAAAACGAACCAGCATACCAGTTCAGAAGTTTGTGGAAAGGAGGTTCCATGAACTGCTGGTTCGAGAACCATGAACCGGGCCAGTTCGTGGTTCTTTTTGGTTTGTGCTCTGTTTTGTGCCCATCTGCAAAGCAGGAGCCAGTTTGGTGTAGTGGTTAAGAGCGCGAGACTCTAATCTGGAGAACCGAGTTTGATTTCCCCACTTCTCCATCTGAAGCCGTCTGGGTGACCTTGGGCTAGTCATGGCTCTCTGGAGCTCTCTCAGCCCCACCCACCTCACAGGGTGTTTTGTTGTGGGGATCATAATGGCATACTTTGTAAACCGCTCTGAGTGGGCATTAAGTTGTCCTGAAGGGCGGTATATAAATCAAATGTTATTATTATATTATTATCTATCTGTTATTATTATCTGTTATCTGTTATCTGTTATCTGTTATCTGTTATCTGTTATCTTTTGTTGTTGTTGTTGTTGTTATTATTATTATCTCTATCCTGCACACAAGCAGCCACATTCAAGACATCAAAATAAAATGGTAAAATACTTATTTAGCATTGTGCTGAAAATAAGGGGTTTTTGGAGGGGTTGCTCCTACAATTGTGCCACATGGTACCATGGTACATGGTAGCAGCACCGCCCCCCCAACTCCTAGAATATTGCTCCTTAAATATTTTAAGAAAGCTATTTGAGGGAGCACATAGGAATTTTAAACAATTGCAAAATGTTGAAGTCAGATTATTTCTGCTTCGAAGAAGTTGGAACAGAGTAAAAGAAAGCTGGCACAGAGTAGTAAGAAAGTGACCAAAGTGGTATATCCCATCTTCTGCTTTGAACCTCTCAAGAGAGACATTAAAAGTAAGAAATTTTCACCATTGAATTGGGAGTATACCTAGCAACTCGTATAGGGAAAAAAATCCTTTTGGTTCACTCAATAGAAGGATTCAAAATATTGCATTAATATTTTCCCATGAGGATCTCAGATATTAGAGACCATAGGATTTATTATCTGAACTAAAAAAAAAAAACTTCCTTCTTTTTATTCACAAATGAGAGGCATGAGCTATGGCTCAATGGCAGAACACATGTTCTGGACGCAGAAAGTTACATGTTCATTCTCTGGTATCTTCAGATAAAGGATCAGTTAGTAGTAATTAAGGAAGGCCATTCTCCACCTGAGAACCTCTACAAGCCATAGACAAAACACTCAGCTGGGGAGGGGCTGTGGCACAGGTAAGTATAAGGCAGCTTCATGTACACATATATATGGACCAATCATCTACGACATAAGTCATATGTCTTGAGTCAAAATATAGCCATTCCCTTACTTATGTAGACATGAGTCTGAAATCCCTGAGCAGAGGGCACCCCAGGCTCCTAGAAATCATATACTAAAAATCATTACTAAATCTGGAATTTTAGAAACATAACTTTTGTCAGTTTTTAGTGGACGTTTGAATGCAATTTTCAACACTGAGTAAGATATCCCACTAAATACATATATCAGCTCTAGTATTTGCAAAAGAGGGTCTGCAAGGATTCTCACAGGAGAGGGAAAAAGTGGTCCTCATGTCCCCCACTGTGATATTTTCACTTTTGCCTTTCCTGCCGTCTATTGCTTCTTCAGTTCAGTCTTGCTCTTCCATGATTGAAGGCTTCCCCACCCCTCAATTCCACATCTGCTGCTGCTTTCCTTCCCTCCTTGTCCTTTAGCTCACTGTGCCCCTGCCAGCCCCCCTTTCCACACTGGCTGTGCTTTTCCCCACTCTGACCTCCGCTTTTCTCCCATTCACCTTTTCCTCCTTTTTGTTGTGGCTACTGCCATCACAGCATTCTGGGTTGTTGGAGCAATCTCTGACAACCTCTTGTTGGGTTCAGAGCATCAAGGGAAAGGTTTAGTGTTCTCTGCAAAACATCAGATGAGTGACCTGGTACTCTGTACTTGGCAGAGGGCACTAAACAGTACAACCAAAGGCAGAAAATTTGTTGCTGTGAGCAGCAGTCACCTTAGTAACAGCAACTCAAAATGCTAACTGAGAACTCTTATTCCTTGTTTTGTTTGCAAATAAACAGATATCAATGTTCCTGATGCAGTTTTTATTTCTCCACAATGTTTTGTTTTTCTGCAAACCTGGAAGACTCCTCTGAGTTACTGAAACCTTTATCCTAGTTTTGATTGCCTCTTTTTTGTGGTTGTATGTGTTGGGGGGGGGCACCCATATGTATTTGATATATAAATTAATTTATTTTGGGGGTTAATCCCATCTTTCCACTATATTCATGACACACAGTGTGGTTAATAGATCCAGAGGAGTTAGCCGTGTTAGTCTGTAGTAGCAAAATCAAAAAGAGTCCAGCAGCACCTTTAAGACTAACCAATTTTATTGTAGCATAAGCTTTCGAGAATCACAGTTCTCTTCGTCTCCATGCATCTGACGAAGAGATTCTCGAAAGCTTATGCTACAATAAAATTGGTTAGCCTTAAAGGTGCTGCTGGACTCTTTTTGAGAGTGGTTAATGAGATTTAAAATGTATAACAACAACAACAACAACAACATTCGATTTATATATCACCCTTCAGGATGACTTAACACCCACTCAGAGAGGTTTACAAAGCATGTCATTATAATCCCCACAACAAAACACCCTGTGAGGAGGGTGGGGCTGAGAGAGCTCCTAGAAACTGTCACTGACCCAACATCACCCAGCTGGCTTCAAGTGGAGGAGTGGGGAATCAAACTCGGTTCTCCAGATTAGAGTCCCACGCTCTTAACCACTACACCAAACTGGCTCTCAACATAAAGCCACAACATAAAATAAAAGCAATAATAAAACCAATAACAGTAAAACCAAAAGTGGATGACTATTATATTAATGAATTCTATTTTAAAATACTCCACCCCACTCGTCTGGGAAATAACCTCCCTCCAATATTAGAAAAATCCAGTAAGAACTTACAACACAAAATTCTGCAAAGAATGTATCTGGTTAACGGTAGGCAAATGCTTGATTCCAGTGTTTGATATCACCCTACAAGAATAAAAAGTAAATGGGTATAATTTAGCTGTGGCTCAGAGGAAAATAGAACATAATCGATGTTTGAATTTCAACAGCTGAAATGGTTTCAGGGAGAAAAATCCTCAAGCTAATTTTCCCTGATTCATCATTGCCAGTTATGAGTATTGCTTAATGGACTCTATGGCCCTGTAGGACATTAGGGTTTTGCACTGAGGAGTCTGGCAGCTGGACCCAATTGCCTTATTTGCTATGCCACTGGGGCAGCTTTTAGAAGGGAGGAGTATTGGCTAACTGTTCTGTGCTCTTAAGCATTGCCAATAAAGCTGGCTGAGAGAAGGTACAGCAGCTTACTGACTTGGTACTCGTCAGGTGACCCAAGAGGCCAACAAGGTCTCACATGGCTCTGTAAAGCATCCAACTCTGGCCTGGCTTCACAGACCAAACTGAGCCAACCGACAGAGTAGTGGCTGGCCCTTCTGCCTGACCGTGCCTCGAGATCGTTATTCAGTCTTCAAAACTGGAGATATGTCTGCAGCATTCTCCTCCATGAGATGAACATGCTGGATTCGGGGCAACTTATCAACATATATTCTAATAGTCAAGTGTGGCCCCATCGGCAGATAAATAAATCCATGGATCAGGGCTAAACTGACTCAAAACAGTTCTGCAAACTTGGGGGATCCCCAGAGTTTGGTGAAAAACCTGAAAACCTTTTTAAAAAAAACCAATCCCGGGGAGGGGGGGTTAAATCCCCCCAGACAAGACTTCTTGCCAGCAATTTTCATGGATACCAATTGTAAAACTCTAATTCCCATGGTTCCCTAGGAAGAAGGGATGATTTGATCAAGAGTATGTGGCGCTGATATGTCCTGGTAAGGATAGGCATTCACACTGCTCTTTCTTAAGCGGCAGCTTTGGTTAAACTATCCAGCATTGTCTCAGATTTGATCAGATAAATAGCTCTGTAGGATACCAAATGAGAGGCTGTCCCCAACCACAACCACTTTCTTTCCTAAAAAGCACGAAAGACCACAGCTCTACAAGCAGAGCTGGATATATATGCAAGCCAAGTAGAGTGGGCACGAACCACGAAAAAACCGAACTGTGCGGTTTGTGGTTCGTGTGTTTTCACGAACCAGGAACCAGGAACTTCCATGAACTGGGGCAAGTTCACGAACCGGTTTGTGGTTTGTGGGGTTTAAATGCCCCCTTCTGGCCACTTAGCAGCCGGTTCGTGGAGTTTTTTGGTTCGTATTCCGGTTTGTGCCCATATCTAAAGCTAAGTAGGGTACAGTTTTTGGCTTCAGGTTCTTTAAAAAACAAGACAAGTTAATAAACATTACCAAAACACCATTTCTGGTAATGCTATGGGGCCTTTAAAACTTGACATCATTTAGGGCCTCAGCATGACTTAATTCCTGTGTACAGGGATAGAAGAACAGCACAGGTAGGGAAAAAGTTATACCTTTTCATCAGTTCTATGGATATAATTCCAAAGTGTCTCTGACAGCATAAGGAAGAATAATCAGGCGTTCATGTACAAATGTGAGCATCAAGGCAGTGCATAAACTATTCATATGGGCATTCTAACTGACACCAGGATGAATGGAACAGCCATTTCCATTCCAAAGTGAGCTCTCAAATATAGCATCCAAATACAAGCATCAAAAGCGTTCTGCACGTTTCAGTTTGGCCATTCACATTCCAATGAGGGTTCATTATCCATCTCATTTTATATCCCCCAAGCATTTGCTTTACAGCAAACAGCATGAGAAGGAGCACTTTAAATTGCCATGGCTGCAAGTATATGAAAGCTTATGATTTTTTGCAATTGTTATGCCTTGGAAGGCAAGGTGGCAAGCCCCACATCTCAGCTGGTATGACAGGATGTGGCTTGTGTTGCTGATAGCACTGCATAGGAACAGATGTCCGGTGGCCCTATCTCAAGCCCTGGTTGTGGTTCAGAACAATTTCATTCAGCTCCCTTTGGAAGGCGTCTAATGAGCTATTGCCAGTGCTCTAGGCAAAATTCCCAGGGGAGCTGTTTGGGATGGATTCAAAGAACAACCACCAGCCATATCAGCCCGTTGCTAACAGCCATAAAACTATGAGAGTAAAAGCATTAAAACATGGAACAATTAAATTAGTAGCATTAAAGAAAATGGCAATGCATTGTTCTCTATAACATGCAAGAACTGGTCAGGAAAGGAGGCCTCGCAGAAAAATATCACACAGACGGACAACAGCAGAATGACTAATGATGGCCCAGTAGCTGCAGTCATATAAACAATTTCCATTCAATTGAAATCAAGAGGATTTGGGGGCTAAATCAGACAAAACAACAGGATCCCTGCCTCGCTCTTCCCAGCAGTTTTCAAGTGGAAATTACAACTGGTGAGAATTCTACTTCAAAATGGATTTAACATTTCCAACCCTTCATAGTTTTTGCTGTTATGAACTCTGGAAAGGAAAAAAGACAGGCGCTAGAGGAAAGGTGCTGGATATCACTGGTAAAACCAGGGCTTTTTTTCAGCAGGAACGCAGTGGAATGGAGTTCCGGAACCTCTTGAAAATGGTCACATGGCTGGTGGCCCCGCCCCTTGATCTCCAGACAGAGGGGAGTTTAGATTGCCCTCTGCTCCGCTCGGCAGTGCAGACGGCAATCTAAACTCCCCTCTGTCTGGAGATCAGGGGGCGGGGCCACCAACCATGTGACCATTTTCTCCAAGGGCAATCCACTGAGTTCCACCACCTCTTTTCCCAGAAAAAAAGCCCTGGGTAAAACTGCACAGGGTAGGAAAGGTGAAACCATTTCTCCCCTTTTACCAGCCCCTAACCTCCCTCCCCCCCATATTCACTTTACACTGAAGGAATGCTGGGAAGATATGTACTTTCTCCAAGGAACTCAGGGGGCCATACTTGGTTCTGTCCTCTTCCATTAATCCGTATCATAATCATTCACGGTAGTTTAGGATATGAGATAATGACTACCCCCAAGTAATCTACTGTGTTTAATGGCAAGCAAGAGTCGAACCCCACCCCGCTCCTAGACTGACAGTTCAACTACTACACCACACTAGCGTTCTTCAAACATCTTATCTAAACAGTGACCCTTAGTATTAAACATTAAAGTACTTTGCTGCAGCATTATCAGAGCAAATGAAAACTCAGCCACCTGTGCCCTTGAGAATTTGATTTTGTTTTGGCCCATCCAGTCTGAAATGTTCAAAAATAGCCCAACAAGTCAGTAACAGTGAACATAAAATCTTAAGAAGAGCTCTGTTGTACTAGAATACAAATATAGACAAAGAGCTTAATGCTAGTATTATATGAAGAGAATCCTACAGGTAGAAATAGCTCCACACTAAGATTTACCCAGAGACATAAGGCCTTGTGGACAATGTAAAAATCTTTACTATGTAAGGCCATGGCAAAATTGTCTCTCCTCTCCCCCAACCTATACACATGCCTCTGGTTTGTATGATAACTTTATCATTATTATGTACGAAAAGGAAGGAAAAATGAGGTGCAAAACATGATAAGAACAAAAGATGAGTCCTGCTGGATCAGACCAAAGTGCCATCTGGTTCAACGTCTGGTTGCCAGTAGAGACTGGGAAACTCACAAGCATGACATTAAATTAAAAGCTCACCCTGTTGCTTGTCCCCAGCACCTGGTATTCAGAAGTATACTGCCTCTGAATATGGAGGTTCCACAGAGCCTGCCTGATTATGGCAATTAAAAAAAAAAGTTTTAAAAGGTTTTTTTGAAGACAGAGAATAACTGGCAGTAGAAATTCCTGTTTGATTTCGTGGAAAGAAATCGGAGATCAAATCACAGGGCCTTGTGGAATGGGCAGCAGGATGTCGCAGCATTTCCAATAGGAGCTGAGATCTATACACTAAATGAGACCCACTCTCCTGCCTGTTTTTACTGCTCTGTGCTCTTAATCTCCAGTTCTTTGGACCAGAGTCAACAATGCATCAAAAAAGGCAGAGTATGGATGCTTTGCATGTGCCATTTGCCAGAGTGGCTCTAGTTTTTGATCTGTGGCATGTGCCCCAAAGGCAGGAAACTACTGCATATGCTTCACCTATCCCTATTTAATAGGGAGAGAGACGTTTTAGTACTACTTTTACCTTGCACTGTTTTACACTTCAGAATGTTTTAAAAATTGCTAGATTGGATAAAGTTGTGGCAGTTTCTCTTCCCTGTAACTACGTATCCACAGAGGGGCAGAGCTATATGTACAACCAACACTGTATGATTAAACCCTCTATTAAACCTTAGAAAAAACCCAAACCATTATTGGTCAAGTTTATTAGCATACCCTTTTGGAAGCTAGTGTAGGAAGGAGGTTTTCTGGCATAGCAAAGAAGCATAGCATGCTCCCCTTGCTCCCCTAAATGCACTCGGCAACCAGAGGGAGCCGAGCGCATTGGCAGCTGTGAGAGGGACAAGGAGCTGATCACCGCTGCCAGCTCCCTCTGACCACCGCTGGTGCAATCGGCTCCCTCTTGCTGCTGCCAGCATGCTCACCTCCCTCTGGCTGTGGAGTGCTTTTAGGGGAGCAAGGGGAGCTGGTGAGAGGGAGCTGAGCAGACTAGATGAGATGTCTAGAAAAAGAACCTCTGCCAGGGAGAAGAGGGATTCTCTCCCTCTTCTCCCTAGCAGAGGTTCTTTCTCACCACACTTCCCATGGAACATTTTGGGAAACCAACGCACGTCCTCCATGAGTCAGGCATCTCTTCTGTTTTGGCTCTGAGCCTCATTGAATAAAATGGGATATACTTCTGAGTAGACCTGTTTAGGATTGCTCTCACTGACTTTTACATTTGACTTGCACAGGCATTTTGGGGGGCAGGGACAATTGTGGAAGATATACGCATTAACTATGATATAGGATCTCTTTACATGTGTGCCATGCATTGAATCTGAGTTTTATTGGGTGATACACAAATTCAACCTGTTTTCAACGTATGACCTGAAGCTGGATTCGGTTTCGTTTTCGCAGCCATGTCGGACGCTCCTCTCGGCAGGTCCGAGAGGAAGCGGCCGAGCCGCCTGGCTGGGCGGCTGATCTGCAAAGGTTAGCCCCCAGACTCTCAGGCAGGGAGTCTGAGTCCGGGACGCGGCGGGAAGAGCCCTCTGACAGATCGAGGCAGGGGGTAAATCGCCCGTTTGTCCCTATGGAGGCCGGCAGACGAGCGCGGCACCTAGTGTGCTGCCGGGCTATGGAAAACGGCAAGGAGCAGGATTAGGCGAAAAGCCTGCAAGTAAGCGAATCCCTTCTGTTACTACAAGCGCTGTGAGGAGTGGTGGGGTCTGAAGGTTAGAAGACTCGGATTTTTCCCCCCTCATAGAGTCTCGGAAGATTGGCGGTCCCCCCCCCCTAAAATGGCAGCGAGAAAGCAGAGTCCTTCTCTTGGCAAGTCAGTTACGGCGGCCTTGCAGAGGGGCGAGACGCTTGAAGAACTGGTTAAAAGAGTGGTTATGGAAGCCATAAAACCCTTTGTTGACAAGCTGAATGAAACAGATCAAAGGGTGGGCTTAATTGAAAGCGATGTGAAAGCCATTAAAGAAGCAGCGGGGGGGGGCAGAGAAGTTTGCCCGGGAAAGTGCGTCACTTACGAGAGCAACGAACAGGGAATTAAAGTTGGTGGAAAACCAGCTGATCGGACTGCAAGTGGAGCGAACACAAACCATTTTGCGTCTCCAGAATGTTAAGGAGGAGGAAAAAGAGGATTTATGGGGTCTCGCCTCGGAACTTTTAGCGACACCCGCGAGGGCAACTAAAGAAGAAGTGAAAAGCGCCATTTTGGGAGTCCGTCGGGCATCTTCAAAATATGCAACGAAGCGGCAGCTGCCTCGCGAGATTGTTATCGAGTTTTCATCTAGGAGGGTCCGGGACAGTATCCTATATAATTCATACAATGCGGAATTGGACTTTCTGGGAAATAAAGTCAAGATATTGAAGGACGTTCCATTTTTAGTGCGGAAGAAAAGATTTAAGTACAAGATGTTGGCAGCTCTTTTGAGGGAACGGGACATAAAGTACAAATGGCTACTCCTGGAAGGAATCGGGTTTAGTTATAAAGATAAAGCTTACAAGATTAATTCGGAAGATCAGCTAAGGGATTTTGTGGATATAAATCCAGAATTTGGACCAGATACCAAGCAAAAAGAAGAGGATCCGAAGCCTGAAGGGAGGGGGGAGGCAATGAGCGCTCCGGCGGTAGCTGCGCAGAGGGAATTGCGCCCGAGGCCCAGGGGAGGGAAAAAGATTTAATTTGAACTGTAATTTGTAATTTGTATGATCAACCACTCCGTCACTATTTTATTAAGCTATTTTTTTACTGTGGCAGTATGAAGGGAAAGCATTGAAACGTAGTGTTTAGTGTTTGTAGGTTACCTTCCCCTTTTTCTCCACCCCCCTTCCCTTTCTCTTTTTTCTCCCTTCCTTCCCATCCCTTGTGCTATTGTAGTCTTTTGTAGTTACTGTTTTGTAGGTTATGTATGTATGTAGTAGTTTTGTATGTTAGATATTGAAAAATAAAAAATATTATAAAAAAAAACACGTATGACCTGAAGCTTACCTTTAAAACAGTGTGTGTGAGATGTGTGTGCAAATTGGCTCCTGTGTGCATGTGGAGGCAGGAAGAATGTACTTTAACTAGCACTAGTTACCAGTATTATTTGTGTTATGGCTGGCTCTGTCCAGGCATGATTAGATGATATGGGCAAAATCACTTGGCCATAAGCGAGGAACTGGCTGTAGCACAAAGAGCCTAGATGTTCTCTTTATTTATTTACTTCATTCATACCCCACCTTTCTCCCCAATGAGAATCTGAAGTGGCTTACATCTTTCTCCCCTCATTCATTTGATCCTCACAACATCCCCATGAGGTAGGTTAGGCTCAAAGAGTGTAACTGGCCCAAAGTCACCCAGAAAGCTTCCATGGCAGAGAGGGGTTTTGAAACTGAGTCTCCTAGTTCCTAGTCTGACATTCTAACCACTATAGCACACTGGGCATCTAGTTCTAACACTAGAGCTAGTACTAGTTGTTCTAGTACCTAGATTACAAATGCAAAGCCATTCTGGAAATAAAAAGAAACCGATGGTGTGACTCAAAAAACCAAAGACATATTATGTGACAGACAATGCCTCTGCTTACTCTTTTCCTCTAATGAGGCTTGTAGCTCTGAAAAGGGCATCATGTTGCCATTTGGAAATGCTGTCCTTTGGCATGGGCTCCAGCTGAGCAATTAATAATTTCATCCTTTTTTGGGAAAAATCTCTGGAAGCAAGTATATTCACAGGAGAAAAAACATTTCGGCCCCTACCCAGACTCTAATTGTCTTTATTAGTTAGATAACTTGGCAATGAATTTATTGGCCAGTTTTTCAGTCTGAATCCCTTATTAATCTGCACAGATACTTTCTTAATTAGGTTCCTCCTGTTAGTGCCCCAAATATCCCAGCTTAGCCTGAGCTTGTCAGAGCTGGGAGTTAAGCTGGGGAGTCTGGGGAGTTTAGCCTGAGCTTATCAGAGCTGGGGAGTTAAGCTGGGGAGTCATTACCTGGATGGGAGACCACCAAAGAAGACCAGGGTTTGGTTGTGACTTGATGGCATGTTCTTCTTGTTGTTGTTAGGGTGATGATTTAAAAATTAACATGGGTAAGAGATAGTTATGTAGATACAAGACTTTATTTTTCTGAAATGGGAGGGATCAGAGCTGTTACCTGTTTGGAAGTCATGTCCTCTGATGCGGAAGGTCTGTGTTCTAAAACGAAATATATGCTAGATGGTTGGGATTGCTCCCTAATGAAATGGGCACTCTGCACAAGTTCAGAGACACATACTCCTATCACACTGCTCTCTGGGAGCTGGCTTTGAAATGAGATTCTGGAGCTAAGCCCTTGATATGAGTTAGGGCAGAGACTGGGGCAGCCAAAATTGGGACTGCAATTTAGCTTTTAAAAAGAACACCAGGAAGACCCAGTCCCAGGTCTCTCATTGCTTCATCTAGTTGAGCTCTTAGTGTATTCATAAGCTACATTACTAAAAATATTTTCTCCCTGTTCAATATTTCAAATAACCAACACCGTTACTTTTTGACAACTTACAATTACCATACAATGAAAATGTTACCTTCCTATGTGAGTTTTACATCAGAACGATGTAAAAGCAAGCCAGGCTGTTTGTCCCCCTCCTCTCAAAAGGAAATTAGCCCAACTTTTTCCAAGCCACATTCTAAGACTGGAAGAACTCCTTCCTCCTTTCCTCATGCCACCATTTCCTTCTGTTAGTGACAGTCCTGGGAATGTCTGGCTGGCCAGCTATCCAATGAGTGGGTGGGCAAGAAGAGAGTCTCTCTTTTCTCTCTGGCCTCTTCCTAAAGTCAGACACTGTGAAAGCTATATATTACAAGAACCCTGGGCACACCTCAGAAGCTGGGGAAGGGGAAGCCAGCAGGGAGAAAGAGAAGCTGCTTGCCCACCTGTTAGATGGCTGATTGGCTGACTAGCCAGCTATTACCCCTAGTGTCATTAACCACAGCAGGCCACAAGGAAGTTAATGGGGGGGGGGTGCAGTGGACATGAAGGGAAGAAGATGATCTTCTTGGAGTTGGATATACAATTTATTTATTTACTTGATTTATACCCCATCTTTCTCCCAAATGGGGACCAAAAGCAGCTTACATCGTTCCTCCATTTTACCCTCTCAACAACCCTGTGCAATAGGTTAGGCTGATGTCACATTCATTGTTCTCTAGCAGTTACTGCACGGACACAAGGGCCATTTTCACACTGCTTGCCAGCCACGGAACATTGCGCTGAGCTCCCAGAATGACAGCATCTTCCTGGCACAATTTTGCAACTCCAAGAAGATCATCTTCCTCCCTTCATGTCCATTGCATCCCTCCCCCCACATTAACTTCCTGGTGGTGTACTGTGGTTAATGGCACTAGGGGTAATAGCTGGCTAGTCAGCCAACCAGTTCTCGCACAAAATTGCACCAGGAAGTCATTCTGGGAACTCAGCGCGATGTTCCGTGGCCAGTAAGCAGTGTGAAAACAGCCAAGGTCTGCTGCCCACAGAATGAGATTTTCCCATCTCCTCCCTGCTGTGGCAGCCCAAAATTTCTCCCCAAATCCTATTCCTGTGGAAGAGAGACACACCCCCTCCTGGAACAGGATTTCGAGAAGCTTTGGGGGCTGTCATGGGGAAGGGGTAGGAAAATCAGATTCCATGAGAGCAAGAGCCCTTTAACACTTGTATTTTGTTTAGCTAGATGAATCACAAGGAGGCTGCTAATTCCTGCAGTTGCCACATGATGGTTTTGAGAAAGCATTCTCACAGGGTAAAACTGGAAACTTTCCCTATAAGGACAGAATCATGCGCTCTAATCACTCAGGTGCCTGATTCCCAAGGTAACCATTTTGCCACATGAAAACTGAAGAGGGAATCCATTTGATGGTGTCTCTTCTGCCTCACCTCACTGGACCAGGCAAAATGTACTTGGATCACAAAAGCAAGTGCCTAAGGTTGCCAAATTCTCCTGGAGCTTCTATTGATTAGGAAGTTTGGATGTATTAACTGATATCAGCGGAATAAAGAAGCTTGCAGGGGGGAATCAAAATTGAGACAGAGCAGCTGGCAGGGGCTAGGGCTGCTATGAAGAATGAAAAAGAATAGCTGAGACTGGATAAATGGAAAAGGGGGGAATTCACCCGACTCATCACAGCAACTGGGTATGAAGAGCAAGAACCTATTGTGCGAGTCTTATTGAAAGATTCAGAAGATTATCTTTTATCAACTTGCACTACCACTGTGAGAATTCAGAGAAAGTACATAATAAACCATGTGATGGCTGGGTGTGTGTGTGTGGAATGACTGAAAACTCCATCACTAGATTTACACTCGTTTCTGCAGCTTAAACGTCATGTCGTTATTCGTGAACTTTAAAAAAAGACACTCAGATTTTCTCAGTGGAATGGCAGCTCTGTGATGAAATGCATGGGTCTCTTCATCCTTCTTCAATTCCAACCCATCAGTAGATCAGCATGAAACAAAGCCAGGGCTGGTATGATGTGTGTAAATACATTACTAAGCAGGAATGAAAAAAAAAATCACAAAAACCTCACAGCAAATTGACACCAGATGGTGAATTTGACATCTGGCTGCCTGGCCTTCATATAGGCCAAACAACAACAACAACATTAGATTTATATACCGCCCTTCAGGATGACTTAACACCCACTCAGAGCGGTTTACAAAGTGTGTTATCATTATCCCCACAACAACAATCACCCTGTGATGTGGGTGGGGCTGAGAGAGCTCCTAGAAGCTGTGACTGACCCAAGATCACCCAGCTACCTGGTTCTCCAGATTAGAGTCCCAAGCTCTTAACCACTACACCAAACAAAGCTCCTAAAAAACAATCTAAATCGTAAGTCCACTCTTGTTCCAGTAGTTGGACACTGAACTGGAATAGGAGAAGGGACAATCCTGTCACTGAAGGCTGCAGAGCCCGTGGGCCAGTCACACACACTCAGCTTAACCGACCTCACAGGATTGTGTTATGATAAAATGGAGGAGAGGAGAACAATGCAAGCCTGTTTGGGTCCTTCTCAGAGAAAAAGATGGGCTATAAATGAAGTAAATAATAAACTCTACTGTCCAATCCTAGAGCTTGGGGGAGGACCCATGGCTCAGTGGTAAAGTATCTGCTTTGTATGCAGAAGATCCCAGGTTCAGTCTCTGGTATCTCCACCTAAAAGAACCTGCTAGTAGGTGACGTGAAAGGCCTCTGCCTGCGATCATAGAATGTGGATGCCAGAGCACAAAGCACTGACCTTGACAGACCAATGGCTCAGGGCTCACTTGCCTGGCAATGTGGTGTGAGAAAGTGGGATATGTGCGTCCAGACCTCAGTGATGTCACTCCCAGGTGACACTAGGAATTCCTGAAATCTCTGTGGTAAAGACGATCTGTTACTTCTGTGTTTCAATGTAATTCCTCTCTGCCTTCTGGTGCCTTAGGCTCTTGCATTGTTTTTACCATTGAAATTGGCAGCCCTAAACCACAAAGGTGACCAAATGATCATGAGAATAAAGCACCTTATTGAAGGGGCTATGGCTGAGGGGCAGAGCATCTGCTCAGCATGCAGAAGTACCAGGTTCAATCCCCCACATCTCCAGTTTAAAGGACCAGGCACCAGGTGATATGAAAGACCTCAGCCTCCGCCAGTCAGAGTAGACAATAGTGCCCCTGATAGACTAATGGTCTGACTCAGTATTAGGCACCTTCATGTGTTAATGAGAATGTTAAGCTGCAGCCAAAATCTTTGTAGGTCATGTGTGCTTTTCAAAAACCCTCCACAGAACCCACCCATTAAAGAGGCTGTGCCTTTATGAAGTGGTGGTGGGCTTCCATTCTCTTTCTTAAGATTGCATTACATTTTACATCCTCCAGTTGCAAGTCTCCCATGTGGAAGTCCCAGATATATGTAAGTATAATGCCTAACCAGTCATTATCAGACTCATGTCTGACTATTTTGAAAATGCAAGAAGATGGGGCCATGGCTCAGTGGCAATGCAGAAGGTCCCAGATCAAATCCTCAGTATTTCCAATGAAAGGATCATGTTCCGAAAGACCTCTCTCTGCTGGAGAGGTGTTGGCAGTCAGAGAAGACAATACTGAACTTGAGCTTCTAGTCATTTTAACCTTTCCCTATGCTGCCTGTGGGAAGGGAAGGCAGCATGGTATAGCCCATCTCATCAAATCTAAGAAGCTAAGCAGGGTCAGTACTTGGATGGAAGACTGCCAAAGAAGGTGCTGCAGAGGAAGGCAGTGGCAAACCATCTCTGCTTCCACTTGCCTTGAAAGCCCCTTGCTGGGATCCCCAAAAGTTGGTTGCAACTTGAGGGCACTTTACACATGCACACATGCTGCCTGCGCATTTTAGCCACAGTGAATATAGTGCTCAAGAAACCCTTTAAAAATACCAAGGACAGAATGCTAGTAAGTTTTAAAGACAGTACTACTTTACCATTTTGTTAACTGTTTTTTTCCTGTTATGGTTTCCTTTTTTTGGAAAAAAAAAGTAGTTTATAGACTGATGCACCCCTTATCAAATATGTGGGATTTGTGCACATCACCTTAAAAATAACAGAAAGATCAACCTCTTGCAGTGCAACTATCTCCCTTGCAGCAAGGTTTGCCCATTCTGCAGCACATGGGAACTGGATATTGCACCATTGGTGCTGACTCAGGGCTAGTGATGCATCGCTAGTGATCCCAGTTTCTCTCTTCTGTTAAGTTTTTTTTCAAGGGAAAAAGACTTCCTGCAGTGAAGAATGAAGATTTCAGATGGAGAAAAGCTTCCTCTGATGGAAAAAAGTCTTTCAAAGTAAATCTGTCTCTGTCGGAGGAAGCCTTGGTGCAAGAGCATATTAGGATCCAAGTTAGCTAAAGGGAGACATAGGAACCCTGAACCCCCCCCCCCTGTTACCAGAACTGCTCTTTATTATAATGGGGAATTAGCTGTAGCAGTCTGTAACTTAAAATAAGCGCGGATCTTAACCTATGTCTACGGAGGTCCCGATCCCAGACACTCTAGTGAAAAAGAGGCAGACTACAAATAGGTTCCAAACACGTGTATTTAGTGTGGCGTAAGCCTAAACTTGCACAAGCATACAGAGAACACACAAGACCTAAGAAATACAGGGTATGAAATACAGAGACGTTCGCATTAGCTGGTTCCCAACGATGATAGGGGAAATACTCACTTATCCTGGAGCGAAGCAGAGACACAGCAGCGAGGGTGGCCCAATGCCAGCACTGGGACCACAGACGGACAGCAAGGAGGTCTGGATAGGGAATGGCCTGAGCACCGAGTGGTCTGGGAGACCAGCTTAAATACCCCAAAACGTACCCTGGTGCTGGTGCTGTACTTGGTGGTTCTCACAGATTAAAACAAAGCCTCTAATGGGTTACTGAATGGCTTGGATGGGCCACTTTGGTAATCAGATTGTGATAAGTGACACCTCAGGAAGAGGGGACAAAAGAGGGAGGGGGAAATCCAAGTGGGCTGAAAGGATGTTCCAGCGGACAGGGCTTGTCCTGATGTCATCAGCTCTGGAATGCGGAGGTTTCTTTGAGATGCATTCTCTAAGTGCTTGGGATGGTCGGCACTTAGTTCCTTCTCCGGGGTGGCTCCTAAGATATGCAGAGCGGGGCGAGGTACTCTCGCTGCGGACGTGGTGTGCCCGCTTCGCCGAAACGGCTTCCCAAAGCAGTCTTCTTCCCAGGGTCTTCTGGCTGCCTGAGAACATGGACGCCGGCTGGGCATGGCTGGGGCTGGTTTGCAGGCTGCCCGGTAGCGAGGGCAAGCTCGGGGACCGGCCCGCGGGAGGCTCCAGGCGGGAACTGACCAGGGAGCGCCTAGCCAGGCTCGCTGGAGGTTTCCCCGGCAGGCGCCCGGCTGCTAACAGCGGCTTGGGCCCATATGAGGCAGGCTTCCATGGAGGCAGGGGGAACAGCACTTAAAACACAGTCCAAAGCAGGGAACAGGCACGGTCCGTGGCAGATGGCAATGCAGGCACGGGGCACACTTGTAACACAGTCCAAACACGCACTGGGAAGTCCAGATACAGGTCAGGGCAGGGCTGCCCAGAAATAGAGTCCTTTGTGCAGTTAACCAAACATGGAGTCAGTAAACTACACAGTCTATTGCAGCAGCAAGGTAATTGACACGCAGGCAGGAAACTGACACGTGTATTAACACACACACACGTGTAAAGCAATCTTTGTGTAGCAATAAAACAGCAATGCAGGAAACTTTAACACAGTTCATGGCAGGCCTTAAAGCAGGGGAGGGGGCCTACTTGGCAACAATTCCCCCCCTCGGGGACTCCGGGACGTCAGGCACGGCGGTCCCCAAACTTGACTTCAAAGGCGAGGTGGTCGGCAATGTCCGGTGGTCGAGCTTCGAGCGAAGAAGGAGTGGGAAGGGAAGGAGGGGGGAGGCGTCACTCAAAAATTTAGTTTGGAGAACCACTTACCCGAATAAGTGCAATTTAGATCAGCCAATGGGCTGCAGGTCTCTGGGTTCACACCAGGGGGTGTGCTAAGTGCTACAGTCAACATAAACAGCAATTCATAGGCAGCAATGAGCAATTCATGCATATAAATAGCAATAATTCATATTTGTGTACATTGATCAACTCATGGATGGGGGTAATTCATACGTAATTCATGGTGGATTAAAAGCACTAAAAACCAGGAGCAATTCATATACATGGATTAATTCATAGGCATAAGATTAAAAGCAAAGGCAATTCATGGGTCAATTCATGAATGCAGGATTAAAAGCAATTTATACAAGATAAAAGTGAAATGTGCAAGCAAGGCATAGACCAATTCATCGAGGGTGGAACAATTCATAGGTGATTAAAACCATAAATATATGTATATATATATAGGATTAAAACAATAATTCAGGGAGTTAAAACCAATTCATAGATAACAGCAGCAGTGGTAAAAGCAAGTGCGAGGAAATAATTCATGAGGGTAAGCGGCGGAAGGGCTCATAGGGGGTCAGGAAAATAAACTTCGCAATTAAAAGACCAATTCAGTCAGATTAAAACCAAATTCATAGAGTTTAAAATCAGGAATAAAATAACCTTTAAAAGAGACCGTTCAGGAGTGGTCCCGGTTAAAACCAAATTCATAAAATGATACATAGGCTAGAATTACCTCGGCAGAGGGAGTCAGGTTAAAAAGGCAATTCATAAGGTTAAAATCAAATTCATAGGAATAAAATTGATAGGGGATGATTAAAAGATCCCAGTTCATGGGAAGATCATGGGCGCACTTGCAATAGATAGAGGGAGGGGCTAGTTCGGGGCTAAATTCATGGGAGTAAAATTCATAAGACCATAGAACAACAAAGATCACAGATGGCTCAGTCCGCAGTACAGCTGCTAGACTGGGTTGCATATATATAGGAACAAGCAAACTTAGTCCATGTGTTCCAAAACACACTTCCACCCCCCCTTGCTGTCTGCGTCAATCCGCAGAGCAGGGTCGGTGGGCGGCGAGAAGGGCTTCAGGCACACAGTTCTAGTCCTCATGGAGGTAGTGCCGCTGGCAGTCATTCGCAGGCGGGCCGTGGGCTGGGAGGCAGAGAAATATGTCCCCCCCTAGTCCACAAGAGGGCCTCGGAGCGGTGTCCGGCAGCAAAGCGTCCATGGGGCTGGTTCAGGATCCGTACACATAATAAAACATAGTCATAGTTCATAACAACATAAGCAAATAAACAAGGGTTAAAGGAGGGCGCCAAGAACATCCCTTAAGGCAAGAGGAGGTCTGGATTGTAGTGATCCAGGCGGTAAGACAGCTGGAGTTGCTGGAGCTGTCGGCGGCTCCAACAGCCCAAGTAGAGTAGTGAGGCACATAACAAAACTTGGAAGGCCAAAATAACAATGATCGGGTGCAAAGCCAAATTGTAAATTCCAGTGGCAGTGGGGCTCCAGCCAAAGAGGGTTTCCCACCACGAGTGCTCTCCGGTGGTCTCGATCCGCTGGGCAAGATCCAAAATCTCCTTGCCGTTGTGGGACACAACCAAAGCAGTAGTATCCCCGTCCTTCTGGATGCTCTGGAGGGTGCGGTGGAGCTGCGGGTGGGTCAGGAGCTCGTGGATTAACTCCAGACCGATGCCAAGGGAGACTGGCTTCACATATCGATAGATGGAGGGTGCCACCAGGATCTCTTCTTGGGTCCAGACCGGTACCGTGTAGGTGAAGTCGCAGGCTGCCACCGAAGACAGGTTGCAGAAGCAGCGGTTGACTCCCGGGATCACAGGCTTGAGCTGGAACGAATTCAGGATCACAAACTCGCAGGCCGTTCGCACGCAGGCACATCCTTTCCCAATGTAGACCACAGCGGAGCTGTTCTCCCGGACGACCTCAAAAGGGCATTCGTTGAGGGCGTCGACTTGCGGGGCTACACAGGGATGATGCGGTGCAAAGGCTTGGTCTTGGCAAATGAAGCCGGTCTGGTCTCGATGCTGGCACCCTTGGAGGCTGACGAGCTGCCATCCGGTCGGGGTGAAGCGGGCCCAATGGTCGGGGTGGCGAGCGTAGAGAACCTCGGTGTCGCTGACTTGGAGTCCCAGAGGCACGACTGGATACACGTGAAATGACTCGTGCGCACTGGCCGTTAATAAAAATAATTTAAGCTCCTGGGTGGTCGGTGAGAATGAGGAATTTACGAGAGACCACCAGGATTCAAGCTCCAGCTCTAGGGGTGACAATTTGGGCATAATCAATCTTTTAATTTCCAGGGGCAGGTGCCCGTCCGTGGCTTGCCGAATTAGCCCCATGGCCACAGCCTGATTTAATTGTTGGGCTTGCATACATGCCATGGCTATTGACACGTTGCGTTCAAAAGACTGCGTTCCTTTGAGCAGCAGAGAAAAATCTCTTTCAATTTGACTCTCCCAGTTAACTAAAATGGAGCTGATCTCGTGTTGCCCATTCGAAATGGAATTTAGGGACTGCACCACCGGTTTACCTAAGTCGGAGATGCTAGTCGTGACATGGGCAAACTTATTAGCGAGAGTCTCAATGTTGACCGAATCCATGATTGCTAAGCCTCCGGCTGCAGGAGCAGTCCAGTCGGCGATGCTTCATCTGGCACGCGAGAGAGAGGGAGAGGGATCGATCCACAGTTGTAGCCATGCATTCCAACCCTTGCTACCGGCCTTCAGATAGGGAGTGCACTGCGGCAGCCTCTGGGTTACATTTAGCTCAGCTAAGTCTATGCGGATCTCTTTTAAAGACATTTGCGGGCGGACTAGAACTCTCTCTCGAATGTCAGTCTTCAAAACATGGGAGCCCACTATATGCGTGCCGCCTTGGCTTAATTGTTCATTGCTGGCAATCAAAGGGTCAATTTGGATGGTGTGGGTCTCCTGGGTCCGGATCAGCAGGGAGTAATTACCTGGTTCATGAGTCAAATTTACAAAGAGCAGCCCAAGCCGGTGAAATTTCTCTACTAGGGGCTTGGTTTGGCATTCGGGCATCTGTTGAACCAGTATCCAATCGGGTGGGCCATGTTTGGCTAGGTCTTCCTCTTTTACAATCCAGGTCAGGTTCTCCCAGCGTTCTATAGCAAAGGAGAGAACTGCGCCTGAAGGGGGCGTGATAGTGACTGAGGCAGATTCAGTGGTAGTAGTGCCTAGTAGGATGGTCATTCTAAAGGGGTCTCCTGCCTTCCATACTGCGGCCGACACTAAAATAACTTCACAGTATGGTCCGAAAGCCTCAGTGACAAATGGCGAGGTTTCGAAATTGGCAGGGGTGGTATATTTGTCTACCACCGGGACTGTGGTGGGGGCTGGCCTGATACGGGGAAGGAACATACATGGAATTGGAGCATGTGGTGACACTGTGTCAGTAGGTGAATAGCATACTAGCTCTTGGGACATGGTTTTCACTCCCACACATAAAATAACAAGCTCTGGGGGTCGGGTCCACTGCTCTTCACAACTGCGGAAGTTTGTGCGATCCGTTGGGGTGGTCATATTGTTCTGCTGCACAATCTTGCAGACCATCATTTCATTTCCTGCTAGTATGTTAATACATCTCCAGTGGGGGTAGGGCATTAATTTGGACGGGCGTCCCTCTATTAGGGTGCCTGCCAGTATGAGCAAACACAGAGTAGCCAGGTGCCTCATCTCCTGGCCTTCCTTTCCTTTCTGTAACGAAAATATCCTGGGGAGACCTGCGGATATAAGTACAGGTTCCCTGAGTTTGTTGCATCAAAATAAAATAAAGTGAAGTGGGGGAAAAGGAGGGTGTTTTTCTGCCAGCACAGTTTATTAGGCGGGGTTCGAACGAGAAGTCCCAGGGCACTAAGCGGGCCTTCCAGCTTGTTGCTCTGGGGAACTCCTGTGCGGGGGCTTCTTCCTAAAGCATGTATATTTCAGGGGGGACGTCTTTACGTCGAGCGAGGGTCGGCCGTGCGTTAGGCGGGATTATGCAAACTCGCCCCAGGGGTCCCTGGGTGCCTAGACTATGTGGCCTTCAGGTGCCCCTTGCTCGGTGGCGGGCTGCTCTTATTTTGCGGGCTGAGAGCTATCGGTCCGGCTCGGCCTGGCCTTGCCGCTTTAAAAGGAAAAAAACTAGAGAGCGGTATCAGCAACTATACGGGTTGCTGCAAACGGGGACCTTCGCTTAACTTCCTAAAAATGGGCTTTCGTCATATGTTTGCAGGACTAACAATTTTTGGAGGGACTCCCTCGGGAGGCCCCATTTCCTGGTTTAAAAAAAGGTACACCGGGCAAAAAGAAAAATATACTGAGCAAAAGAAAAATGCACTGAGCAGAAAGAAAAGCACACGGAGCAAGAAACATACGGGTGTGGGGTACTTTCGGGTTGCCCTCACTTGGAAGGCCTGGCAGGGCTTCATTATAACTTCAATATGTCTCCCCCCCTTCTTTTCCCTTATACGGTACGGGCAAGGGAAAAGATTACATTAGATGGGGCGGGCGGCTGCTGGCGGAAAGGGCCGAAGTGGAGCCGAAGGTGCTCGGCAGCGTTTATCGAAAAGCGGCGGAGGCGGCCGAGATCTGCCGGCGCCGCTGGGTCTGGGTTATTCGGGGGTCATCTTGGCGCGGGGGATCCTGGCTATGTAAATGAGGCACGCTGCCCCTTGTGCGTAGCGAACGCACCCCAATAACACATTCCAGAGGTAACATATTTACAGAATACTGGCGGGTCTTTTACTTTTGCACTAAAGCGTACTAGCTGGTGGCGCCGTATAGCAACTCACCATGACGAATATGGACATTAGTAAAAGAGGGGGTTGACGGGCTTGATGGGGGTTTCCTTCAGGGGAGGCACGGCCCTCAAAGCCAAAGCCGACCATCATGCGAAAGCGTGGGTCTGGCAGGTGAGACCCCGAATCTACGTAGATGCGGGATCTTCACCAGCACGGCGGGTGAAATGTTTTCAAACAAAGAAATCACCTTTTTTGGTGGTTTCAACGTTGGAAGACTGCATTCACTTTTGGGCTAAAGCCTCTCCAAACACTTTCACACACAGCAAATCTCTTTTGCCTGTGCAATTTTTTCCGAACACGCGGCTTAAAATCCAATTAAGAATCACTTTCGGTGGTGGTCCTATTTGGCTTTGGTTGCCGTGTTTCCCCCTAGGGTCCCAACTGTGGGGCCCGCCTAATAAAGTTAAAGAATAGAACTGACAAGAAATAACAAAAACACTAAATGATTATATGAAGCCAAGTTGGCCTTTTACATCTAAATTCAAAAGGGAATTGGGCTTCAGGTTCACACACACATAAAGTTAAGACTGCACAACGAAAAGGGACGGGGGCTGCAGGGACTTGAACTCAAGTCTCCTTAAGGTGGTTTTTCCACTCCTGGTTCCAATCCCTTCCAAATTCTGACAGGGAACCAGTGATTACATTTATTTGGGCTTACTTCAGCCTGGGAGAGGACAAAAGGACGAACTGGGAGGAGGTCAAAATCCTGGTCTGGCCAGTTTTTCCATTTCAATGAGGGGTGGGGGTGCAACGCTGAGTGGGAACAGTCTGTTTTAGATGCTGCTAGCAACTGGGAGTCTTTCTGGAATTTGCTCACTTGCCTTATTACATTCCTGACTGCACTTACTGCTGGAGGCTCTACCTTTTCATTAAGTTTTGGGCTTGAGCTTTTTAAAACGTGGAAACAGATACACAAATGTCTTTGAATTAGCTCGAGCACTACTAAGCCACACAGGCACAACATAAGGTTTTCTTCAGGGGTGTTAGTCAGGGAAGGCTGACAGAAAGCTATTTGGTGTGTAGTTGCAAGCGCTGGATTCTCAAAGCAATTTAATTCTTTTAAAGGAACTGCATTTTTACTTTTGTTTACCTGTTCTTCAGGATCATTGCAAGAGGGCACAGTCATGGTGGGCTGTGTATAGCTTGGCTGGGGGCAGTCTATGGGAGCCAAGACAATTTCTTGGGGAATGACTTTTAAACTCTGCACATGCTCAGAGGCTAAAGTGAATTCTGGCTTCTTGGGCATGGGGGCTGAGGCAGAAATTGGAGGCAAAGGTGACTGACTACTCATTTCACTGCCTTTGGCGGGGCGGGGTGCTGATTCAATCACTGATTGTTCCTCTAAGGTCTTTAATCTGGCCTCAGTGAGTCTCTGGGATTCCAGGAGATTTTGCATCAGGGTTTTTAAAGTGGCAGTTTCATTATTCTGATCCTCCAGCAAAGTCTGCATGTTAAGGAATTTATTGTGGAGCTGCTCTTTCTCTATTGAGCAAGCTTTTAATTTTTCTTTTAATTCCTCATTCTCTTTATTAAGATCATTTATTTTTAAATTCTGTTCCCTATTTACACTTATGAGTTCATGGATTTTATTTTGCAGCTCTGCCAGATTTCTTTCAGAGGTGTCTGGCAAAGTTGGTGCTGGGTTCTGGGTTTGAATCACCCTTTGGAATCTTTCCTTCTCTCTTTTAAGTTTCCAGCTATTTTTAGTTCCCGGAGGTCGAAGGCTAGCCTCAACCTTTGGTTTTCTCCCACAGGCAGTTAAGTGGGGAGAATAATGTGTGACCCCCGGGCATCCCTATTGGAAAAAGGGGTTCCCAGCTGGTGGCGGCTCTCCTATTACTGTAGCCACTGGCTGTGTATGTCGGGGAGGGCCATTCCTAAAGATGTCTAGAAGGGCGGAGAGAAGCACTGAAGTGGGCTGCTGGTGGAAGAGCTCCATGTCTGCCCCGTGATCCTTGAGCCGCTTCCAGAGTTCCCAGCGGAGTGAGTCCCTGGCTGGCGGCGGGCCGCCTAGGTCAGAGGGCTCCTCATGGTCCTTTGGCCATGGTTTCCAGGAGTCAGCCTGACTTGGGGGAGGGTAGACCTGGTGATTGTAGGGGTGAGGTGCCCAAGGGGGCAGGGGTGCCGAGGGCAGCGCAGGTCTCCAGGGCTCAGAGGGTCCCTGTGGGGAGGAAGGGTAGTGACTGGGGGTGGGTGCAAAGGTTACTCCTGGACGGGAGTCCCTCTGGCTGCGGCCCCGAGTGAAGCTACCACTTCTCCCACGCAAGATTCCACCTCTAGGCTCTGAGTACGAGCTATGCCCTTGGGGCCGATATTGGGAGTGGGGACCATGGTTGGCATACGTGACTGTGTTGATGGGCTCACTCTCTTTCCTATGGGGGGCCGGGGACTTCACATGGCGGATCGCTCCGGTTTCTCGCAACAGGCCAGCAATGCTCCTGATGCGAGCTTCCAGGTCTCCCCATGAGATGCTCCCGGGCTCAACTCCTGCCAGAGCTAGGCGGGTAGTACTGTTGAGACCATCTATGACTGCCCTTCTGAATTCTAGCTCGTCGAAGTCGGGTACATCGCTGGCATCCAAGTCGACTTCATCTGCTAGCTCAGCAAGAAGCTGCTTCCTAGCTAAGTAGGCTTCTGGGTCCTCTCCGGGTTTTTGAGACTCTGCAATGTACAGGGCCTTTAAACTCTTGGTGGGCCATAGGAACGCACACAGTTCTTTAATTGCTCCGTACTGACTTCGGGTGGCTAGCCTTCGGTTAGAGATATAGGCATTGAGGGCCGAGACTATTTCAGGGGTGGCGCATTGGCGGGCCAGTTGGGCTACATCGGAACCACTGGCGGAGGGCTGGGACATGGTCACGTGGGCGAACCATTGTATAGCTGAGTCCCGGTTCAGGGGTCCCATGCGGTCCGCTATGGCTTGGAGCTCATCGGGCCTCCAATTGCGGGTTTCCTTAACGACCCGGTCTGTCTTCTTGCCGTCCTCGTCCATGGATACAATTTCCTTAGTAGCTATCGGATGGAGGGGCTGTGGGGCTTCCTCGGGCTGGGGCGACTGAGATGCCCAGCTATCCTTACTATCTTCTGGGAGGGCCAAGAGGGCTGAGGGGTGCACGGCGGAAATTACGGCCTGTTGCATCCCCAAGTGTCGCTTCAGGGCCTCTAGCTCCCTCTTACAAGCTGAATGGTCCGCGGCTGCGGTTTTAGACTGGTTGTGGTCCGCCATGAACCGGGCGGCATGGGTGAGCTTAGTAATCTCTTCTTGTCCCTCAGTTAGTGCGTGCTCAGCCATATCGGCTTGAGCGGTGGCCGCTTCAGCCTTGTGCTGAGCGTCCTGGAGGGCAGTGGTTAGTCCTTGCTTCTCTAATATGAAATTGACACGTTCGGCGTGCCACTCAACTGCTCTTCTCTCGTATTCCTTTTCCTGTTCAGTTAGCTTAGTCCTGAGAGTCTGGATTTCTAGACGCAGGGCGTCCTGCTCTCGCTCTGACCTCTCCTCTAGCTCCTCCTGCGCGGTTTGTAACTTACTAATTAGGGACACGCTGTCCTGTAGGGCAGTGAAAAGTGCCCAGGCTCCATATCTGTCCTTTTTGCTCGATCTAGGTTTCTCCTTGTCACAGAAATCTTGGAAGGCGCTTCTGACTATCTGGAGCTGGTCGGGTCCCTTGAAGGAACCGGCTTCCCAAGGGCAATCTCCCTTCTTAACTAGCCACTTCTCCAGGTGGGGCACGGTGGGGTTTGCCCGGTACATTTTACTTTTTATTTAAAACTACTTAGGGGTTTTAACAACTTTTCCTCTCTATGTCCCTTTGGGAGGTTTATCCTTCCCTTCGGTCCTCAAGGATTTTTAAACTGGGTACTACACAGGGTTTTTACCAGGGGGTGATTTCAAGGGTCCTACTTTTAGGTTTACAAGGGTATTTTTAATGGTACCACACTCAATCCTTCTCCACCGGGGGAGAGGGGAAAATTCCTATTCCCATTTCAAGCTTGCCTACAAGCCACGGGACCAGGAAAAGTTTACTGGCTCAGAAGGTGCTCTCAAGCTCTCTAAGCCCAAGAACCAAAATGCTCAGTGCTCCCAAGCCTCTGCTCAGAAGCCAAAGCTCAGGGGTCTCTCAAGCCTATGCGCTCAGAAAACCAAAAGGTGTTCCCAAGCCTTTGCTCAGAAAACCAGAAAGTGTTCCCAAGCCTCTGCTCAGAAACTGCAACTAAGGGGGTCTCCCAAGCCTCTGCTTAGGCAACCAGAAATGCTTCCAAGCCTCTGCTCAGAAGCTACAATGCTCTCAAGCTCTCTGCCCAAGAACTAAACTCAAAGTGCCCCCAGGCCTCGTGCTCAGAGACAAACGGTTAAACTGTCTCCAAGCCTTGACCAAAAGACTAAACGCGCTCAAGGACTGCCTCTGCAAGTCCCCAAGCAAAAGTGCTCAGGAGTAAAACTACGGTACTCCCAAGCGAGGTGCGCTCAAGAGTTCTACCAACTCTCAAGCGAGGTGCGCCCAAGAGTCCTACTAACTCTCAAGCGAAAAGGGCGCCCAAGAGTCTACCTTAAAACTCTTAAGCACGGTGCGGCTGGCTGCCGTGGGGCTTCAGGAACCTGGCTTTAGATTCCCAAAGCTAAACTGACTGAACAACCAGACTATCGATCCCTTCACGTTTCCTCCGGAGCGGGGATTGAAGCCTAAGTGCTGGCAGGAACGGGGTTTGGACGGACTTAGGAGAGACGGGGGAGGGCGGAAGAGAATTTTATATGTGCTGCTTCAGGATGTATATATATAGAGCCTACTTCTGGGATCCCACCCACATAGACGCGTTTAGGCGGCCCGGAAGGTGGCCAGGAACTTCACCAGTTCAGAGGTCCTCACCCACAGTACACCGGTTATAACGGCTGGAGGGCCTCGCGGTGCACCACAAAAGGCAAGTAGTCCAAAGCTGGCTGAAGGAGGAAATGGGGAGAAGCCAACCCACAAGATAGAAATGCTCACTAGAGCCACACACACTCACACTTTTAATTCCCTGAGCTAAATTGCGCTCTTTACACAGAGGTCTGGAAAATTTTCCTCTAAGTCAGTTTGCTGAAGACACGCGTGTCGACTCACGTGTATTCACACGAACTGGGTTATGCCCGCATATTCTCCACCAGTAAACTGTTACCAGAACTGCTCTTTATTATAATGGGGAATTAGCTGTAGCAGTCTGTAACTTAAAATAAGCGCGGATCTTAACCTATGTCTACGGAGGTCCCGATCCCAGACACTCTAGTGAAAAAGAGGCAGACTACAAATAGGTTCCAAACACGTGTATTTAGTGTGGCGTAAGCCTAAACTTGCACAAGCATACAGAGAACACACAAGACCTAAGAAATACAGGGTATGAAATACAGAGACGTTCGCATTAGCTGGTTCCCAACGATGATAGGGGAAATACTCACTTATCCTGGAGCGAAGCAGAGACACAGCAGCGAGGGTGGCCCAATGCCAGCACTGGGACCACAGACGGACAGCAAGGAGGTCTGGATAGGGAATGGCCTGAGCACCGAGTGGTCTGGGAGACCAGCTTAAATACCCCAAAATGTACCCTGGTGCTGGTGCTGTACTTGGTGGTTCTCACAGATTAAAACAAAGCCTCTAATGGGTTACTGAATGGCTTGGATGGGCCACTTTGGTAATCAGATTGTGATAAGTGACACCTCAGGAAGAGGGGACAAAAGAGGGAGGGGGAAATCCAAGTGGGCTGAAAGGATGTTCCAGCGGACAGGGCTTGTCCTGATGTCATCAGCTCTGGAATGCGGAGGTTTCTTTGAGATGCATTCTCTAAGTGCTTGGGATGGTCGGCACTTAGTTCCTTCTCCGGGGCGGCTCCTAAGATATGCAGAGCAGGGCGAGGTACTCTCGCTGCGGACGTGGTGTGCCCGCTTTGCCGAAATGGCTTCCCAAAGCAGTCTTCTTCCCAGGGTCTTCTGGCTGCCTGAGAACATGGACGCCGGCTGGGCATGGCTGGGGCTGGTTTGCAGGCTGCCCGGTAGCGAGGGCAAGCTCGGGGACCGGCCCGCGGGAGGCTCCAGGCGGGAACTGACCAGGGAGCGCCTAGCCAGGCTCGCTGGAGGTTTCCCCGGTAGGCGCCCGGCTGCTAACAGCGGCTTGGGCCCATATGAGGCAGGCTTCCATGGAGGCAGGGGGAACAGCACTTAAAACACAGTCCAAAGCAGGGAACAGGCATGGTCTGTGGCAGATGGCAATGCAGGCACGGGGCACACTTGTAACACAGTCCAAACACGCACTGGGAAGTCCAGATACAGGTCAGGGCAGGGCTGCCCAGAAATAGAGTCCTTTGTGCAGTTAACCAAACATGGAGTCAGTAAACTACACAGTCTATTGCAGCAGCAAGGTAATTGACACGCAGGCAAGAAACTGACACATGTATTAACACACACACACACACGTGTAAAGCAATCTTTGTGTAGCAATAAAACAGCAATGCAGGAAACTTTAACACAGTTCATGGCAGGCCTTAAAGCAGGGGAGGGGGCCTACTTGGCAACACCCCCTCCCATATTACTAACAATAAAAGCTGGAGAGGTGAGTCTGTATATGTGTGTGTAGTTGTCACAGATATTTCTAAAATTCTCATCAAAATTTCTCCCTAGAATTTGGAGTTCCAAATTGCCTACTTTTGTTTCTGAAATGGAATTGATACATTAGGAATCAATTTTTTAAAATTTTCAAATTTTGCACAGAGTATTCTGCGTGTTCCATTTGTTTCATCCATCAGTGCATTTGTATCTTCTTCTTTTCCTCTACATTTCCACTGGTTAAACTATAAACAAGAGCAATCTCAATGTGGTTGTATAAAGATGCCTTGTTTTACTCATGGCACAGGAGCACACATTCATTAAAAACCACAAAAAAGAATGTTAACATCATTAATCACATCAAGATTATTTTTGGAGTCTTTTATCTGTTCGCACATGCTCATCAGCATTGTGTGTGTGTGTATATATGGTGTGATGCATATGAATCTGATTAGCAATCCAAGATTAATTTTAGACATTCTCCTAGTTAAACTGGAATCAAGGAGGAGAGAGACACAACACAAAGCAAATTTCAATAAATAAAAGAATTGAATGCAAGAAATCCTCTCACCCAGTTTGTTTTCTAGAAAGGTCCTAACCCTGTCTTTTCATTTTAATAGAGCCCACTGGATTTCATTAGTCTTTCATTTTCTTTTAAATCACAACCGAAGAGATATTATCAGTCAGATTCAGGTCAGATGCTAACAGCAACTTGAGTATTTTTAGATAATACTTTATTCTAGGGGTGGGTTTAATTATCCATGAATTATGATGGAAACCCCATGGGAGCAGATGCAGCAAGCATGTTGTGAGACCTGAATCCTTTGTGAAGAATGCTACTTAAATGGATGTGGAAATAAGCTTGACTATCAAATGAATTCCCATCACCTGGCACAGCATATAAATGGAAACTACTGCTAATGGTTTTCTGTCTTGGGCAGAATGAAGAGTTTAAATGTTCGTTGTGTAGGCAGGAGAAAGAGAAAAGGAGAGGGAGAGAGAGAAGAGGAAAGAGTGGAAATTACTTTCTTGACATATTTATCAGTGAATGGCTCTCTTTTTTCCTAGTTGTCCAAGTACTGACCGAAAGATTACAGCATAATATCCAGTCCAGAGGTAACATGGCCCTAATGCTACAAGTGAGATCCATGTAAGGAAGGAAGTAGCTTTCTGCACAGATGGCCAATGCTGATGCATCTCCATCCATGTTGTAATGTCCATCCAAGTCCCACTGAAATTTTTGGAAACGGTATTTTGATCCATAGAGTTGCTCAGGAGTACATCCGAATCATGGGCTCAAGGGAGTTTCTTATTGTCATTTTTGCTGTGCTCTGTCATATTGATGTTATGGTACTCCTCAAAGTTTCATTTTGTTAATCATCCACATGACATCTCTAGCTGAAATTAAATGTGGGATTTGTTCTTATGTTCAGAGCTATGTTTTTGGAATAGTGGTGGTGGAGATTGCCATCAAGCCATAGTTGACTTACAGCAACCCTTGGTGGGGTTTTCATGGCAAAAGACTAACAGAGATCGTTTTACCATTTTCTGCCTCTGCAGCCTTGGTCTTCATTGGAGGTCTCCCATCCAATTACTAACCAAGGCTGACTCTGCTTAGTTTCTGAGATCTGAGGCTCACCTGGGCTATCAGGCTCATTTGATGAGATCAAGTTCACCTCAGCTATTTTTTGGAATACATGCAGGAAAAAGAAATACAAATAAACATATAATAAATCCCTTAAAAACTAACTTGTTGTGTGCCAAATAATGTTGAAAAAAAAGTTTTCAGAACTTATGGTGCAATTCTAAGCAGAATTACATCCTTCTAAATCCATTGAAATCAATGGACTTAAAATGGTATAACTGATCAAGATTGCACTACCATTTTTGTAAGGGGAGACAGACTTTCTACTTATTACATTGCAGAAGAACATGTCTGAAATATTATGTAATCCACAAAGAAGATAATAAAATAAATGTTTTAAAAATGTTTTAAAATAAATGTTTTAAAAATGAGGAGGAGGAGGAGGAGGAGGAGGAGGAGGAGATCCTTGAACACTATCTCTTGTAAGGCCAAAAAATTTAAAAGCTTGCTTTTTTCAGCACACAAAATCCTAGTTTTGAAAGATTTCTTTTTTATATAGCACAAGAGAGAGTAGCTGCTCTTTAAATTTTTGTGGAAAGCCAGCACAAATAAATAATATATATTTTTCTTTCAAGGAAGCCATTCATTTAATTTTAAAGTATATTTATAAATCTCAAAGCTATACACTTTTTCCCTTTTGCACAAAATTCATTGTCCACATTCTGAAATTCTCCTTTGTTCCTAGAAGACTACTGGAGTTAGATAATAATGGAATAGGACTGAAGGAACCTGCGCATTGCTAGCTATCAAGCTATGTTTGATGGCAACACTGCCAGCCCACCCATCCCTTTCATCTGCACACCCCTGACTCCTAACCTGAACATTATGTACTGTGTGTGTATGTGTAACACTGTGAGGAAGTCCCAGGCCCTGTGAAGTAAGCACAGAGCATGCGGAGCAATTGCCATATACTGTCTCAAGGTGGATTTTGCAGCAACAACCCTGCACAAACATAGTAATGATCTTATAGAAAAGGTCATTTTCAAGGAAGCTTTTTGGCAAGAGGAAACTGAGGAGGGCGAGCTGGGCAACAGGACGAAAGCAATCAAGCCACACTAGGCTGGAAAACAAAGATGCCTCTCCCTGTATTGTCCTTTACATGGAATGCAATAATTGACCGCTAACACAATCTGGATGTTAAGTATGCTGTGACAACAGGAAACTTCCAATTCAGACCTTCTCATTGCCCTAAAACACTACCTGAAGGTATGATTCAGTACATACCAGTTCTCTGTAGTGCAGTATGGGTTGGAAAATAGGGGGAGATAGGCAGAACAAAAATTTACATTTCCTAGTGTACACAGAAATCGATATGGAAGAAGGAGAGATCTTGTGTGTTGAGAGTTTGAGTTGCAATCCTGGTGAAGCCTGGAATTGGACTCAAACGACTGGCTTCTCAAGCCAGGGACTTTTCTTTTCTAGCACCACACTTCTGGAAATCTCTCCCTTGAGAGGTCTATCAGGTGCCCTTGTGGTTGGTGTTCTGGCAGAGACCTGTTTATTTTCATATTCCTTTGGTTAATTCCTCACTTAGACTGTTCTGTTTCCAGTTTTCTTCTTTTAACCCTTTTAACATTAAAAATCTTGTGACTGTATTTTACTGATTTTGTGAGCTGCTTTGAGCATTTTCTTGGAAAAGTGGGATATAATTATTTCAAAGCATATATTCATACTGTTGTTAGTTCCCTGTGTAAAACCAATACAGCCACTTTGGTGTAGAGATGAGTGTGTCAGATTAGGACTCAAAAGACTCTTGTTCAAATCCCCTTGTTCAAATCCCCATTCGGCCAGAATACTTCCCAAGTAACCCTGGGCTAATCACTCTCAGGCTTAACCTATTTCACAGGGTTACATGATACATGCAGGGGTGGTGAACGGGGGGTGGATGTAATGTCATAGGTAAACCCAAGAAGGTCCCATTACAGTCATACAACCACTTTTCCATGCACTTCTAACTTCAATGGAAGTGCTAGCTTATATCTTTGCACTAACAAAATAGCATAGGGAAATGGGCTATATCCACATCTGAGAGATAACAATGACAACAATGATTGTTTGAAAAGACCTTTGATGAGAAATAATTACACTACCACAAGTCTCAAATACTTACAAGTACTTGAGGCTGGGAAGGTTCTGGAAGGCATCTTGCTCAATAATTTCAAGATTGACAGCTTTCTCAATTTTTCTGTGAAAAAATTAAACAAACTCATACATTGGGAGTTGAACTATGATGGCTAGATTTTTGTTTTCAATTTCTTTTTTAAGTAATGGCAGCTAGAATGCAATTTAATTTTTTCTCTGTTGTCACACATTGAGTCATCGTTTTCCTTTAGGGGTCCACCATGACACCCAGATCTTTTTCCTGGTTAGTGACCTAACATAGTACTGAGTGTAATTGAGGTGATAAGAGTTAAGGTTTTAGGACAACTAGGTAAATTTAAAACTAATAAATCTCTGGGTCTGGAGGATCCAGGGCTCTTAAGGAACCCAGATGTAAAACTGCTGATTTTCTAACCAGTAACTTGTCTTTAAAACCAATTTTTGTACTGGAGGACTGGAACATAGCAAATCACATGTTCTAAAATTTGGCAAGGCCCCATCTGCGGATACTTAAATCTGCAGATCATGGCCACAGTGACTAAAGTGAGATTTTTTAGCAAACTTGTAGGGCCCCTGAGGTTTGCAGAAAAATCTGAAAAGGGGGGAAATGCAGGGGGAGTTAAATCCTCCCAGACACAGGATCGTTGTATGCACATATGCACAGACAACAGCTCCACTGGAGCTGTTAACTCATGGCAGAGGCAGTGGTACTAGAAGTGGGGAGAGAGAGTGGCAGGTGCAGTGGCAGAGAGGTGGGTGGGCAGGTGGTTGAGAGTGTAGAGGAGGAGGAAGAGGAGCTGTCCTGGCTGCCTCCCCACATGTGACCTGGGTGGGTGAGAGTTAGTTGCTGCTGGGTTGCAGGGAAGATTAAAGTGGGGGAGACGAGCAAAGCTCCTCATAGGAGTCTCTCCAAAGCCATTTCCAGCCGTTGAACCTTGTCCCAGGAGCTGAAGGGGTGGATGTGGCTGTGCAACCAGCCTTGGGACAGCTTTGGCTTGAGGCCAAGATGTGAGCCTCTGGCTGAGCCACAATGCCTCACCCAGCCTAAGAGCAGCTCTACCCGCCATTTGGCGGGCATGAATATTTTCCCTCCTCCACTCACCTGCACTGCTCCTTCCAGTCCTTTGGCTGAAATGCCAGCAGCTCTTTACTCCATTTCTCCTGTACCCAAATCCCTCAGGAATAACTTCTGCAACCACTACTGCCTCAGAGGATGGCCAAGTAGGATCAGGAGCTTCTGTCTACCCTCCAATGCTCTCCTTTCACTGCCACCACAATGTGAAACAGATTACTATGAACAGAGTGGAGGTGAGGGGCATGTAGCTGGATGGCCAGAGCAGAGGAGGGTGGGATGGCCAGCCAGGCAGGCACAGTGGTTGGGAGGGGGCGGGCAAGAAAGCCAACCCCCCATGAGTTTCATATTTTGGAGGAAAGGGCGAGAGAGGAAGAGTAACACAGAATGGCTGGGGGGGGGGAGAAAGAGAGGGATATGAAGAATGACTGAGAAGACGGGGTAGGGGAGAGGAGAGGAAGGACATGCAGGAGGAATAGGATGCCCTCCCTGTAAGTTCCTCACGGGTTCCCACTTGTGTTATAATAATTATTAAAAAAAGGATCCAGAGGAGATCCATGAAATTACAGACCAGTTATCCTAATGTCTGTTCTGGGAAAAGTAGTAGAAAATATTAAGCATGTAGATGAACAAAGCCTGCTGAGGGCAAATCAGCATGGCTTCTTGAAAGGGAAGTCCTGCTTCACCAACTTTTTTGAATTCTTTGAGAAGGATAGTAAGTGATTGATCCAGCAGACGTTGTATACTTAGACTAGCCCTACTGACCTAAGGGAACCTCCACATTCAGAGGCAGTAAACCTCTGAACATCAATGCAAGAAAAAACCTCTGGGGAAGGCCTAAGCCTCTGTGCTTTGTTTGTTGGCCCTCTAAGGCAAAATGGTTGGTCCTGTGTGAAACAAGAAGCTGGTCTAGATGCACCAGTGATACGATTCTGCAGGTCTCTTCTCATGTTCACCAACTGCTCAGTTTATATGTGAAACTGGGACGAGATTGCCCCAATATGCATCAAATCACAGTGATTTGCACAGGAGCTCATTTGCCATTGTAATGAGAACAATCCACCATGAGGAAAGAGAAACTGGTGCTAAAAGATTTACAATTGCTTTTGCGCAAGTAAGAAACTAAATAAAAATGGGGATATTCAGAAACCAGGCAGCTTGGGAAATTCAGTCTCATTCTTACTTATAAAAACTCAGTCCTCCAGTCCTGCTTATTTACTCACATTTCCAGCAGATTGGGAAGGTGAGAGAACACATTCGATTCTATCTTTTGCAAGACGTCATTTTGAGAGATTTCTCTGTCAAGAAAATGGAAAGATAAACCCAAATGACCTCTGCGTTTGTCGAAAATGCCAATAGTACAAATGCGAGCAAACTGCCAGCTTCAAAGGGTTCGCTAATTCTGAACTGACAACCATTACAACATGACATTGGCTTAAAAATAAAAAAGAGCATTTGTAAGTACCAATAGCAGAAATAAGGAGGGGAAAGTGTTACTGTATGTTAGGCCCCTGGTTTACACACACAACAGAATTAGGAGGCACTGAGCCAGTAGAATAGATTACAGCATTTGAAAGTGTAGGATAATGAAGAATACCATTTTGGAATGCTTCCCCCTGTTGGAAAACCAGCACATCAAGCAAAAAGAAGGTATAAAAATTCTTCATACTTTCTCTTTACAGGGAGTTTCTATGCCAAGGAATGTGCAGACCAATCACTTCATACTAATGAAGTGGTGAGATTAGTTGTTATAGATTTTATGGGCTGTATGACCGTGGTCTTGGCATTGTAGTTCCTTTTTAATAAATTTTATTTTTAATTACTAACACTACATAAAGGGAAAAATGGGAACAGGGGGAAAGGGAAAAAACAACATATAAAAACACACACACTACATCTACAGGTATTGCTTTCCCTTCATACTACAATTGTTTAAAGTTAAAACTTTATAATATGCTATTAGATTGGTAGATCTTATAAAATACAAACTACAATCAGGATCAGGTCTTCTTTCCCCCCCTGCGTCTCGGCCGCAGCTCTCTCTGAACAGCTGCAGTAGCTGTGCTCGCTCCCTCCCCCCCCTTCAGCTTCTAAGTCCTCTTCTTGTTGGAACTCTTGATGATTAGACACAAAGTCCCTTAGCTGTGCTTCCGATATTATCTTGTAGGCTTGGTCTTTATAACTAAACCAGATACCTTCCGGAAATAACCATTTGTATTTTATTTCATGCTTCCTCAGAAGAGCTGCAAACCTTTTATATTTAAATCTTTTCCGAGCTAAAAATGGAACGTCCTTCAATATCTTAACGTTGTTACCCAGAAAGTCCAAATCCACATTGTACGAATTATATAAGATGGTGTCCCTTTAAATTTTCACTTTCCTCCTCCTTCACATTCTGGAGACACAATACCGTCTGAGCACGATCCACTTGTAGCCCTATCAGTTGATTCTCCAAAAGCTTTACTTCTTTGTTTGTTGCCTTCATGAGTTCTGCGTTTTCCCGAGCAGACTGCTGTGCCCCCAAGGCTGCTTCCTTAATGGTTTTCACTTCACTCTCAATTGAGCCAACCCTTTGACCGATTTCATTCAGCTCTTCAAGAGACTCTCCTTTCCCCTGCAAGGCAGCCGAAACAGATTTGCCCATAGCAGGGCTCTGCTTTTTCGTCGCCATCTTAGGGCAGGGGGGGGGGGAATCCGCCAACTAAATTCCAAGACTCAATGAAGGGGAAGATATCCGAACCTTCTTAGCTTCAACTCCCACCAATCCTTCGCATATGCTTGAAATGACAGAAGGGATTCGCTACTTACAGGTTTTCACCTTAAATCTGCTTTTTGCCGTTCTCCATGGCCCGGCAGCACGCGATTTGCTGCGCAAGTCTGCCGGCCTCTGTAGGAGCAAACGGGCAATTTACCCCCTGCATCGACTTCAGGGGGCTCTTCCCAGCGCGCTCCGGATCCTGACCCCGTCACTGGGAGTCCTGGGGGTTAACCCTCGCAGGTCAACCGCTCGGTCAGGCTGCTCGGGTGCTTCCTCCCGGACCTGTGGAGAGGAGCGTCCGACATGGCCGGGAAAACGAAACCGAATCGTCTTGGCATTGTAGTTCCTGACGTTTCGCCAGCAGCTGTAACTGGCATTGTCAGAGGTGTAACACCAAAAGACAGAGATCTCTCAGTGTCAATGTGTGGAGAAGATGTTAGTAGGTAATTTATATCTACTCAGGAAGGTGGGTTTGGGCCGAGTCATCCTATAATAGTGTCCCAGGGCAGGGAATGCTAATGGGGGGAAGCTTCACTGTATCCAGAGGAGGTTCTTTTGCATATGGATTGGTGGTTGATATGCTAATCCTATCTGCAGGGCTGTTGTAAGATGTAGAGTCTTTTGGTGCTACACCTCTGAAGATGCCAGTCACAGCTGCTGGTGAAACGTCAGGAACTACAATGCCAAGACCACGGCCATACAGCCCAGAAAATCTACAACAACTAACGTTCTCCGGCCATGAAAGCCTTCAACAATATATTGAAGTGGTGAGAGCCTGCATGGTGTAGTGGTTAGAGTGTCAGACTAGACTCTGGAAGACCCAGGTTCAAATCTCGTCTGCCACAGAAGCTGGCTGATTGACTTTGGGCCAGTCACACACTGCCAGCTTAACTTACCTCACAAGATTGTTGTGAGGATAAAGTGGAGAGAAGAACGATGCAAGGTGCTTTGGGTCTCCATTAAAGAGAAGGTGAGTATAAATAAAGTCAATAAATACCTGAGTAGGTTATTCTGCCATCTCATTCTTCTGCATGTGAGATCCATGTTTATTTATACATTTAGAACAAGGAGGAAGTAGAGTGAACTGGACAACATTGGACTGCAGTTGGAGGAACACTTTTTTTTAATGCTTTCCAATGTCAAAAAACAGCATGTGAACAGGAAACTAGCATAGTAAGAAAAGGTGGCCTATAACTGCTTTCTCTGATGTGCTTGTTTCTGTTTGCAGGGACCTCTTTTTGCATGGATGAACATTCCGAAAAAGTATCTTTGCCATGCTCTGAAGTGGTTCAGTCTACTACCTCATTCCTAATTCATTATGCTGCACATGGGAAGCACAATAGTTTGGGTGTACTATGTGTTAAGTTATCTCGGACTTACTTCAGTATCACAAAAAAGAAACCTAGTTCAAAGTTTTGGTAATATGCCATTGTATTTAAATTTAATCAACTAACTAGTTAAAAGTAGAGTTGCCAACAACTTGGAGAAAAAAAGTCCCACCGCTTGAACAGAGGTTGAATGGGAAGATGTTTAGCAGATGATGTTAATTATCTTTGTGCCATGAAAAGCTTCAACTGCTCATTTCCACACAACTGGCCCGTTTCTTCTGTTAAAGGAACAAGACATTTTTCTCCAGGTTGCTGGCAACCCTAGTTAAAAGGCAGGTGCTCAGTTAATGGACTTATACAGCTACCTTCTACTGAGTCAGACCACTGCCTCATCTTACTGAGTATGATCAGCTGTTGCTGGTTTTGGTCTTTAAGGGGTGCAGCAAGGGACTTTCCCATCCCTGCCACTTCTGATCCTTTCAGCTTGAGATGTGAGGACTGCCTGAGCCAGGAACATAGGAATGCGGGGCACATGTTCTACCTCTATGCTATGGGCCCTCCCCTCATCTTTAACCAGACGCGATCCCTAGTGACCTTTAACTAGGGATTTATATATTTATACCACAGTAACTGACAGGAAGAAAGTTGATTAATTAGAAATGTGGGGCTAGAGGAGAATCTTACGGATACCACCGATGGCCCAAAAGACAATTCAGTGGGTCTGACATCAAATCAAGCCTGAAATCTCTCTAGAAGCTAAAATAACAAAATGGAGGCTGTCGTACTTCGGTCACATCAAGAGAAAACAAGACTCACTGGAAAAGACAATAATGCTAGGAAAAGTGGAAGGCAATAGAAAAAGAGGAAGAGCCAAAATGAGATGGCTTGACTCAATCAAGGAAGCCACAGCCTCCAGTTTGCAAGATTGGAGCAAGGCTATTAATGAGAGGATGTTTGGAGGTCATTAATTCATAGGCACTGCCGGTGCCAGGGTTTCTGGCACCTGCGGCAACCCCTCCCACACGTGCGTGTGCAGCGCGCGTGACACAGACTACGTGATGATGTCATCACACGATGATGTCATCACGTGGCGCAAGCTGGGGGCATTGGCTGGCAGATGGCTGGGGTGGCGGGTGGAGGCTGCTCCACACTCCGCACGCTGCCCTGGCAGAGGCTCATGGCTGCTGTGCCTGGCTGGGGGCATGTGGCCACGGCGGCGGCAGCATGGGGTTGGCTGGCTGCAGCAGCTGCGGCCCAGCCATGCCAGCTCCGCGGAGCGCACCTCCACCCCCGAAATCCCCTCCAGTGCCTCTCCGGTGCCCTCGTGCCCTGAGGCCACCACCTACCTGGCCTCAATGGGCGCACCGGCCCTGTTCATAGGTTCAGCGTAAGTTGGAAGCGACTTGATGGCATGTTACAAACACACTTCAGTAATCACCATTTGCTGGTGAGATAGCTGATCTTTCATAGCAGGATTTGGAAGTGGCAGAGTAGAAGTATTCCATTCAAATTACAGTTTTCCTTATTCTGGCAGCAGATCTATTCTGTACAGCACCTAAGCATTTAAAACATGTGTGCATGAATACGTGCTGTAACAACTGAGTAATGGTGATCCCAGCAAAGGACTTTCAAGGCAAGTGAGAAGCAGAGCTGGTTTGCCAGAGCCTTCCTCTGCAGAGTCTTCCTTGGTGGTCGCCCATCCAAGTACTGACCCTGCATAGCTTCCGAGATTTGATGAGACTGGGCTATACTATGCCGCCTTCCCTCCCAAGAACCTAACACATTGCTGGTATAAACAGAAAACACTAGTAGTAATATTAGCATTACTTCCCCCACCCATATATATAACATATAACAGCCTGCTGAGATCTCAGAGCAAGGAGAGCTGGTAACATTTTTTTCTGGCAAAGAAGAAAGAGGAGATGCATACTTTAACTAACCTTATAAAAACATAGAGGGTGGAAAATACAAAAAAAAGGTATATAAATTACCCACTCACACCAAGAAACGCCATTAAGAGGAAGTTCTATTGCTAATTCCCCTACATTACACATTATGATGAAGCTGGGAACAGCAGGTGCTTTACAGCAACACAGTATATTTCAAGGATTTTTTAAAAAACTAAAATGGTAAATTAAGCAAAACTAAAAAAAACCCTCCAACCTATCTCCTATAAAAAAACGTATCTTCAAGTTTATGAGCTGTCTCCTGCAATTTACCCCAGCTGAATAAGCGAATGGTTCCTACCTCTTTGAATACAAACCCCTCTTAAAGCGATTTTTTTCCCAAACCATGCTTGGTTTCAAGTAATTATCTTTAGCTTACAACATAACAGAAGAAGAGAGTTGTTTACAAAGGGTGGGGAGGTGAGGACACTGTTGCAAGCAGGGGGGAAACTGTGATATTCAATGGGTTTCTAAGCTTCTTCTGAATGCTGATTTGAATATCAGCTGATTTGTGTATATTTAGATTAGTTTTTCCCACACACATGACCTAAATTTTACACCCAGAACTTTATCATCTCCTTTCTTAAGCCCCACTGCATTCACTGTCCCTCATTCCTTGGCGTTCTCTGATTCCAGCCTCCATTTTTCATTTCCTTCCACCCACATCAGAGTCGTTTATCCAATGACAGCAGAGGCCTTTTGCTGTTCAGCTTTTCTATGACATCAGACTTGCTCAGTCAATCTTTATCAAAGGCTTCACTACCTCTTTCCTCATTACTAAGACCTCACTAGCACTTTAGCACAATTAGGGTTACCAGGCCCCTTAGCCTCTTGGTGGGTGGCGGGGGACCTGGTGCTTACCTTTCTGGCCTTCCCATGTTCTTTCTTGCACATGTGCACTTTGCCGTAGGCTGATTTTGGCCCCAAATGGGCCAAAACAGGCTTGTTTGGAGCCAAAATCAATCCGCAGCAAAAGCAGGAGCGGCCTTGGGGCAACATGATGATATCACACCCAGGAGTGATGTCATCGCACCGCCCACGGAGCATGCCTGGGAGGTCCATTCCCGCACCTTCCCCACCTGCTGGCCAGGCAAGTTGTGGCAGGGGGCAGAGGGTGAAAGCGGGGGATCCCTCACCCCCACTGGGGGAATGGGATCCTAAGCACAATACAGTGTAAAATGGCAGTTACCTGTGCTGACTTATTTGGCATGTTCTAGTCCATATTCAGATGGTGGCTTTGGTGATTCAACTAATTAAGGTCATGACTCAACCAATGTTCCAAAGGCTTTCCAGGAAGGGACAAGAATTGATTTTGACATTTGTTACAGCATACATGCTGTATCATGGTATCCCAAAACTTTGATTATGACAATATAAAAGACAAAGAAACTGTTCACTGGCAATCTTTTCACTGGCAGCAAAGGATGAAAAGTGAAAATCCTTCTCATCCCTGATCTTTTTTAAAAAAAATGATGTGATATTCCTTTATCACTAAACTTTGTGATAAGTATATATTTCAAATATGAAATATTGTATATCTGAGTTCCTTAAGAACTCTTGGATGAATATAACAATAACAATAACAACAACAACAACAACTTTCAAAAAGAGTCCAGTAGCACCTTTAAGACTAACCAATTTTATTTTATTGTAGCATAAGCTTTCGAGAATCAAGTTCTCTTCATCAGATGCCTGATCCGATCTGATGAAGAGAACTTGATTCTCAAAAGCTTATGCTACAATAAAATAAAATTGGTTAGTCTTAAAGGTGCTACTGGACTCTTTTTGAGTTTGCTACTACAGACTAACACGGCTAACTCCTCTGGATCAACAACAACTTTGTGTATATACTACTCTTCTAGACAGAATAATGCCCTACTCAGAAAGTCAGTGTTGTTATTATCTCCACAATATGGCTAAGGGGCTGGGGCTGAGAGGCTTACCCAAGGCCACCTTCTGAGCTCATGGCAGTAGTGGGATTTGAACTAGCGGAGTGCTGCTGACTCACAGCCTAACCACTTAACCATATTGTGTGAGCTTTAGGAAAAAAAGAGCTCATGACCTCCATTCCATATGAATACGTATATTCAGAGCTTTTTTTCTGGGAAAAGAGGTGGTGGAACTCAGTGGGTTGCCCTCAGAGAAAATGGTCACATGGCTGGTGGCCCCGCCCCCTGATCTCCAGACAGAGGGGAGTTTAGATTGCCCTCTGTGCCACCGAGCAGCACGGAGGGCAATCTAAACTCCCCTCTGTCTGGAGTTCAGGGGGCGGGGCCACCAGCCACGTGACCATTTTCAAGAGGTTCCGGAACTCCGTTCCACTGCGTTCCAGCTGAAAAAAAGCCCTGCGTATATCAGTGATTGTTTCTTTTAAACCATATTTTGGGAGGAGGGGTTCTACATGCTAAATGAACTCACAAAATTGACCAAGGGAAGGTAAGGTATTGTATTACGAAAACATTAACAAACGTTATAAATCACTGCAGTAAGAAATAGGTCTTCACTGAAGTATTTCTAGTTGCAGTCCTCATGCAGCCCACCATTGTTGCTGATTCCAGTCCTGGCTTGAAAGAGTCGTGTCTTGGAAATCTCACTGTAGTTAGACCTCCCCCCCTCAAGTCAATATAAACCCATCATCTTCCCACTGCAGCACAAGCAGGAGCAATGAAATCACAATCGTTTCTGTCTCATGGATCATTTATTTATAGCCCATCCACCCACACCACCCACAAGGGATTAGAATTTGTGGCTCTTCAAGCCTTTGACTATTAAGTGGAAATGTACAGCCACTCAGTCCCGAATGAAACACCAGGGAGGAAGGAGGAAAGTTTTACCCAAAAGTCTCTTGTGGGTAAATTAATTTTTTAATGCATTCATCCAAAAGTTGCATGGAATTCAGAAAGTTGGAAAATGAAAGCAACAAAACAGGGGCAGCAGTGGGGGGGGGCTCCCCCATTGCATATCACATTCTAGGTGGAAATTCAGAATTAATTTGAATGAATTATTTCTTAATTTCTAAAGCCTCCACATATTTCTAGCCAACTTCCATAAGTAGCTTTAAAAATACCCAGCATTGTCTCTTTTGGTGCATGACCCAGAAATTACCATAGCAACTTGTCTCCCAATTAGTTTTCAGCTGTTCATAATCAATATGATTAGACAAGGTCAGCTTCAGAACAAATACTATGGATTTTGTAAAAAGGCAACAACACATCAGAGAAGAAGAAGTGGACAACTGAATAATTTTCCTCTCAGGGACTAAAGATGTTTTTTTTTAAAAAAACATGCACAAAAGGGATTTTTTTGTTAATTGTGGAAAGTAAAAAACATATCCAAATAATAGTAGCATGCTGATGAACATGATAGACAGGAGAAAAGTATGTTAGGCTTTTAGAAGAATGTTCTTTTCATTTGTTATACCTGGGCATAGGTTAGTAGTGCTGAAAATGGCATCTATATATAGAAAGGCCAGTTTCTTGGTGCCACCAAGAAACTCAACCTAGGACAAGGTTAGGGAGACAGTAGTAGGCTCCTCTCACAGTTCTTTGGAATAAGTTAATGGGCTGCAGGTCAGGTCATAGTGGAAATGAAGCAAACCCTGTCCCTTTGAATCATATGCCACGGTCACAAGGCGAGAAATGACAGGGTAACCCCCCCAACACACCAAATAGTATGGCTCTTAGAACTGCCAAGGTGAATGACAGAATTGGGGGGGCAGGGCCTGAGAAGGGTGGAGTTTGAGGAGGAGGCAATGTCACTTCTGGTTGATGCTCTAGGAATTTCCCCTAATCTCTATGGTAAAGCCCACAGAGTATAGGGGAAATTCATACGTCATGGAGGTCATTTTTTCCCTTGCTCCTTGATTTCTAGAGGATGGAAGAATGGGTCTGGGGGATGAGGAATTCTCTGCCAAACCTAGCCTACACAATAGTGTCTAAGAATGTAAAAAAAAAAAGCCCTGCTGAATCAGACCAATTGTCCATCTAACTCAGCATTCTTGTCTAAGGTACCCTGAAAGACCTACAGAATGGACACAGAGGCCAAAGCCTTCTATTGCTGCTTCCCTCAACAACTGCTATTCAAAGGTACACTGCATCCAAACATGGAATTTCCATTAAGCCATGATCACCAATATCTACTGCTTGATGTTTCCTCCATGAATTTGTCCAAACCCCTTTTATAACCATCTAAACTAGTGGTCAACATTGCGTCCTGTGGAAACATGATATATAAGTCCCACGTAAGCAAATGATTTCTGTACACTTCTATTGGAAATAGATTCCCCCCATTCTCTTCCTCTATTGTACCAGAATTTTGCTCTGTTGCACTCCTCTTTAATTTTGGTTCAACTAAAAAGCTTCCTAAAATTATTTCTTGAATTGGAATGTGTGCATGATATTCCATTCTCTTTTCCAACACTTGTCCAGTTTCCAACTTCTACCTGGATTCTTAACCTTGAATAACCTTAACAGCTCTAGCTTGGATAAGCCTAACCATCAGGTGAGACCTTCCCTGGAGAAAGATTTGAATCCCGAAGCATCTTAAGACCAACAAGATTTTCATAGTATAAGCTTTCACGAGTAAAAACTCCCTTCAGCAGATGTCTGCAAGCTTATACCCTGTATTTCCTGTTGGTCTTTAAGGTGCCACTGGACTCAGATCTTGCTCTACTACTGCAGACCAACACACTTACCCACTTTATCCCTGGAGAAAGGCCACCAACAACCACAGCCTGGTTGTAATATGATGTTCCCTTACGAGGCCAGTGTTATATTATGAGTTATATTTCAGCAAGTGCTATATTTGTCCTTGAGATTTCCAAGTTCAAACTCCTGCTCAGTCATGAATAGTATTGGAGTCTCCCTAGACAATTCCTTGCACTAGCCCAAATCTGAGAGTTGCTATAAATGTAAATAAGACCAGAACTGTAAAACCCTTTAGAAAGGGGGGAAAAACCTCATGGCCCTCTTTAACAAATTCAGTTGGTGAATGAGTTCATATGGCCATGTGGGTGTTTAAAATATTTCTGTTATCATTGCCATCAGTTTTGGTTTGTGCTGCTGTCATTGATCTTTTTTTTTAAACACCCTTTCTATGTATACATCATTCTTATATTCATTACATGGCATTTTTAGATCATTTTCTGTCACGCTGATACAAAGAAAAATTGAAAAAAAGAGTTAATTTTAATCAGGAATTTTGGAATATAAACTGGTGCATAAATAGATTTTTTTGTCACAGGGAAGAAATGAAACTGAAATCTGAATACTTGCCCTGAATCAGACAACTTTCAAAATTCAGTCCTATCTTAGCAAAAAGTGCTACAGACAACTGTGAACATCCTGATGTACAAACAGATGCAGAAGCAGATGGGCCACTAGGGCCACCAGTAAAAGTCCCAGTGGGCCAATTGCCTAAGGGGACTGCCTCTCCTCACTCTCAGTAAGTGATTGGACTACTCAAAATTTTCCCGGTTGAAAAAGGGCAACCATGGCAGTGTGACTTTGAAAGGCCGGAGGGCAATTCTTGGGCTCAGAAGCTTTGGTATCTTGGTTAAATTGATAGGCTCCATTTATGAACAATGTTTTTTGTTCTGTTGATTTCAAAAGTTTTGAAACAAGCATCAGGAAAGCTCTTCTCTTGAAGCAGCTGTGAGTTATTGGCAGCAACAACAAAAATATCAGCTCCATTTTGTTATTTCTGCAAGGAACGGTACTAGTAGCACAATGGTCAAGGTCTCTCCCACTGATAGCCTTGGAGAGAAGAAAACAGACTACCAGGTGCTTGATTTGCTGAACAGAAGAGAGATGGAAGAGAGAGAGAAAAAAACCAAGTAAAAACCCACAGCCCTGTATTGCTCCAGCTTCATTAAGGCAGAAAATTACCACCAACGCTCCCCGAGAAAGCAACAGTTATTTTTGCCCATGGTCAAATTTGGGGGCAGGGCAATTCATTCTTGGCAAGGACTGACGTTGTTGATACTTACCAGATAGAAGACTAGGCTCAGTTTTAACAATGAGCTGATGACACAGCAACGATGTTGCATCTATGTATTATTTCTCCAAAGAGCTTGGACCCAACCTAGCTGGCATGGCTTTCCAATTTCCATTATATCTTTGCAACAATCCAGTGAAGTAGGTTAAACTGAGCAGGAGAGACAGGCCTAAGATCATTCTGTTTCATTGCAGAGTAGGGATTTCAACCTAAATTCCCTTGGTCCTAGTTCCATAAATATTCTGAGAGTAACAGCATGTGCCAGATCTGAACTCTAGAAAAACTAAAATGATAGTTGTCTACCGGCATTGGGACAGTTTTCCTGCCTCCAACCAACCGATTGTTGAGTGCCTGAGAATCTGAATCAAAATTCTTCTTGAAAAACTGTTGTTGTCAAAAAGAGGAGGTGGCCAAAGTTCTTGGACAGTGGATTCTGATCAGTGGGCAATGACAGTGCAAACTTCTCTAGATTTACTAGGGCTACTGGTATACAGTTAAAATAGACACCAATCTGGCCCATTGGCTTCCAGTTGACTACTCTGTACTATCTCTGGTGTTAATGATGGAGAGGGTTTTTTCGCTGCTGCAATGTACAAAATATTTTTTATGGGGAAAAAAGTGTAAAAGGTCGTTCTCTACTGCCTCAGAGAAAATGCATATTTCAGAGTCATGAAAATTCAGCAGTATGCTTATTGGCCTCAAGACAGAGAGAGAGTTATGCATAATCTTGAGTAATGTAAATGAAGAGTATAACACACAAATCGTTGCTCCTTGAAAGTACACCCTTGAGTATGTGAGACCACATCATCGATATGTGCTTCACTGTGCATTTCAATATTTGAGGCATGGTACTCATGAGGGCATTTATGAATTCACATTGTTTGCCCAGCTGAACCAAAGTTATAAAGTTCTACCACAATGACTTCTTAAAACAGTGTAAGAAAGAATAGTATAAAGTGAAGAGCGTAGTCCTCCCTTCAATTCTATTACAGCCCTCAAGAACTTTTAAGGTAAGTTTCCATTGAGTGACAATTATCACAAAAGAGGTATAGAATTCATATTGGAATTGTCAGTTCCTGTTTTCTGATACTTTCCTCTTGTAAATCAGTCACCTTTGGTGAATGCCATTTAAATTTGTTGTTAGAGGGTATTTGTAAACACTAGTGTTCTCATCTGTGAGGGTTCAGTAATTGCCCCTCTGTCTCTAAATGTTAAACCTCTGTGTGAATGAATCTCAGTATTATAATCTGAGCCAGTTTATTGATTTTGTTTTCCAGAAGGGGGGAGACAGGTTTCTAGATTGGGAGGAGGTGGATCTTTGGGCTGTTTAGATATTTCTAGCCTCCCTCAAAGCAACTAAAATAAGTCAAGTGAAAATAAAAGTGAAATTGATTGCTAAATCAAAATTTAAACATTGTAATGTTTTTAGAGGAAAACATAGATATATTGGATTTACTGGATGGCCTGTAAATCTTTTAGCACTTAAGCTACAGTTTGAGTAGAAACAGAAAGGCTTTGCTGGACATCACTTCCTTTATATTTTCCAATATTGCTCAGATACAAAAAATATACTTAAAATCTCCCTCCTACCACATCCAAAATCATTACTTGAGCTCTGTTGCCCCCACTGCTGAACGGTATAAGAACACAAGAAGATCAGAATGTGGAACCAACCATCTAATCCAGCAACCTGTTTCCCATAGTGGCCAATATAATTCTCCTGGAAAGTTTATAAGTGTGGCACGAAAGCAACAGCCTTCCCTCACAGTAACATCCTTGGAACTAAGCAAGAATCTAGTAGCACCTATAAGTCTAACAAAAATAGTGGTAGGGTATGAGCTTTCGTGAGCTACAACTCTCTTCTTCAGATACGTATCTGGTATCATCATCATTGTTTCCCCTGCTTAGTCATCTTACACTGCAATCCTATGCAGAGTTACTCTAGTCTAAGGCCATTGATTTTAATGAGCTTAGACAGGAGTAACTGCATAGGATTGCACTGTTAATAGACTATTCTGTCTATTGCATGCTGTAATAATTTACTATGCAGTATCCTGTTCTCTACTAATTTAGAAGCCAAAATGGTGACTGTTCTCTTCTTAAAGATATATTAGAAAAATAAAATTATCTGACAATATGCTATTGCAGTTCAAAATATACCTCAGTATCTGCAGTGCGTATAATGGCCAGCTGTGTACAGCATGGGGCCTTTAAATGTTTGAGCAAATGAATCAACAGCCATGTAGTCTTCAAGACATGATGAATCTGTAGCCCATTCAGAGATGGAGGAGTGAGACATTTGGGGAGGGTGTACCCTAAAGAATGACAACTTTACCAACAAACTTTATAAACGACACTCCACATGGCAAAATACACGCAGCAATTTACCAAGACAGGTACAAGAAAACAGAGGCTTTCCCTAGTGGATAGGGTGGAAATAAAGGGGGTAATGGACACACACCAATTTTCCCACCAGTTTTTCAGCCTAAGAACCACCTTATTTCAGTAAAATAAATAAAAACTGGCACCTGCAAGATAAGGAAGCATGTGTGTCTTGTAGTGTGTTAAAAGTGTGCAGGAGATAGGCATGTGAACAGAATCAGGCCTCGTAGTAGTCAAATGAAGTGGTAGAATGATGCACTTGTTCAGACTGCAAATGGGGGACAAAGTTTTTAATGTTCCCCTAAGTTAAAAAAAAAGTAGAAAACTAGTATGGGGGCAGGGTAGGCTGGAACAGAACATCTTTACTTATTGAGCTAGCTTTTCACTTGATATTTTTTAACCCCACAGTGAAAGGATTAGTCATGATGATCTTTTCCCAGCTAAGAAAAATACACGTTCCATTGCAAAATTCAGTGCAATAAAACTTTCCACCCAACTCTGTTTTCTGTAGCTAGGCTCTGCACATGTGTCCTTAAGAGCCTCTCTGTAGCTATTCTTCCCTCTCATAGTCATGAAATTCTTAATTCATTAAATCTCTGCAGCAAATATATCTGTTGAGGGAATTTTTAGCATTTCAGCTATGTGCAAACACAGTATGCCGTATGTGTATTGAAGTATCTAATTTGTATACTCTAGGCAAAATGCATTTTACCACATGGAGGCATCACATTATTAATAGCCATTTGCTTTAAATAGCCTACCGTTGACTTTAATCTTTTTTGAACATGATCCTATAGGGCAAGGGATGGGGGAGAGGATGCCTCACAAGGGGTCTCGTTTTTTATATGCAAATATATCACTTGATTATATAGTTTGTATCCCTACATTATCACGATTATTTCCAATGAATGTTTTATGGGTGATATTTTTGATTTGTGAGCTATTTCACATTTCATTGCTACTTCTCATCTGCAGAACTCCACAGATGCTGATTGGTCTCATTTGCATATTCATCATCCTCTGTTTTCATAGCTGCCATGTTATAAACTGTTTCCCCACAGAGATGCCATTGCTGCTTTTTCAAAAGAAAGTCACTTCTACTCTTTTTTGCTACAGTACTTGTCAGTTTACCACAGGCCCCCCCACTGGGTGTATTCTTTCACTCCTTATGCAAAGGTGACATGTGGTTTCTGGGTAATTAAAGGAAATGTAAATAGTCTAAAGGTAGGTTTGGCAGCCCACCGTAGACTCCAAGGAGGCAGGATTTTCAGAAAAAGTAGTTTGTGAGCCTTGGCCTACCATTATGGCAGCCAATGTTTTTTGCCCACATAACAGAAGCCAATCCAAAACACAAAGGACTGTTTTATTTATTTAGACATTTATATCCTGATTTCTCCTTAATGGGATCCAAAGTGACTTACAAGGCAGTTTGGTGTAGAGCCAGTTTGGTGTAGTGGTTAAGAGCATGGGACTCTAATCTGGAGAACCGGGTTTGATTCCCCACTCCTCTACTTGAAGCCAGCTGGGTGACCTTGGGTCAGTCACAGCTTCTAGGCGCTCTCTCAGTTCCACCCACCTCACAGGGTATTTGTTGTGGGGATAATAATAGCACACTTTGTAAACCGCTCTGAGTGGGTGTTAAGTTGTCCTGAAGGGTGGTATATAAATCGAATGTTATTATTATTATACAACATTGTTCTTCCCTCTATTTTAGCCTTCTAACAACAACCATGTTAGGTGATTAGTCTGAGAAAGAGGGACTAATCCTAGGTCACCCATTAAGCTTCCATGGTAGAGTGTGGGTTTGAAGGTCTTTCAGATATAACACTCCAACCACTGCTCAGTTATAACTAGATATGGGCACGAACGGAAAAAAACCCCGAACACCCTGTTCGTCATTCGTTGCCATCCATGAACAATGAACAACGAACATGGATGAACATGAACTGTTCCCGGACATGTTCGTTGTTCGTGGGGGTTAAACCCCCCCAACCCCCCAATCTAGCCCCCCTCCCCTCAAACCCACTTACCTGGCCCTTTAAAGATCCCTTTAAACTATGCTGGCAGCTAGTTTGAGGGGTTATAAAAGTGACCTTCCCAATGTCCAATACCCACCAAATGTGCAGGGGACATAGTCCCACTGTCCTCTGAAGACCCTCCAAGTTTCAGAGAGATTGCACCCTGGGAAAGGCATGATCCATGGGTTTCCCCGCTGGCTGTCATTTTCTCTTCACAGTGGCAAAAACGGGACTCTCTGCTGGAAGTACTTTGAAGGGTTAAAGCCAGAAGGGTTAAAGCCAGACTGGATGGTTGAAGCAGAGCCGGCTGAGATTGAATCCCATGAAGATAGAGGTCCTGCATGTGGGTCTGGGGGCCATGGGTGTGGGACTCCGGCTCCCTGCTCTCGATGGAGCACCGCTTACCCCGGTGTCGAGAGTTAGGGGCCTGGAGGTGGTCCTGGATGCTTCCCTGTCTATGGAGGCACAGGTCGCAGTGGTTGTTTGATCCTCATTTTTCTACCTAAGACAGTCTTGGCAACTTGTCCCTTACTTGTTGACCCATGACCTTATGACAGTGATCCAGGCAATGGTCACCTCCAGATTAGACTACTGTAACTCATTCTACACTGGGCTTCCCTTGGGCTTGATCCAGAAACTGCAGCTGGTTCAGAATGATCATATTAACTTACACAGTGTACTCCATCTTGTGTCTCAGTGAGAAAGGCAAACAAACAAGCAAGCAGGCAAGCAAAAAAGCAAAATATTTCAGATGTTCTGAAAGTTGGCTGGGGTGGGGGACTGGATGCCTCTTATTGTTAATGTAAATGCAGCACACACAGGCATCATGCAATGTGCAGCCTGTCATTTCACACACTGCAGGCGCTGAGGTCTGTTTTGAACTCCTTATTGTTGAACAATTATGTTTGCCTAACATCACTAACCAAAAGCACCATCACCTTCTTGGTTTTAAAATCAATAGAGCTCAAGCTATTGCAGCATGAACAAATACAGTAGATGGAATGAAGTCTTCCAACATGTATTGCAGGGAGGGGTAGAAAAGAGAGAGTAGTAATCAGTTGCCAAACTGCAGGTAGGGCCCGGAGTTCTCTCAATATTACAATTGATGTCCAAGCCACAGAGATTAGTCCCCTGGAGAAAACAGCCCTATGACCCCTTTCTTTCTCTTGGGTAGATTTTTCTTTTAATCTTCCTCTTACACCTTCTAGGTAGATTGCTGCCATCAGGAATTAAAACATACAATAATTAATAGTAACATAGTACAGTCAGTATTGTCACAGGTGGAAATCCTCAGTAGTAGTCTTTCAAACAATGAATCAAGTAGGTGTAGCATCTCCACTTTACTCACGAGTCATCCCACTCCGGTAATAACCAGTAATGGCTAATGCTCCATCAGTATATGTTGAAATCTGTGGGGGAGAAGCCTCCATAGTTTCTTGATTATTGAAAGATTAGAAGTTTGTACTGTTATTGATAGGTATTTTCTATTGATTGGATAATTTCCTTATGATATTGATGTTATTTATATTTTATAAGATTGTATTTAATATTGATGGTATTTATTTAAGACACTGAGCACTTTTTCACTATTAGCACTTTAGAGTAAAATTGTTTACAAATCTTTGATTAGTGTTTATTGTAAGGGGGAGACTTGTAGTTAATGTTCTTTTTAGACAGCAGCAAAACTTGACTGAGAGAGATGCAATATAACACATCAGTCATAGCTCCTTCCCTCAATTGGACAGATCAACAAAAGCAAAGTGCAGAGTTGTTGTTTATTGTTAAACTGTTGGGTAGAATACTTCCTTCATATCTCTGCATCTACAAGCGCTAGAGTTTATTTTTTTTATGACAGCTCAGAATCTAGGCTTGCTAGTGACATGAATAAACTCTGGGTAACATGCTCAGAATTTAGACAAAATTTGGACACCTAGACCGTATAACAATCCTAGGTATTTCTAATTTTGCCTAGATATGCCACAAACCACAGCTACAGGTTGGCCCCCTCTTGCCTATCTCATAGTAAAGGGATAGGGGAAAGGAACAAAGGATTTTGCCCTAGGAGCTGAACAGAGATTTGAAAGCCTGAGTGCTCCTATACAACTTTCTATAGTCTTTGAGATATGCTTGGGATGCTCTCCTGAAAGTACCTGCTGTCAGTTTGGTATGCCTGAACATAGCCATTTTCTGCTCAAATTTGAATGTTCTTGGGTTTGGGTTTTTTTTTTAATCCCTCTATTGCCTACATTCTTTTTATTTATTTAAATTAATTTTAAAAATTGTGCTTCACCTTGCCCCTAAAATCCCAAGGCAGCAAACAACATAACATGAAGCATAATTATGTCAATTAAAACACATCAGTTCTAAACTGTACAGGACATTTCTGTTGTGTGTGCTGTTCTGGGGATCCTGTATAGCAGGGGCTCCAAACTTTTAAAGCCTGTGGGAATCGTTGGAATTCTGACACAGCATGGAAGACACAGCCACAAAATGACTGCCACAAAATGGCTGCTGCAGCTTATTTTTATTCTCCATTGATGTTTCCATTCAGAAGGTTACTGCCTCTGAATGTGGAGGTTTGCTTTGGAACACTAGTTTCTCTCTCCTTGTTCCAGTTTTCCAGATTCTTAACACGGTCCCATGGGACTCTTGAGTTGATCGCTTAGCTAAAGCAAAGTGGAGGGTTAGGAAAGAACAGAAAAGAACCTTTAAGCCAAGGAAACGGGCAGCTTTAATAAAACATTGTGTAAAACAGATGTACAGAGCGAGTATGGAAATACGTACATTTTTTCAACTTTGTCAAATCCTGAGAAAGCTCCTTTTGGGATGACTTTTACTTTGGTGAGGAAAAAGATCCTGAAAGCACAAGAAAACATATGTGTTATTTATGTATTACATAGTATGGAATAACAAATCATCAGCAGAGTTCACATTTTTGAAAGCCAATGTCAAGAAAATGTTCCACTCAAGACAGAGCAAAATATATTCGATTGTTGATCAGCTTCTTTTACATAAAGTTGCCTGAGCTTGAAGCTTTATTTTGAACTTGAGAGTTGGGATTCTGAAGAATGTGGGTCATGTTTCCCCCCCACAAATGAACAGGCATACATCAGTGAATGGCAGACAGTAGGGATATGAGAATAAGGAAATATGAGGACCAGCCTGCTGTGCAGAAACCAATCAGATTATTTATCACATCATTAATGTTAATATCATTAATATCACACCATCAATATACACCTTGACAGAACAATATAAGCAAAACTGAAAAACTTTCCCCACAAAATACATATTCAACATCCAAATTTCATTACTACAATGACCTCATTGCATAGATTGCTTTCTGCTAATATACACAGGAAATGGACTTCAGATTAACAGATGCCAGGAACAAACATTAGGAGGGGCCCATCATTCCCCAATGTGAGCTTCCAAGAGGTATCTGGTTGGCCATTGATTAAAAAAGAAGGGCAAATTAGGTGGATAGCTAATCTAGTGCAACAAGGCAATTAATTTGTATTTAAAGTGTACCTTGAAATTGCTTAGCAATGGCAGATATCATTTTTTTTAAATAATGCAATCTAATATAATGTTTACAGGCATAATTTTTTGGTCCTGAAGCATGTCAAAAAAGGAAGCCATTCGCTGAAGTTGCTTTAAGTGCTAATTTGAATGGTGCTAGTCAAATTTTCCACAACTCTATACTGAAGGTCTGAGGTTTCCTTTTTGCACAACTAATTATATGTATCATCTTCCACTATTTTCTCTGTAGGAAAGGCCTGTGAGGAAGAGTTAGATGCTATACTCTCTCTCGTAGCAGTAGATAGTGGTTCAGAGGAATAAGGAAAGGGTTATAAACCTGATCACTCAAATAACCTGTATTATATAAATTTAAATTTCTTGCATTATGTTCTACACCAATAATGTCCATAGGTTCAAGCAAAACCAACCAAACAAGCAAAAGCTGGACTGGGACAAAAATATGTTTATGCAGTCTGTAAATCATGATTTATGAATCATTTTTGGCTATTTCCATGTAATTCAAACAACACAGAAATCATTCTGGGCCATACTATCAAGCCCATAAGTTTAGCACTGCACAGGGAATGTGATTTGAAGAAGTTCATTTGGGTTGTCTTTTCCATCTTGTATACCAGTTAAGATACTAGTTAAAGAGGACTGGGGAGTCTTAAGACACTTAGCTACAAAGTTCACTGGTGTCTGAGCCAGCCAGATTAGCCCTTTTCAGATGTCACAGTCCACACATGCAATGGAAGGCTGACAATTGCATACAGATCTTCCAAATAAGCAGGGCTCATTTCGAGGGGGAACGCACAGGAACGCAGTTCCGGCAGTTTCCCAAAGAGGTCACATGTCAGGTGGCCCAGCCCACCTGACTCTTGGCCATTTTGGGCCTGTTTTGGCCTGGATTGGAGCCGAAACGGCCCAGATTGGGCCTCTATCAGATGGCGGATCACTCTCCTGCTCAGTAGCGGCCTGATCCTGACCATTTTGGGCCCCTTTTGGCCATTTTCAGCCCCTTTTTGCCATTTTGGGCCCAATTTCAGCCCTGAATGGCCAAGATTGGGTCCAAAACAGCCAGGATAGGTGATGTCAAGGGGTGTGGCATATGCAAATCAGCTATATTAATGACACACTTCCTGTGATGGCAAGAGGCGTGGCATATGCTAATGAGTTATGCTAATGAGTTATGCTAATTAGTTCCTCCAGCTCTTTTTCCATGAAATGACCCCTGCCAATAAGCATAGTGTTACCAGAACTGCTTTTTATAATGGGGAAATTAGCTTAACAGTCTGGAACTAAACTTAGCGCGGATCTAACCAATGTTTACGGAGGTCCCAATTCCAGACACTCTAGTGACAAAGAGGCAGACTACAAATAGGTTCAATAAACACATGTATTTACTAATAGTGTGGCGTAAGCCTGAACTTGCACATACATACAAGAAAACACACAAGGACTAGGAAATGCAGAGTAGGAAATATAGAGACGGTCGCATTTGCAGGTACCCAACGATGATGAGGGAAATACTCACAATCCTGAAGTGGAGCAGAGACACGACAGCGAGGTGGTCCAATGCCAGCAATGGATCCACGGACAGACAGCAAGGGGGTCTGGGCAGGAATGGTGTACGCACCATGCGGTCTGAGGGACCAGCTTAAATACCCCAAAACGTACCTTGGGGCTGGTGCTGTACTTGGTGGTTCTCACAGATTAAAACAAAGGCTACTGAATGGCTTGGATGGGCCACTTTAGGAATCTGATTGTGTTAAGTGACAACTTAGGAAGAGGGGACAAAAGAGGGAGGGGGAAATCCGAGTGGGCTGAATGGATGTTCCAGCGGACAGGGCTTGTCCTGATGTCATCAGCTCTGGAATGCGGAGGTTTCTTTTGAGATGCATTCTCTAAGTGCTTGGGATGGTCGGCACTTAGCTTCTTCTCCGGGGCGGCTCCTAAGATATGCAGAGCGGGGCGAGGTTCTCTTGCTGCGGACGTGGTGTGTCTGCTTCGCCGAAATGGCTTCCCAAAGCAGGCTTCTTCCCTTGGTCTTCTGGCTGCCTAAGAACATGGTCGCTGGTTGGGCAAGGCGGGGGCTGGTTAGCAGGTTGCCCGGTAGCGAGGGCAAGCTCGGGGACTGGCCCGCGGGAGGCTCCAGGTGGGAACTGACCAGGGAGCGCCTAGCCAGGCTTGCTGGAGGTTTCCCCGGCAGGCGCCCGGCTGTTAGCAGTGGCTTGGGCCCAGATGAGGCAGGCTTCCATGGAGGCAGGGGGAACAGCACGTGAAACACAGTCCATAGCAGGGAACAGGCATGGTCCATGGCAGATGGCAATGCAGGCACGGGGCACACTTGTAACAAAGTCCAAACACACACTGGGGGTCTAGATATAGGTCTAGGCAGGGCTGCCCAGGAAGAGAGTCCTTTGTGTAGTTATCCAGGCATGGTGTCAGGAAACTAACACAGTCTATTGCAGCAGCAAGGTAATCAACAAGCAGGCAGGAAACTGACACGTGTATTAGAGCACACACGTGCAGGGCAATCTTGGTGTAGCAGTAAAGCAGAAACGCAGGAAACTTTAACACAGTCCATGGCAGGCCTTAAAACAGGAGAGGGGGCCTACTTGGCAACAATAGTTACCACATAGTCTGAAAGAGGCAACATGGATTTTTGTGAATCAGATCCCTGAAAAATCAAGGTTTTGTGTACTGTGAACAGAGCTACAAAACCCATATGTTGCCCCTTTCAGACAATGTGGCAACCATGCATAATAGGAGTATTGTGGCTAGCATGCACACCTGATATATGCAGTTGGCAGTTCCCACTATATAGTATTGTAAAATGTTTGAAATGGGCCATTGACTCAGAGAGCTGTTATCAGGATAAAGTGAAGTACAAGAGAAACATGTATGCCACACTGAGCTCTTTGGAAGGAGGGTGGGAAATGTGATAAGATTCCAACATAGCTCATCATATCCTGAAGAAAGTTGAACTACAATGAAGTGAGCAAAATAATGTTGAAGCAGACACATGATTTACTCGTCTCATAGAGTTAAATTCAGTCACTTGTAAATCATATAGCTGAAAATAGTTATCTGAACTGCCCACAGGCAAGATTTACTTGAGATTCTTTTGCCCCCAGAAATTAGGCTTTTTCCTCCCTCCCCAATCATAACACAAAGATAGTATCACTATCTAACTACTTTTCACAGTCCTGCTTCCCCAAAAGAATGACAGCTAATTGTTTTGTGAAGTACTGCAGTTTTTTGCCTCAGCAGCTTCACTTGATAGATGATTCTTCACTTTTATCTTCTCGGAGCACAGATCCCTTTCCAAATAGTAATTTTTGAACCAACTTTCCTTTCCAAAATTGAGTTGAAGTTTTTCTTCCCTATATCTGTGCAGGTTGCAGACAGAAGTATAGACAATGCTCCCAGGTGGTTAACATTACAAGTACAGTTGCCAATCTCCAGGTAGTGGCTGGAGATCTCCTGGAATTACAACTGATCTCCAGGCCACAAAGATCAGTTTCCCTGGAGAAAATGGCTGCTTCGGAGGGTGGACTGTATGGCGTTCTACCCCAATGAGGTCCCTTTTCTCCCCCAAACCCTGACCTTCTCAGACTTCAACCCCCAAATCTCCAGGAATTTCCCCACTCGTAGTCTTAAAAATACTTACTTAGAGTAGCTCTGCCTAGAGGAAGTACTCAGATAGCTGTACTTTGCATATCAGCAAAACGTATCTTTTGCAGTGGCAGATATTTTGCTGGGGGGAGCTATAATTAGCTCTTTCCAGCCGTTCTGAAGCTAAATTGTGGTCATGAAGCTAAACTGGTGCCATGTGAGGCAGGGAGAGAGGCGTTAATCCTTCCACCTAGTTTTATCTGCACAGCAATTGGCTTCAAAGGTAAAAAAAGTGAGGCAAACTCCATAATTTGCCCCTGCCAAGGACAGGATCATATTAAGGTACCAGTAGGCTGTGGGTGAAGAAGTATAAACGAATGGGCTCCCTTGCTGGCCCCTTCTGAAGCTGAAGCAACATGGCTTGTGCTAGGGAGGGAAATCTTCTCTATCCTTTTGTTACAAGATTCTCATCAAATTATGGCAAATTAAACAAAATAATGACACAAAAGAAAACTAAAAGCTTATTGCTTCAACAGAGCGGGTCAAATATTTAGCTTTCAGGGTGGATCCTGCATCTGTCCTACCACTCCACCGAATGACGTCTGAAGTCGGAGGCAGATTCCTTGAAGGAAGGTTGGGTTCGGGCCGTTGTTTCCCATACTTGCCTAAACCTAGTTCTGAGGATATTCTGACACAATATTTAGCTGAGATATATACTGAACTAGTTTAAAATTGGCAAGATCCTGTGCTCCGATATGTAGGAGAACATGATCAAGATCCATAAAGTTAAAAGTAGGGTGATGATAGGATATTTAGCCCAATAGCTGAGCATGAATATAAACTCAGACTTCCCCATTCATAGCCCAATATTCCATCCACTACACTATAGTATTTCAAATTATTTAAGGAATGTATATATTGATCATAGTTAGGGTTGGAAAATTGTAAATCCCATCACTGCTGCCCTGCCCTGTGGCTGTTTGAGCTGTGTAAGGAAGACCTGTCATAAAGCGGCAGGCATAAATGGAGGCAATGTAGTGGTAGTTTGTTGGCTACTGCAGAACAGCTTCTTCATCCCCTAGAAGACCCACGAAAAGATCAGAAAATGATTTTCGGCAGTTTTTTTAAAAAGCTTTTATTTCATAGAATCTTTCTCTGTAGCTCTTAGCTAATGGCTTCATTTTGGGTGCTCCTTCTAGTCCATTCTGTTTCTAGGACAGAACAAAATTTTACATGCAGGTAGGAGAGTAGCGCACATTCATCCTATGCTGTGCCAGCTGCACTGGCTCCCAGTGGAGTTCCGGATCCAGTTCAAGGTGTTAACCTTGGTGTTTAAAGCCCTTCACAGACTGGGACCTGCATACCTGCGGGACCGCCTCTTCCATTACATCCCCTGCAGGGTGTTGCGCTCTGCAGACAAGCAACTCCTGGTGGTCCCCGGCCTGAAGGACATCCGTCTGGCCTCAGCCAGGGCCAGGGCTTTCTCTGCCCTGGCCCTGGCCTGATGGAACGCTCTCCCGCTGGAGATCCAGGCCCTGTGGGACCTGTTGCAGTTTTGCAGGGCCTGTAAAATGGAGATGTTCCGCCAGGCCTTTGGCTGAGTGCCAGCGGGTGTCCTTCTTCCATCTAAGACCACCACTTTTTTTCTGGGGCTGCCCTTGGCCATCTGCTATGCCCATATACAGACTCCCAATATTTGTTTAAATAGCCTGCTCCTGGACTATTTTAATGACTTTTAAAAAATTATTATTGATTTTATGGTTTTGTGACTTTTAATGTATTTTTAAAATGTTGTTAGCTGCCCTGAGCCCATTTGTGGGGAGGGCGGGGTATAAATAAATAAATAAATAAATAAATAAATAAATCAGAAGAAGCTTTCATTAAATAAAAGGCTGGCAACCCCAGATTAGAACACTGGACCAGGATCTAGGAGACCCAGGTTCAATTCCCCACTCTGTCATACCCACTGGGCCAGTCAGTATCAGTGAGATTACTTCACAGAGTTGTTGTTGTTGTGAGGAAGGGGAAACAATGGCATTTATTTATTGTCCGTCTTTCTCACTGAGACTCATTGGTGTATAAATATAATTAATAAAGGGAGAAGTAGAAGTGCAGCAACAGAACCAAGACTGGGAGACCAAAGTGCCACTGAGTAGCCATAAAGCATCAGGAGAAGGGCACAATTTACAGCACGGCAGTGTGAGTGGGAGATAGGTGTATAGTTCATCATTTGCTGGTTTTGAAACTTCCACTCTTAGCTGCTTTTCCTCATTATTTATTTTTTTGTTTTTTGTTTACGTTATTTACAGTCTGCTTTTCTCATTGAGACTCAAGGAGGATTATATAGCGTAAGACAATATGATCAATGGCTGAGAGATTCAATAAACAATATGTCCAAAACTCCAGCCGAGGGAAAAACTGGTATGGCGAGGAGATTGCAGAGGAAGGATTAAATACCCCCTCCCTCCCATGACTACCATTGTCCTCTGCTTCCTACAGCTTAGTGTTGCCAAATAGGAGACGGGGAGATGCGGGGCAGCTGTCAACAGTGTGGCATCACTTCCTGGAAAATCTGGAAGCCATGTCATACCTCTCTAGGAATCACTGAAAAATCTATGGAAAACTGTAGAGCTTCCAATCCAGATATTCCTAGAGAGGACTGGCACCACTTCCTGGAACTGATATCACACTGTCAGCCTGAAAGGCTTTTTCTTGGTCCTCTCCTGCTGCTCAGAGTGAGATACTGGGCAGCAGATCTCTTGGTGGGGGCCTGGCAACCTCACTACTGCTTTTCAATAATTAGGCATGCCCCAGTCTCCTGAACCCAAATGTCCTGCTAAGCATCTACTTAACAGGTGAAAACTATATAATCCTTTTATTTTCTCACTAGTAAAAAAGCCTGTTGTGGGAAAAAATACAATGGACTCTAGAAAGGGGAGGGCAGGCAGGCAGGTTTGCCTCCTCCTCCGTGGCTGATCCTGGCCAGGTGTAGGTGTGGGGGGGCAGACATTGTCACCTGTTCCTCTACTGATCCCAGCCAGGTGAAAGGGGTGGGCATTGCCTCCTGCTACATGCCTGATTCCAGCTGGGTGAAGGGGGGAATGGGCATTGCTGCCTGCTCCATGCCTGATTCTGGCAGGGTGAAGAGGGGGCGGACATTGCCACCTGCACCGCATCTGATTCCAGCCAGGTGAAGGGGGGGGGGTCTGGCATTGCCACCTGCACCGCATCTGATCCCAGCCAGGTGAAGAGGGGGCCTGGCATTGCCACCTGCACCGCATCTGATCCCAGCCAGGTGAAGGGGGGGGGTCTGGCATTGCCACCTGCACCGCGTCTGATTGCAGCTGGGTGAAGACAAGAGCAGGCATTGCCACCTGCTACAAACTTGATCCCAGCTGGGTGAATGTGGGGGTGGGCATTGCCACCTGCTCTGCTCCTAATCCCAGCTGGGTGAAGAGGGGGGGGCATCGCCACCTGCTCCGCTACTGATTCCAGCTGGGTGAAGGAGGGACTGGCATTGCACCATGTCTGATCCCAGCTGGGTGAAGGCAGGGGTGGGTGTTGTCACCTGCTCTGCTCCTGATTCCAGGTGGGTGAAGGTGGGGGGCAGGCATTGCCACCTGTTCTGCGCCTGATCCCAGCTTGGTGAAGATGGGGACGGGCATTACTATCTGCTCCACTCCTGATCCCAGCTGGGTGAAGGGGGGACTGGCATTGCACCTGGTCCGCTCCTGATCCTGGCTAGGTGATGGTGGAGAGTGGGTATTGCCACTTTTTCCACTCCTGATCCTAGCTGGGTAAAGTTGAGGGGCAGGCATTGCCACCTGCTCTGTGCCTGATCTCAACTGGGTGAAGGTGGTGGGCAGGCATTGCCATTTGCTCCGCACCTGATCCCACCTGGGTGAAGTGCAGCTGGCATTTCCACCTGCTCCGCGTCTGATCCCAGCTCGGTGAAGGCAGAGGGCAGGCATTGCTACCTGCTCTGCACCTGATATCGGCCTGGGCTCGTGCTGCTGCACACTATTGGAGAGACGGGCTGCCTCTCCATGGCAGTGACCTCTGGAGGTGCACCAGGGTAGGAAGTGAGTTGCCTGGAACACAGTTAGCCTTTTATGTTGGGGGAAAAAAGGTTAAAAATAAGCTTTACTTCAGCGGTGCAATGGATCTTGGATCAATAGAGAGTCAGCACACGAGTTTAGCTTTTAAAAACATTTACTTCTAAAGGGAAAAGGGTCACAGGATTGCTACAAAACAACAAAGCCTGGAGCTACATTTTCTCACTACTGTTTACAACAAAGAGCTGGGATAACAGAATGGAGAATCTTCTTCTTCCTCCTTCTTCTTGACCCTGAAAGGACAGTCACTTGACCTGTTGACCAATAACAGTTTACAAACACTCTCAAGTTTCCTGGGTTTGCAGATTATTGGCTTTGTGCCAGGTTCCCTTTCCAGGTCAATCTAAACAACAGCATGGTAGGTAAACACATTAACCCCATAATGACTGAATCTCAGACCTTGCAACACACATATATTCCAACATTTTATATAGTAGGATGCCATTCCGATCTCTGAAGCAAAGAAAGTTGCCTGTTACAGATAACATCTTAAGATTCATTGGACAAGAGTTATAGAGATGTTATTTTATTTTCTATTTTTTAATTTTTGATCAAATATGTTTGATCAAGTTTGGTGTAGTGGTTAAGAGCGATGGGACTCTGGAGAACCGGGTTTGATCCCCCCACTCTTCCACTTGAAGCCAGCTAGGTGACTTTGAGTCAGTCACAGCTTCCAGGAGCTCTCTCAGTCCCACCCACCTCACAGAGTGATTGTTGTTGTGAGGATAATAATAACATACTTTGTAAACTGCTCTAAGTTATCTTGAAGGGCGGTATATAAATCAAATGTTATTATTATTATTATTAATCTCAAAATGTACCAGGTTTCATCACCTGATAATCAATATCTATTACCATGTCTGCAACATTTCCCTCCTTTGCATAGTTCCTAGGAGTATTGTTGTTCAGAAAACTCTAATCTATGGCATTATATCAGAAATGCATCTAAATCCGAGCTGTTTTCATTGACTGAAATTCAATTGAAGGGGATATATATCATAGCTCCAGCCTTGACAAATGTGAATACTTATTTCTTCCAAATACCTAGTATTAATAATCTTCAGCTACAGCATCTCTCTTCATACTCCTGGACTGGTTTTGCTGCAAGAATGGTTAGACTTTGAATGATTCAGAATTAAGTGATTCCTGCTCTCCCTAGGTGATTAATAGAAGGTCCTACCCCAACCCTGAAACATGGTTTAACATAATTCAGTAAAACTCTGGCATTTTGATTGTTCAGGTGCACTTGAAAGCCTACAAATAAGACCCAATGGACCACGATAAGAAACTGAGTCAATTAGGAGAGCCAGTTTGGTGCAGTGGTTAAAAGTGCGGGACTCTAATTTGGAGAACCTGGTTTGATTCCTCATTCCTCCACTTGAAGCCAGCTGGGTGACTTTGGGTCAGTCACAGCTTTTCCAGAGCTCTATCAGCCCCACCCACCTCACAGGGTGATTGTCATGAGGATGATAATAACACACTTTGTAAACTGCTCTGAGTGGGCATTAAGTTGTCCTGAAGGGCGGTATATAAATCGAATAGCAAAGAGTCCAGTAGCACCTTTAAGACTAACCAACTTTATTGTAGCATAAGCTTTCGAGAGCCACAGCTCTCTTTGTCAGATGCATGGAGGGTATGAAGAAATTGGCCAGAGATATATACGTGGGGAGGGGAGCGGGGAGAGGGTGCAGGGAGTAAGGGTCATGTAAATGTAAATAAGTTCATGAAAGAGGTGGAATGCACAATCCAGGCTGGGTGTGACCCCTCTCCTCCATGGGGTCAGGCTTCAGTGGAACAGGCTTCCTCGGGAGGTGGTAGGCTCTCCTTCTTTGGAAGTTTTTAAGCAGAGGTTAGGTGGCCATCTGACAGCAATGCTGATACTATGAACTTAGGCAGCTCATGAGAGGGCGGGCAGCAAGGCTTACATCAGTGCTTAGTTCTTGTAGTCCCTTCTTACATGCTCAGAGTAATGCTGCTTGGCATTTTGCAGTCAGGAAACAATTTCCCCCAGGCCAGTTTGACTAGGGATCCTGGGGGCGTTTTGCCATCTTCTGGGCATGGAGCTGGGGTCACTGGTAGTGTGGGAGGGAGCGGGAAGGTAGTTGTGAATTTCCTGCATTGTGCAGGGGGTTGGACTAGATGGCCCTGGAGGGTTTCTTTCAGACAACATGGAAACCATATATATTGGGAAGAATACACATGGTTGGCAAGCTCCCAGTATGAGCCATCATGATGTCTGAAGAGTGCAATAGTGTGTGTGTGTGTACACTCCACTCTGCATAGGCTTCCTATCCTATCCATATCCAACATTTTTTGAGTGTAGATGTTTCATGTAAGAAGCCAATGCTGTGTGGGCTACTATGCAAACTCCTGTGTGAGGTTGGAGGTGACTGATCCTTCCTATCAATTAAGGAATGCATCACAACTACACACACATGCAATTTACTATTTAAAGAATGACAGAGTTCCGTAGGTTTCAACACATTGTTTGTGCTCATATATACAACATAATTTCAAGGATTTGTTTATTGTTTACATGTGATTAATTTTGTCCACAATTAACATACTTTAATGTGTATGATAATATTTTATTGAAGTCAGTGTTTTCCATTTAAGTTCAGCCCAGTTTCTAGTGCAGATGGTGCTTAATACTGTAACTTGATGAAGACTGTCGAAGCCCAAATAAATCTTCTTTTGTTTACTACAAAATTTATGGTTTCTATTTTCAAGTTTCTTTTCTATTTCTACTTCTCAAATGGCAAAAACTAAGAGATATGCACATAGATAGCACAGGATGCAGCAATTTGCAGCGTGCTCTCTCTATACTATTGGATATATTTGCAATACAATGTGAAGTAAACTAAGATATTTATACTTTTCCATTTCACAGATATGTCATAATACTATACTTCTATACACTAAAAAAACAACAAAGTGGGTTTAGAATTGGTAAGTACATTTAATTCCATCTTCCAAACTATTGATTTTTTTCTTTAGGAAAACTGAATTGAATCCAATGGATCTGTCCCACTAATTGGAGTATTTTTTCTCAGTGAATGTGAACACGTTGCATCTGGAAAAGGCACCCTGCACTGTAGAAGAGCACACCCAACTTACTGTTTTTTCCCATGGATATAAACTGTTTAGAAAATGTACACATCTAATCCCACTTTACAATTTCAGAAGGGTGGGGGCATAAATTACAGTCACAAGGCAAAATTCATAATGCCAGATTCTGTTTTTATCTTTGCAAAATACTTTCAAATGCATCACTTTCAGACATTTGAAAGTTATATGCCATTAATCAGAAAGTATGCACTTTCAAAATATTCTAGCTTGCAACAACAAAAAAAGCAGTGTCATGATATTTTAGCCTGATTGTATCACCTCTGCCAAACATTATAACTTATGTGAATTACCACATTGAAGTAAAATGAAAGGAAAATTAAAATCCCAGCAAGATACAGCTGACCATAACCCTAACTCACTAGTCTCAGTTCCAAGGCAATAACTATGAAAGGATTCTGAAGAACATTTTTTTGCTTTCATCTTGAAAGTAATAGTGTGATGTTATCACTTTCTAAGCTCTGAAGCAATGTATATTTCGTCAGAAGCAGATATTTGCTGAGAAGTTTAATTTCCTAATGGAAACCTGAGTGCAGTGGGGTGCAATATGCCTGCTAGCACCTTGTTGGTAGAGTTACCAACTTCCAGGTGGGCCCTGGAGATCTCCCAGAATTACAACGGTTCTCCAGATGACAGAGATCAGTGCCTCTGAAGAAAATGGCTGCTCTGGAGGATGGACTCCATGGCATTATACCCTGCTGAGGTCCCTCCTATCCCCAAACCCCACCCAGCCCATGCTCCACCACAGATCTTCAGGAATTTCTCAACCAGAACTTAGCAACCTTTTACTGTTGTTGCTCTGTGCTTATGATTCAGTTCTTATATGCAAAACTAAGACTCGCCTGAAGAGACTATTGAGATGTTTTTTTCAAATTCTGCTTTACAATTTTGCAATTCTGCTTGGTTGAAGATTGTTGATACCAGGTTATGGCAACTGAAGCTCACAACCAAAGATATTCTTGTGCTGGGTAAGGCAGAAACCCTATCTACTGTTAAGCATCGTCTTATCGACCTTGACCATAACAGGTTTGTAGAGTTGGCTTGACCCAGATTCCTGGGATTTTATAATGGTCCTTACCATTCTACATGAGAAATTTAATGGCTTTTCATTATATTTGGCTATCTGTCCTAGGTTGACTGAATGTTAACCCCTCTGAAGTACTGAATGGCAGATCTTATCATATTCCATACTCAGATCATCTTTGTTCTTGTGCCACAGTAAAATGGACACTTTGTGTCATAAAATATTGTAAATGTCCTCTTTTTACAGTTTTTTGGAATTGTTGTATTTTACCTGTTTTAACTTGTGCTCCAATTAATAATTCTCAGAGGGAGAGTCTTCCCTATCTAATGCTAGATGGTGATCCAAATATAACTTTGTTGGTTGATAAATTTCTGTGTAGCATATTTTCCTTTAGAAATTAATTTATTATTCTATTAGACATTGCTTAAGATAATTTGATCATAGGAGCTCTGAGGAAAGGAAAACTTGGCAACCCTACCTTGAAGGAACTTCCAGTTAGTGGAGTAGCATCATAAGCAAAGACATGTGGGACATAGGAGCTTGCATTTCTGGGAGTGTGTGAGACAGAAACAAACTTAAAACTCAGAGTGTTGGTTAAATTTTAGCAAAAGAAATGGGTGCTACTAGACTCTTTCTCTTTTCTACTGCTACAGATAGACTAACATGGCTACTTATCTTGATCTAAGAATTCATTTATTATGTGCACTCCATACATGACAGGAAAAATGAGAGAGAGAGCTAGACAGAGATTTATCTAGTGTAAGGATGCTGGTGGCTTGTGGAACAGGAGGTCCTGCATCCATGATGCAAGATGGAGAAGAAAGAAGGGTGGGTGGCAAAGAGAGGAAGATGAGGTCCCTGAGAATAGAATTCTACACATCAAAGGACCATGCTAAGGCAGTAAACAGCAAAGGTTAAACAGATCCATGACTTCTCTCTCTTTCTAATGCTTTGGTTTGTCTCCCTCTGAAACCTGAGTAAGGGACAGCATTAGTCTTCCTCTTCTTAAACTTCCCTCCTAGAGCTGCAGCTTAGCAGGTGAGTAAGTGTGAGTATCCATGGTACCTTTTGGGGCACAAAAGCCAAGTTTGGCACTAAAGCAGGGAAAGGTAGCTTGATGGACAGAGAGCAAGAGGCTATTCAGGCACAGAAATTGCCCGCCAAGCCCAGTACATATTTAATAGCTGGGATTCAGAATGCCGAAGTCAAGAATTTGACTCCCTCTGCCGGCTCAAACACCGGTGTAAGAAGACATAGCAACTGAAGTCACTTGAGTACAAGCTGTTATGAAACTGTAGGTGAGTAAGTGGGAAAGAGATATATCAAGTCACACAATTTGGATTTTTGTGGAGATTATGGAATGGACTCTTGGGTTTTCCAACATGAATTGAGAGCATAAATCTTTATGGCCAGGCCCAGTTTCCAGAAAGTGAAGAGTCCTATCCATTTCATTTATTTTATGGAATTTTTATACTGCTCAATGGCCAAATGGGCTTTAGGGTGCCACACATCAAAAAGATCAAAGCAATGTATAAAAACCAGTCCAACAGATAATTGCAATTAAAACCTACATCAAAAGCCTCAGAACTAAAAAACTCTAAACAAAAACAAAGACAAAGAACCAAGTACAATCCCCATATGAAAGTCTCTGGGGGCCTTTCTTATTTAGACTCTCTAAACAGGGGATTCCACAGCACAGATGCTATTACTGAAGAGGCCCTGTTACCATTTATCATAGAATCATAGAACCATAGAGTTGGAAGGGATCTTGGAAGGGATCTTACAGATCATCTAGTCTAACCCCCTGCCCAATGTAGGAACAAAAGCATCCCTGACTTGTATTTGTCAATCTGCTCCTTGAAGACTAGAGATGGGCACGAACAGCAATACGAACACAAAAAAGCCACAAACAGCCCGATCAGCTGTTCGCGAGTAAGCTGTTCATGAGGCCCCATTCCTGACAAACGTGTTTGTTCCAAGCTCTGTTCATAGTGTTCATCAGACCTTCGTCAAGCCAGACAGTCTGGCGCCTTTCAATCAATTCCCTTGGCAACAGTATGCATGGACTTTCTGAACTCTGTCTGAACTCCTGTTGCCCTGGAAACCCCAATCTAAGCCCAGGGGCACTTCACCCCCCACTCAGCTGCTTGTCAGGGAAATCCCTGACAAGCGGCTGAGTGCAGCCTGCCGGGATGAAATGCCCTTCTCCCTGCAGCTGCACAGCAGCAGGGAGAGGGGCACTTCACCCTCGACTCAGCCACTTGTCAGGGGTTTCCTGACAAAGTCATCCCCCCCTCCTTCCAGCTGGCTGGAAGGAGGGAGACTTTGAAGGGAAGGAGTTTCCTCCTTCCCTTCCAAGTCTCTCCGCAGGGAACTTTCTTCCCTTCCAAGTCTCCCCCCTCCCTCCCACGAACAGCCAACCACGAACATGTTCATGAACAGGGTCATGTTCGTGGTTGTTCGTGATTCCCTGTTTGTGGATGGCAATGAACAATGAACATCGTGTTTGGGTTTTTTTTCTATCCGTGCCCACCTCTATTGAAGACTGCCAGTGAGGAGGAACCCACCACACCCCTAGGCAGCCGATTCCACTTCTGGATTACTCTTAATATGACGTTTTTCTTGATATCCAGATGGTACCTTCCCTCCTGTAGTTTAAACTGTTTCAAGTCCTATACTCTGCTGCCAACAGGGACAGCTCCCTTCCCTCCTTTAAGTGATAGCCTTTTAAATACTTAAAGAGAGCAATCATGTCTCCCTTCAACCTCCTCGTCTCCAAACTTCCCTCCAAACTTCACCAGGTCCCTCAGTCTTTCCTCGTAGGGCTTGGTCTCCAGCCCCCTGATCATCCTGGTTGCTCTCCTCTGTACCCGTTCCAATTTATCCACATCCTTTTTGAAATGAGGCTTCCAGAACTGCACACAATGCTCCAAGTGGGGCCTGACCAACACGGTATATAGTGGGATAATGACATCCTGTGATTTGAATATTATACTTTTGTTAATACACCTCAAGACTGCATTCACCTTTTTTGTTGCTGCATCACACTGACTGCTCATATTTAGCTTCCTGTCCACCCATAACCCAAGATCTTGTTCACACACACTGCTACCCTGAAGTGTATTCCTCACCCAGTATGTATGCTTTGCATTTTTGTTACCCAACTGGAGAACCTAGCACTTATCCATTAAAAAAAACCCCTCATAATAATGAGTTCTCGCACAGAATGCTTTATAAAACCCTAAGCATTCCTGAGAGTTCTGAGAGAGCTCAAAAGTCTGAGCCACTTATAAGATGAGATGCAAGAGCTTATCCATGACGAGTCACCATCCTTTTTATGTCAGCAGGATTGAGTATTCAGAGCGAATTCAGATTCTTAAAAAGAAGGCAGTCCTTTCCATACCCCAAACTAAGGCAATGTAGGCTTTAAAGGAAAGTGCTTGAAACAGTGCCTAACTAAGCCCAGAAAATAACTGGAAAAGTCCATTTGCTCCTGAAATATCAAAGCTGTATGTTCTTGACAACTGAAACAAACTGCATTCTAAAGCAGATGAAGTTACTGAATGCTGTGCTCAATGGTTGCCCCATGAAAAGCATGGGGTGTGTGTATGTGTGAGTGGGGAGATGTGCTATCCAGGGTTTTGATCAGCATAAGTTTGCAGCGGAATGGTTAAACCCCCTCTTCCCACACGCCATCACAGTGACCCAAAATGAAGCTTCATTTCCTCTTAAAAAACAACAGGAAGCTCCATTCATGGATATCCCAGAGTCTCATTGAGTTTGACTCTCAAAGATTGTTGTGGCAAGTACACAGTTTGCTGACTCCTCCAACACTGAGTGAACTCGCCTCCACTGATAGGAATGTCACTTAAGGTGAAGAGTGGATGTAGCATGTGTCAGTTTAAAGAACACACAAAGATGCATTGTCTTCAGTTCCCCAGGGATTCTTAAAATATACCGACCTTCTTTCCGTATACATTCAGCTCACCATAATGATGGGCACCTTTGCCAGTTAATTAATAAGAAACAGGGGAAAATAAAGGCAAGGAGAAATGTATTGGCTCCTTTAGCAAAATCTGGGACACACAAAGCATCTAACAAACATGCCCTTCAGCACTATGAGTTCGTCACCAAAACATGGTGCTCTCAGTCTCAACACTGATACCCTTTTAAAAAAAAAACATGTGAAGACAAAGAATTCAGTCTTTGTTATCACTCACGATGCAGTACCACTCCACTCAAGTTATCCTGTATTCAAGGACGTGGTTTTCAAGCAGTGAAAAATAAAGCTGGAGAGAAATTTTCAAGCATTGATCAGAATTTAGCTCATACATTTCAGAGTTTGTACTGACTTTCCCTACAGAAAACAAAGGGTATGGCAAAACAAACTAGGGCTTATCCACACATTTTACAGTGTTTTCAAGAAATGGGACATAAGTTATGGGAAATTTTAATCAGATGCATGTTGCATATATACTCATTTGGCAGACAAAGCTGTATGTTTGTTCCTATGTTCTTCAGTGGAGCTCAGGGCAGTGTTCATGGTTTCCCCTCCTCCATTTTATCCTCACAAGAATACTATGAAGGCACATGAGGCAGAGAGAAGAAAGCCTAGTTCAAGGTCCCCCCAGTGAGTGTCATAGTGGACATTTGAACCTGAATCTCCAGGTCATTCATTCAGTATATTTTTTACCTCACCTTTCCACCAATGAGGACAGATTAGGCTGAAAGAGAAAATGACTGGCCCAATCTGCCATACTTCTCTCTCTCTCTCTCTCTCTCTCTCTCTCTCATTCGCACACACATACACACATCATTTGTTAAAGGTTGCAACAGGAAAAAAATCCCTTTGCAGGCCCTTGATAATGTGCATACAGGGTCCTCTGGGGCTTTATAGGAAGGAGGGCAACATGGCAAAGTTTTTTGGGGAAGCACATGGGGATTTTTTATTTATTTATAGTCTGCCTTTCTCACTGAGACTCAAGACGGATTACACAGTGCGAGATTAGTACAGTTAGTATCAAGGACAATTTCATAAACAATGCCATATGGTAAATAAACACAAGTTTACACAGGCATAGCATTAGCAAGAATCCAATACAGAGTTGTAGAAATGCTGAAATAGAACATATGCACTTTTAGGATTTGCCAACTTTTTAACTAGTTCCTCTAGCTGTCCATTTAATATCAGTTTGATTAGCAAGCAATTATCAGGTGATATGACTTAACTTCATGCTATAAAAATCTTTAGCTGTCCATTTGTACTCATTAAACCTCTGTTAAAAGGACATCATTCCCACCCCCAACCCCCATCCAGTTGGGATACTTACAGGGAGTTCACATTGCTCCTGCATTCTTTTTAGCAAAGAGCTGACACTCAACCTGCAATCCATGCCACAGTTTGTTGGGAGATAAGAGGAAGATGTTTATGATGAATCTATTCTTGATCCTACCAAGTACTCAGAGCATTATTTTGCTGTTGGGTGTGTTTATTTTTCTTGAGTGTCTTCTTATTCATTACATCCACAAGCAAAATGAAGCCCTTTGGCCCAAGCTGTACCAACCCTTGTATTAGGCTGTGGGTTCTTGTCTAGGATTAGACAGTTAACATGGTCAACTGGAACTCCCTGTGTTCTAAACATTGCTTGGTGGAAGTTGTACCTGGAGTAGGGACCAGCTAGGCTGCCAGATCCACCCCCCCAGCCACAAATGGAAATTGGATGGGGGTGGCAGGCATTTATCCCTCTTCTTTGGGTGTATGCTGGCACATATGTGTACTTACAGCCTTGGTCAATGAGATCACTTCCAGTATGCCCAGAAGTGACAGCAGACAGTGGCATGAATCATCTGGAGTTTGCCTGCTGTTGGAGGGTACCTGGTATCTCTAGGACCAGCCCATGTTGGGAGGGGAGTAGAGAGAAGGATGACAGAGACACGCTGTGCTGGGGAGAATCAGGCCCAAACGTTATTGATTACAGGTTCCTAAGGTCTTGATGCAGTGTGTGTTGGGGACGATGGGTGCAGCTGACAGCCTGATTGTTGTCAGCACACACACACACACACCATCCACCTGTTAGGGAAACCAAGGAAAGAGGGCTGGTATTAGGGCTGGAAGTGGTGGAAGCTGCCATTCCTGCCCATCACCAGACTTCTGGGCAGATGGACAGTATGTCAGCCCTGAGGTTGGCTGTAGTGCGCTCAGCCCCCAGAGCCCCTTAAGGGAGCCCCACTTTAGGATCATGCAAAGAGCCCATCCTGCACTTTGTTCCCAAGCCAATGCCTAAATACCAGCAGCCAGTTATTCTTTAACAGTATACATTGTCCGGGGTCTGGGTCCCAGCCCCCAGACTTGGTAGGAGGGAACAGCAGGTCAGCCGGGCTGATGGGCAAACAGAGGGGGCAGCCAGCAGACAGCAGGTCAACTGGTCAGCCAGCTGACAGCAGGTCAACCGGTCTGACTGGCAGGCAGAGGGGGCAGCTGGGGGACAGCAGGTCAACCCCTCCCACAGGCAAATGGAGCCAGAACCTGCCGGTGCCAGGGGCAAGGAGCAAAAGCCCAGGGCCTCAGGAGGCAGGGGGAGACAGAGAGAGGCCAGCGAGTCCCACTCCCCTAGGGAGGGAAAGGGGGCTAGGCAAGGCGGAAGGGGGCAAGGGCAGAGGGATTGGGAGCCCAGCAGTCACCCACCCAAAGACCTTACCTGAGGAGGAGAAGCAGCAGCAGCCCCAACAACCCAAAGCCATGCCCCAGCTAGAAAATAGTAGCCTGGCCCAGGAGTTGCCAAAAGCCAAGCCACTCCAGGTGGGGCTATTGGAGGCACTCTGCAGGAAGCCCTGGGCAACCAGCCAAGGAGCCGCAGCTGGACCCACCTTCAGCCATCAGCTCTGCCAGGGAGGCTGGGCTGCTAGCCAGGGGACTGCAGCTGGACATGCCTTCAGCAATCAGCCAAGGCAGGGAGGCTGGGCAGCCAGAGAACAAGGCACAGCTGGTGCTGGTCAGTGGGGCCAGATCAGCTACCCCAGCTGCAACTGCTTGGTGCAGCTCAAGGCCAGGCTGGAAGAGGGGTGGGGCAGTAGAAGGAAGCCCTATAAAAGCTGGCTGGGAAGAGCCCTGTGTGGTGGGTGTGAGTGAGGAGTGATGATGTGGAGTGAGAGCAGTAAGATGCAAGGGTGGAGGTTTGGAGGAGAGTTCTGGAAGGAGGAGATGAAGGAGGACGCAGAGGGTAAGCAGGCCAGGTTGAGCAGGCCAGCGAGTGGACTGAGAGGGAGTCTGGGTGAGGTATACCGCCCCTCCTTCCACAGAGCAGGGTCCTGCAGAATCCCTGCCCCCCCTGTGACGTCAGGAGCAGACCGCCCAGTGCCACGCCCAGCGGCAGCGGCGGCAAGCCCTGACAAGTTGGTGGCCCGTACGGGGAGAGACGTTCCAACGCAGGCACCAGTCAAGGGGCGGCCTCCCAAGGCCGCCGCCCCAGCGGAGCTTGGACCGTGGCTGGAGGAACGCCAGGATAGGATGTGGGGAAAGCTGGAGGCAGCCTACCCAGCTGCTCCAGTAGAACTAGCACAGACAGCGGAGCTGCAGAGGCAAGCCGGCGTGCTCACTGAGGCCTTGCCAAGGGTTTGCGCCCTCGTTTGGGAAAATAACCCACCGCCTGGCAAGCAGGTGCAGAGTCTATGTGCCACTGTGAAGATAGGCCGGCTGATCCTACAAGCCCTGTTGGACTCTGGGAGTGCAGTCTCAGCAATTCGGCCCCAGCTCCTCCCAGCTGCCACCCCAGTGTACCGCTGGATCCCAGTGACGGATGTGATGGGCCGCACCCAGCCGTACCCTACGGCCCTAATCACAATAGAGTACCTAGGGGTCCGCCACCAAATGGAAGTTGCCCAGTTAGCTCACCTACCCGTACCAATACTGCTGGGAAGAGATGCCCCAGGGTTCTTCAGGCTCCTCCAGCAGGCAGCGAAGAAATTGGGAAGAGACACCCCAGGGACTGCCGGGTCTCGGCTGAAGGCGGCAGGGGAAGTGACAGACCCACAAGTTGCCACCGCTCTGCAAGTGGAGGAGGCCAACGACCCGGGAGAGGGTCCCTCCACCAGGCCAGGGGCAGAACCACGGGCTGGAGGCCCAGCTGGAACCCTTGCAGACTGCCCATTCCGTGATGCCCAAGGGGCAGATGAGTCCTTGCAGCGCTTGCGAGAGACAGCCGCTCGTGAGGAGGAGCAAGTGCGGGATGAACGGAGGTCCCAACGGCTCCCTCGCATCGAGAAGCAAGGAGGGGTCTGGGTTCGCATAGCTCGTGCCCCAAATGGCCAGGGGGAGGTCCGCCAACTACTTGTGCCAGCAGCCTATCGGGCGGAAGTCCTCCGCACGGCCCATGAGCATGCTTGGGCCGGGCACCTCGGGCACCACAAGACCCTGAGGAAGGTTCTTGAGCAATTCTTCTGGCCCTCCGTGAATGCAGACGTGAAGGCCCACTGCCGCTCGTGTCCCACCTGCCAGCGGGTGGCAGCCCGCCGCCCGCCGAAGGCCCCCCTCTCCCCGCTGCCCGTCATGGAGACGCCCTTCCAACGCATCGCAATGGACTTCATCGGACCGCTGCCACGCACACCCCGGGGCCATCGCTTTGCCCTGGTGATTGTGGACTATGCCACGCGGTTCCCCGAGGTCATCCCGCTGAAGACCATGCAGACCCTGGGGATGGTACGGACCCTGTCCAAGTTTTTCGCGATGGTGGGGCTGCCAGATGAAATTTTGACGGATCGGGGGGGCCCGTTCCGTGCCACAGCCATGCGTCAGCTCTGCCGGAATTTGGGGATCCGGCAGGTGTTCACCTCGGTGTACCACCCTCAAACAGACGGGTTGGCAGAGCGGCTGAACCAGACCGTCAAGGAGGCTCTGAAGAAGATGACGCGGGACAAGCCTCACCAGTGGGACTTGTACATCGACCCGCTCATGTTCGCCCTCCGGGAGACCACGCAGGCCTCCACTGGCTTCAGCCCATTCGAGCTGCTATATGGGCGCAAGCCAAGGGGGATGCTCTCCCGGCTGACGGAACGCTGGGGGCCCCGGGCCAGCAGCCCCGCGCCCCCCATACAGGAGTACGTGAGCCGGCTCCGTGACCGGGTGCAACAGTCCCAAGCGGAGGCAAATCGCAGACTGACTCGCACCCAGTCAAAGCAAAAGGCCGCCTATGACCGGGGTGCGCGGATGAGGACTTTCCAGGCCGGAGAGAAGGTCCTCGTGCACCACTCGGTGTTCCCAAGAGAGGAAGGGGACCCATGGAGGGGTCCCTACCAGATTCGAAGGGTGCTGGGCCCCACCACCTACGAAGTCCAGTGTGGGGTCGGCCAGCGTCGGCGGAAGACCCTGCATGTGAACCTCCTAAAGCAGTGGCACGAGCGCCCAAAAGAGGAGTGCGGCGTGGCTGAGGACCCGCTAGAGCTCCCTGACAGTGTGCTGCCTTGGACCGCTGATGCCCCGGAGTTTGAGGAGCCCAAGGTGGACCCTCAGCTCAACCCAGCTCAGAGGGCCCAGCTACAAGACCTCTGGGCTCGGATTCCCGGGGTCTTCTCCCGCAGGCCGGGCAGCACGAGCCTGATCCAACATGCCATTCCAACGGACCCGGGGCAGACAGCCCGGGCTACCTGGCGCCCCATCCCCAGGAAGCGGTGGGAGGCAGTGGAGAAGGAGACCGACGAGATGCTCAGGCTTGGGGTAATCGAGCCCTCGCGAAGCGCTTGGAGGAGCCCGATAGTCTTGGTGCCCAAGCCGGATGGGACCACCCGATTCTGCATCGACTATCGCGAACTGAATAAGGTGGCCCAGTTCGATGCATACCCCATGCCCCGAGCAGATGTGTTGGTAGACCACCTAGGGTCCGCCTGCTACCTGTCGGCCCTAGACTTGACGAAGGGCTACTGGCAAGTGCCCGTGCGGCCAGCGGACCGGGAGAAGACAGCCTTTGCCACCCCACGAGGCCTCTTCCAGTTCAAGAAGATGCCGTTTGGTCTACACGGGGCAGCTGCCACGTTTCAGCGGCTGGTGGACCAAGTGCTGGGAGAGTGCCGGGCGTATGCAATGGCGTACATAGATGACATCATCATCTTCAGCCCGGACTGGCCCACCCACCTCCAACACTTGGAAGCTGTCATGAGGGCCCTCCAGCGAGCCGGACTACGGGCTAACCCAAAGAAGAGCCACCTGGGGTTCCAGGAACTCCAGTACCTGGGCTTTGTGGTCGGGGGAGGCCGAGTTCGCCCACCACCAGACAAGGTGGCCTCAATAGCTGATGCCCCCCAGCCCCGGACCAAGAAGCAGGTCCGACGTTTCCTGGGACTACTGGGGTATTACGGGCGGTTCATCCCCCACTTTGCCTCCCGAGCCGCCCCCCTGACAGACTGCTTAAAGAAGGGGCTGCCCAACCAAGTCCGGTGGACCCCAGCACTAGAAGCAGCTTTCAAGGACCTGCGGTCAGCCCTCTCTAATACCACAGCCCTGTGGAACCCGGACTTTGACCGACCCTTTACGCTGGCCACAGACGCTTCTGACACCGGCCTTGGGGCAGTCCTGACTCAGGAACGTGACGGAACCGACGTCCCCATCCTCTTCCTGAGTCGGAAGCTGCAGCCCGCAGAGAGGCGCTATGCAACAGTGGAGCGGGAGGCCCTAGCGGTCAAGTGGGCAGTGGGGGCCCTGCAATACTACCTGGCCAATAATCCCTTTGTCCTACTAACGGACCATGCGCCCCTGCAGTGGCTCCACCACATGAAGGCACACAACCCCCGTGTGCTGCGGTGGTACCTCTCCCTCCTCCCCTTCCGGTTCACCATCAAGTACCGCAAGGGGGCGCAGCATGTGGATGCGGACTTCATGTCCCGCATGTTTGAGTCTGACCCTGACCCCCACAACTCAAAGCTAAGCGGGGGTGTGTGTCCGGGGTCTGGGTCCCAGCCCCCAGACTTGGTAGGAGGGAACAGCAGGTCAGCCGGGCTGATGGGCAAACAGAGGGGGCAGCCAGCAGACAGCAGGTCAACTGGTCAGCCAGCTGACAGCAGGTCAACCGGTCTGACTGGCAGGCAGAGGGGGCAGCTGGGGGACAGCAGGTCAACCCCTCCCACAGGCAAATGGAGCCAGAACCTGCCGGTGCCAGGGGCAAGGAGCAAAAGCCCAGGGCCTCAGGAGGCAGGGGGAGACAGAGAGAGGCCAGCGAGTCCCACTCCCCTAGGGAGGGAAAGGGGGCTAGGCAAGGCGGAAGGGGGCAAGGGCAGAGGGATTGGGAGCCCAGCAGTCACCCACCCAAAGACCTTACCTGAGGAGGAGAAGCAGCAGCAGCCCCAACAACCCAAAGCCATGCCCCAGCTAGAAAATAGTAGCCTGGCCCAGGAGTTGCCAAAAGCCAAGCCACTCCAGGTGGGGCTATTGGAGGCACTCTGCAGGAAGCCCTGGGCAACCAGCCAAGGAGCCGCAGCTGGACCCACCTTCAGCCATCAGCTCTGCCAGGGAGGCTGGGCTGCTAGCCAGGGGACTGCAGCTGGACATGCCTTCAGCAATCAGCCAAGGCAGGGAGGCTGGGCAGCCAGAGAACAAGGCACAGCTGGTGCTGGTCAGTGGGGCCAGATCAGCTACCCCAGCTGCAACTGCTTGGTGCAGCTCAAGGCCAGGCTGGAAGAGGGGTGGGGCAGTAGAAGGAAGCCCTATAAAAGCTGGCTGGGAAGAGCCCTGTGTGGTGGGTGTGAGTGAGGAGTGATGATGTGGAGTGAGAGCAGTAAGATGCAAGGGTGGAGGTTTGGAGGAGAGTTCTGGAAGGAGGAGATGAAGGAGGACGCAGAGGGTAAGCAGGCCAGGTTGAGCAGGCCAGCGAGTGGACTGAGAGGGAGTCTGGGTGAGGTATACCGCCCCTCCTTCCACAGAGCAGGGTCCTGCAGAATCCCTGGCCCCCCTGTGACGTCAGGAGCAGACCGCCCAGTGCCACGCCCAGCGGCAGCGGCGGCAAGCCCTGACATACATATCTTATAAGCTTCACTATATGGAAGGTGAAAACCCCAGGGCATATTAGTCAATCAGAATCCTGGGTAAAACTCCTTCCCAGCCCTGTTAACCAGTGATACTCTTTGGACATAGCAAGGATGATTAGGAACAACAGAAAAATTTGAAAATGTGAGGTGGGAGGGTAGGTTTTGCTGGCAGGAGGGCTCTGAATGCCTGCTGCACCTGCAGCCTCTTCCTGTGGACCAAACTGGAACCCGCAACCCACAGGTCTACTCACCTCACTATCCCCCAGCCGCGTGCCTGTTCAATGGGGGCAGAGCAGCAGTAAGCCGCCCAAGAGTTTCTTGGCTAAAAGTTAATGCTGGGTTCAATTGCCCAGAGTCATCCTGTCCCCCTCCCCCTAGGCCCAAATGGTGCTCCAGCTTAAGTCTGAGAGCTAAACTTATACTAGCTTTTAACAGGTACAGCAGAGAGCTGGGCAACAATCAGCCAGACGAGACAGCCATCAAAACATGAAAGGGAGAAAATACTATCCATTGACCTGTGCTACCATCAGAGCTATACTGTTTTCAACTATAAAAAAAAAACATCCAAAATTCTTAGGAAAAGGTCTGCAAAAGAAAAGTTAATTTAAAATGAAACGTGCATTGTTTCAGCTTATCCAACTCCTCAGTAATGCATTTGCTTTATAAAATCCCTTGTGACCCATAAACTGCACACTTTGTGTTTTCATGGTTCAATGCATGGTTGGATGGTGTTGCAGGCAAAGCTTAGAATGACCTAAGTGTACATGTATATCTGCAAGGACATGAGATAAAACAAGGTCCTGCTTGGTGAGGAGGCAGGGCCACCCAAACAATAGGGCTGCATTCAGACATGATAAGAATTTAAACTCCAAAGGGGACATGATAGTAGCTTGTTGCTTTGCACGTTTCCGTCCCTCCTCCAGCATGTGAAGCCTGATTCATTAAAGATTCCCTGGCTCAATTAAGCTCCCTTTCACCATGAATGCATGCATGTCAGAAAATGGCAGCATACAAACCTTGGCTGCATCCACATCTCATTGGGTATTTGTTGCACTATAGCAATCATTTGCAGCTGAATTGGCTGGTCCGAAAAATCCAGTCATGAATGTTTGCTATAGCACAGCAACAAAACAGTATGATCCAGTGATCAATGTGTAGAGGCATGTCAGGGACCAAACTCAATGTTCACGTTTTTAACAGGCAGTGAACAGGCTAGAGAGGCAGTGTTAGTGTCGCACTAGGGTCTAGGAAATCCCGGGAAACTACAGGCCGGTCAGTCTGATTTCTGTTGCTGGGAAGATATTAGAACAGATTTTAAAGGGATCAATCTGTAAGCATCTGAAGGACCGCCCAGTGATCCGGGGAAGTCAGCATGGTTTTGTTCCTAACAGATCCTGCCAGACCAACCTGGTTTCCTTCTTTGATCGAGTGACCAGATTACTGGATCGGGGGAACTCTGTTGACGTGATTTATTTGGATTTCAGTAAAGCTTTTGATAAGGTCCCCCATGACATTCTGATGGGCAAACTGGAAGACTGTGAAGTAGACTATAGGACAGTTCGGTGGATAGGGAACTGGTTGGAGGACCACACTCAAGGGTGGTGGTCAACGGCGTTTCATCAGATTGGAGGGAGGTGTCCAGTGGGGTGCCGCAGGGCTCGGTTTTGGGCCCAGTACTTTTCAATATTTTTATCAATGATCTGGATGAAGGAGTGGAAGGGCTGCTCATTAAATTTGCTGATGATACCAAATTGGGAGGAGTAGCAAACACCCAAGAAGATAGAATTAAAATTCAACAAGACCTGAATACTCTGGAGAAGTGGGCAGCTGTGAATAGGATGCAATTCAACAAAGACAAGTGCACAGTATTACATCTGGGCCACAAAAATGAGAAGCACAAATACTGGATGGGGGATACACTTCTGGGCAGTAGTATATGTGAAAGGGATCTTGGGGTAAGAGTAGACTGTAAACTGAATATGAGCAGTCAGTGTGATGCGGTGGCAATTCAATCCTGGGTTGTATCAAAGGGGCCATAGCATCGAAATCGCAGGAGGTCATAGCCCCTCTCTATACTGCCTTGGTTAGGCCACACCTGGAGTATTGTGTGCAGTTCTGGAGGCCTCACTTCAAAAAGGATGTGGACAAAATCGAGAGGGTGCAGAGGAGAGCGATGAAAATGATCAGGGGTCTGGAGACTGAGCCCTACGAGGAAAGGCTGAGGGCCTTGGGAATGTTTAGTTTGGAGAAGAGGAGGTTGAGGGGGGACATGATTGCTCTCTTTAAATATTTGAAAGGCTGTCATTTGGAGGAGGGCAGGGAGCTGTTCCAGTTGGCAGCAGAGGGTAGGACGTGAAGCAATGGGCTAAAACTACATGCACAAAGGTACCGACTGGATATTAGGAAAAACTTTTTCACCATCAGAGTAGTTCAAAAGTGGAATCAGCTGTCTAGGGAGGTGGTGAGCTCCCCCTCACTGGCAGTTTTCAAGAAGAGGCTGGATGAATACTTGTCAGAGATGCTTTAGGCTGATCCTGCACTGGGCAGGGGGTTGGACTAGATGGTCTGTATGGCCCCTTCCAACTCTATGATTCTATGATTCTATGAAATCCAAGTTCAAATCCCCACTCTACCATCAAAGCTTGCGGGGTGACCTTGGGCCACTCACTTCCTGGCAGTCTAAACTCCCTTAGAGGTTGACTTTGAAGATAAAATGGAGGAGGGGAGAATGATATACTGCCCTGAGTTTAACTTTAGACAAGAGATGACCAACTGGAAACTGCAAGGTTGATCTTCTTTTAGAAGCATGTGTCTCTCCTCACCAGTGCCCCTAGCAAATGATTTGAATCAAGGCGTTACAAAATGTTTGACCATGGCTTCACTTGCTACAATATGGCCATTTTCACAAGCCGATAAGCTTCCGGAGAATTGTGCAAAACTCATGGCATGATGGCGTCTTCATAGCGCAATTTCCAATCACGATCCCGTTTAAGGCCCAATGATGTCAGAAATCGCACCATTAAACAGGATCATGATGGGAAATCGCACTATGAAGACGCCATCGTGCCGTGAGTTTTGTGCAATTTTCTGGGGGCTTACCAACGTGTAAAAAAGGCCTATGTTTTCACACTGCAAGAAATAGAGGCATTCTATACTGCAATAATACATCTTTTGGGAAGTATGAGTGTGACATGAATATTTATTTATGTGAAACATTAGTATGCTGCCTTTCCATCCAAAATAGGGCTCCCAAAACTGCGAACATTAAAAACGAATAAACAATTGAAAACAATTAAACCATACTAAGCTACAATATATAATATTAAAACAATTTAAATCAAAATTTAAAATAGTATTAAAACAATTCAATAAATATGGCCACATAAACACACAACGCAAAGAGGGAGGGAACAATAACAGGTTTTGTGGGTATGCCAGACATAATAAAAATGTCTTTACTTGCTGGTGGAAGACAGCAATAGAGGGAGAGAGAGTTCCAAAGTTTTGATGCCACAAATAAGAAGGCCCTTTCTCTGGTGGCCATCTATCTGGTGCCTGAAGCAGGGTCTCTGAAGATGACCAGAAAGTACAGGCAGATACATATGGGAGAAGGCAGTCCTTAAGGTATGGTGGCCCCAAGTCATATAGGGCTTTAGAAGTCAATACCAGCACCTTAAATTGGAACCAGAAACAAATTGGATGCCAGTGCAGATGGAACAAGGCTGAAGTTGTATGGTCCCTATTCCTACTCCAGTCAGCATTCTGGCTGCAGCATTCTGTACCAACTCAAGCTTCTGAAAAGTTTTCAAGAACACATAGCAGTAATCTAATCCAGACATTACTGGGACATGTATTACAGTGCCATGATCCTTCCTGCTCACAAAGGGCATCAGCTGGCTCAGCAGCTGAAGCTGGAGAAAGGCACCCCTGGCAACTGCTGCTTCTTGTTTATCCAACAAGAAGCTCAGGTCCAGGAGCACCCCTAAGCTACAAGCCTGCTCTTTTAGGGGGAGTCAACCCCATCTAGAACAGGAGAACTCATTCCTGGGTCAGACCTTCCCTCTACCAGTCAGGATTAGGTTTCATCTTATTAGCTGTCATCCATCCCAAAACTACCTCCAAACACCTGTTCAGTTTCCGCAGCCTCCCTGGGATCTGCTGGTGGTGCAAAATAGAGCTGAGTGTGATCTGTATATTGGTGGAAACTCATTCCAAGATCTCTAGTTGACCTTACCTAGCAGCTTTACATAGATGTTGAAAAGCATGGGTGAAAAGATGGAACCTTGAGGCACTCTGTAGGTGAGAGGCCAAGGGGTAGAGCAGCCCTCCCTCAGCACCACACTCTGAAACTTACCCTTGAGACAGGACTGGACCCACTGCAGAACAGTGCCTTCCAGCCCCAAACTCAAAAGGCAGTCCAGAAGGTTACCATGATGGATGGTATCATCAAAAGCCACTAAGAGGTCCGGGAGAATTAACAGGATTCCCTGGAGCTGGCCAGCCACCACTCGTTCAATCAAGAATGGTACATCTGTTCAAGAATGGTACATCTGAAACTGGATGGTAGTTATTTAAATCTCTTGGGTCTAGAGAAGGATTTTTTTATAGGAGTGAATGCACCACTGTCAGTTTCAAGGGGGGGGGGAGTGACCATCCCCTCTCTCAGGGAGGCATTTACTGTCTCCCGGACTCAGTCTACCAGCCTTCCTCAGCAGCTTTAAGCAGTCAAGAGGAGCAAGGATTGTACAAGCAGATGGCAGGTCTCAAACTTCCAAGAACTGTCCACGCCCTCAGGCTGTATAAGGTGAAAGGCATCCCACACAACTGGACATATCGGTACCCTGGGACCAACTGATTCCATTACTGCTAATGCAGAGTCCAAGTTGGAACAGATGCAAGAGGTTTTAACCACAATGTGCTGCAGAGCAATCCATTCCTCCTGTAGGCCGGAGACAAATTGTTTCCTGACCATCTGGAAGAGATATCCAGGCCTGCACTGTGCTGATGCAATGGTGGCAGAGATATATTGTTTCTTTGTTGTCATCACGGCCATGGAGAAGGCTTTAAAATTATCTCTACCCTGTGCCTTGTCAGCCTCATCTGGAGTCTTTCTCCACTGTTGCTCTATCTGTCTTCCTTATTTTTTCATAATCTGCAGCCCCTCAGTAAACCAAGGGACTACCAGGGATCTTAAACCGGAGAGAGCATGCTTTGGTGCATGTCAATTACCCAGGTTATTTCCTCATTCCAGAGGTCAACCAGGGCATTGTCAAGAGTGCTGACCATACCAGCAGGAAAATCCCCTTGTGCCATCTGAAAACAAGTTGAATCCATCACATTACAAGGGCCAATCATCTTAATCGATCCTTCACCCCTATGGAGTCTTGGTATCCCTGTAAACCTAAACTCCAGGAAGTAGTAATCTCTCTGTAACAAGGGGATCATCTTCAATCCCCCATCTTCAGATCACCTTCCTCCTTCGTAGAGCAAAACACCAGATCAAGAGTGTGTGGGGCCTGTTACTACCTGAGACAGGCCCATAGTTGACATGAAGATGATAAAATCCTGTGCCGCTCCAGATAAGGTAGCTTCAGCATCATGTTGAAGTCCCCCAAGAAAACCAACCTAGGAGGAGTCGTCAGTGCCATGTCCAAGACCACCAATAGAATCCCAATCTTGTTGTGCACTCGCAACACTAGATACAAACTCTCAAAACTGGCTGAGGCCTGGACAGGGCATCAAGCTGGGGGATAGAATCCTGATAGACTACAGCAACACCATCTCCCCGCCTACCACGCCTATTCATCATCACTGAGTACTGCAGGGGGCATAGTTGGGAGAGATCAACCCACCCCCTCCCTCAGCCTAGACTCAGTGATACGTGCCAGGTTGGGTCTCTCATTCAGAATTAGATCCTGGATGGCTGCTGTTCTGCCTGTAACTGACCTGACATTTAAAAAGCAAGATCGCAAACATCATCCTAGCTGGAGAACCAGAAGGGGCAATAGCACACAAACGTCTGTTGTCCCTACCCTTTTCCTGGCCTGTTGTTCTTTCACCACCATTCATTTGTCATCATTGCACATTCTTAGCATCTTCTAATATGTTCACTGAAATACCTCCCTCATTGAAAAAAGTAGGTTCAAAAACTATTTTGTGGTTTTCACCTCAGCAGATTTTTTTAAATGTACAGTTCTTTTCCAGCAAGGGCTGACCCCATCAACACAAAGGGAGTTAAGGAAAATATCGGCACATCCAGTGGCAACTCTTCTTTCCAGTTACTGTGATCTTCAGAACCTTCTCTTTTCTGACATTCAGGTTAAAAAAAAAGTGATCTTTTAAAAACACAGTCACCTTGACCTCTTTTCAGCATCCCAAGAATGTCTTTGAAAGATCTATTTCTGATTTATTAGGAAAACTGAACAGTCACCTTGCCAGCTCTTCAAAGAAAGATGGAAAGAAACCACTGGCCTCCCCAGTTCTCCAGATGGTGGGTTCCAGAGGAAGAACTACAGGGTTTAATTTCTTTTGGATGAGAGACTTCTAGCATCTTTGTAATAGTTGTTTTATTTACCGAGTGCACAGTGAGAGCAAGCAGATTGCTTCAGTAGCCAATGCAACTGTGAATTCTGCATCAGGTTCCCTTCAGGAGGAGCAACTGCACTACAAAGATGCCCGTTTGCAGCCCCCCCCCCTTCACTATCCTCCCCCTTTCATATTGCAAAATTGGCTCTGAACTGTTTCTTGGCACCAATGGCCATTAACTTTCCAAAGGCTGGAGAGAGAATCCCACGTCCTATTTTTATCCATTAAGAAATGATGGCTGTTGTGGGTTTTCCGGGCTGTATTGCCGTGGTCTTGGCATTGTAGTTCCTGACGTTTCGCCAGCAGCTGTGGCTGGCATCTTCAGAGGTGTAGCACCAAAAGACAGAGATCTCTCAGTGTCACAGTGTGGAAAAGATGTAGGTCATTTGTATCTACTCAGGAGGGGTGGGGTTGAGCTGAGTCATCCTGTAAGAGTTTCCCAGGGTGTGGAATGCTAATGGCGGGAGGCTTCACTGTATCCTGAGGAGGTTCTTTTGCATATGGATTGGTACTTGATGTGCTAATCTTCTCTGCAGGGCTATTGTCGGGGATAGAATGTTTTGTTAGCCTGGTGTTTTTCAGAACTGGAAACCATGCTCTGTTCATTCTTAAGGTTTCTTCTTTCCTGTTGAAGTTTTGCTTATGCTTGTGAATTTCAATGGCTTCCCTGTGCAGTCCGACAAAGTAGTTGGAAGTGTTGTCCAGTATTTTGGTGTCCTGGAATACGATACTGTGCCCTGTTTGCGTTAGGCTATGTTCAGCCACTGCTGATTTTTCAGGTTGTCCAAGTCTGCAGTGTCTTTCATGTTCTTTTATTCTTGTCTGGATGCTACGCTTTGTGGTCCCGATGTAAACTTGTCCACAGCTTGTCCAAAGAAGATTAAGGAACTCCTGGACCCCTCCAGCTACAAAAAACTAAAACGAGATCCCACTTGCAAAATCACCAGGGTAACAAATGCGCTGATCAAGAATTCCTCACTACATCCCGACACGCACAGAAAACTATGCAAGACTGAAGCACAGCCACCTAGACTATATGGACTCCCCAAAATACATAAGGATTCAGTCCCACTCCGACCCATTGTGAGTGCCATTGGGTCACCGACATATGAATTAGCTAGACATCTGGCCGATCTCCTGCAGGACCACATCGGGAAAACCTCGTCTTACATCAAAGATTCAGCAGATTTCATCAACAAAATCAGTTCTCTGAAACTCAATCCACAAGACATACTTGTCAGTTTTGATGTTGTATCCCTGTTTACCAAGGTTCCAGTAAAAGACCCTATTGCACTTATTAATCAGATTTTCCCAGAGGATGTAACAGCCTTATTCCACCATTGTCTGACAACCAGTTACTTCCAATGGGACAACGAATTCTATGAACAGATGGATGGGGTGGCCATGGGGAGCCCACTCAGCCCAGTTATAGCAAACTTCTACATGGAACATTTTGAAAAAACAGCTCTAGAATCAGCACCCCACAAACCTAGTGTATGGTTCCGGTTTGTGGATGATACATTTATCATTTGGAGCCATGGGGAGGAAGAATTGATGGGGTTTTTGAATCATCTCAACAACATCCACCTGAACATACAATTCACAATGGAGAAAGAAATCGAGGGAAAACTCCCATTCCTGGATACTTTGGTCATCCGCAAAGCAAACTTTCAGTTAGGTCACAAGGTCTACAGGAAACCAACTCACACTGATCGGTACTTACACAAAAACTCCAATCACCACCCCCGACAGAAAAGAGGCATAATGAAAACATTAGTGGATCGTGCAAGACGGATATGTGAGCCGCACTTTCTCAATGAGGAAATTAATCATCTAAACCACGCACTTCAGGCAAATGGCTGCTCCAGAAATGAAATCCGAAGAGCAATCAAACCCAGGATGAATCAAACAACCAAGGAAAAACAGTCTCCTACAGGAAAAGTGTTTTTGCCATATATCAAAGGAATTACTGATCAGATGGGAAAGCTTATGAAAAAGCATAACCTTCAAGCAGTATTCAGACCCACCCCAAAAATACAACAGATGCTACGATCAGCAAAAGACAGTAGAGACCCCCTCACCTCTGCAGGAGTATACCGTATACCCTGCAGCTTTGGACAAGTTTACATCAGGACCACAAAGCGTAGCATCCAGACAAGAATAAAAGAACATGAAAGACACTGCAGACTTGGACAACCTGAAAGATCAGCAGTGGCTGAACATAGCCTAACTCAAACAGGGCACAGTATCTTATTCCAGGACACCAAAATACTGGACAACACTTCCAACTACTTTGTCAGACTGCACAGGGAAGCCATTGAAATTCACAAGCATAAGCAAAACTTCAACAGGAAAGAAGAAACCTTAAGAATGAACAGAGCATGGTTTCCAGTTCTGAAAAACACCAGGCTAACAAAACATTCTATCCCCGACAATAGCCCTGCAGAGAAGATTAGCACATCAAGTACCAATCCATATGCGAAAGAACCTCCTCAGGATACAGTGAAGCCTCCCGCCATTAGCATTCCACACCCTGGGAAATTCTTACAGGATGACTCAGCTCAACCCCACCCCTCCTGAGTAGATACAAATGACCTACATCTTTTCCACACTGTGACACTGAGAGATCTCTGTCTTTTGGTGCTACACCTCTGAAGATGCCAGCCACAGCTGCTGGCGAAACGTCAGGAACTACAATGCCAAGACCACGGCAATACAGCCCGGAAAACCCACAACAGCCATCGTTCTCCGGCCGTGAAAGCCTTCGACAATACATTAAGAAATGCTCTGTAAAGGTTTGCACATTGTATGTACTGCATTGAATTCAAAAGAAAGGCTATGCTGAATGTAAGATGACTCTCTCCTTTAGACAAAAAGGTTATTTGATTACTGTACATACTTGTAGTTGTAACTTCTATGCAAATAATACCCTCCCCTTTTCTTGATAACACCAGGGGAAAAAAAAATCTTAGCCTGCCTTTTGATAAATACAGTATCATTGTTTGCCAAAGAAGAACAGCTGAACTCTAGCATATAAACTTGCCCACAGCTATCCAGCTTTCTCTTTAGTGTGCAGGAGATGGTACAAACATGAAATGAGGCAATTTGCATGGTGGTAACTACTAGGGACAACAGGTCTACCTAGTACTTTTCACAGATGGCGTGGGCAGCCAAATATAGGGCTTTTTTGGTGACAGTACTCACTGGTATTAAGTACCATTACTTTTTCTCAGGGTCAGCAAATCAATAATAGGAGCATTTAGTGCATATTTGGAAATGCAAGTTGAAATAAATTCAGAATGTCTCCAAATCCTTTTTCAGCACTGCTTTGAACTCACAGGTAGCCTTCAGTCAGGCAAGCCACAGCTTCTCTTAGTCTCAGACCGCTGTTTATGCTGGGGATAATACTCTACAGGATTGTTGCAAGGATTACCAACCACAGCATTAAGAAAAACCAAGTACCCTTTTCTTAAGAGGGGGGCAGCAGTAATCCACACAGCCCCCCCCCCCGGAACAGCCTAGTGGGGATCTACAGAGGACAAGGGGGATTGGTGGAAATCGGGGCACCCTTATATACATGTACCTGCACTTTTTAAGGAATAAAAACACTGCCCAGACATATGACCAGAATCCTATCCAATTGGGATTCCATGGTGGATTCGTAGCGGCTCTTCAGAGGAATCATTTATGTGGAAAATTTGAAAACTATGGATCTAAAAGTAGGGAAGCTCAAGCTCCAGCCAGACTGGCAATTAAAGGGGGTTCTGCCAAGCAGGGGATAGGCAAGGAAAGAAGCGTTCATAAGAAACTGCCTTGTACCATGGGTCCAGCTAGCCTAGGGATACACCAGTCAGTTCTTTTCTGTTTCTTTTTGGGCCCTGCACATTGCTGCTGTAAATGTGTTCATCTTGCCCATTTATATCACTGGTGTTCTCAGTTTTTCTGTGCTTTCTATCTTTTTAGGTCATTTATTTATTTAAAATATTTGTATGCTGTTTTTTGATCCAATGTAGAGTCTCCAAGGCAGTGAACAATCAAATGTTTTAAATACATTTAAAATATATTTTAAAAATAAAATATTTAAAATAACTAAATGCAACATATAAACACAAACACACAGACACAAACAGGGAAGATGGCCAATGAAGATTAACGAGGGAGTGCCAGACAAAACAAAAAATCTCCACCTGCCGGCAGAAGGCAACAACTGAAGAGTCAGAGTCAGAAGTCCAAAATTTTGGCACCGTTGTTATGCAACTGATGCCAAAATTATGTTAAAATGGTGTGAATTTAACAAGAGGAATATAGAAAATGGTGCATAAAGATAAACTTGAGGATTCAGTTTGCATAATGGAGAAGAGAGACTGTCATGGAGATTTTTCAAGTTGAAACAGTGGGGCTGTCAAATTTAGCAGCGTTCCTAAACTAGCTCAGGATTGTCTGTTCTGATTGGCAGCAGCTCTTCATGACCCTAATATGCTTGCCTGTCTGAGATCATTGAAAAACAATAGGAAAAACAATATGACAGATAGAAAACAGAGCTCCGGGGCATCAAGACTGAAGAGTGCACTAATCTTGAACTAGTGACCAGGAATGGCAGGCAAGGGGTTTGCCAGTATGCTGCGTAAAATTTCTAACACGTTGGGCTTTCTTCTACCACAAACTATCAAATCTGGTGCAAGAAACCTGCCCCTAGGCCAACTACGAAGCTAGGCTTCCAGGTGGGTTTTGAACTCCCAAATTAGCATTGCTTTGACATGTACAAACTGCACCTATGGCTGCAATGCAATTGACAGGCAACAACACAGAGCCAATTTATACAATCAGACTTTTGTAGTAAAATCGGTTCTAATTGGTAGCCACGTCAGGCTAAAAGAAGAGATTATTTGCTTCATTATTGGGCAGAAGTGAACTTCCCTGCATTTAGGAAATGCTACAAGGGTTGTCAACTCCAGCTTGGGGAAATTCTGGAGATTTGGGAGTAGTTCCTGGGTAGGGCAGAGATTGGGGAGTAGAAGAAGCACAGAAGGGATGTGATGCCATAGAATCTGTCCTCCAAAGCTACCATTTCCTCCAGGAGCACTGATTTCTGCATTCTGGAAATCAGTTGTAATTCTGGGAGAACACCGGGCCCTCCTAAACTTTGGCAACCCGATTCCTGAAGCAAGCATGGCTGCGCTGAACCTTTTTCATTGAGTGCTTGCCAGACAACTACCATAAGCACAGCAGCTCAGTGTGAAAAACAGAGCAACACCTGCTTTCTGCCTGGATTTCTAAAAGCATCCCAGGTTACCCTTGAGGGATGCCCCCTGACCCCTAATACTTCCGATGTTCCGCTGAGCCTACTCCTTCATTTGGTCCTCGTTGCAGCTTTGGTTAGGATTGGGCAAGTGCTTTTCACAAAGCTTGGTTAAGGGATACATTTGCATGTCAGGCCCATGGCAATCTTTGCCCTGATAACCCCAGATTTTAGTAAGACAGTAGATTTTTATGACAGTGCCAGCAACCAACATTAGCATATCTTCTAATACAACATTTGGTTTGTGTACTTTGAGACTACAAGTGTTTCTACATAAAAATGTTTGAACATTACTCTCATATCACAAAAGGTTTGCTTTTAGAGGTGAAAGAATTACCTGATCATAGAAAGGCCCATCCCTCATTTTTCTGCATGATTCATGGTTGGAAAGAGGCAAGCTCAGCTGTGACTTGTGCTGAGCTGCAACAGGCACACCACAGGTAATTTTACTATGGCTCTGTACCAGGTGCGTTTGAATGCTTTATGACATTTTCTGCAGAGACAGGATAAAGGTACCCAGGCCTAGCACAGGTGGATTGGGAAGCGGAAAAGACAGACCAATAGATCATGCAGAGAGATGGCAGATAGCGTCTCCTATGAATTAGTATTTTGGACTTACAGGAGCCCAGTTCATTTCTTACATCCCATTAGCAGTTCTCCTGCAGCATACAGTTAGGGAATTCTTGGTCTAAGCTGTATACAGTACATGAGAGTCCTTATCTCTGTTGTGGCTGACATGTAGATAAGCAGGCAAGGTAAAAGGAGTAACAGCCTTCATTTCCCTTCAACAAATCTTCTTTATCTTTCTGTTTCTTGCAGAGTATTTTTGTGTGTGCATGTGTGCTTAATTTCAAGAACACAGCATTGAACCTCTGACAGACAATTACATTTCTTCAACTCAGAAACACATTTCTATTCACCATCTTTTTAATTATATAGCTCATAATGTTCTGTGGCAACTGGCAAGCCAGCGGTGTGGATCCAGCACTGTATATCCATGTATCCATGGACAGAAGGATTTCCTCCCATGGAATGCAATTTTTTTGCCATCTGTTCCCAATGCAGCCCCAAATGCCTCCCCAAATGCTGCTACTAGGGGAAAGGAACCCCCAAGAACAGCATTTCGTGGGGGGGGCATATTTTGCCTACAGCAGGAGTGGGTAGGTGAGAAGGTTATATTCTGTCCATAGAAACGCTCTGCTGGATCCAAACCACTGTCCTTATTTGCAGAAATGCCAGGATGACAATCTTTGAGTGGAAACTTGAAATCCAGAAACCCCAAGTCCCAGTGATCAGGGCTTTTTTTCTGGGAAAAGAGGTGGCGGAACTCAGTGGGTTGCCCTCGGAGAAAATGGTCACATGGCCGGTGGCCTCGCCCCCTGATCTCCAGACAGAGGGGAGTTTAGATTGCCCGCTGTGCCGAGGGCAATCCAAACTTCCCTCTGTCTGAAGATCAGGGGGCGGGGCCACCGGCCATGTGACCATTTTCAAGAGGTTCTGGAACTCCGTTCCACAGCGTTCCTGCTGAAAAAGCGCCCTGCCAGTGATGATAATTCAAACATGTTATAAGTACTTTTCTTTCAGCCCAGGAAGAATATATTTATCCATTAGTGACACCTACGCTATAATTATTATTAGACATGGAGAACTTTGTAAATGATGACTAATAAAACTGAGATGGGCTGTAGATCAGTAGCTTGACTGCTCATTTTGAAGGCAAAGAGCTAGAAAAAGATTTTACAGAGCAGATTGAGCAAAATGTTTGAAACCTTTGCCATTTCCCCTTCCCTTATTCTACTGAATCCCCAAACATCCCCAACAATTATGTTGGCTCCATTTTTAAAAAACTGCCTACTCTTGAACTATCCCTATTTATCAGGGATAGTCTTAATTTTACGGTTTCTGTCTTTGGCCAATCACTACCTTGGCTTTTTCATTGCTTTGTGGGGAGGGAGATTATGAAAATAACGGGTGCTCATTAGACACCAGAGTTCCCATTCATCAAGCAATGAGCACACTTAACATTACCTGCTGACAAAATTTGCCAGCTACAGCATGTAAGATGGCAGCATTATGTGATTTCATAGGGACATATGAGCAAATGCATTTACACCCATGTGCACCAGGGTCAAGACTAGACCTCTAATCCTATTCAGAATTTTTTTTTGTAAAGAAGCAGGAAAGGGAACTAACGTTTGAAGAATGCAACTGTAGTGTCCAAAGAGCGCACTGTGGTACAGTCACCACATGCACATGCACATCAGTCCCTCTACACGCACAGCACTATGATACCATATAGTGCCATTTTACAAGCTGCAGCTGGCAAGGATTGTTTTGAACTCTTAAGTAGGTAATGTTATTATAGGAACAGCACCAAATTAATTCAGAGTACAGTTGGAAGAGGAGCCTTGAATAATGAATTGGGAAGGAGATCATTCCAGAGGGGTTGCTGCATTAGTCTATTGTTTCAAGAATAAACAGAAGTCCAAGGGCAACGTAAAAACTAACTAAAGCAAGGGGCTGTGGCTTAGTGGCAGTATATCTGCTTTGTGTGCAGAAAATCCCAGGTTCAATCTTCAGTTAAAGGAGCAGGCAGGAGATGATGTAAAAGACCTTCTCGAGAGACCCTAAAGAGCCACACAAGACTGACCTCAATAGACCAACGGTCTGAATCAATATAAGCCAGCATCGTGTGTGTGTCCCAAAGACATTCCATTGCACCATAAGTTTGGGTGAAATGTTGCAGGGTATTTATTATTTGATAAAAACTATTTGTATCCTATGTTTCTCCAAAAATGTCCAAGCTAGCTCATGGCAATGGGGGGAAAAGTTCATTACCAAATAGTATGTACAAACAGCACATACAGCTACAAAGAGTGTGAAATATAAAGAACAGAGTAAGTCCGCCTTAGAAGATGGTCTGGAAACTGAAGAGCCCACAATGCAGGGCCAAACCAATAACTTAACCTAAAACTAACTCAAACTAAAAAGTCTCCATCTGGAATCTAAATGATAGTGAAGATTTTGTCAGATGAATCTTTCTGGGAAAGGGGTAGGAGGTTGTTCTGAGGTCATCATGGTACCACTATGGAAAAGGCCTCAGAAGATAATTGCAATGAACAGGCAGACTTCATGAGAATCTGCAGTCCTGCACACAGCTGCTTAATAATCAGAACCAAAAGGAATCTAGCAAATCTTCAAGTCTAGGTGTTTTTAAACAATAGACTACAGATGTCTAGGGGGCTACAGCGGAAATGAAAGAGGGAAATTCTGCAGATCTTTTCAGGAGAAAACAATGATGGGTGGAGAATTACTACCCAAGCACTTCTGAACTCTGAATGCATGGGGTCTGAACGGAAATGATTATTAATAACAATAATAATACCAACAGTGTGCTTCTGTTCTAGACAGATTGCCCCACTCAGAGTGGTGAACAAGGTCAATGTTATTATTATGCCCTCAACAGAGCTGGGGCTGAGAGGAGTGGCTTACCCAAGACCACCTGTTGAGCTTATGGCAGTAGTGGGATCTGATCCTGCAGAGTGCTGATTCGCAACACAATACTTAACCACTATGCTACAGCAAAGTCTCAGTAGAATCATGTATGATCCTAGAAAAATTCAACTATTACTTACTAGCAATTCTTCCTCTTTATGTTCACTTGCCTGTATAAGACAGTCTACTTCAGTGGCCTTCAGTCTGTCTAGACATGAGACCCACCATTAATCATATGTGGTCGCATTTGACAGCTATTCATGTGACATGTAATCAATCTAGATCATGTAACAGGAAGAGGACAAGCCTAGGGTTGCCAATTCTGGATTGGAAAGTGCCTGGAGATTTGGGGGTGGAGTCCAGGGAGGGTAGAGTATGGGGAATTGAGGGAGCTCCGCAGGGATGTGATATCATACAATCCATCCTCCAAAGCTGCCATTTTTTCCAGGGGAACTGGTCTCTGGACTCTGGAAATCAACTGTAATTCCTGGAGGTTGGCAACTCTAAGCCAAGGCATGATTTTACTGGTGTCAAAAACTCAGGCAGCAGATCAAGAGAATTGTGGACAGGAAATACAATCTGAGCTCCAAGAGGGACACTATAGTGAACCAGCATAAGAAGGTGCAGACATACCATTCATCCCCTGCAAAAGCTCATCCTAGTCTTCTCTCTAGGTTCTGCCAGGTAGATCTCAATGACTTCACTACATGAGTCCAGAACTGCATGAGTTAAAGCAATCCATTACAGGTTCGTTGCCAGGAATGAAGTTCTATGACAAGCTCCAAGCCTATATTGAATTCTAAGTACAGCCCAATTCCCACCCCCCTAGCTGCCAGCCTATCCTAGGTTGCCACTTTCCATCCCCCAATAGCTACAGTGTAAAGCAAAAACCACAGTAAAGCAACGGAAGGAACGAAAGTGGAGAGGATGTTTTAGAAAGTTCAGAAGTTCCAAGGTTATGTATCCATGACAATGGATCTTCTTCTTGATTGAAAGTTGGAGACAGGTGGATAAGCTCATGAGCCCCCCCCCCACCGTCCTCTTCACACTTTCACAGGACAGAGACAGAGAAGACAGCCACAGCTCCTATCACCCGAGTTCTAACATAAGAGCACAATGTCCATTAGAGTCCAGTCCTTTTCCCAGGCTCTTCCCAGTCAGGTCATGGGCTGTCAAGCCCCTGAAGTATGGCAGGGGGTGCCAAGACCCTGACTCTCTACCTGGCAAAACGTGGCTATCCCACCAGTCATCTTAATATTCCACGGAGCTTGCAGCACAGAGTCCTCCTTGTGAAAGAAACTTTGAGAGCCACTCAAAACAGTGATGCCATCCCCCACCCTATTTTCTCCCACCGCTCCACTGAGCTCCTCTGAGGGAATGAGGAGCGCAGGCTGCCAAACCTATTCCAAAAAGCAAAATCCAATAGCAATTCTACAGGGGCTGCATAGGGGATTGGCCTCTGAGTCACAGCCTATGGACTGAAGACCACTGGCTTACACATACAGCAGAATTTTGGGTACTGCAGTTTAAGAAGGGTGTTGACATGGTGGACCATATCCAAAGAAGGGCTACAAGCATAACACCAGTATAAAATTGACTTGTCTGGGCTACAACATTTTGTACTAATGTGCTAACTTTCTACTTGCAGGATTTGGTTTAATTAGTGGAGCATTTAAAAATGCTCCACTCTTCCCCCCATCTCCCCCACCCCATATCTGAAGCAGTACAGTCTGTACTACCATTTCATGGTCTTCAGTCACATTCTGCTGCCTGTGTAGACCAGGCCTAGTACTGCTGTGCTGCAGTGCAGAAGAAGGAAAATTTTCATTTGAAAGTCTTTGAAGTGAATTTCTATATTGTAGCTCTAACAAATAGCCAACAGAAACCACAACAGCAATCGGCATTACAAAGCAGTTTAACAATTGTTCAGGCTTGTGCCACGCTCTGACCTGTCAACTGATACACATCCCATTGCTATACTGCTGTGCTGCTGATAGCTTTCTCCTGTACACCCTTCATATTCCTGCTCTATTGCAGCCCACTAGCTATTTGGCACTTGCTCTGTTTTGCAGTCCCAGGCAAGCAACCAAAACAGGAGTCCCTTCCTGACTGGCTGCCACACACAGCCAGTGCTCTGGGCTTTGCATGGTGGGTTCCAAGATATGTAGACATGTTCCAACCTACCCTTGTCTCAAAACAAGGTATTCTATTTCTAAACATTTTTAATGGAAAGCTGCCCAACATCGCAAAGATGTGTATCACACAGTTATACTTGTTAGGAAGTTGTGATTGGATGCAAACCCAGATTTTCAAACAGCTACGTTCTCCTTGAACATTATCACCATAGTCTATTGCATTTTTACCCCTCATTTTTTTGTACTTTATGCATTTTTATCCCTATTTATTTTCATCTTCCTGCATCCTCTCCTCCCTTATTTACTGTCCAGGCCTATGTGGAACTACATTTTCCAGAGTATCCTGAGGTGTGACACCTTGGGCACATCACAAAGAGCATCCAAAGGGAGACAGGATGACACGAGTGTGTGTGTGTAGGGAGAATCTCTGCCCATCCTATTGGCCCACACTAGATTCCTACTGAGCCCAGTCATGCCAGCAACAGTGATATTAGTGGCTCCAGTGCCCTACCCAGGGCTATCCATGGCCCATACATTAAATGTGTGTGTGGGGTAGGGTTTGGGGAGAAGAGCTGCAATGTCAGTTACATTATTACCTCCTCACCCCCTCTGCTTCCTGCTTGTCCCTCTGATCTCTATGGCCTATTTATTGTTGTTGTTGTTGTTTAGTTATAGTCTGTCTTTCTCACTGAGATCCAAGGTAGATTACATACTACAAGTGAATATAATATAATTAATAGCTAGGACAGTCACAGAGCGAAAACACAATGTCATCAACAATTAGGAAATTCAATGAAAAAAGATACAATAGGGTATGATAGCCACAAATTTGATTAAACTAGGCAGCAATGCATCATGATAACAAAGAGAAATGAATATTAACTTGGGTTGAGAACTCTAGGCTGAATAATGCCTGTAGATTTTGAGTTGGAGCCTGGGGGATGGGGGGCAGGGAGAGTTTGGGAAGGGGTGGGACCTCAGTAGCCTATACTGCCATAGAGATCTTTGATGAGTTGTAATCCTGGGAGATCTCTGGGCCCCACCTGGGGGTTGGCAACCCTAATATTAACTAATATTAAATAATATTAATATACACTGATAATTTTGTATCAATTGTAATTGCAATGACATTGATAAAAATGGCTCTTTATTATTTAATTAGTTAATGGATGAATGCAGATCCAAGAGAAGGGGCAAAACTGACTACAATATGTTATTGTTGGGGATACGGGGTTCAAGAAGCAATCCTTGGAATAATAGTTAGGGATGGAAACATTTTAGGTGGAAACATTCCACCTAAAAAAAGTTGCAGGCTCTCAGCTGTGGAGATGTTTATATAAACTCTCATAGAATGTTGGAGTTGTTTGCTCACTACAGAAAATTTACAGCATAGCTTTGTATCAAAAACCCAGCAGTGTACCCAGGGTGCAACTAATTTATAATCTTTGAACTGCAGGGTTATAGCTTGTGCTTGGCAATTCAGAGCACTTAGCATGGTTTCTTATATATTATATATGGTGGAGAGTGCCCTCAAGTCATAGCTGACTTATGGCGACCCCTGGCAGGGTTTTCATAGCCAGGGGATTATTATTTGCCAGAGACAGGCAATGGCAAACTACCTCTGCAACCCTGGTCTTCATTGGAGGTCTCCCATCCAATTACTAACCAAGACTGACCCTGCTTAGCTTCTGAGATCTGATGAGATCAGGCTCACCTGGACTAACCCGTTCAGGGCATATATTATATATATACATACACAAACAACATGTATTTTGTTTCAGGAATTGTATTAGCCAAGTATCATAAATCTCTCACCCCATGGGGTGTACTGGGTTGGGTTGGCAGCATGGGCTGCAGTGTAGGGTGGTGCTTTTTGCTGCATTTTACGTTTTAATGCTCTAATGTGATTTTTATGTGGTTTTGTTATATGATGTTATCCACTTTGAACTTGCCTGTGGGGGCAGCGGACTAAAAATGCAATAAATAAATAAGTAAAATAAATAAAAGCTGAGGAAGGTCATCTCCGACTGCCTTAAAAGCAATAAACAAACAAAGGGCCCCACCCTCCAACTTATCTGGGGCAGTAGAGGCTCCCAGATGGGCATCACAGACCCAGCCAATGGCTGGAGCAATTATGGCACGTCCATAACAGAAGCCTGACCCAAAAGCAAGTGAGGAAGGGCTAGACAGACCACAGCACAAGGTGGCTTGGCTGGGAAACTTCCCAGGCCAGCTACATCCTCCAGGCAGCACAGAAGGGAGTTGGGGCTGGGGCTCTGCTACTGAGCCAAGCTGAACAGCAATCCCATGGATGAGATCAGCAGTCTCCCACACCCCTTTTGGGCTGCCTTAGGCCAGAGAAGAGCCCCTCTAAGCTAGCAGGAGAGGGAGGGGCACAGGAAGGGAAGACCTGAACTCAACCATCTCTGTTGCCCACACCCAGCAGTACCCTGCTGCCTTTCATGGGGCTTTAAGTGAGCCCAGGGCTGCCCTGCCCACATGAAGGAGGCAGGATAGTCAAGGGGGGTGGGCCAGATCTCTACTGTGCAGTCAGAAGATAGGTGCGGATCATGAGACCCCCTCCTTCCCCATTGATTGAGGCTTTGTCTACAGCATACCACTAAAGGACACTGGAGGATTCAGCAGCTTTGGGCTCCATCCCTCAAAACTTGGAGCCTGACAGATGGTTTTCCCAAAAGAAGAATTGGCTTCTACCACCCTTTTCAGACAGGTAGCAATGTTGGCCTGCAGTAGAAGAGCAAGACTTGAGTCCAGTAGCATCTGAAAGGCAACAACAGGTTATAAGTCTTCAACAGTCAAAGTTTCCTTCAAAGAATGAAAGGAGCTTTGACTCTTTGAAAGCTTATATCTTGGAAATCTTATTGGCCTTTATGGTTCCATGGGACGCAGATTTCACTGTTCTGAAGCTCTTTTGTTCACCAAGCTTGTTGCTTTCTTAGGGCCTTATTTAACGCTCTACTGTTTAGGAGTCATTCCATCTCCCCTGGTGATTCTGGGAACTGCAGTTCAAGGAGGCAAATGGAGGGACTGGGAATCTTTAATAGAATTATCAGCATCCTCACAGAACTACAATTCCTAGCATCCTTTGGGGAAGCCATGATAATTAAATTGGTAGAAAGCCAAAATAAGTTTAGAGTGCAGATATGACATTAAAACATTCTGTTCTGTCCTTGCAAAACAACACCCTATTAGAAATTACACTTTGAGTGACATTTTGTAATCTAGAAAGTGTCCCCCTACTCCAAAAGACCCAACAGTTATAATAGCTTCATACATTGTGTGTGTGTGTGTGTGTGTGTGATTTTAAGATAAAGAACAAACTAATGTTCATTACACTGTTCAGCCTATTAAGAGCCACTGGAAGGGGGATATTGCAGATCAACTGGGATTATAAATAACAAGCCTTTTAAACTAAAACAGCCATTAAAAAGATACAGTGAGGGAACTAATAGGAAAAGTGTAAGATGTGCAGGAAAAAAAGGTGAATCCTGTGAATGCATACATACTTTAAAAGGCCTTCTCAGTGTTCAGCTGTTAAAATGTCATCAGGTTGTATCTTCAAGGTTTTCAAGAGCACCAGAAGGCCTTAATGTGACACTGGCGTCAGAGAAAACTGTACGTACTCATTTTAAGTTAAGGGGAAGAGTAAATTCCTCTTCAGGCTTTCCTTCCCTCTGCCTTTTATCAGGTGCTCCCAAGACACTCCTACCTCACGTCTCCACTTCCTTTCCTGAGGATAGTTCTCAGGAAAAGGTCCACACATTGCTAGTACCTTTGTACGATGAGGCTGTCTTCTACCATTCTCTTCTGCTGCCAGGGACCACTGGTTCCCACAAGCCTGTTGGCTCCTGCCCCTACCTCATCTCTCCCACCAAGGTCGCACCTGCTCTTGTACACACTGATAAGAAGTAGAGGGAAGTACCACAACTAGACCACATGCTGTTCATTTAATTTAATTTAAATTTAATTTATTGTATTTATATTCCGCCCTCCCCGCTTTCGCAGGCTCAGGGCGAATAGATGCACAAAGTCCAAGTTCAACACCCTGGCATTTCTACTTTGAAAAAAAGGGACGTCAAATAAAATGCCAGGAAAGCCATATTACCTGTTCCAGGACCATGAGGTTTTAATTCTTTCACCACTTAGTAAAAATGCATTATTCACTGCCACAGGATGTAGTGAGGGCTACTAGATTAGCTGGCTTTAAAAGAGGACTGGATAAATTCATAGACGACAGGTCCATCAATGGCTACTAGCCAAGAAGACAAAATGAAACTTGCATGTTCAGAGGCAATAACCCTTTGAATACCAGTGCTGAAGTCAACCATAGGAGGCCTTTGCCTCCGTAACCTGCTAACTACAAGAGTTGGCCAGCATGGGAAACATGATGCAGGATCACCCAGGAGGACTGCTCTTGTGTTCTTATGAGACTTTATGTAAAGACTTCTGCCCAAGACCTTGGTCAGTAGTACTGGGCTAGATGAATCAATGCTCTGGCTGAAAAGAAGGTAATTTGATGTATTTCCAGTGAGGAAAAACAGCCTCTTTGTTCAAGGTTTTGAAGCTACCCATAGCCCCATTCCTTTCCTCCAGCTATGGGCTGCCAAAGAACAGCCTTGGTTTTAAGCTGAGATCCCACTGCTTGATGTCCTCCAAGCTGAAGGAATGCAGCTGAGGGTTATCAGCAAAAATAAGGGGAAAGGCACAGTGCACACAACAGAGTCGCCTTGAAGGTATTCTGCATTCCACCCGGCTAGCCTTTATTTTGGAGAAGTTTTCTTACAGTGTTGCTTTTTTATAAAGTGTTTAGACATGAGAAGCAAAACTGCTACATGTGCGTGCCAGTTTCTGTAATGTGATTATGAAACATACAAGGGCTAGAACTGCACTCCCTGTCATAGGAACAGGAATCTGTAACTAAGAGCAGAACCACAAGTGACAAAAGGCACAGATTGGACACTTGTCTGCTTCCCTCAAGTTTTGATGCGAAATGTAGGCATCCTGGTCTCGCAGCTTGGCTCTCTGACTGCTGTCCAATGGACTTTTCAACTGTCACTTGTCCAACATTCCGCCAAGCTGCCTACATTTCCCATCAAAACTTGAGGGAAGCTGACAAGTGTCCAACCTGTGCCTTTTGTCACTTGTAGTTCTGCTCTATAATTCCATGGAAGAGGCTCAGCTGTGCTTTTAAAAGTATAACTCCGGGTCTCTCTAGACGAGCAGGTTTTTAAATAGTTGGGTTTGAGTTTCCGATCTGAAGATGGATGTTCCTGCATGGGACTGATGTTAAGAACTGAATATGTTCACTTGGTTTAGCAACCTCATGCATGCATATATCATACTAAACACAGCTTGTGTTTATTGTGCTTATGTGCTCCCCTTGTTCCTTCTACCCCCACTCCAAAAAGAAAGAAGGAAAGAAAGCAATCATGAGTCTTCCACCCACAATTGCCAGAGTGAGCCAATACCTGCCAGCTGTTTCAATCCATGCGGGAGGGGTTCCCTTCCTTCAGGATAGGTCTGGTCACAAAGTTTTTTAACAATTCCCTTTTAACGGCCAAATTTGACACGTTGTTTTGTAAAGAGTTCGGTCTGTGGTTCCCTGCAAGCAACACTCAGCAGTTGCAGGTAATGGCTGTTAAAAAATAAAGGAGAGCCTGTTTGGGCTCAGAAGGCCACCACCGAAGGAAGAAAGGCTCCTGCCTCCTCCCCAGCAAGCCGATTTCCTATGCTAACACAGAGCTGGAGAGAGAGTTATTTCCTTGTTGTTGCTGCTCCACATGCACAGAATCAGGTTGATCACTCACGGTGGCTCTTCCAGAATAGAGATATGCAAGGGAAGGCACAACGGCCAATCCTGTGATCACAGCCCTTTTTAGTGGTCATTCTTTTTCACTAGGAGAAAAAACTAGCTGAATCCAACCCAAGAGTTTTTGGTGACATGTAACAGTCAGTTTGTGCAGAAAAGATATTCCCATTCTTGGGATCAAGTATAGGAGGTCCTTATATTTTAATCAGTGAAATATTGGAGGACCCTGTGCTGGAGTGGATGAGATCTGTTTCTCATTCCTGGTGACCCCAGCCATTCAGTGTCAAGTTTAGTTCTATTTGCATAATTTTACCCCTTTATTTGCATAGCCTCCTCCTTGGGTTTTCAAGGTATGAGCTTTCAAGAGTCAAAGCTCTTTTTGTCAGATATGAAGAGTGGAAAAAGGAAGGAGTCTTTATAATCCAGGCAGAGGATGGGAAAGGTATTGTAAATTAGAGTATCAGAAAGCTAGCTATAATACATGTTGGACTTAGCTTAATAGAGCATGGATGCTAAGGGCAGAAAATTAGCACCTGTAAAGTGAGAAAAATCCTATGTCTTAATTCAACCCTGGGGAATCGATTGTTCCAAATTTGCAAATAAACTCAGTTTCAGCAATCTTGCATTGTTTTCCTTTGAGGTATCTGCGCTTGAGTACTGTTACTCTTAAGTCAGTGATGGAATGTCCCAGGAGATTAAAATGTTCTCCCTGAACATAATCATTGGGCCTAACAACATCAGCTATCCCATCTCAGGCTCATTCACTTCTTCATCTTCCAACATTATATATGCCATCAAATGTCAGCAATGCCCTTCAAGTCTCTATATTGGACAAACAGGTCAGCTGCTTTGCAAAAGAATGGACATAAATCTGATATAAAGAAAACACAGCATTCAAAAACCAGAGGGAGAACATTTTAATCTCCTGGGACATTCCAATGCTGACTTAAGACTCCTTTTCTCCAATCCTCATATCTGACAGGGCTACCCACCTGAAACTGGATTTTGTTTTGCTGAGCACACCAGCGTAACAGTGGGATGAAATGATGGGAAGGGGGCTGGATTATACAGAAAAAGATTTAGTGTTCATAAAGCTTTAATCACCTCCATTATACAACTGGTGTAGTTATCCTTCAGGTCATTCCTCCAATTGATTTCCGCCCCCCCCCACCTGAATCACCTGGATCCTTCTCATTTTCTAGAGTCTCTCTCTGTATACTTTTCTTCTATTAGCTTCTGCCGCTTAGTTAAAGGGAAAAAATATTTCACAGTTGTGTTACAGTCAGTAAATTTAAAGACAGCTGAGGCAGAAGCTTTTAAAACATTTTTGTAGGCATTTCAATTACAGATAAATGTTGGATAAGTCCCTGGTGGGTGGCACATAGCATACTAATTTTGAAACTTGTAACAGTGTATGGGAGATGTTTCCTTATTGAGTTTGCTGTTCATTCCTTTGCCCTCTTGCAAGCTCACTGCTTGTGTGCAAAATATGTTTACAGAAAAGAGTCTTACAGCGCACATCTGTAGCCATTTTATCACTGGGCTTGGGGGAGGGTGCGCACCAGAAGAGAGAGAGATTCTATTATTCCAGTTCAGCTGGAGGTTATATGGATGTGGAAACAGGTTTCTCTGTGTATTTTATTTATTTCATTTATATTGTACCATTGTTCAGTGAGCTATTCAGATGTGTCTGAACGAATTCAGACCTTTGCATGATTATGACTGTTTTTCACGCCATGAAATTTTCTCATTGCAGCTGCACAATCACTTGTCTACTCTGGCTTCTGATTGTTAAAATGGCACATAGTAAAACAGGGAAACCAGCCTATGATTTTTTAAAGTGAAACTGCTGTAGCTGATGAGGTGGACTCTGAAATCTCCATCCTCTTGCAAGAGAAAGTGACCTTGTAAAAGGCTAGGGAGATGTTGGAAGGCTTGCTGTGCCCTATGGAAGGCAAAAGCCTAAGCAGAAGTCAGGACAAAGAGAAAGAGGAGGACAAAGATGATACGGGTGCCCAGCAACCCCTCCCCACCAGCGCTATCAAAGGGCTCCCAGTAGCTGACCATTGCCTGAGATGCAGAGCAGGAGAGGCAGCAGGCAAGGACTCTGAATCTCTGTCTCTGTTAAACATTCTTTAAAAAAAATGGTTATGCAGTTTACTAACATGCTGGGCTTCAGAAGCCATGCAGAACAAGCTGTTACATAGTAAAGAGATGTAAAACGGAACGGACCATCTAGAGCTGGTGTAAGTAAGTGGATATGAGAGTGAAGCTCAAATCTTCTCTCTGCTATGAAACCACCAGGTCACCTGAGGCAAGCTACAATCTTCCAGCTGTAACCTCTAGGGATAATAGTGTTGCTGGGTTATTGTATGGGTTACAGCAAAGTATCCTATGTGCAGCATTCTGAATGCCTACAAATGCTATGTACTTGGACAAAGGTGGCTGGGCCCATCAGTGTCCATTTTGATGGGGATATACTCCTGAAAATTTATTTGTTATATGTGATATTTTTCCATACCACATTTCCGCCATTGCATTCAAACCTCTCCAAAATACCTGCCTACAATATAATACACACAAGAAAAATGGGACAGGAAGGGAAGAAGAAAACAAGCAAATCCAGCTATTAGTTCATAGATAACTGACATCTAAACCATAACAGAAGACATAGTTCTGAGAGGGGACGAACCAAATGGCAGTTTGTGCCAGGTGGGTTGATGGAGGAGGCTTGCTAACAGAGCAATTCTAAGCCATTACACCCTTGCACTGAAGTCAATGGGATTAGATGGCTGTAACTGTTTTTAAGATTGCACTGTTAGCCATCAATTTGTACAGGTTGGGCTATAGCTTATACTAGTAACAAAGCCCATTGTGGGAAAAATACAATGGGCTCTAGAAAGGGGAGAGTGGGCAGGCAGGCATTGCTGCCTCCTCTGTGACTGATCCTGGCCAGGTGAAGGCGGGGGGCAGACATTGCCACCTGCTCCACTTCTGATCCCAGATGGGTGAAGGGTGTATGTGTGACCATTGCTACCTGCTCCGTTCCTGACCCCAGCTGGGTGAAGGTGGTGGGCAGGTATCGCCCCTTGCTCTGCGCCTGATCCCAGCTGGGTGAGTGTGCGGGACAGGCATCGCAACCTTCTCTGGGTCTAATCCCAGCTGGGTGAAGGTGGGGGTTGGGCATTGCCACCTGCTCTGCTCCTGATCCCAGCTGGGTGAAGGTGGTGGGCGGGCATCACCCCTTGCTCTGTGCCTGATCCCAGCTGGGTGAAGGTGAGGGCAGGCATTGCCACCTGCTTCACACCTGATCCGAGCTGGATGAAGGTGGGGGCGGGCATTGCTGCTTGCTCCGTGCCTGATCCCAGCCTGAGTTTCCCTCCATGTCAGTGCCCTCTGGAGGTGCACCAAGGTAGGAAGTGAGTTGTCTGGAACATGGTTAGTCCTTTATACAGTAGGATTATTTGCAATCTCTTATCTAATGTATAAGATACATCTGATACAAAAATAGCTAAAACAAAAACATATCTGATAGAACAGCTATGGCAGCTAAAAAATAATCACACAAAAGTACTGAACAAGACTATTGTTGGTTGTATAGAAGAATCTGTGGCCTAGTTGAATGCTATTGTGAAATCCTGTTGTTAATCTTCCCCGCCATTGGCAAGTGGTGTTGTCCTTCTGTTGTTATAACGACTTGTGGCTAAACACAATAAAGGGACTTGAAGTATTATTTGTATTACCTCTCATAGTTGTTGAAGGACGGGCTTGGGCCACTGTGGTTTTTCTTATCTCAGCATGACAAGTCACATTTGCCAGAATTTATACTACTACACAATAATGATTAAGCAGGGGCGGGCCACTGAGAGCCAATTCCAACCCCCAAAGCTTCTCATCTACCCTTCAGGATGAGCCCTGAGATCCAAAATCCCCCTCACACATATGTGTTAAGGTCCACAGCTACGTTCTCCAAAGATGTGAAACAGGCAAATAGCTTTTTAAATCTCCTCTTCTGTATTATAAACAGAAAAAAAGGAAAGAAAAGCCTTTAGGAATCCTCACCTTCATTGAATAGCTGAGGAACACAACCATGTTTGAGGGGGAGGGGCTATCACAAGCCAAGTCTTTGGGAAATGGCAGCAGCAGTTCGGATTTCTGAAGGAAGAGTTCTGTCCCATTGTCTTTTACTGTGAACTCTGGAGAAAAAGGAGTCTTTTGCTCATAGTCATGTGGGAGTGGAGTTAAACTGTGGTGTAGAGGTTAGTGTGTTGGACTAGGACCTGGGACACCCAGGTTTGAACCTGTGCTCTGCCGTGGAAACTTGCTGGGTGACCTTGGACCATTCACACTTTTTCATCCTAACCTACCTCACAGGATCGTTGTGAGAATGATATGGAGGAGAGGAGAACGATGTAAGCTGTTTTGGTTCCCCATTGGGGAGAAAAGGTGGTGGATGAATGCATGAATTAATTAATTAATCTGCTCCTCCTTGCAAAACAGCATTGTGCCTCAGTTCTTGGTGCTTCCTTTGTAGGAATGTCACACTTTCATAATTTATAACTGAAGATTCATGTACTTTTACCAGAGATTTTGTCCATAAGAGGAAATCTTACTATGGACAAGGCATGTCAGTATTTTCTTACAGGAAGCAAAAACTTAAACGACAATAGCACACTTCACATGAATGACAAATCGTAGGTGATGCTTGCATTGCTTTGATGGGCTGGACACCTTCCTTCTATGTGTTGCAGTCTACAATGCTATCTATGCTAGACATGGAAACATGCAGGTAGAAGTCAGAGTACAAATTTGTATGAAAGCAAAATGAAGGGTGTAGCTCAGCTTGCCAGGCAGGTGTAGAAAGCTGCAGGTTTGGGGAGGGATCAGCAGAGGGAGTGGCAGAGCTGTACATACTCCCTTCTCTCAGGGTATGCTGCTGGGCACATAATTCTGCCCTCTTCATTTCTCCTGAGTACAAGTTGCTTTGACTCCCAGAACACAGCCAAACAGATGCTGAATAGCAGGAAGAGACATAACAGGCTCCTATTGAGCCCTGTTCCGATCCCTGCATGTAGAGGCTACATGTGGCTCTATCATGCTTAAAATGTTCTAAGGAAATGAAAAGATTGAAATGGCTAGATAATCTGAGTCTGTTTTTTTCCTAGCAGCCTTTACATGTTGCGCAACCTGAAAGAACAGGCAAAGCATGTCCCACAAATCTCTGGATGTTCTATTTGCTTTGTTCTATGGGTGCAGTGAATGTCTGTTCATCATTTTTCAAATTAAAAGGCGGCAACCCCATCCCTCTACAGTGTGCATGTGCAATTTATTTCCTCTCAAATCTGAATTAGAGAAAGAAGCGGCAATAGCATGCACCGTACCAGCTGCTGTTTCTCAATCTCAAAATATGAGTTTGAGGGAAATAATTCATGCACTGTCAAAATGGTTCTCATTCTTGAATCCTGCTCCCTTCTCCATATTAAGACATTCCTGAATCCTGCTCCCCTCCCCATATTAAGGCAACAATATTAGTAGTTTTTTAATGAAATAAATCAATCAATCCCACTCTTCACCCCTGAGAATGGAAGCTGTGGGTTCTGTTTGCAGAGACATTTTCTATCTGTTTTAATAACTTGTTGTTCCTTCTTGCCATTTGTCTTGAGACCATTTGTTTCAAGGAACTGCCATAAAGTACATTGTGTCCTCATTCATTCCCTTACCCGTTGAACACATGAACTTGAGAAACTCTATGCTTGAGGTCTCTGATAAAGTCAACATATTGCAGATTAGGAATGGTGCTACTTCCCAGGACTTGTTTGACTTTACACAAACACAATGAACGGGAGGTCATCTCATCTTTATAATTGTTTTGCTGATGTGTAATTGACTTAGGGAATTCTGAACCTCAAGTTATAGTAACAGTTACTGGCATAGATTACTTTAAAAGAAAAACAGACAACTTCATGGAAGTTTTCCATAAGTAGCTGTTAGCCAATATCACTCCAAGTTCCAAGACAATTTGAATATCAGCTGCTGGGCAGCAAATAATGGGGAGTGACTGTTGCCATCTTGCTTTGTCTGTGTGCTTCCAGAAGCATTAGAAACTAGATGCTGGCCTCAATTAATCAAGGAAGGCTCTTCTGAAGATTTTATGTTCTAAACAAAGATACCAAAGGCCAAATTGCAAACTTGAATTATATCACAACTTTTTTTGCGCTGACAGACCTGAAATAAAGAAAGTAGTGAACAGAGATGCTGCAAAACCAGCCTGCTGCTCTCTATGAAGTAAAGGGAAAAAAAGAAAGGGGTGGGGAGAGGACCTTCAACCCAAAAAGAACAAAGGGCCAAGCTACACATGACGAATGACACTTGAACGGCAAGTGTATTTCTCCCTGTTCACTTGCCCTCCACTGAATTCACTTGCCATTCAAGTGTCATTCGTCACTTGTAGCTTGGCCCTCAGTGACCAGATTGTAGCTATACACACCATTATTGATATGATTTATCCTAACCTGGCTTATAGAGAACTTAGATGTCTGGACTATTGAAAAATTATCACCGAGACTAATGTGTCTTTGGTAGTCCAGTTCTATTTGAAGAGGGAAGTGGGATCCTCTCACTCTGTGAGTATCTATATATATATTGTGTATATTTGGTGCTTGGTCACACATTCCATAATATGTGTATAAAACAAATAAAAACCACCGAGGAAGACCTCAAAACCGGAACACTTTTGCTTACATATGTATAATGATGATTGTAACAGTACCTGTTCATTATCAAGATGCCTGTAAATGTATGACATCCCAGGTCCTCTGGTCAGTGTGGGGGATCCCCACTCCCAGCCCCTGCCCACACTGCCTCTTACCTGGCCAGTGGAGAAGGAGTGCAGGGAATGGGAGCCTTTGTTGTCATGCCAGGAATGACATCATTCACAGCGCAAAAACGAAGGCTCCAGAGGGCAAGTGCACTTCATGCATGCACATGGTAAATTTCCTCTGTGCACTCCCTCCCCAACCTCATACAGTTTTAATTCTTGGAATTTTATTAAGGATTTTGGTACTTTTTTGATACAGTATGTATACGGGTTTTTTTCCAGCTCTCTCTCTATGTAGTGTCCCTGTTTTATTTTATTATTTATTATTTTGATTTTTATTATCAAATAAAAATGATGATTATTTGATTATTGAATGAGACCCCTGATTATACTGTATCAGCCAATCCCAGGATTCCATCTCTTTATCACTCAGCAGTATGAAGAAGAAATGAAACCTTGGGTGGGCCACGCAGGTGAAGATGTGGTACTGTTCCAACATTAACAAGCACTAAGGAGTAGACTTCGTTTGCAGGTGTTCTCATTAAGTTCTATGGGGGAGAAAGAAATGGCTTACAACAGGCAAGCAACTCCCCCCCCCCCCCGGAACTTGCTCCCACAGGAGCAGGTTCAGTCCCACAATCTAAAAATGCTCCTAAGCATTCTCCCACTGAAGCGAATGACTGTCATGGATTCCTAGGAGGGAAAGATCATTGGTGTTCTTGGGGCCAGAGTTTGCAGTGGACAAAAAAAAAAACCCTTTGCAGGGTTTTTTTGCAAAAAAAAAAAACCCTTTGCAGGGTTTTTTTTGCAACCATTTGCAAAAATGGTTGACCAAACTTGCTTGTAATGACAGGAACAAAAAGAAATGAAAAAGGACACATCTATCCCTGCTATAATGTCCCTGAAACAAACAAACAAACAAACAAACAAACAAACAAACAAACAAACAAACAAACAAACAAACAAACAAACAAACAAACAAACAAACAAACAAACAAACAAACATTCTCTATCCTCAATCCACTTCCCATAAAAATGAGCATTTTATTAGTGCATTAAAAATGTCAAGTCTTTTTCATACAGTGCCTTTAGCACTGCTACTTTGCAGTTGTTTGGGTGCTGTCTGTAATTAGTACTAAAGTGTCATTGAAGAGACACTGAATACCCTATAGTGCAAATCTTTTGGGAAGTGGGTGGCACAACTTCCTGTTTCAAGTGATAGCTGGAATGCTTGCCTATAAGTAGATCTATTTGCATGTAATCATCCAAGTTTGCTCCAGCCTGCTGTTTTGAAACAGTACTTACCTGCAAGTATGTTTATTGACAAAAATGTTCTACATTTAAGAACTACACACATTTGCAAAGTGTTCTAAAAACATTAGGAATATCTTGGCACAATCATGGAGGGTAAAGAGCAATAAAAGAAGGAAAGTATGTGTTGCTGAGCCAGATGAAAAGGATGGAATGAAAACTCTCATAAGTGTTTCCGGATGATCCTTAGATCTTGCAGTGCATGGTGCACTTTAAGGGTTTGCCATCAAGATGGTGAATTTTTAAGAACTGTTCCTCTGAGGTAAAACTGAACAAGCAAATCAGTTGATGAAGGTCATCAGTTTAAACTCCTAGTTTAGATTTACCACCATCTTTTTCTAGACATAATAGTTGCTGTATCGGAAGCACCAACAATCCCCTGCAAACTGGACTGCTTGTGAAAGTCATAGGAATATTCCCCCCACCCCCCAAAACCCCCAAGGGCAAGGAACTCTAGTAACCTACTGCCATCACTTTTCACTCCTATAAAGAAAACAATGCTTTGAGCCAGTCAACCTGTGTGAACTTGGAAGGGGGAAGGGACACTCCCAGTTTTGTTCCATCAGTAATCAAGGGGATGGGTTCTGTACTTTGGATATACAGGCATAACGCATTAAGTATATGCATGGGTGAGCACTTTGCCTCCTAGTTCAAGAAAAATATGATTCCAGTAGGCTTGTGGAGGCTTTATACCTTTAGTCTAATTCCCTACATAGTTATCTCTTGCATGTAGGCAGTGCTGATGAGAGGGGGAGACTAGGGGTACAAAATTATGAGGTCTTGAAAGTCCAGGGAGCCTGGTAAGTTGCCACTGAAAGATAGTAGCAGCAGCCCTATTTTAATCAAGCATGACAGTGTTCTTCTGAATGTGAGGAGGATCTAGTGGTAGTTCAGAGAAACCCTCCATGTAGGAAATTTCATTATTATTCATTACCTCTTTATCCTATCTGAGAAGCTCAGTTGGGTATATACAATCTTTGTCCTAAGAAGTTTAAGTACACAAGTTTAGTTGCCACTAAACTTGTCAATTTAATTGAAAATTCACTTGGTTCAAAATGCAACCGCAAGGATGCTAACAAGTACTGATTCCAGGCAACATACCTTGTGCTTGTCCTGTTAAGTGAGCGAGATGACCTCAAGAGACAGGGCCTTTACGGTCATAGTACTTTGTTTTGTGTTAGATGTTATTGCAGCTATTTTATACTATTTTATTGCTGCTTTTATTGTATTGTGCTTTTTATCTTAATAAAACCTCAGGCACATACAGAGAGACTGATACTGTATTTACTAGAGATGGGTATGAACCGGGGAAAAAAATGAGCCGTGCAGTTCATGGTTCGTCGCATTTCACGAACCACGAACTTTTATGAATTTACCCCGGTTCCTGAACTGGTTCATTTGGTTCAAGAAAACATCACTTCTGGGGCAGCAGAAGGTCACTTCTGGGGCTACAGAAAGCCCATCCCCCTGTTGCCTAGGAAACTGATTGATCGTGCCGGGCTGTCTGCAGTGATGAACCAAAAAAATGAACCAAATGAACCAGCCTAAAAGGTTGTGGCGGTACATCAGAAATGGGCTCTGACGAAGCCCACCTCTAGTATTTACTCAAAAGGAAGATAATCCTGAATGTATTATGCCTCCCTCAAATGTTAAACACAAAAAATTTTTAATTATTGTACAAAACTGTAATGTGTATGCAAATTTAGATAATGCCCTCTTTTTTATGGCAGACTTGGGGGGAAGAAAACTAGTCTTTTTTGAGTAAATGTAGTATATTTACAATTGATGGTTGTAACAACCATCGTTCTCCGGCCGTGAAAGCCTTCGACAATATATTTACAATTAATAAACAAATAAATACATTACAGGATTTTAGGAACATATACCAATCCTTACAATATTAAGCTCATTCCCCACACAACTTTTCCCAGATGACCAGGTGCTTCCTTACATGTTAATGTATATATTTTACCTTAAATAATTAAAAATCCATTGTCAAATTGAATTTTAAAAAGAAAAGCAGATCAAGAATGATGCTCATTTACAGTTTAGGCCATCCAGTTAACTTCATTTCTTGGCAACTCGTTCCTTAAAACTCTAACAATTTTTTTCACTGTCTATCTTCATACCAAGTCACTGCACTGAACTGGTTTGATTTATACTGTTTTCTTTGCATATATTCTGGCCACATCACCACTGTCTGTCCACTATAGAAATCCTTGGTGTTTAAAGGCTTAAGAGATTTACAACAGGCTGGAGAATAAGCTATTGAAAGTCCAATTTACCCTTTCTCTGCACCTAAACACTGTGACCCAGTTACTCTCAGTTTATCACTGGGACTCCACCAGCCTCAAATTCTGTTCTAGACTTGAGAGGCTTTATGTTTGATTTCATTGGCTGTGAGTTTGTTGTTAGGCAACAACTGCAAGGCAAACTGCTTCCTACTCTAAAGAAACCCAAGACCCTCACCCAGTCATCATGGGTGTGACCTGGCTTTTGACAGTGCCCACAGTTCCTTAGACCAAGGATCTGTACTTCCTGTTACAATATCCAATGAAGTACTTTGCTAAGTATTCTTTTACATAGATTCTCCATCTATTAAGAGTTGATTAATGGCCATTCTTTATCTCTCTCCCACTGCCATCTGCCTTTCTTCCAATTTTGGATTGTTGAGTGATTAGTTTCACATAGGAACAGATGAGACAAACAGATGAGATGAACAAATGTTACAAATAGAATTGCCACCAAAATGTAGCCTAAAGAGAAATTGGAAGAAAATTTGGGGGTTCCTCCAGAGCAAAATATATATGAGATTTTGAAGGGAGGCCAAAAGAGTGTCTGTAAATGCTCACAAAATTTCCCCCTGGAGGTTCTTCTGACCATTGCTAATATGTATCCAAACTCTGACTAAAGCAAAATCTTTTTGAAGTGAATTTGTGGGTTCTTCCTCAGGCAGAACATCTGAGGATTAGCAAGGGGAGCAATAAAAATTCTGATAAAATGAGAAATTTCTCACATCCCTAATTAGAAAAGAACAAGGGAATTAAATACTGTGCTATCTGTGAGGTTTATAATCAGGAAGAGTGACATTTAAAACAAGATTAAAGTTTATGGGTACACAACTAAAATAAAGCCTCATAATTATAAATCTATTAAAAAAGGAGAAGCAAGAAAAATGTGGGTAGTAAAAAGGATATAACAGCAAAAAGAAAATGGAAAATGCTGGTATGATTCTTGTATTAAAAATATTCAAGCAACTGGTTTGTTACCATCCCCATGTGAGCACTAGCAAAAAGGAAAACTTTTAGATGTTTATAACCTCATGTGTACTATGGATACATATAGTAAGAACTCTTTAACATTCCTACTCCTACATGTAACAAACCTTTGGAGATGCTTGTTGGTGGAACTCATAGGGAAGGTATATAACATTTGAGAAGGGAAAAAGAGACCAGTATGGCTATACGTTTGCAAAGTTCTACCTCAGATGGTAAGGCATGGAATAGCGGAGGTAATTTTGGCCCAACTGCATGATACACTTCTACCATGTTTGTCCTCAGGTCCTGTCAAGAAGAAACGTGCTGGCAATTCAAGATTGCAAATTAGATTCTCAGACACAAGTGAGGCAGTTTGGATTGGGACTGCAGCATGCAGGAGGAGGGGCCTTAAGCCTTCCTCTCTGTGCTGTTTTCCCAGCTTCCCCCCCACCCCCCCCGCCCCGGGAGCTGCTATTTGCCATACTGGGGAAACGTACTGGCCCCATCAGTATCTGTACATTTTCCCAATGAGATAAATAACAGCCCCTGGAACTGTTTCAGGACAGGAAAGTGACATGGAGGAGAGGGATGATTAAGCCCCCTCTCCCTGCACGCCACAGCCCTGATCCAAAAAGACCTTCATGCATCTGAGAACCTAAGTTTAAATTGGGAACCCCCAGAGTATGTTTGCTTGACAGGACTGGGGATAGAACCAGGAATATATCTGGAGACAGTGTAGCATATAGTTAGACCCATTCGTGACAGTAATGATAAATGTGTACTAACACTTTAGACTGTACTAACAGTTTGCCTACTTGCCTGCCAGTTGCTGGCGACCAGCAGGAGGTTTCAAGCCACCCAATGATTGCCTGCCACTGGAAGGCACCCCAAGTAGATGTGTGTTTTCTGTGCTACCAGCAGATGCAATGATTGTATTAGAAGTGTGTGCAAGTGAGGAAGATCATCCCAGTAAGTACTGGGTCCCCCCCTCCTGCTGGAGGGTAGAAGGACCTGGCAATCCTAGTAACACTTCAAACTGCAGGTGGGGACTCTCAAGTCTGAATTGTCCTCCATAAAAAAGAATATTTTCACGTAGAAAATGGGGTGTTAAGTGAAAAGGTCAGAGAAAGGGTTCAGGCACAACCTTCTCCCGGTCATGCTTTCTTCACAGAATAAATATTTTTGGTGTGGTGAAGCACTCTGTCATGTGATTCCCAACCTGAAACTTGAAGCTCGGAGAGAAGTTTCCCTTGACAGCGGGAACTAGGCCTTTGTAGACCGATAGCTATTGGCACTAGTCGAATTAAATCATGAACAATTGGGACAGCTCAACATAAAAATAAATATCTGTAGAAGCTGTTCAATCTATGTTAAAGTTCAAGAGAATTTGGGGTGGGGGACATATGATAATTTGAGTTCTGTCATTTTGTTTTGTCTTCATTCTGCAACAGCATGTTCTACTGCAGTCTGAAGTTGAATTCTCAAGTTCTGAAGGATTCAGCTTGGAGACAGTTAATAGTTTTCCAGAGACCTGAAAGGCTTCATTTTTCACATTCATTCTGCTACCCTTATTTGCAGGTTTTGCAGGGTTGGTAGTGTTTTTAAAAAACTTACAACATCTGTTTCACTGGAGGGAACAGTAGGACAAGAGAAATGAGTCTGTGAAAACCAGGAAATGATTCCTCTACAGGCTGAACTAAAATACGGCAGTCGGATTTTCTGGGGCTTTTTCCATTGTCAATAGCACCTGCAGGGGAAGGGGAATGCAAATCAGATCAAGGCCTTAGTACTAGGGGACAGCTTTTTAAACATTTTCCCTGCCTCATTTTCCTGATTGAAACCACCCCAGAAAACTTCTGTTTTCCCCTTGGGGAAAACTTATAGGTATGATTTCTCCCACAGAGCAAAAAGCAGTGGAGAGGGGGCAATTTAAATCAAGAAAGTTAAAAAACCTCACCCAGTGCCGTGACCCCAGTATGATTCCTCTTGACCCACAGCTGCTACTAAAACTTTTTTTAAAATGTAGAAGACCCAGTCATGAATCTCTCATCATGTCTGCTCTGCCCCTACCTTGTCATCCTTGATTTCCTGGGAAGAAAAAGTGTATCTCCAGCCTTACCACCCCCCCTCCCCGCAAATGGTAATTTTGTGAGATTACTTCTGATCATTGACACAGTTGTATTATGGCAGGCTCCTGTGGTCAAAAGTACTCGTCTCTTTTTTTATCTTGTATTATTTGACATGCTGTTGTTTTGTTGCACATCATCTTGGCAGCTAGTCTCGCTAAAAAGACCCTAAGAAACCCATCTGTATAAAATTACATTAACCTGGGGGAATATGATCCTTATTCTTCACTAATGTGGATGATGATTTTTCTTTCTAGGGCAAGTAGATAGTGTTTACTCCTAGAATATATTCATGAATCCAGTGCCAACTGTTGGAATCTTATTAGCCATGGCCATCCAACATACCTTCAGAAGCCACAGTAAGAAGGGGAAATTTGTTTTCAAAGGTGGGAATATTGATTATCTTATTTCACTATTTTTACAGTTAATTATTAGTTGATATTCTTTCAGTTACAGAACTACAAAACGTCTGTTAAAGAACACTGGTTGTGAGAAAAAGTATGAATGTTAAGAAATTGTCTTTTAGTTGAGAAACACAACAGTGTGCTCTATTTTTCATTTGTTGCTCTTCTAATGTTTCACTCTATAAGGATTCTTTGCTTTAAAGAAAAAAAAACCCTTTTGTATGGGACTTCCTTTCCCTCCCCATTTTGGGAAATTCCACAAAGTATTGCGTGATCATACATGCGGACATCACCTACTTGCTGAGAAACATTTTGCTCCAGCAAAGAATGTTTAATAAATGTTAGATAAAAATGTTCCCAGGCTCTTTGATGCCGAGGTGTGCTTTTTTTTTAAAAGGAGGGTAGCTTAGAATATTTAATTTTGTTGCATTAGAGCAAGAGCTTTAAGGAGAAAACGCTAGGCATTTATTACCATAAATTATTTTAGAAATACCAGCTGCCAAGTGAAACTTACTTTAAAACTTTGTCAAGCATAGCTTATCTTTTCTTAAAAATTGTAAAACATCTTAAGGGAGAGATTAATTGGTCCAGAATCACAGTTGTCCTGGTGAAACCAACAACACCCCCAGAGCTCTTCCAAGAGTGGTCAGCCTGACTTGCCAAGTGATGAGCTGATCCCAAAAGACAAAAACAAGAACAGCAACATAATTTGGCAGAGCTTTTATCAGTTTTTCTTTTTCTTACTCACAGTTCGGTGGAGTTCTTGGGGATGTCCCGCGGCACATAGGTCACCTTGCTTTCCTGGCAGATGAATGCAGCCCGGTCTGAGCACCAGCAGATGGGATGCTGGCAACCTGAGCAAACCTCCAGGAGAAGCAGCAGGCTGAAGCAAAACAGAGGCATGGCTGTCTACATGGTCTTCTTCCTCAGTCACAGAAAGAAAACCTCCTACTGTATTGGGATGGACTTCCCACTATCACTCCCTTCACTGAAGACCCGCCTTGAAGGGCAGTGGTGAGTCACGTGATAACTAGGGAAAGATTTTGCAGGATGGCCTGCTCTCCATATGAGTGGTGAGGAGGGTGTAGTGATGATGATGATACCTATGTTGAAGAGTTAATTACCATATGGAGAGCTGCTTGGAGGTCCCTTAAATCTGCTGGGAGAACTTTTTCCTAATCCTGGTTTTATGGAGAACTAGCTATGGATAGAACTCAATTCACTGTGTATGCTTTCATGCTGACTTTCAGACTGCATTCTTGGATTTGATTTTGGATTTCAGCTCGCTTTCTCTAATTAGATGCTGTGCGATGTTTTCTTTAGACCTCTGGCCCTAGCCAAAACATGCACTTGTCCTGTTCTGGGCTGTGTGGGGGTTGGATTAGTCCAATTTCTGAGACCTCATTCACACAGTCTGTCTTCTGCTGTTGGTGCATGTTAAGTATTGGCTTCACACAAAGAATACATGAGGTTTTGACTAACTTTACTGGAGTCCAAAAGTTTAGATTGTAAGTACAACGAGACTATTTACATACAGCCAGGCCTAGTGTACAATAACAGCAACCACCAAATTAGAACTTCTTGAGCAGAGGAGAGGAACAGAAAGTATGTCTTAAAGGTACAGTAACACTATTCACAGAACTGATTAATACAGTGCACATCTTATATATTACTAGGCAAGCTCACTGAAAAATGCCCCAGTTTGCAGAAAATTCTGAAATCTAAAAAAACCCCAAATAATAAAAAAGAGCACCTGTAGCGTTAACTGGATGACTTCAATAGCTGTTGCTAGGAAATCATAACAGTTTAAAAAGGATTTCAGTCTTGGTTTCTAAAAGTAATAGACATGGGAGGGGCAGGTCCCGTTCCAGCACTGTTTTGGCCTTTGAGGTAGGACTCATTGGGGCCAGGCCCAGAAGCAACCGTTGTTCAATTTGATACTGCATGATTTGCATGCCTAGCTGCTTGCTGCTGTTCAATAGCAACCTCCCCACCAAACAGTGTAGTGTAGTGGTTAGTGTTTCAGATTAGGAACTGGGAGACCAAGGTTTGAATCACAATTGTACTGTGGAAGTTCACTTTGTGACTTTGATCCAGTCACACATTCTCAGCCTAACCTACTTCCCAGGTTTGTTGTGAGGATAATATGGGGGCAAGGAGAATGATGTAAGCTGCTTTGGGTCCCCATTGTGGAGAAAGGCAGCATATAAATGAAGTAAATGAATAAATATAGGTGAAGATAGGAGGTAGATGAAAGGTATGTTGTTTAGTGGGTTTGAAGGAAAAAAGGATATAGGGAAAAGTGAGCATATGGAGGTTGCCAGAAGGAAAGAAAGAGGAAACAGTAAGAGGAAGGGGATACAGAGAAAAGTGAAGTACCCCTGTTAAATCTTTGCAGATCCCCACTTGTATGTAAAGAAAAGAAAATGCAGCCCCCCCCCCCCAATCAGGTTTCTGAAAAGTAAGACAACAGAAATTCAGTTTTCAATGTCTCATCTGATGGCTATGCTTGATTTACAGTCACAAACCTTTATTTTTGTTACACAATTCATAGGATTTTGGACTAACACATTTACAGCATCAGCATGGAAGGAAGAATCATAGAATCATAGAGTTGGAAGGGACCTCCAGGATCATCTAGTCCAACACCCTGCACAGTGCAGGAAATTCACAACTATCCCCCCACACCTCCAGTGACCCCCTGCTCCATGCCCAGAAGATGGCAAAACAGCATCAGGATCCCTAACCAACCTGGCCTGGGGAAAATTGCTTCATGACCCCAAAGTGGTGATCGGCATTACCCTGGGCATGTAAGAAGGGGCATGAGAACTAAGCACTGATGTAAGCCTTCCTGCCCTCCCTCTCATAATCTGTCTAGGTTCACAGAATCAGCATTGCTGTCAGATGGCCATCTAGACACTGTTTAAAAACCTCCAAAGAAGGAGAGCCCACATCCTCCCAAGGAAGCCTGTTCCACTGAGGGACCACTCTAACTGTCAGGAAGTTCTTCCTAATGTCTAGCTGAAAACTCTTTTGATTTAATTTCAGCTCATTGGTTCTGGTCCGACCTTCTGGGGCAATGGAAAACAGCTCTGCACCATCCTCTATATGACGGTTCCTTAAGTACTTGAACATGTTTATCATATCACCTCTCAGTTGTCTCCTCTCCAGGCTAAACATACCGAGCTCCTTCAAGGACTTGGTCTCCAGAACCCCTCACCAGCTTCGTTGTCGTCCTCTGGTCATGTTCCAGCTTGGCAGCAGGATCCAGTCACAATTCAAAGCAGGCCAGGAGAGGAAGCCAACAGCCAGTAGCAGCAAGCAGGCAGTGTCTCTGAATCTCCAGGCCAGAGAAATTGGAGGCTGACTGAAAGTCTCTACACAAGACATCTTACACAGGGACGCTCAAGTAGCTTACTTTCTGTGTGGTCTTATATTCAAGAGTACTCTGTCTCCCTAGCAGTGCATGTGTATCCAAAATGGGAGAATAAGTGTAAGATCTTTCACATGAGCGTTCCCGTGTAAGATGTCTTGTGTGGAGAGTAGAGATGGGCACAAACCGAAAAAAACTGAACCATGTGGTTCGTAGTTCATCAAATTTCATGAACCACGAACTTTCATGAACCTGCCCCCAGTTCACAAACCGGTTCATTTGGTTCCTGAAAACGTCACATCCGGATCAGAAAATCGTCACTTCCGGGTCAGCAGAATGACACTTCCAGGTCAGCAGAAGGTTTGCAGGAAGTCCATCCCCTGTTGCCTAGGAAACTGATTGATCAGCACCAGGCTGTCTGCGGTGATGAACCAAAAATGAACCAAATGAACCAGCCTAAAGTTTGTGGTGGTTCGTCAGAAATGGGATCTGATGAACCGCTGGTTTGCAAACCACGAACCGACCTGGTTCGTCATGAATTTTGGTTCATGCCCATCTCTAGTGGAGAGACTACGGCAAGCCTCCTAATTTAACTCCTTGAAGCAGTTTTAAAAAGGCACTCTCCTTCTTGAGAATCCCATTGGTCAGAGAAGGAGAGCTGCTGCAAGAATTGCACCACATTCCCCCTTCCCTTCCCTCTTCCTCCTCCCCCTTCTGCCTCCTGCCTCTCACTCCCTCTCCCTTCTCCCCCCTCCCATCTGGTAAAAAAGGTGGGAAACAGTGTTTCTTAGCAAAGGAACAGCAAGGAACAGCGCTAACGTGCTTCCTGAATTTTACTGAATAAATTCAGTAAACTTAAATTTGGTATTACTGTATTCATTCAGTAATACAGATTTAAGTTCGGTAACAATAAATTTTACCGAATCAGGTAACATTTGGTAATTTTTACCAAATACCGAACTCAATTTGCACATTCCTAGTTACCACTTTTTAAATGAATATATGAAGATGCCTTGAATGGAATTTGGTCCTCTTAGCCCAATGCTCACTATTCTACCTGGCAGTAGTTCTCCAGGACCGGGGTCCATGGTCTTTCCTAGACCTGCTACTTCATATCCTTTTCCTTTCCTCACAGGTCACTGAAGTTCCTGGGGATGCAGCATGGCACAGAGGCTTCCTTAGTTTCCTGATACCAATTAGGAGAGTATCACGAGACGGTACAGTTAACAAGGGAGATTCATGAAAGCTAACTAACGCCACAAAAAGATCATACACAAAAGGTATACAGCAAAATCATTAAATGTAATTTATCAGACATGATTACTTGAGTTATACTTTACAACCAGACAAGCAGCAGACAAAGTGCTTCTCCCCACTGGGAGCATGAAAGAAGTTCGCTGTTGGGACTACCCAAGTCTCCTGTATGCTGTCTGGGTAGGTAAGCCTACTCCTATGCACCCAACCCCAGGGGGTACTACACAGTATCAGAAGTGGGAGGTTACAGAGGCCCTTCTGATTTGGATCCTGCATTGAATGGAAAGAATGGAGGAGTTTAAGTCCACCTCTGAAGCAAGCTTCACTGGGAATTTAGGGGAAAACTGGAGAAAATGGGAGCAGGAATTAAAACTATACCTTCAACTTGCAAAAGCTGAGGATTAGTCAGAAGATTATAAAATTGTAATGTTGCACAGCCACTCCTTCCCTGCCCTAAACTCCACCCTCACCTGTTTCTGCCCCCAAATCTCGAGGAATTTTGCTACCCAGAGTTGGTAACAATAGTAGCTAGTACAAATCTTTCAGCACAGGGTAGGGTTGCCAAAGCCAGGTTGGAAAATTCCGGGATATTTGGGAGTGGATTCTATGGAGGACAGGATTTAGGGAGAGGATGTACTTCAGCAGGTTATAAAGCCAGAGTCCACCCTCCAAAGCAGCCATATTCTTCAGGGGAACTTATCTCTGTAGTCTGGGGATCAATTGTAATTCTGGGAGATTTCCAGGCCCTACCTGGAGGTTGGCAGCTTTAGCACGAGGATGCTATGGGGAGAGACCATGGCTTGGTGGCCAGGCATCTGGTTGGCACTTCAGATGGCAAGTTACAGCTCCCATGATGGAAATTTCCAGAGCAACAATCCCTGCACATAGAAAGCCATTTATCTGAATTAGGCCCCAGGAAGCTGTTTTCTGAAGAGTATCTTTTGTTTGGGAAAGAAAGCTTCCAAACCATGCAGGATGGAAAGTGCCTCATAAATATCCTTTGTGATAATACCATTTGCCTGTCATGGTAGAACTTGCCAAGCTTTTCAGTAGGATGAATAAACAAACAAGCAGGCACAAAGAAGTCTCCCTCTGACCCAAAAGCAGACAAATATTCCTGCTGAATAAGTATAATTTCTTCTGTACTTGTTGTGTTGCTTGGGTGCTAAAAAATTGCTGTATAGTTTAGACTTGATATCAAACAATATTTAAGGGAACATCGAGCTGGGCAGAGACAATGGGCTGCTCTATAACAGCCAGATGCAATTGAAACCCAGAGACATTATAAGCAAGATGACCTTTAGATCTATGCACTGGGACAAAGATCTAAAGATATTTAAGGACTATTTGAAAACATTTGCTGTAATATTTTTTTTCTATGGAGGGTGGGGTGGCCAGCTTCATTTCTGGAACTCTTCTAGTTAAACTCAATTTCAGGTGGCCAAAGCAGACCTTCTCTAATTAGGGTTGCCAGGTACCCACTGGTGGTGGTCAAACTCCCAGTGGTTTGCCCCTCTGCCTGCTGGTTGCTGGTGATTGGTGGGAGGAGGCAAGCCACTTGGCAACCTGGGCAAACAGGCGCACACACCTCTGCTCTTGGCTGTGATGATATCACTTCCAGAAGTGATGTCATTGCCTGGGTGGCCAGGAGCATGCACATGCTTCACACCAGGGCCGATTCCTTAAGACTTGGCCCCAAATGCATAAAGATTACAATGGTGAATACTGCACCCCCTGCACCCCCCCTTCCAATGTCCCGCCAGTTGCCAGGGAGAACTGGCAAACCTATCTCTAATAGCTTTCCCCCCCATAGATGAAATTAGTACCAGAAAATTGCTTCTTTGGGGGTAAACTTGAGCAAGGCTCATTTGACTGAATGTTAAAGAGAAAAAGTCAAAGTGAACTATTGTGTACTTGTATGATGCTGAAGCAAGGCAATGGATCAACGCACTAAAAAAAGAACTGCTCCATTTCCAAAGTGGGCAAGAGGGTGTACCTTGCTTCACCAGCTCATGATATGCAAAAGCAGACAATATATCTATCTGTAACCTGCTGCTCTCTTTGCATTTAGACAGTCAGCTTAGATGATAGATTAAGGCACATAGAAATGATCAAGCCATATATTGTCCAAAAGGCTAGGGGGACACTGTGGGCTCCTCTCCTAGGGGGTTCACTAGGCACTGGCCTTGCTAGGATTTATCCTTGCTTGTATTCAATGCTCAACTGTAATTTCTTACATTTGTGTTTTAACTGTTTAGATGCTTAAGGCAGCATGGGATTAAAACGTGAAAAATAATTAAATATCAACCAATAAAAAGAGAAAATACAAATAAACTCAAAATGCTGACATATTCATTCATTTGTTCATTCATTCGTTTAACATCTGCATTTCTCTCTGAGACTCAAGATAGATTACAATATTTAAAGGCAATGCAATAGAAACAGAGCAATAAAATCATATTGCTTTGTTTACCGTGTCTTGTAGTGTTTTTACAAAATTAGAAAACAATGCAATAAAAATGGGATATGACATGACATAAACAATGCAAAAACTGTATTATAGAAGTTAAAAAACAATGCAGTAAGAACAGGCTATTACATACAACAAACAGCATAATAGTCTACAGCCTTATTCTCCTTGTAATAACACTTCTGAACTATTTCATTTTACTACAGTCCTAATCACATTATAAAAACGTCCTCCTGATTAATTCCATTGCCGAATGAAATAGTGTGGAAGACCATTCCACGAAGTAGGAGCCACAACAGAGAATGCTCTGGTATGGGAACTCCTGGTCATACCCATTTGCAAGGTGGTGCTTGCAGAATAATTTGTTCAGATCAGCACAGTTGCCACAGCAGGATATATTGGGAGAGACGATCATTTAGCTATGTGAGACCTAGGTTCTAGGCCCTGAAGCACTTTGTAGGTGATAGGCAGTACCGTGAACAAAACCCAGAAACTAATCATTATCCAAGGAGGTAACTGCAGAATAGGTTTAATATGCATGCTCCAATTGGCTCATGAGACCAATTGATCCATAGTATTCTGTACCAAGTGGAATTTCCTGGTAGTCTTCAAGGGCAGAACCATGCATTACATCAATCTAGCCTCAGGGTTAGTGTAGCATGGATCTACATGGCCAGATCAGGGGGGTCAAGGAAGGGAGCCATCTTCCAGGCTAAATTAAGATGGAAGTAAGCATTTTTTGCAGTTGCATTAACTTGCTTCTCTGGCAATAAAGCAGGATCGAGTATAACACAGTGTACTACTTGGACTGTTAACTGAGACAGTGGAGGGTCAGCTTAGCCCCATCTAATGTGGGAAGCAAAGTCCCTCCAAGACCTCTGCCTTCCCAAAGGGCATCACCTCCATCTTGTCAGGATTCAGTTTCAGCATGTTCATCTTTAGCCATGTAACCATAGTAGCTAGGCACTCCAAATTAAGCCTCTCCCAAGCACATCTCTTGGTACTTACTTTTACCTCCAAACTTCTCAACAAGATGGCATGATACGTCTTCATTTGGTGCCCAAAGATTACCAAGCTTAGTGTGAGGCAAACAGGTAAGGGAGTGTATTTCACAACTAGGTGCCAAAACAGAAAATGCCCTTTCCTTTGTTAATCTCACCTCTAGTAATACATGGCCTCAGGTAGATTTTAAAGGATGGTCTGGCATGCACTTAGGTGTTGCTTTCACCATCTTGGCCCCCAGCCAATTAGCGCTTTAAAGGTCATAACTGGCACTTTGAGTCCGGGTATTCTGGACCTTTTTCAAAGGGTCTCCTATGTAGATCACATTGTGAATGTGCTCATAGCATGAATAATCATGCCCAAAATAGTTTCAGGTGAGTAACCATGCTGGTCTGTAGTAGAAGAGCAAGATTCGGGTCCAGTAGCACTTTAGAGACTAACTAGATTTCCAGGGCATGAATGTTCAAGAGTCAGTGCTCCCTTCATCCGACACGGCATGCCCAAAATGTTCTTTTCAAAGAATGGCTAAGCTGGTAAAAGGTATTATGTTTCAGCAAAGAAATTAGTGGTTCCATCTGCAGACTTGTATCTAATAATGCCTCCCAAACTGCAAATACATGAAGATGCATGTGCCCCGCAGCATAAATCTCAAAAGCCTAGCTTTTTATGCAGTCTTTCTCAAGTGGTATTTGCCCATTTGTCAGCAGCAGGGAGGCACTATTTAATACCAAAATAAAATAGCCATCATAACTAGGGGAAGCTGGCGGGGGGGGGGGGGGACCCAGACATGGGATTGATTTTGCTGAGCTGCCTGCTTGTCTTTCAGAACTGCATTTCAATACTAGACATGGTGAGAAATGTACATTCTGGTTCATATTTATGGTCTATAGACAGACTAAATGGATATAATGAGCAGGATCTCAACTGTTGGTTATGTTCCAAGGCAGCATACTTCTCAATACCAAATGCAGGGAAGAGCAGTGTGGAAAGATTACTCCCTTCCTGAGTGGCCACTGTTCGGCGCGGGGGGGTGGGAGGCAGGAAAAGTGCTGCAGCGTTGTACCTTCATCTGATCCAGCTAGTTTCCTTCTTATATTTGTATGTTCTTATTACAGCTAGTATTTCCAGCTGGCTAGTTTCAAGTTATTGTCACCATCCTACAATTCAGCGGTCCCAAACCATTTTAAGCCTGTAGGCACCTTTTGAATTTTGAGAGGGGATAGTGAGTAGACATGGGCACGAACAGCATTACGAACGGAAAAAACCCACGAACAGCCCGTTAGTCTGTTCGCGAATAAGCAGTTTGTGAGGCCCATTCTAAACAAACAAGTGGTCCAGTTCTGAAAAACACCAGGCTAACAAAACACTCTATACTTGACAATAGCCCTGCAGAGAAGATTAGCACATCAAGCACCAATCCATATGCAAAAGAACCTCCTCAGGATACAGTGAAGCCTCCCGCCATTAGCATTCCACACCCTGGGAAACTCTTACAGGATGACTCAGCTCAACCCCACCCCTCCTGAGTAGATACAAATGACCTGCCAACATCTTTTCCACACTGTGACACTAAGAGATCTCTGTCTTTTGGTGCTACACCTCTGAAGATGCCAGCCACAGCTGCTGGCGAAACGTCAGGAACTACAATGCCAAGACCACGGCAATACAGCCCGGAAAACCCACAACAACCAAACAAGTGGTTGTTGCAAGCCTCGTTCGTTGCCTTCATCAGCCGTTTGTCAAGCCAGACAGTCTGGTGCCTTTCAATCAATTCCCCTGGCAACAGAGGAAGAGACTGAACTCTGTCTGAACTCCTTCTGGCTTTCCTTCTGGCTTTAACCCTTCAAAGTACCTCCAGCAGAGAGTCCTGTTTTTGCCACTGTGAAGAGAAATGACAGTAAAGGGGGGGACCCATGGATCATGCCTTTCCCGGGGTGCAATCTCTCTGAAACTTGGGGGGTCTTCAGAGGACAGTGAGGACTATGTCCCCTGCAAATTTGGTGGGTATTGAACATTGGGAAGGTCAGTTTGTAACCCCTCAAAGTAGCTGCCTTCCAACAGGCAGTCCCGTTTTTGCCACTGTGAAGAGAAAATGACAGCAAAGGGGGGGACCCATGGATCATGCCTTTCCCGGGGTGCAATCTCTCTGAAACTTGGGGGTTCTTTGGGGGACAGTGAGGACTATGTCCCCTGCAAATTTGGTGGGTATTGGACATTGGGAAGGTCAGTTTGTGGGGTGTTTAAAGGGCCCTGCCCCTTTCACATGGCAGGAAAGGGCCCTTTAAACTATCTGCAGGCAGGTGGCTGATAGTTTAAGGGGATCTTTAAAGGGCCATGAACAACAAACATGTTTGTGAACAGGGTCATGTTCGTTACTGTTTGTTGTGCGTGGATGGCAACGAACAACAAACAGCTTGTTCGGGTTTCTTTCCTGTTCGTGCCCATGTCTAATAGTGAGTACCACAACAAAATGGCTTTCATAGGATGTAGAGCTAATCCCCAAATGGCCTCAATAGGAGGTGAAGCCAAACACACAATACTGCTATCTTTGCTTTGCCAAAGAATCACAGAAAAGGAATAAGTGGAAACAAAGGAAACCTTCGGGCAGGGGAGAAAGGGGGATAAAAAGGAAATGCTGAAGGCCAGGCACTTACCAGTCCTTCTGATCTTCCAGTGGCTAGAACTGCTATTGCAGCCATGGAAAACCTTTTCATTTGAATGAGGGCAGTCAGTAACAAGTCCTGCTTTACAATGCCCCCACCCACTTTCTGAAAAGTTTGGTGGGCACCAGTGGAAGTACTGGTGGGAGCCATGGAACTCTGCTACACATCATGGCTCAGACTGGGAGTTGCCTCCCCTAACATATAACATGGGTGGCAGCATTGAAGTCACTTCCAGTCTTGTCCATGAGTGGTCTATGTGGCTTTTCCTCCATGTTGGCTCCCCCAGCCTTCAGTACTATCTTTTCAAAGCTCACAGTTGGCTGCTTGGGGAAAATGGAGGCAGTAAACCTCCACTTCTGCTGAGTTCTTATGTTGGTGCTGCATAGAATATAGCCCTTTGGGTTAAATCCTATGGATCCATTCCTTCCCCTGATGCAAGAAGCCTTCCTCTGACTCATGAGCATCAGGAAAAGACTCCTTATAGTGGAGGAAGGCTAAATGGATCTGCAGGGTTCAGCCTGTGTGTTCACGCTTCAGAGCGACCCTTCAGAATGGGTTCAGGCAACGTATTTTTCTACCACTGCAGGTCTCTATTGATCAACGTCTTCACAGGAATATTAGTGATCTGCCTCACAGGATTGCTCAGAGGATAATGACTGCAAAGCAGTTTGAAAGATGCTGTAAAGAATAAATATACTGCAGAGGAAATCTGGGAAGGAAGCCAGAAGAGAACATGCTCGAGTCGTCCCTTGGCAGAAAATTTTTTGAGAGACACCTGTGCTCTGCTTGTCACACCTTTCTCTGGACTCGCCTGCTGTATCTAGTGACAGACGGCAACAGGTATTAGACTTTTGGAGTGTGAGGCACAAAATTCCCGCCTGTGCTGTTGCAAAAATTTCTCCACATAGGCAGCTGAACTGCAGCAAACCCAAGAGAAACAAAGCAATATATGCAAGGCCCCTGGGCCGTGTAGTCTGTGGGATGCCTGGGGGTTGATCTATGCAGTTGCACTGGGTAAGAGGGAAGGCTGGTTCGTAGGATTATAGGAAATTGCCTGAAGAAGTGAGCTGTGACTCACAAAAGCTCAAACCCTACCACAAATTTTGTTAGTCTTATAGGTGCTACTGAACTCTTGCTCTTTTCTACTGCCTTATACTTAGACTCCTGTCTCTTGGGCAGAGATATTCTATGTCCTACCACCTGAAATCATTTCAACTGGCAGTGCCAGGGCTGAAGTAAATGCAGATCTTCTTTGTCACTGTACAGGGGCACTCGAGAAACCAAATTGAGAATGTGCCATGTGCATCCATATCAAGTCCCATTGCTCAGAAACTATTTCTATACATGACAACTTTCCTTTGTGCCATCCTAGGCTCATGTAGCTGCCATGACATACCCGAGCACACTTGCATGTGCTGCTCCAACTTTTCTAGCACTGCCTCCTCTAGCAATGGCTCTCCGTGGTCTCAGACAGGAGTCTTTCCTGTCCAGCAGCCTAAGATCCTTTCAGTTGGATATCGTGGGAATTAATATGGGACCTTCTGCATCGCAAAGCATGTGCTCCACCACTAAGCCATGGCCCTCAGCACTGTTCATTTCAGCACAGAGGAGAACTCTTGTAGAGCACGCCCTTGGTGCCTTTGACTGGATTCCTGTACAGCTGAAGCCTTGTTCATTCTAGCCACCTCTCTCCCCCTGCTAATTTTCAAGTTACCCTACAATGCACAAAACTCCAGCATATCCCCTCACTTATTGACCCCGCGCTGCTTTGGGGGAAGCCAGCCTGGCATGAAAGAAGGGTAAAGCTCAGTGCTGACAAAAACATGAAAGGCAAAGAACAGCCTTCCAGGAAATGCATTTATCCTGACACTTTAATGAAATAAATAGAGAGATAAAATGACAAATTAACATTTGTTAAACTCTCCCAAAAAAGATGCAAATGAGAAACTAATCCCCAAAGTAGACTGATGAAAAAGAAGGAAAATATGAAAGCATTGTGCAATTACAGAAGGTTATTAATATTGATAGAAGACAGAGAAAATGGCCTAATTACTTGGCAAGTATTAAAAGATGCTGCTGATGTGGGGTGAAGTGGGAAACCTGAGAGTTTCTTCAATCGAGAAATAGGAGTACAAAGACAGAGCCCAGAGAGTTGCTGTGTGACTCTTCCACAGTGAGGCACTAAGTGGGTTTTGTGTGGCTCTGCAGGGTCAGGAAATTGGCAAGATTAAATGAAGGCATAACAGGGGAAGCAGTCAAACGGCATAGGGTAGAACGAAGTCCTGGCCAGATACAAGGCAGCATCGGGTCCAGCAACAGCAGGACAGTCAGGGGCAAGGGAGGCAAAACTAACAAGGCAGGGAAATTACAGAGGGGTAGCTGTGTTAGTCTGGCAGCATGCCATAACTTGAAAGACAAACACATTTAATGTGGCATAAACTTTTTACAAGGCAGAGACCATCAGGTGCAAAAAGTGCCACTTAGTGGGCAAAAGTACACATGCACAGAGGGAGAGAGGGAGAGAAAGGGTTGAAAGGGGAGTTATTACGAAGAGAAGGGGGATGCCAGACCATCTTCCTTGGCTCATGCCTTCACAGTTCCCCATGCTCCCAGCAGGCTCCTCTCCCAGCCTCTGTGCCTGCTGCCTCTGCAGTAGTAACTCCAAACAAAACAAAAAAGAAAGTGCACCAAAATGGACACGATACAATTCATATATACGTGAACAATATCATATAGTGTATTAAATGTCAATATTCAATTAAGACACGAGTGATTTTGCACAATGATGAAAAGATATTGATACAAAAATTAATTATGGAGTCCCATAAGTCTATGGCATATGGCATTTAACAAGCCGTCAGCATATGGACAATGAAGCGAAGCAATCACGATGTCAGGCTGGATACAAGACAACGCTGAATAAGGGTAGTTGGATGGGCAATGAGCAACCGCCGGCAATTCCATCGATCCTACTCATGCTACGCAGCAATAATCAGTATGTATCACATATATGTGATCGACGGAATTGAAATAAAATTTGGCCTGAGGAAAGATTACATACAATCTGAAAAGAGCGAAGAGGGAAGTGGCCGGCGGTTGCTCGTTGCCCATCCAACTACCCTTATTCAGCGTTGTCTTGTATCCAGCCTGACATCGTGATTGCTTCGCTTCATTGTCCATATGCTGACGGCTTGTTAAATGCCATATGCCATAGACTTATGGGACTCCATAATTAATTTTTGTATCGATATCTTTTCATCATTGTGCAAAATCACTCGTGTCTTAATTGAATATTGACATTTAATACACTACATGATATTGTTCACGTATATATGAATTGTATCGTGTCCATTTTGGTGCACTTTCTTTTTTGTTTTGTTTAGAGTTGCTAATTCTGAGGAAGTGGGTTTTCCCTTTTTTTCGTGTTGCCTCTGCAGTAGTGGCAGAGCAGCAGAGATTGAGAGGGCAGCAGCGTGAAGTGGAGGCAAGCTCTGGGCTGTGGCAGGAGAACAGCATGAGGATAGCAGGGGACAGGAGGCAAAAGGTAGAGTGGATTTCCATCCTGCCTCTTCCCCTGCCCAAGCTCCAAAAGAGCCTTTCAAGCTGCAGCTGACCACCTTTTAAACTCCATGGCTTGTCAGTCAAACCTCACCCCCGCCCCTTGCTTCAGTTTGGGTTACTCTGGTTTGCAATTGGGATTCTCTGACTTGACATTCATTCCTTTGCTTTTGTTGGGCTTTATTGACTCAGCTTGCATTAGGAGTTGGAACTGCATTGGGACTGACTTTCTGCCAGGGCTTGCTTAAGGCTCTTTTGGCCTGGAAAACCTTGAGAATGTTTTCCCGGGGGTCCAATCTTCCTGAAATTTGGGAACTAGATTGTCCAGTTCTGCCAAAGCGATGGGATATGGCTTTAAGCCTTATACCTGTTGTTTCTATGCATCTTAAGCTGCTACATATTCAGCAGAAAATCATGTTTAGGTTATATTGGACACCACAGCACATTTTATTAAAAGATTAAGTATATCTGAGTGGACCTGCTTAGGACTGTTCCTTAATATTGTATGCTGTGTTTATACTCTGGTTTTTAATGGCTGGATTTTTATTAGTCTGATAATTTTTAACAATTTGTATGGTGTTTTATAATTGTATCTTTTTTTTGTATGCCATTGCAAGCAGGTTCTGTAGAGAGAAGAACTTTTCTGAATCAATAAATATTTGTTTAGTATTTAGATTTTGGTATTAAAAATGAACTTCCGTAACAATGCACATTTTTGTAGTATGCACATGTAGGAAGATGAAAATTTAATGATCACAAATAGGGTTTGATGATTCCCCCAAATGTGTGTGAATTTTGAATACAATAATTTCAGATTTAGGTGAAATTTTTTCAATGCCACATGCTGATTAGTTTTTCTAATTAAAACTAGCTCTTGCGATTTTCTTTTCATTTACATTAATTATCTTAAAATTAATAATCTTTTTAAAAACAATGGTATTTTATTCAAGGCAATTCCTCCTAATACTAAAAGTGTAAAAATACACACAGTATAATTTTAAAAGTCTTTGCAATAGATTCAAAGAGCAGCAAGTGGATGTCACGTTGTGGAAGGAATCCTTCTCGTTTTCAGCAGTCCCTTGAACCACTCGAAAAGAGAGTAAGGGGATCCTCAAGGACAGAGTAGAAGGCAGAATGAGGAGGGGGGATTTTAACTCTAGGGAGAAATTAAGGCTTCTAATCTCCAAGTGGCACCTGGAGATCTCCCAGAATTTCTTTAGAAGACCTGATCTCTGTAGTCTGAAGATCAATTTAGGAGATAGATTCTATGGCCTTATACCCTGCTGAGGTCCCTCCCTTCCCTAAATTCAGCCATCCCCAGGATCCACCACCGCATCTCAAGGAATTTCCCAATCTGAAGTTGACAAGTGCATCGCTAGGAGAAATCCATAGCATTAGCACACCCTCCCTTTCATGGCCAGAAGTGCTGCGTACAGGCTGAAGGACACCCTTGAGTTGGATCTAACCACATCCAGAATACATACACAGAGCACAGGGCTGGGTAGCCCAATAATAGAGCAAAATGTCTCCTGGTGCAAAATGGATGTCTTGCCCAAAAGAACAATAATGTAATGGCTGTCTCCGGAAGAAACAATACTTTGGGAAAGGTTTGACTGAGCATATCTGGGAGGAACTATAGATGAGAAAAATGCTTGACGTCCTGCGACTGCCAGAAAGGAGGGGCTATCAGGTCATTGAATAGCCCAGATTAAGAAGGAAGGGTGAAAAAGGTATAGAAGGAATCCTGGAAGACCTCATTTGTTTAACTTAAGTGCTTCTCCAGGGACAACTAGTCAGCCTGACATAACTTTTGATCATTTTCCAACTCCAGCCAGGGCTGGCATTTGTCCTGCCTGGCTAGGCAGTGCCATGTGCTTAAGGCACATGAGGAAGGAGCTTATGATATTTCATATTCATAAGCTGCCCTTTAAATAAGGAGAAAGGATAGGGCTGCTAACACTGAGAACTGTATCTTATAAAAGCTGGTGGATTTTCCTCTTTTTTCTTTGCAATGCATCCTTTCTCTCTTGCAGTTTAAACCCATTGTTTTGAGTCCTATCCTCTGTTGCCAACAGAAACAGCTCCTTTCCCTTCCCTAAGTGACAGCCTTTTAAATACTTAAAGAGAGCAATCATGTCTCCTCTCAACCTGCTCTTCTCCAAACTGAATATTCTCAAGTCCTCCAGTCTTTCCTTGCAGGGCTTGGTCTCCAGGCCCCTGATCATCCTGGTTGCTCTCCTCTGCACCTGTTCCAATTTGTCCATGTCCTTTATGAAGTGAGGCCTCCATAACTGCACACAATGCTCCAGGTGGGTCCTGACCAACGCGGTATATAGTAGGTCAATGACATTCTGTGACTGGGATATTACGCCTTTGTTGATACCCTCCAAGATTGCATTAGCCCTTTTTGCCACTGCATCATGCTGACTGCTCATATTTAGCTTCCCATTCACCCATACTGATACCATTCACACACACTGCTGCCCAGAATTGTATCCCTCATCCAGTATGCATGCTTTGCATTTTTGTTACCCAGGTGGAGAACCCAACACTTATCTGTGTTAAATTGTATCTTATTCAAATCCACCCACTTTTCAAGAGTGTTCAGATCTCATTGAATTCTATATCTTCAAGGGTGTTTGGCACTTCTCCCAGTTTGCTGTCATCTGCAAATTTAATCCCTTCATACCCTTGTGCAGATCATTTATTAAAAAATATCATTAAAAATATTGAAAAGTACCTAGCCCAAAACCAAGCCCTGGGACTTGTTTCCAAGTAAACAAACAGAGGACTGGGAATAAAGTTTGTTAAACAGTTTCCCAAAGGAGTCTAGATGCATGCTCTTTGTTTACACTCTCTGCCTTCACTTGCAACATAGCCTATGATGTCTAAAAATATATCTCCTCTGTACTTGACCTCGCACTGCTTAAGACAAACCATATCTGCATGAGAAAAAAATGCTCCTAATGAAGCAAGACTCAGTATATTCAGAGAAGCCTTTTGGAAAAGGCAGCCTATCTGGATGGTTCATTAAAACAGAGGTCACAGGGGTGGGGGACAGGAAAGAAACATAATATGTACAGAAGGTTGCACATGGGATGCAAACTGCTGGCATCATCCTGAAGAAAGTAACAAAGATGTTGAGATGACTAAGGTCATTGATAAAAAAAGAATCTGGACAAAACTGTACAAGAGATGGTGGAAATATGTGGCCTAGTTTATACTTTGACTACACATGTTTCTCTGGCAAGGACAAGCCTTAAGCATGGATGTTTTCCTCCAATGCCCAGAGAATGAGCCCATGCAACCTGGGATCCACCATGTCCTTAGCTGTGTACATGGAACATAAACTTAAATTTTCTGTACCTGAAAATGACTAAAATGAAAGAATGCATGCATAAGATGCTTTAATTTGACTGAAACAGCACATTAGGGACTGAGCTGACTCTGCTCACTATGCCTGGTGTCTCTTAGGTTGAGCACCCCATACACTTGCATTGATGATTTGGTCGCACAACTGACAACGAACCATATTCTAAGTAGCTTTGTGTCAGCATAGCAACTGGCTAGGTAACTGCTGCTGGTTCATGATCACCGTTTGCTTGATTGCTGGGTTATCCTGGGTAGACAAAATATTATATAAAATCACCTATGTGGTGTGGCTGTTAGAGAGCTGGAGACAGATATGGGATTCCATCTTCACTCTGTCATGTAGCTTTCTGAATGACCTTTGGCCAGTCACTTTCTCTTAGTCTAATTGAGAGATGTTGAGAGGGTTAAATGGACAAGAGAGATCAATGTATGCTGCTCTGAGCTTGGAGGAAAGGCAGGATCAAAATTTACTAGACAGATATAAAAATGAGTTATCTTTTGAGAGTGTGTGCTGTTTTTGCATCTGCACAACCAGCAGTCTTTGTCAGTCACCAACATGCATCATATTAGTGGATGATCAGAACTTGCTGGATCAAATTAGAATTCATTGTTGGGGCTTCTGTGCAGTCCCACATGGGACTGTGCATGAGTAGGGCCAGCTGTGGAGGTTTCTGAAGAGATTCCTTAGCTTACCTAAGCGCTAGGAGCTCCCCCCCTCTCCTCTGGGCACGAGCCGGCATTTTCTCACCCAGCTGGCATGTAACTCGGGGAGGGAGGAACGCCCTTCCCTCAGTTCTTCCTTTGCCACCATGGAGGTAAGACATTTTCCTCTTTGCTTTCTGATACTTGCCTCATGACCATAGCTTCCTTCTCTTCCTGAATTTTTGCTGTGTTCCATTATTATTTCTTTTTTGTTTTATTTGTATTTTCACAATGGAGCTATTTAAAAAATGTGCCAAGTGGGATAGAGAAGGTAGAGAAAGAAGTATTTTTCTCCCTTTCTCACAACACAAGTGCTCGTGGGCACTCAATGAAATGGCTGGGCAGTCAGGTTAGAATGGATAAAAGGAAATACTTCTTCACCCAAAGAGTGATTAACACATGGCATTCACTGCCACAAGAGGCGGTGGCAGCTTCAAGCATAGACAGCTTCAAAAAGGGATTGGATAAAGATATGGAGCAGAGGTCCATCAGTGGCTATTAGCCACAAGGTATAGATGGAACTCTCTGTCTAGGACAGTGATGCTCTGTATTCTTGGTGTTTGGGGGGGCAATCAGTGGGAGGGCTTCTAGTGTCCCTTCCCCACTGGCAGACCTCCTGATGACACCTGGTTTTTTGGCCACTGTGTGACACAGAGTGTTGGACTGGATGGGCCATTGGCCTGATCCAACATGTCTTCCCTTATGCTCTTATGTTCAAGTGTGGCACAAAGATGGCTCAATCTGATGAGCAGATCAGTGTCTGATCTGCCTGGATAAAGCCATAATGTCAGGCATTGTCTGTAATGCATGTTGCCAGTTTATACCAAAGCCCTGCAATGAGAGAGTGGCTCTGGCAAAAGGCTCTAGGGGATTATCATGACTCACAGCCTCAAAAGTGACCATCAACCCCCAATAAATGGGCCCAAACTCTGAGGATGGCATTAGCACCTCTGGTTCCTCCTTTGGATCTGGTGCCACATTCCTCAAAAAGCGCTCCCTTAGTGCTGAAGAGCATCTCTGAACCTCCTCTGAAAATAGCTAAAAAGAAATCTAAACATGCTTGTCCAAACACTCTTGACTCCAAAGCACAGAACCAAGAAATCATGAAAGGCTCATGGGCAGTCTCCATCTCACACCCCTTGACCTGTTTCAAGAGATCTTCTGAGAATGGCTATATAAAGTCAGGGCAGCCATCACCGCCACCACAGAGGCCTAAATGGTTGGACAGCTGTAGCGCCAATCCTGCCTCAACCACAGCAGCTCCTCCTCCATATAATTGGGGGCCTCAACGTCAACGATTCCAGTACCTGTCCTCTCCATCTCCAATATTTTTTTCCTTAATGTGACCCCTGGTGCCGCCAACCTATTATGGACCAGGCACCAGTTCTGATGCTTCTGTTGGTCAGTTCCAAAGCACCTCCAGTCACCTTGACATCGAAGGCTTCTGCACTTTTACCCCAAGACCTGGCATCGGATCTTGAAGACAATCCAGCTCTTCAGAGTACAATTCCAACATTGCTTCCGATCCATCCCCAGACAAAATGGTAGGGGATCAGCTACCCATCTCTACTTCATAGGATCTATGATTATATGCTGAACAACTATGCATGGCAAAGGTTTGCAAGCTTGAGATTGTGTCCTGGTATCCAGCACCATTGGTTCTAATCCTGAAAGTGTTATACAACTCAGATGTGGACCTAGTGGCTTTCTCCATGCTTAAGCGTCTCATTGAGATTGCCATGAATATTTGGCCTAAACCAGTATCTTCAGCTCCCTCTGCCAGAAAATTAGAGAACATGTTTAAGGTCAGAGATGAGGAATGCAAGTTCCTTTTCACACACCAACCTACCAACTCCGTCATTGCAGAAGTGCTGTCATCTAGACAACGGTCAGGATGCAAGGAGGATGTAAGTTAGATGGCACGGGCCACAAGGCCTACTTCTCAGCAGCCCTTACATTCCATATAGCCAATGTATGTCTCAGTATGTACAATCCCTTTCTGAAGACAGTAGGACTGTGGCCAAAATTCAGCAAGTGGAAGGGGCAAAATTTGCCAGACAAGTTAAAGAGGCTAGGCATCCGACTGACTGTGCAAGCAGATCTGTCAACTCAGCTGTGGTGCTTCGTCGCCATTTCTAGCTCTGTTCATCTGCTCTACCCAATGAGTCTTGAGCAAAGCTGGAACACTATTCAAGGACAAAGAACTCTTTAGCTCTAAGACTGATGATTCTTTAGACAGGATGCAGAAAAACAAAATACTGCAAAATTAGTCAGGTTATCTGCTCTGCCTGTCCCTACCTATAAGCCGAGGTATTTCCCCAGATATGTCAACACTTACCTCATAGGCCATTTAGGCAGCAGCCTTACCCACAACTCCAGCACAGGCCCCCATACACTGCCCCTTCACAGAACAGGGAGCCCCAGAGTAAAGGCAGAGGAAAGCATGCTTCCCAATCTGCTGGGAACCTGTGTAACAGAAGTAAGGCATACCAGTGTATAGACTAGCACCTTTACTTCCTCAACAGGCTTGCTCTTTTCCTTGAGGCCTGGGGAGAGGTCACTAGTGACCACTGCGTACTACCCATTATTAAGAAAAGTGATTATTTAGAGTCCTAGTCTTTATTTGCATGCAACCCTCCTTCTAATGCTCCTGCTCCTACATCTGAGCTGCAAGAGGAGGTTGCTGTACTTCTCCAGAGGGGGCCATTGAACCTGTTGCTTTTCAAGATGTTTTTAAGTGGTTTGTTCTTGTTACCTTAGCATATATAAGGAGAATGGGAGGAAAGAGGCCGCATTAGACTTCAGAGGTTTAAATGAATACTTAAACATTATGAAATTTAGAATGCTTTCTTTTATTTCTTTCCTTGTCAGTAAATACCTGGTTTGCTGTTTTAGACCTGAAAGATGCATACTTCCATATCTCTCTCCTCAATGACTGTAGGAAGTATCTATGTTTTCAGTCTCTACTTCCAGTATACCATCTTACCTTTTGAGCCTCAAGGGTTTTTACGAAATATGGGTCTGTTGTGGTTTCCCACTTAAGTTTGCAAAGTTATTCCATTGCCCCCTATCTTAACGACTGGCTCGTCATGGCACCTTCAGTTTAAGTGTTGCATGAATGCAACAACTCAATTACCTCCATGCTGCTATTATTAGGCTTGTCATTAACTGGGACAAATCTAGTCTATGACCAGTCCAAATGATCCCCTTCATAGGGCAGATCTAGATTCCATTCAGGGGAGGGTGTTCTTGCCACTACAAAGGGGTTTAGCCATCAAAAATATTATCACTAAGCTCTCTACAGATAGGTTTCAGACAGCCAAATTCATTCAAAGTTTCCTGTGCCATTTGCAAGTTTGCATATTAGACCACTCCAGAATTGGTTCCTTCATATGTTTAACACTCAGATGGACCCTCAGTCTATCAAGTTGTCAGTTCCCAGATATATTCTATGTTCTTTAGTCTGGTGGTCTAAGATCTCTAACCCTCTTGTGGGCACTGAGATTGGCTCCTTTGCCCAACATGTTCAGGAGGAGGGGGGCACTCCTAGCTCCTAGAAAAGCTAAAGAATCCCTTCATAAACCTCCATGGCTGGCCCTGCACATGCCAAGTCCCATGTGTGCCTGCACAGAAGACCACTTGATGAACAACAGTTACAGGTAAGTACAACCCTGTTTTCCAAGGAGATAGTGCAAGAATGAGTGAAGTACTGCATCCAGTTTAGAATAATCAATGAATTCGTTCAGATTTGAGAGAGAGGAAGGCAGCATGGACAGGACCAGAATGCTACAGAGACAAACTAAGCCCCACCCGCCAATATAAGTTTGAACCAACTAAAGAAAATACCTTTTTGTAAGTTATTTTTTCCTTGTTGGGCAGAATGAGAGAAGGACATAAATGCACATGCACAAAAATTGTGATTGAAGAATTGATTGCACATCAACAACTCAGCAAAACAGAAGGGTAGCAGTACTTGTTCGTATATATAGCACCCATGTGCTTCACAGATTAATTTATTCATTTTGACCATTATTGAATTTGTTTTGATCGTTTATACCCCGCCTGTGCTGTGTATAATGCTGTTTCCAAAATTAATCAAATAAATAAAGCATGAAACAATAAAATAATCATCAGCCACAATAAAATAGCAAATATAGCCCAATCCCACAAAGCTAACACCAAGAAAATACAACATCAACATCAACAATAGTAACAATATCATTAGTCCAAAAGGAATTAAAGCAACCAAAGTCTAGCAACGGCAAACTCCACGAAGTGCCACTTCAGCAAAAACAGAGTAGACAAATTTAACCTGAAGACTTGTTCGAATAAAATAGCTTAACACAGCTGCCTGAACCTTGCCAATGATGGCACCCTTTATGTCTCAACCCATGTCAAAGGGGAGGATGCCATAGTGGTAGAATTTCTGGATGCCAAGAACACCCCATGGAAGGAGAGTACCTCTAAGCTAGTAGGCAGTTTTGCACAGAACGTAAGAACCCTGCCCCAAGGAGCTTTTAATCTAAAACGTGACACACAGGAGAAAACAAAGGGATGGGAGAATAAGAAGGGATAAACAGAGAAAGAATATGAATATTACATGACAGCTTATATTTTCTTCAGGTTAATGGCACTCAGTGGATTTCTATTCAGAGCATCAAATGCACAGAAACAGCACCTCATCCGTGTTTCTATACTCCAAGCTCAGTTTTTTAAAAAGCATCATTTTGTGCCTGAACTGCATCCTTTCCTAACTCAGTAAAGTTTTTTGAAATCTCTTTAGCTTTGTTTGGAAAAAGCAATGTGCTAAACAATATTTTTGCTACATATAAAGCTTTTCTTGATTTGCACTCAAGTCATTTTGATTTCATCCAATAATACTTTATGGCAACAAAAATCCATTCAAATGTCACCTGGTACTTATGCATCAACACTGGTACCTATCAAGGGTGCGTGTAAAATGTGCATGGGCGCATAAGATGCAAGAGAAGTTTTCTTTTGCATTTCTGTCCCAGCAACATAATTGTTTATGCAGATTAGCGTGAGCAAACTGTCTTCTATTTTACCTGGTCTTTTGTGTTTGGAGGTGTATGGCAGAAATAAAAAAAAAAACCAGCAGCTTTGTTTAGTCTCTGTTTCCTTGTCTCCCTTGATGACATCTATGCATTCACTGGTAACTTTTGAGATGTGAAGTTTTGTGATTTCACAGGCAGGCTGTCCAGGACAGAAGCACATTGTACAAGGGTTCAAGAAGACACAGCACTTTTTTTTGGAACATCCTGGGCAAAATCGACACAGGGATATTATGAAACTGAACATTGGCTTCTTTCTTTGGTACTTTCACATTAGACAGGAGCAAATGCTTTGCTCCCTGGCAGCCAGGGCAAACTGAAGGTGTGTGGGGTGGGGTGGGGTGGGGGTGGAGACAGAGATATAAGCTCTCTTTTCTCTGCCCAGTAGGCCCCTTGTCTGCAGACTGTGGAGGCAGAGCCCAAGTTTTGTCCTCCTTGGTACAGACAGCCTGCCTGACCTGCAGATTGGAAGAGGGAGAGCAAAACACACCCATATTTAGGAGATGTGAGAGAGATCTGTGATGATCTGTGATGCAAGAGAGAACTGCTGATATAGACAAAGATATCTCAGGCCTCTTTACTGTAATTAAAAGCACAGTAACCTTTAGGTAACCCAATATGTGCACATTCACATGTAAAGCAAAATAAAACTGGATTGAGGGAAACTAAGCCTGCTGCCTCCTACCTTACTTCACTGCATTTCTGTATTTAATGCATATTTAAGTTATTAAAACACAACATTCGTTTTTATTTTGAAAAGCCCCCTAAACTCCCTGCTTGAAGATCCTAGGAAAAGGACCACCCATCGATTCATACCTGCCCCTTGTGCCTACCCCACAAGTGAGAAGATTAATTGTCTGTAAAACCAGGATTCATTTATTTATACGCTTGAAATTTGAGAGGGAAGATTCCTTGTGTGAAGTCTATAAGCCCTGAGAATTTCATCCCAGTTGGGTGGATTCAGATGTTACATAGTTAAATACATTTCTCACTGAAACCAATGAAATAATAGACCTGTGCATTTCTTTTGTTATCAATTACAGTAAATGAGGAGTTTCATAATTAAAGTAATTAATATTAAAAAATAAAGCAAATGCCCTGTCTAAACAGTGGTGGTGTTAGGGGGCATGATTTTCTTATGTTTTGTTTTACAGCTTTCGTTTCTCTCTGACCTGATCTGTCTCCTCTTTCTGTTGTGTTTTCCTAAGCACACTAGTACTTTTCTTCAGTCGTTAACTGAATCTGAAGGTTTCCGCAGGCAGTTTCCAACCACACTCGACCTGGGATCTCTTCACTCTCCAGAGCTGCCTCCCTGTTTGTCTGGGTAGGGAAAATCTCCCTTAGATGATCTATCCCCTTTTTATGGCCCGTTTGGGAGTCTGCACTCCCTTCTCAAACCTCCTTGCCAACTTTTCCCACTTCTCCTGCCAGTGTTAAAACTGCTCTCCATCAGGACTCTGTCTCCCAACTCTTCACATGGTTCTCTTTCTGCTAGGAATGAAAAAAGACCCTCCTCTTTCTAGCTCATGCTACCCAATCAGATGTCTTGGAGTAGCTTGTCACTCAAAACTCTCTGATTCTGTGGGGAATTAACCCTTAACAGCCCTGCAATTGTGTGTGTACAGCACTTCCAGGCTTTTTTTTACAATGTGCAGTGGGACTTTGAATCAGATAAGTGTTGGTTTCTCATCTGGAATGTGGCTGTTGTAAGGAACCAAATCAGAGAGAGAACAAGAGAGAGAGAGATCATTTGCTAATTTCCTTGTGCCAGACTACAGTGTATAGACTTCAGTTTAGGGTAGAGGATACACTCCTATGAACCTAATAATGCATTCCTTCTGGAAAGCCCTTTTTGATGTACACTCACCATTGAAAGTGCAATAGGAGGCTACACAGGGCAAGACCTTCTTAATAGTGACACTGAGGGCCAAGCTACACATGACGAATGACACTTGAACAGCAAGTGGATTGAGTGGAGGGCAAGTGAACAGGGAGAAATACACTTGCCATTCAAGTGTCATTCGTCATGTGTAGCTTGGCCCTGAGGCTCTGGAATGCCACCCCAAGGAGACTTTCCTGATTTTCTCTCTGTTGGCATTCCAGCACCAGGAAAAGGCAGCACACTGTTCAGGAGAACCCTCATTAGCTAGGGATACTCCTTTCTTTTCCTGTTGTTTCTGATTTCGTTGCTGGCTTCTTTCCTCCTCTGTAGTTTTAGCAGTCTGCATGCAACAATTGTTCAGCTCTTGTTTGGATTTTAGTTGGTACTGTTTATCTTAATTGACTGTTGTTAGCTGCCTTGGGGATTCTACAGACTTGAAAGGAGAGATATAAATGTTTTAGTGAATGAAAAATGGTATAGAAGCATCTCTCTTAGGGTAGATAAAAGGCCATCAAATTTAAAGACAGGGTATTATACCTTGGCTAATGATTTTAAGTCAGCTTTCAACTTCAGTTTGGAAGAGCAAATGCTTTTGTGCTTGGCCTTTGATTGTTTACCTATGTTTGCATCTATTTGCTAATGTGCTTGTTGTCTAAGATGCATTTGGGGCTTTCTGCAGATGGAGTGTTTGACCTTCTATACCCGCAGGTAAAATCATAAAGGAACTGTTGAAAGCATAAAATTGCAATCGTAAGACCCCCCCCCCCCCTTTTTTTGTTTCAAGACTGCTTTTGCTAAAAGTTCGTTCTTGAATAATAAGTAGAAAACCCACACTGGAAAACTAGAATGCTTTTGAAAATTGATGCAAATCTCTATTCATATCCCTTCTAGGTTGATGGCCCTTTAAAGCTCAGGTTTTGAAAGTACTTTCTTGATATTAAAGTCTCCCACATATTCTTGTAAACTGTGGAGATGCTTAGCATGTTCATAATTCTTAATTGTTGGTGGTGGAGAGTGCCGTCATAGATAACTTATGGCATCCCCTGCTGAGGCATTGAACCCTGGCAAATAACCTATGTGGAAACAGCCAGAGACTGTCTCCGATACATAAGAACTATTGGGGATGTATGGAGAAGGGCTGGAGGGAGCCATGGAAACTGCACAGAAATGTGCTGAACTCTGTAAGGATCATGCCAGTGTGTGCACCATGGAGGGGGTGCAGTGGTAGTGGAGTTTCTGAGCTCTACTGAGCCCTACAGAGGATCATTCTGACCCTGTGCATGCATTAAGAAGGATTATTACTTATTTATTTATCTTATTTGTGTCATTTATAGTCTGCTTTTCTCACTGAGACTCAAGGCGGATTGCAGTGTAAGTCAATATGATCTATGGCTGAGACATTCAATAATACGAGGGTATGGACTGCATAAATTTGAAAACAAGCAGAAAGCTGATACACAGGCAAAACAAAACAGAAACAATTTAACATGACATACTGCTAGTCTCTTGACCATTCAAGTCATGCTATGCAAAAGACTGCATGGAAGAGTCAGCAGAAGGCAAAAAAAAAAAAAAACAGGCTCGGAAGTAAAGATCCCTTATAAGCGTCTCCTTCCCATTTCCCCATTGATTGAACACAGACTCCACTTGATCAATGATCCAGAGGAGTTAGCTGTGTTAACCTGTAGTAGCAAAATAGTAAAGAGTCCAGTAGCACCTTTAAGACTAATCGATTTTATTGCAGCATAAGCTTTTGAGAGCCACAGTTCTCTTCGTCAGATGCATGCCCAATGAAGCTCCACACTTAGAGAGGTTGACACCAGCTCATGAACTGATCTCTGCTGAAACATGTCATCCTTTTAAATTCCAGTTTCAGAGTGTTTTCACTTTTAATGTCTAATTTGTGACCATTTGTTCTCTTACATCCTCTCTCCTAAAGACCCCCCACCCCAAGAGGAGGGCTCATAGAACAACTCCTAATATCAGGAAGAGGGGGGACTCATAGATCTCTTCAGAAGAGGAGGGCTCATAGAACAACCCCCCCTTTTCCCCTGTGGGACCGGCTGACCGGACAAACAAGAGCCAGCCATGAGCTGCAGCACTGTGGCTCACCACTGGCCTCCATGGGGGAGCCTTCCCTGAGAGGCAGCTGAGGGGGGAGCACCCCACTGAGCTGTACCTTCACCGCCACCTCCAGCCGGCTGTGTGCCTCCTTCCTTCTCTCGCCCCTTGTTTGGCGTGGCAGGGGGAAGAGCAACAGGAAGGCGGCTTTCTCTTCCTTTCTTCTCCCTGCTGGCCTGCCTCTCAGCCAGCCGGGTGGCAGTGCCTCAGGAAGGGAGGTAAAGAAAGGGAAGAAGAAAATACATGAAAAAAGAAAAGGAGAGAGGGAAAGAAAGAAGGAAGCAAGGAAAGAAGGAAAAAAGAGAGAGGAAGGGAGGAAGGGAAAGGCCGGGGAAGAGGCTATAGAAACAGGCGGCCCAGGAGAAGCTCCACCCGGGGAGACGGCCCATAGGTCTTTGGGTGCTGGAGGCAGGGCCACCAGTCATGTGATCTTTTTTCAGAGGTGCTGGATCTCAGATCCGAGGAGATCTTGCTGAAAGAAAGCCCTGCTTAGAAGTAAGCCCCGTTGATATCAATGGGAGTTGCACCTGGGAAAGCAGGACTCCTGAAGGCTTCTAGATGTTTTATCTTTTCTGATTCTTCTGATGAATTTTATTTCATTTATCACCACCCCATTCCCTCAGATTAAGGGCCATTTTCAAGTGATTATATAATCAGAGATAATGTCTTTGGGGAAAAACTTCTCCCTCTGACAGTAAGTTCTTTGGAGTGTTGCTCTTTATGTTTTGAAGAATAAGTGGTGAGGATTAAAAACAACTGTTAACCACAATCTATCTATTCCAAACCAGTGAGTCCAAATCCAGAGGAAAGCAGCACTAGGTCCAGCCCAACCTCTTTAGAGTATTCTTTTCCTCTGCGGCTGCATGAGCTATCCTACTACAGCTGCATTTATGCAGAATAGCTTTTTTTTGTTTTCAGTACTGCAATCCCCGGTGGAATTTTCTTTTAATGTCTAAAAATGTCTTATCTTAAAGGGCATGAATTATTCACCATAAATTCCATATATCTGAAAAACATTTTTTTTTTGTTAAGTAAAACTGCGTATTAAACCCCCTTTTCTTTTCCGCTTGATTAAATGAAAACCATGATTAGAATGGAGATGCTTATGACCCAGAGCGGGTGGGGTGGGGGGAATCTTAGTGTCTTTTTTAAAAATGAGGACAGTTCATCTCATTCTGGCTGAATGGGTCTGGAAGACATCCAGCACATTTTCATGATCAAAAGTTTAAAGAGTTGGAAGGGCTTGTGGATGTACAGTTAAAGGAGTAATGCTGAAGTTACAGCAGGATTCTTGAGGTAAACATATGAAGTCTCTTTGAGTCAGATCGTTGGTTCATCAACCTCAGTACTTCCTACATGGACAGGCAGCCTAGCCACTCTCCAAACATAGAAAGGCCTGTCCCAACACTTTCCACCTGAGGCCAGGCGATGCCAGAGACTGAATCTGAGACAGCATCTGCATGTGCTCAATCAATAAAGGCACAGATGCTCACCTGATGAATTCTTTCTGCTCTGATTTTTCTTTCTGTCTTCTCCTTAGAAAGGGGTGATATCCCAAAGGTTCATCTTGCTAAATAGGCTGCAAAATCAGACTTCAATCACCATTGCAGACTACATTCCGATCCAATTCCAGACTGCTTCAGTCCTCAAGATGCCAACTAGCCAAGTGGGTTTGTTTGCCAGCAAATAACCAGCAGACTCAAAAATCACCAATGTTTGTTAAGCATCTTGTATCCAATAATAGTTCCCATAATAGAGGAAAGTAGGCAATGGGGTTCTGTAGGGAACAGTATTGGGAATGGAGCTTTTAATTTGTTCATAAATGATTTGGAATTAGAATTGAACAGCAAAGTAGCCAGATTTTCAGATGGCTCCAAATTAGTTGGGAGGGTAAGAACCAAAGCATCCAAAAGGATGTCCCCAAGCTGGGGTGAGTGGGCAGGGCAATGATATAGCAAATGAGATTCAATGAGAGTAAGTAAAGTGATACACGTTGGGATAAAAAAAAACCCTTTAAATATGTTCTATTGGGGTCCGAACTTATGGTGACTCACCAGAAGAACAATTTTAGAGTCATGGTTTACAGCTTGGTGAAAATGTTGACTCAGTGAGCGGTAGTGGTAAAAAAGGTAATTCTATGCAAAGGGTTATTAGGTAGCACCCAGCATCATAATGCTTTTGAGCAGATCTATGGTATGGCCAAATTTGAAATACTATGTACATAGGGCTACTAGATGCTTGATGCTCCCCGTCCCGCCACTGGTACTCAATGCAGTAGTGCAGGAGATGGGTGATGAAATGATTTTGTGCGTCACTTTCCCTGCAAGGAAAAACTAGGGTGTCTGGGGATTTTTAGGTTAGACAGTAGATGACTAAGGGAAGACATGCTAAAATAATACATGGGAAAAGAAAAATTGATACAGAGATTTTTTTTCCATCTTCCATAACACTAGAACTCACAGACACCCAATGAAGCTGATTTACGGATCAGATTCAAGAAAGTGAAAAAGAAGGCCTTTTCGCTTAATCTTTAGAGGTCTGTAGCATTTAGGGGGAGGGGCAACAGCAACCAATGGTTTTGACCTCCTTACCATGTGTGTAGATGCACCTTTTAGGGGCATCTTCCTGGGAGTGTTCCTGGGAATTTCTTTTTCAGAAATGCACTTTTTAAGATACAGTCATTGATTCCTCTCATTCTCTTTTTCTCTTTCAAAAGAGGAATTTCTCTTCAATTTTTCGTTGTAGTTTTTTATTACACCTTTTGTGTGCCCTTTAGTATTTTCAGTCCATGCAAGGGATTGTTGTTGTTGTTGTTATTTTACACACCAGAGGATGGTGCTCTAGCAGAAGGATAGAAAGGTTTGGGAAGACATTGCTTGAGCCTGAGCATCTGCAGAGTAAAATTCTGAAGTTTTACAGAATCTCCCTTTCTGCCCTTTCTCCCTTTGAATCCCTCTTTTTATTCAAAATACTACTGGACTCTTGCTCTTTTCTGCTGATCAAAATGGAGTTGATTCAAAATAGACTCCCAGTTTCTAAAAGGAGGAAAAGAAACAGATTATCGGATTTCAGGGAGAAACCGAGTAAAGAGAAGAGAATTTAACAATGCTGCTTGCTGGCCACCCTGTGAAACTGACTAAAGGGACTATTGGTCTGATCCATGCAGCTGCTGATATATTCTTAGCCATCAATGCCCACTGAAGAAACATCAGTATGAACACACATACTTTATACTGAATCAAACTGTTAGTCCATCAAGGTCTGTACTGTTTACAAAGAATGGCAGTGATTTTCCAGGATCTCAAATAGAGATCTTTCACATCGCCTACTATATGATCCTTTTAACTGGAGATGGCAGGGATTGAACCTGGCACCTTCTGCATGCCAAAGCAAGTGCTCCATCACTGAGCCATGACCTCTCCTCTCCCTTGGCTACTATACCTTATAGCCAAAGATTGGTGCCTGTGCAGATGGTCTAATCCATGCAGTGGGACCAGCCATGGCACTCATTTAGGGTATCCCCAGATTTGCAAAAAAATCTTAATTAATATATATATATATATATATAATATATATAATATATATATAATATAATATATATATAAATATAAATATAATATAATATATATATATAATAATATATATATATAAAATGAGACATCCTCCCAGCAAAAATACCGGAAAAAAAAATCTCTGCAGGAATTCAGGCCAGATTTTGGGCTGCCATAGCAGATGTAGTGGTCAACAGGAAGAGGATTTGGGAAAAACCAAGTAGGTACCAGTCAGGTTGGGAGTTGGTGTAGCTGAGCCCCATCTGATGGGTGGATAGAAATCAAGCTGGAGTTGGTGGTAAGAAAGTAGGGAAGCTGGAGCTGGAGGCAGAAAATGGGATCTCCCCTCCCTCCGAAAAGTCTTTGTGGCTTCCCTCTTGTTATATTAGCTATAAAGAAGCCTAGAAAAAAGGTTTTCTCCTTACAAGATTATTATTTATTACCTCTGTTATTGTTTTTAAGACCTTGTTTCCATCAAAGCTTTTTTAAAACTGCAGTTAAAAGATCATGCACCTGAGCATACAGGAGAACTGTATTTAGATGGATGCCCTTGCAACTTGTGTTCAGCCTACCTATTAAATTTAATAGACTATACTGGCTGAAATGCCACATAATAACACAGCAATTACTAGGAACACCATAGCTAGTTTGGATGTAAAAAGAAACCACTAAAACCTTTGCTCTGATGCTGAACAAACAAATGTAGTATTTTCATGGTCCAAAACCAAAAAAGGTCATCCCTGGCTAAATTTAGGAGAAAGTTGGGCTGTTTGGTTTGACAAGAAGAAGGGGAGGTACAACAAGAGCACAACTGCAGGATTACAACACACACACACACACACACACATGGCTGCTTTTCCTATTTTCATACTGTGATGCCAAGGCTTTAGGCAAACAGCTGTATGTATGTGGTCCAGTTGGTTGATTCTCCTCCATTAAAAAGGGAGCAAAGATTTTTATCCCTAAAAACAGGAGCAGCACACATGGAGTCCAATTTCACATTTATCCTCAAGACAACCCCCTGAGATATGCTAGGCTGAGAAAGAATGACTGTTCAAAAGCTACTCACTGAGGAGTAGGGATTTGTATTCGAATTTCTGTGCTCTGCATGCTGGCCAGATCACAAAAATCAGGCTTATATGCCAACAGTGGGACCTATGGATCTCTCATATGACACAGTAGTATAGATTTTCATATGCTCATTCCACTCCACTCAAGCTCTGAGGTTAGCACATGGCCCATGAAGCAGCCTTATACTGAATCAGACCATAGATCAAGGTTGCATTGTATGTTCATACTGGCAGAGGCTCTCTATGGTAGGTTTGCCAATAGGGTTCCCAGTTGCCCATTGGTGTAACAGTTGTCCTGTCGATTGTTGGTGATTGGTGGGAGATGGTAAACCAACTGGTGATCACCGGCCACCAGCAGACAACCTGGACAAGTGAGCAGTGGGTGCGCTTTCGAAGGGGTATGATGCCATCACTTCCTGAAGTGACATCGTTGCACCATTTGCGAGAGTGCTCCTGTGCATCATGGGGGCCAATTTTGGTCCCAAATGGGCTGAATTGGCCCTGTGTGAAGTGCAGGAGCACTCTCACTGGTGTGCAATGACATGACATCACATTGATACCAGGAGTGTACATGCGCATTGTGCGCCCACAAAGATCATCTTCTTACTGAGTACTAGGTCCCTACCCTCCCACTGGGAGGGTATAGAGACCTGGCAACCCTATTTGCCAACTTCCAGGTAGGACCTGGATATCTCCCGGAATTACTACTGATTTCCAGACTACAGAGATCAGTTCCCCTGGAGCAAATGACTGCTTGGAAGGGTGGGCTTTTATGACATTATATCCTGCAGAAGTCCCTCCCCTTCCCAACCTCACCATCCAGGGCTCCACCCCCAAATCTCCAGGAATTTCCCAACCCAGAATTAGCAACCCTACTTTAGGATCTCAGGCAGAGGTCTTGCAAGCTATTACTTGCAAGCTTTTAGGGTTGCCACCTGCCCACTCCAACAGGTGTTTACCCACTAATGTGCTCAATTGCCCACTGATATTGATCATCACACTGGGAGAAAGTATGTGGGTGTGTGGGGGTGTGTGAACTCAGAAATGATGAAATTATTATGGTCTCTACCATAGAGATATGAGGGATTCCTAGAGTGTTGCCTGGAAGTGATATCACTTTGGGTTCAGATGCAACCCTCCCTTACTCCTTCTATGATGATCAGCATTCCTGGCAACCCTGCTTATTCTTTCAGCTAGAGATGCTGGGGATTGAACCTGGGACCTTCTGCACACAAAACGAATGTTCTACCATTGAGTCACAGTCGGTCCCCAACTGGATGGTGTTATCCAGATCAGTTCTGCAATTTGTTGTGGATATTTATTTATATTGATTTAAGATATTATTAAACTGCTTGGGAGGGAGGCCCTAATAGCCAGGTCTCCCTGTAAGTCACACTGAGTCATGTAGCCTATTGAAAGACTGATCAGTGCTGTTGTTGTTGTCCCTTAGTACTCTGAAGGTCTCATAATGGACAAAGAGAAACACGCCATAGCCTGAGGATGTTCCTGGCGCGTGCTTGACCTCCCATTGTTAGCTCCAAGGCCTCAAAATCTCAAGGGGATAGTGATATTACAACCCAGGCCTGGGATGTTCCAGTAAAGAAGAAGAGAGTTGAGCCAATAAACAAAGAAAGAAAAATAAAGAATAAAGAAAGAAAAAAATTAACTATAGAAGGAAATACCCACATGTGCCATAGTAGATAACTAATGTATTACAGAGATCTCTCAATGTGTTTTAAGGCAATCCTCCCCACACCCACCCCAGGTTACCAAAGTATGGAGCATCTTCTCCTGTTTTTGTTAAAAAATACAGCCAATCTGTGAAAAATACTCTATCCTAATTTATTTTTTTGTAGATTCACCTTTTAGTACCTAAGAAAAAACTTCACCTCAAAATGTGTCAGAGAATGTCTACAATAATCTATTGAATGGCTGTCAATGGCAACTTTCCCTATTTGGGTTTTCAGACCATGCTTTACCTGCCTCTCCTATTATTTCCACAATGGGCAGAACAGCTACCAGATAGCAATTTGTTCCATGGCTGCTCCAGAAATGCTTCCAGTACACTGAAAGTCGTAATTATTATCGAAATTCTGACCGAGGCAGAACTTGGTTTCATACCTACTTGTTCATTAGACACTTTAGTTTGCAATACCTTATTAAAAAGTTTTTGCATGTTGCTCATGTAAAGTATCCTCCTGACACATTTTCCTTCTGGAGTCAACGTTTTTTGAGTTGAGTTGAAAAATTTGGATTGTCAGTGCAATGGAATCACATGGTGTTGGTTTCATTTTCAATCCCAAAATGACTGGAAAGTTCCATGGAAACACAAATTGTATTACTTGGCACAAAAGAGCTCTCAACTTACAGTTATTCTTCCTACTGATTTGTCAACATCCATCTTGTATCACAGTAAGTTAAAACCTATTATTTATTGAAAATATTTATACTCCACCATTCTGTCTTAACAAAGGCATCCAATTCAGCAAACGATCTGTAAAACTATAAAATTATGAAAATATAACCAAACAGTCAAACCAACATAGAAACAGCACAATCATAACACACTAGCAAGATAAAAACAAATAAGCCAGTATAAAAGACTCATCTATATCCTACTCAGAAACTGTCTAGAATAGCAACTTTTAAACCACTTTCTCTATACAGATATACAGTTTCTCTATACAGATGAGTCAAGCCTTTGTCTTTTGGTGGCCATCAAGCTACCCAGAAGGAAGTAGAACATACAGCAAAGCCCCAGATAATATCTTAGGGTCACACTAGCTCTTTCCTCCCCCTCAATTTTCTGATAATGGCCGTTTCCACACTTCCTTAAAGGGCTGGCTCACTCACCAAATGCAGGCAGCTTTTCCCCTTCACTACCATAGAATCATAGAATCATAGAGTTGGAAGGGGCCATACAGACCATCTAGTCCAACCCCCTGCCCAGTGCAGGATCAGCCTAAAGCATCTCTGACAAGTATTCATCCAGCCTCTTCTTGAAAACTGCCAGTGAGGGGGAGCTCACCACCTCCCTAGGCAGCTGATTCCACTTTTGAACTACTCTGACCGTGAAAAAGTTTTTCCTAATATCCAGCCGGTACCTTTGTGCATGTAATTTAAGCCCATTGCTTCGCGTCCTACCCTCTGCTGCCAACTGGAACAGCTCCCTGCCCTCCTCCAAATGACAGCCTTTCAAATATTTAAAGAGAGCAATCATGTCCCCCCTCAACCTCCTCTTCTCCAAACTAAACATTCCCAAGGCCCTCAGCCTTTCCTCGTAGGGCTCAGTCTCCAGACCCCTGATCATTTTCATCGCTCTCCTCTGCACCCTCTCGATTTTGTCCACATCCTTTCTGAAGTGAGGCCTCCAGAACTGCACACAATACTCCAGGTGTGGCCTGACCAAGGCAGTATAGAGAGGGGCTATGACCTCCTGCGATTTTGATGCTATGGCCCCTTTGATACAACCCAAGACTGAATTAGCCTTTTTTGCCACCGCATCACACTGACTGCTCATATTTAGTTTACAGTCCACTCTTACCCCAAGATCCCTTTCACATATACTACTGCCCAGAAGTGTATCCCCCCATCCAGTATTTGTGCTTGCCATTTTTGTGGCCCAGATGTAATACTGTGCACTTGTCTTTGTTGAATTGCATCCTATTCACAGCTGCCCACTTCTCCAGAGTATTCAGGTCTTGTTGAATTTTAATTCTATCTTCTTGGGTGTTTGCTACTCCTCCCAATTTGGTATCATCAGCAAATTTAATGAGCAGCCCTTCCACTCCTTCATCCAGATCATTGATAAAAATATTGAAAAGTACCGAGCCCAAAACCGAGCCCTGCGGCACCCCACTGGACACCTCCCTCCGATCTGATGAAATGCCGTTGACCACTACTCTTTACTGCGGTCCTCCAACCAGTTCCCTATCCACTGAACTGTCCTATAGTCCACTCCACAGTCTTCCAGTTTGCCCATCAAAATGTCATGGGGGACCTTATCAAAAGCTTTACTGAAATCCAGATAAATCACGTCAACAGAGTTCCCCCGATCCAGTAAGCTGGTCACTCGATCAAAGAAGGAAACCAGGTTGGTTTGGCAAGATCTGTTGGGGACAAAGCCATGCTGACTTCCTCGGATCACTGAGCGGTCCTTCAGATGCTTACAGATTGATCCCTTTAAAATCTGTTCTAATATCTTCCCAGCAAAAGAAGTCAGACTGACCGGCCTGTAGTTTCCCGGGTCATCTTTCTTCCCTTTCTTAAAGATTGGGATGACATTAGCTCTTCTCCAATCTTGTAGCACATCCCCAGTCCTCCAGGAGGCCTTGAAGATGATGGACAGGGCCGGGGTTCTGCAAGTTCTCTGGAAAGTTCTTTCAGCACTCTTGGGTGCACCCCATCCGGCCAAGGGGATTTGTATTCATCCAGTGCAGCCAGATGCCTCTCCACGACCTCTCTGTCAATGTCAATTAGCCACTCAGGTGTCCTGCCACATTTTCTACTATCTCTAGATGTGCCTGATTTCTTCAGGGAGAAAACAGAGGCAAAAAAGTCATTAAGCCTGTCTGCCTTTTCTCTGTCCTGCATCAGAGTTCCTCTATCTACTCCCCACAATGGTCCAATTGCCTCTTTTACCTTGCGTTTGCTTCTTACGTATCTGTAGAAGTTTTTCTTATTGTAGCGAGCCCTCCTGGCCAGACCCAGCTCGTACTGAGCTTTGGCCTCTCTGATGGCTGTTCTGCAGTACCTAGTAACCCTCATATACTCCTCTTTAGAGGTCTGTCCTTCTCTCCATTTCCTGAACATTTCCTTTTTCTCCCTTAGCTTATTCTGGAGCTCTCTGTACATCTACATCGGTTTCTTGGAGCCCTTACCATATCTCTGTCTTGCTGGGATAGTGAGGGCTTGAGCTTGCAAAAGCTCGTGTTTGAGAATGGCCCACCCTTCGAAAAGGTAAAGATCACTATCTCCTGAATTGGGATGGATTGTTAAAAGTAAAGAAGTTTTAAAAGGACTTTTTAAACTGCAACAGACTTACTATAAGGAGGGGGAAACCCGGCAAGAAATAGATTCCAAAAAGGACTAAGTAAAAAGAAGTAATTTCAGAAAAGAGACATTTGTTTATCATACCTGTGGTTGAGAATCGATAGCAGGCTGTGGGAAAACTTCTACCATCGCGAGAGCTGCAGCGGAGAATCGGGAAACAGGAAGTACGTAATAGTGATAGAGTCTCCAGAAGGAGACGGCCCCTACTGGAAGACAGGAAGAAGGGCATCGCCATTTTTGAACAGGGAAGGGCTTTGGCTTCAGCAAGGGCGGAAGTAGGACATCTTGGATTGCAAAAGGGTACAGAGAAACCATAGAGAAAAGACGCCCGACATTTTGGATTTTCGAAGCGATTTTTGTTCATTTAAAGGACCAGGACTTTTAAATTAGTTAAAAGGACTATCAATTTGGATGCCACGGAGCTAAGAAAACGTGCAGACTCATGGGAGCGAGGTAAATCACGCCCCACGATGTCGAAGAAAGAGTGGCAAGCAGCCATAGAGAACTTGGACAAAAAATTTTGTGAAATGCTAAAGGAGCTTAAAGAAACAAAATTGGAGTTGGTGAAAGAAGTCAAAGATGTCAAAGAGACAGTTAAAAATGAGCTGGCAGAAGTAAAAAAGGGAATGGAGACGATACAAACCGACCTGCAGGCAGCGCAGCAAAAAGTTAACGATGTGGAGAAGGCGATGGACAACCTTACAGAGACGCAGCGAACGGACATGAGAGTAATGAGGGGAAGAATGGCAGTTGCGGAGAGTAAATATATGGAGAAGCAGCTGAGGTTTCGAGGTTTGTTGGAAGTAGAAGGAAAGACAGCACAAGAACAGGTGACTGAAGTGTTAGCTGAATACCTGGAAAAGGAGGAGGAGGAGGTTGTGGCTTTCCTGGATGTGGTGTACCGAATAAATTCCAGATTTGCGACCCAGAGAAAGGTACCAAGGGATGTGATAGTGCAATTTACGACAAGGAATGTAAGGGAAATGATAGTGACTAAGCAATTTCAAGATCCATTGATAGTTGATGGCAAGACAATTATCATCATGAAGGAGTTACCCAGATCGGTGCTCTTGGACCGGAAAAAATACAAAGTGTTAGTCCAGACTTTGAAAGACATGAAAGTAAGATATAGATGGGAATTACCGGAAGGGATATCTTTTGAATTTGGAGGGGTAAGAAAGCGCATCAGATCTGAATTGGAAATGGAAAGGTTCATGATGGACAATGAAAAAGACTTACCAACAACAAGGCCTTGAATATGGGGTGCAAAGTTTTATCGTGGAATGTAAATGGACTTAACTCACCTAATAAGCGAAAAAGTATTTTCCACTGGCTATTAAAACAGAAATGCGATATAGTTTGCTTACAAGAGACTCATATTAGAAATCAGGATGTAAAATACCTCAAAGTAAGTAAATTGGGCATTGAATTTGTAGCGGCCTCAAAAAAGAAAAAAAGGGGAGTGGTAATATATATAAAAGAAGAGCTGCAACCAAAGGTGATAATTAGAGACCGGGAAGCCAGATTTATAGCAGTGGGATGTATTTGGAACTTAAAGAAAGTGTTGGTGATTGGAATATATGCGCCTAATGGAGCTAAAGAGTGCTTTTTTGAGGATTTAAAGAAGCAACTAGATGAACTTTCATATGATCAGATAATACTTGCAGGAGACTTCAATGGAGTTACGAATTTGGAACAGGACAAGAAATCAGCCACTACACAAAAGAAAAGAGGACTATTACCAAAGACTTTTTTTGGATTAATGCAACAGGAAGCGTTGGAAGATGTGTGGAGAACGCAGAATCCCACAAGCAGACAGTATACCTTTTTCTCTGCAAGACATTCTACCTTATCGCGTATTGATATGATCTGGGCCTCAAAGGACTTAGTACTTTGGACTAAGGAAGTAGAAATAATGCCCATGGTAGGCTCAGATCATAACCCAATTATGTGGAAATTTGGAAAAAGAACTAAGAGAAAAGGATGGAGAATAAATGAGGATTTGTTGCAAGAGGGAGAAAATATGGAAATGTTGAGAAGGGAGACTAAATTCTTCATACAGTACAACATGAATCAAGAAGTACCAACCAACAAGGTATGGGACACGTACAAAGCAGTAATCAGAGGTGTATTAATGGACTTAAATGGAAGACTTCGAAGGAAAAAAGAGGAGAAGAGACAGGAGATTATGGAAAAAATAAAAGCCAAAGAAATCCAGCTGAAGAAAAGACCAGGGAAAAAGAAAATATATCAGGATATTAAAATCCTTCAGGAGCAGTTGACGGCCATGAATAATAAAGAACTGGAATGGAATCTTAAAAGACTGAATCAAAAGTCGTTTGAAGGGGCGAATAAACCTGGGAAATTTTTGGCATGGCAATTGAAGAAAAGAAAGGAGAAAAAGATAATAAATAAAATATGTGATGACAATAAAGTACACTTGGAACAGGTCACTATTAGCAGAGCCTTTTATAAATTTTACGCTAAATTGTATGATAAGAAAGAAGTGAATAAAGATGCGATAGCCGCATATCTGGAGAAAATGAAGCTTCCAGTAATGTCCGAGGAGTGGAGAGTTAAACTAAACAGCGAAATAACAGAAGAAGAGATAAGGAAGGCAATACAGTCAACAAACTTGGGAAAAGCGCCAGGGCCTGATGGACTCACAGCTAAGTTTTACAAGGCAATGGCCAATGAACTGGTACCGTTTTTAAAAGAAGTGATCAATGGTGTTTTGAGGGACCAAAGGATCCCAGATACCTGGAGTGAAGCAAATATATCATTGATCCCCAAAGAAGGACAGGACTTGACCAATGTCAAAAATTACAGACCTATCTCTTTACTCAATAATGACTACAAGATTTTTGCAAAGATCTTGGCGGAGAGAATAAAGGGATGGCTAGCCGAAGTTATTGGAGAAGAACAAGCAGGCTTTTTACCAAATAGACAAATTAGAGACAACCTAAGGACAGTCATAAACGCTATAGAATACTATGACAGGCGATGTGATAAGGAGGTTGGTTTCTTCTTTGTAGACGCTGAAAAAGCATTTGACAATTTGAACTGGGACTTTATGTTTGCCACCATGGAACAGCTACAAATGGGGGAAAGGTTCATAAGAGCAGTGAGAGAAATTTATAGAGACCAGAGTGCAGCAATTGTGGTGAATGACGAGCTGACTAAAAAATTGATTATTGGAAAGGGTACAAGACAAGGTTGCCCGCTATTCCCATTGTTGTTTATTTTGGTTCTTGAAATTTTGATGATGCAGATTCGAGAAGATAATGCAATCCGTGGTATAAAGATAAAAGACTTTTCCTATAAGGTCAGAGCGTTTGCAGATGATATAATGTTAATTGTGGAAGATCCAATTGAAAACATGCCTAAGGTAATAGAAAAAATAAGAGAGTTTGGAGACTTGGCAGGTTTCTATGTAAACAAAAAGAAATCAAAGATTTTATGTAAGAATATGACCAAACAAAAGCAACAGTTATTAACGGAAATAACAGATTGTGAGGTAACAAGTAAGGTGAAGTACTTGGGAATTGAATTGACTGCAAAAAATATAGATCTATTCAAGAATAATTATGAGAAATTATGGACTCAAATAGAGCATGATTTGATTAAATGGAATAGGCTGAACTTGTCATGGTTGGGGAGAATTGCAGTAATCAAGATGAACGTGTTACCAAGAGTTATGTTTCTGTTACAGACGATACCAATTATTAGGGACTCCAAGCAATTTGATAAATGGCAGAGGAAAATATCAGAGTTTGTGTGGGCAGGCAGGAAGCCTCGAGTGAAAATGAAAGTGTTACAGGATGCAAAAGAAAGAGGGGGAATGCAACTGCCCAACTTGAGACTTTATTATGATGCAATCTGTCTGGTATGGTTGAAGGAGTGGATCATGTTGAAAAATCGCAAACTGCTGGCCTTAGAGGGATACAAAAAATTATTTGGATGGCATGCATACCTATGGTATGATAAAGTAAAAGCAGATTCTATGTTTCTGCATCACTATATTCGGAGAAGCCTCTTTACAATTTGGAAGAAGTACAAAGAATACCTACAAGAAGGAATTCCCTCCTGGGTGGTTCCATATGAAGTAATAGATCCAAGAACGGTCGATAATGAACAACAGTGTTTAACGTATAAGGAGATAACTCAAATAGAATCCTCTAAAATAAGAATAAGAACGCAACAAGAGATGTCTCCAAACTATGATTGGTTTCAATATAGACAAGTTAGAGATCTTTATTACTCAGACTGTGCGAAGGGAGGGATAAGGATGGAAGACTCAGAATTAGAGAAAGTAATTTTACAAGAAGACCAAAAGGAAATTTCTAAGGTTTACAAAGTGTTGTTAAAATGGTATACTGAAGATGAGATAGTCAAAGTGCAAATGGTGAAGTGGGCTATAAACTTTAACAAAGAAATAACAATGGAGGCGTGGGAATACTTGTGGAAACATACATTGAAAATCACGACATGTACCAATATTAAAGAGAATATTTACAAAATGATTTACCGTTGGTATCTGACGCCAAAGAAGATTGCGCTAGGGAACTCGAATATGTCTAATAAATGCTGGAAATGTAAAAAACATGAGGGATCAATGTATCACATGTGGTGGACTTGCGAGGTAGCTAGGCAGTGTCAGGTCCAGTGTATATCTAAACTGTACTGACTCCATTTTCTAATGCTTCTAGTGTTTGAGTGTTCTCTTCCCAGGTGCACCAGTTCCCATGCAGCATTCCCACCGGAGGAGACTGTTTTGTCTAACACCGTTCCTCCAAGCATTGGCCTTGAAGGAGAGCAGCTTCCCAGGACTGAGAGATGTTGTTTTGAGAACTGTGGGGGGAGGCTGATCCAGATGGGTATTGTTACTCTGTATCTTATGCTTGCTCTTCATTGGTAACAATGATCATGTACCATCCTGATTCTCCTATTCAGGACAGTGGACTATAATGGACCTTTTCTGCAGTAAAGTTTCCTTTTCCAAACAATGGACTTGTGTTTGCTTCTAAAGGGAACCCTGTAGTGAGTGCCTTATTTAGCCACAGTCTGACATTTTGTTACCAATCATGTCTGAGTCGGGCCCAACGGAATCCAAGGTTGTCCCGGACAGGGATCCTTTGTTTGATCCGTATGCGTCTCCCGACAATCAACCTGTGCAACCCGTGCAAGCCCAAGACTCCCAGGAGCTGGGAGCAGCCGGGAACGGAACCGGAGCCTCCACTTCCACCCCGCCTCTCATCGATCTCAGTACTCGGGACGAGACCAAAGCTGACCTCGGGGCAAGGCCAAAAGCGACTGCTCTCCCTTTGATTTCGGTACCCACCCCGTCGGAGTGGGGAGCCAGACCCCGAGAAACCAGAGAGCGTCGGGCAGGTGGACTCCATCCACTAGTTTCGATGGAAGGGCGCCGAAGCCTAGGAACCGTCCCGGAGCTAGACAGCAGCCAACCATGGAGATATTGGAACAGGACATCCGAGCAGGCGGAGGGGGACACGTCTCGCCGCGGCGCCCTGAGTTGGGATTACTCCGAACTTGTTTCATGGAAAGAACCAACGGAGGTCCCTGAACAAAGTTGGGAGCAGATACAAGGTCGCACCTATGCGGTGGATACCAGCATCTCGGCCGTGACGGGTATGGCCAAGGGAATCCTAGCTGCGAGATCGAGAGTCGTCCAAGGGGACCCTCCTCCTTGGGGCCCCTTGTCCCCGGTGAGTGCAACGAATGAAGCTTCAATAAGCGAGCAACCGGGGGCAAGTCGAATGCAACAGTTAGAAGCTAAACTGATGGATATGGAAGAAAGTTTGGCTCATGCCATCCATTTAATTTCGGCAATGGGAGCAGGGGAAAGACTGTCCCCTGAAGAGATGGCGATACAGATAGCTACCCTTCAAAGTGTTATCTCCTATCCGATGGAGGATGTCCAGCAGCGGCCGTCACCTACCGGCGAGGGGGACACCCATTCGGGCGAAGCGGGAGAGCAACCCAAGGAACTTCCAGCACAGCAGGAAATTCCACCGAGCAAGGAAGACCCGGTTGAACCACCCGGAGAGACCCCCACCGAACTTCCCAACCAGACAGGGGTTGCGCCGCCAGACGAAACTCCCGTTGAGAGGCCTACGGAAGGGGAAGAAAAGCCCAGTGATACACCGGTGAGACCCCCTCTTACTTCTCCTATAACGGTCCGGCCGGACCAAGCGGGGACCAGCCTGTCCGCAATGCAAACACAGCCCTTGTTGCCATCTAGCATCTCTCGCTCCACGGGTGGCGTAGCTAGCTCCCCGTGTTCCCCTCTGTAAGGTCAATGCTCTTCTTTGTCCCGTTTGTTGTTGTTGTTCAACCAAACGGACTTCCAAAATGCGATTTTCTACTTCGCAAACAAGTTGGATCCACCCTAACAACGTGGGGGGATTGTCTTGCATGAGGGCTCTGTCCAAAAGTCTCGGGTTAAGGCCTTGTTTGAACAGGATAATCTTGGTGGACTCCTCACACCTAGGGCACTTGGCTGCTAATTGCCGGAATTTTGTGACATAGTCTCTTGCTGACATGCTGCCTTGTTTGATGGCTTGCAATTCTGTTCGGGCCCGGGTTTCTTCTAAGGGGTCTTCATATTGCGCTCGGATGGCATCCACTAACCCCTGAAGAGTATCGAGTTCTGGGGCCCCGACATTGTATAGTCCTACATACCAGTCTGCTGCTTTGCCCTGTAAACGAGATCCAAGATGTTCGATTTGACTGGCCTCACTGCCGAAGAGGTGCCCCCACCGGTTGAAAAACTGTACCACTTGGACTAAGAAAAATCCCAATTTAGATGGATCCCCATCGAAGGTGGCTTCCAGCTTCACCCAGCCCATCGGGAGTTCCTGTCTCGGAGCAGGCGCTGGGTAAAAGTCCATCGGCAGTCTTAGTTGCGCCTGAGGCACAGGAGGAGGTAACTGGAGTCTCGGTCGGGGCAACGGTGCCGGCTGTACGGGTGGCGGTTGAACCGGCAGTGCCGGCTGGGGTTGGGCTGGTTGTGCGGGCGGAGGTTGCCGTGGTTGCTGTGTCGGGGTTGGTCTTGGTTGGGCCGGAGGCTGTAGTGGCAGGCGAGCAGGAGGCGGCAGTCTCGGTCTGGCCGGTAACACGGGAGGCGTTGGTGGCAGTTGTCGAGGTGGAGGAGGTTGGAGTGTTTGAGTGGAGATCGGCCGCTGAGGAGGGGGTTGAAGGTGTCGTAATGGTGCAGGCCGTCCCGGTTGGTTCGGGGTTGGTAAAACGGGCTGGTCCTGGGGCTGCTGCAACAGTATGAGCTGCGGTCGAGGTGAGAGGGGCCGCAGCGGCGAGGGTTGAACAGGTGGAAGGCCGCGCGGGCTTGCCCCTCCGGGTGTTGTTAATCTGGGAAGCAGCGGCTGGCCTCTGGGGGGGAATTATTTCCCTCCTACTGGGGGGAAATAATAAGAGTAATGAGTGAGATTTTACAATTTCAAGTTAATAAGAACCCAGAACTCCTGCTACTGAACTTGGGAATGGAAGACATCCCAGCACAACATAGGACATTGATATTCTATATGACGGCAGCAGCCAGACTTTCGTATGCGCAGAAGTGGAAAGTACAAGAAGTGCCAACTACTGAGGACTGGATTTACAAATTGCTGTACATGGCGGAGATGGACAAAATGACAAGAAAACTGAGAGACCTTGATCCAGGGCAGTTTAACACGGACTGGGGAAAGCTGAAACAATATCTGGTGAAAAAATGGGAGGTGGGAGGAGAACTGTGGCAGTTTGAAAACTATTGAGGTACATGGGAGGAGAGAAGTGACTATACCGAGGGGGTGGAGAGTTAATGGAAAAATTCTAAGCAACTTTATATGATTTTTAAGTATTATATTAAGTAGCAATAGTGTTGATACTATGAGAATTATTGGGATAGAAATTAATTAATCTATATTTTTTGGAAAGATAACCGTACAACATAGAGTGAATATATGCATACATACGTAAATTTAAAGATAGGTCTAATTGTTAGACTTATGGTATATGTATAGATAAAGAATAATATATAAAATAGAAGTCTAAGTAAATGACAATAAGTGTGTATAATAAGTATGTGTATAGTAGTATTGGAATTGATAAAGGGGGGCAAATTGTTTGTCCCATATCGAAGAGAATAGAAGGAGTAAGATAAAACACAGGTTATCAAAATGAATATTATTAGTAGTTTCAATGAAGAAGATAGATTAAGAGGATTTTATTTATATGACAATTTATATGACAATCTATATGTGAAAGGAAGTGGAAATAGTGCTTAGAAGAATCTGAAAGTATATTATAAATAAATAAATAAAATAAGTATGAAGGGAGTAGAGGGAAAGTGGATAGGGGGTTGGAAAACTGTTGGAAGTCAACAAAAAGGGGGGGAAAGGGAGGGGGTTAGAATTAGAAAAAATTAAAGAATGTGATTATAATTGTTATTATATGTTTCTAATCCAATAAAAATTCTTTAAAAAAAAAAAAGAGAATGGCCCACCCTTCACTCGCTCCTTTCCCTTCCAGCACACTCCCCCACAGAATGACTCTCATCAAGCCTCTGAGTTCATCGTAGTTGGGCCTACGAAAATCTAACCTACGAGTCTGGCTATGAACTTCCTTGGCCCCCCACAGCAACTGTAATTCAAGGAGGACATGGTCACTTCCCCCTAACGTCCCCGCCACCTTCATCTCATCTACCAATTCTTCCCTGTTGGTTAATATCAAGTCTAGTATGACCGAGCCCCTTCCTCCACCTTTTGAAAAAGGAAGTTATCGGCCAGGCAGGTCAGGAAATATCGTGATTCATGACGCTTTGCTGAGCCTGTCTCCCAGCACACATCGGGGAAGTTGAAGTCACCCATAATTACAAGGTTTTGATGACTGGATACTCTACCAATCTGTTCAAAGAGGGCAGCATCCGTTTCTTCTCGCTGGTCAGGTGGTCTGTAGCAGACTCCAACAATAATACCCTTTGTCCTTCCTCCCCTTATTTCTACCCATATGCTTTCCACCGGGCTGTCCGCCCCATTCTCCATAACTTCTTGACAATCAAGCCCTCTCCTCACATACAACGCCACTCCACCTCCTCTTCTACCCTTCTGGTTTTACTTGAACAACTCATACCCATCCACTAGGCCCGGCCCCCATCTACCAGGCCCGGCACGTCCATGGAGGCGGTGCCGGCAGCTGCCTCGAGTGCTGAACTCTGAAGGAGGCACCGTGACGTTCCCTGACGACCTCCTGACCCAGAAGCGGGCCACGTCCCTATTTGCCTCTCTGCCCCTTCACCGCTGCCGCCCACCTCAGGTGAGGGGGACACTCCTGCGTGATGACGTCACAAGTGACATCATCGTGCAGGGCTGGAGCACACGTGCAAAGCACGCATGCACATGGTGAGAGTCGCCACTCGCCACCTCCTGCCTCGGGATCCCCATGACCATGCTACGCCACTGCCCCTCCCAATCACCAAGAATACTGAAAGCAGGCTAGAAAAGCTGCAAAAGGTATACTTTTGGAGATGTATTTAAAATTCATCATTTTAAAGCCTACAATATCAAGTTGGTTAGTGGTGTGCATGTGTGCACGTAGGTATCTTGCCTCAGGCGCCAGAAACCTGGCACCAGCCCTGTTCACTACACATCTCCATTTTCAAAATGGTTGCTTTTGGGCTTCCATTTTTTCGGTGCCTTTTCAGCACCACGGGAAAGTGTGTTCCCAGAAAAACTTGTTTTCTATGATTGTGAGATTTATGATCTTAGCTTCAGCTGGGAGTTGAGTTTTTCCTCCTGTAGATTCATGAGGGGGACCAGTCTCTTTAAATGCCTGAGTTGGTAATTAACTGAAGCTTCATTTAAGGGTGGTGTCTAGTTTACAAATTGTGCAAGTGGTCCCTCTTGCATATTGGAGAGTGACATCCATGACAGGATTCTGTGACTGAATGTAATTTGCAACTTAGTATGTTTAATGAAAATAGTCATTTATCATAGCATGTACTAGAATTATTGATTTTCTCGCCAGGTCAACTGCAAATTGAGAAAGCTCAGCTTGAGAAAGCTCAGGGAAAAAGGCTTTCCGCTAGCAGCCTGTTGGGTGGGGCAAAATATAACAGTGTCTCCTGGTTCTTGGGTACCTAAAAAATACCAGGAAATTTCATAGTTACTTCTGAAGATAAAGAGACTTATCCTTTACTTTATGTCTGGGAGAACTCTGTAGTTCACAGAACGTTCTTGACCTGCAGAAAGAGATAAAGAGAAGAAATATTTATTCTCAACATTTTAGAACCAGTTGTTGTAGCTAGCGAGACTTGAAATGTTTCATGTACTGTATCTTGGATGTCATGACGTATTATATTTATTGTTCATTGACTATATTTATTACAGTAGTGTTTAGGAAGAATATTTATTATATAAGTAGCACTTCAGCATGTTTGCACTTTTCTCTTGCACTGTTTGTAATACATTGTATTTTCATACTGCTGACTGAGATTTATTGAGTGTCATGGCGGGGGGGGGGGGAGGTGTTACCCTCACATTAGGCCTCAGTAGTCCTCCTGACAACAGATTTGTGGCTGGAAAGGACTCTCTGCACAACTGGGAACCCTGAAAGAGTGGGGTTGCTGGCTGTGGGGAGAGAACTGAGCTCTACGTGCATGCGTTTCTGAAGGACCTTTACTTACATTTCAGAGAATGTACACAGATCATTGGGGAGGGGGCCTCGCTGCTGTTTCCCTCCTTATGAACATTTGGTCTCTTTGGAATGCTGTGTAAAAACAGCTGTTGTTTTGTCACAATGGCTGCATTGCCACCCACTGCACTAAAGGAAATTTATTTTTAGTCTGGCTATTCATGTATAGCCAGAAACCACAACCAGCAGACCATGTTTGGCATTCTTAAAAAAAATGGCCACCATTTTTCATGCTAGATGCCTTCCACAGAGGCCACAAGAGTGCTGTAGCTTTTCCCACCTAAACCTTCCCTTTCTAATGTATTCTGTGTTCATGTTCACATGCAGTTTGTCAAACAGATTTCTCCCCACCCCTGTCAACCCTTTTGTCAGCTTAGCATATGATGTTCAAATCCTTTAGTCCCCCCACCCTCAGGAGAGAAAAGTTTATTAAAAGCATTTTATCTGTAAGTTGCTACAAACACAAATTTACATTTCATCAATAAAAGTCTTTCCCTCTCCATACTCTGCTTTTGGCTTTGTACAAAGCCCATCTCCTCAATTTAATTTACTTTTTGAGGGTTATCTTTCTGCAAATCATCTGAGTTGGCAAACAAATAATTCTCCACTTGTTTTCTCCTTTCCGCCCTGAGGTGTGGTACATGTCGACTCATTTTTCATAATGTTTCTGTTTCCCTGCCTCTCTTCAGTGGGAGAATTTATTTGGTATACAGGAAATCATTACCAGCAGGATTTAGTAAAAATTTCAAGATGTCTTTTACAAATCAGTTACATAAGCAGGGGGAAAAACATTCTTTTCTGCTTCAGAAGGGTTGCCTGGTCCCTAGCATCCCAGACCTTGAGACTCATCAGGTGGGACCTGGTTTCACACTAAATAGCAATGCTAATGGCAGTACTTCCACACACCACTCTGAATTTGCCTGCAATCTATCAATGTGTGTAACCTTAATCATGTGACTTTATCAAACACAAATCTTTAAAAAACATTTCATTGAAATTAAATAAACATAAAATTTAGATAGTATCAGATCATTCCCTACCTTCTTCAGTTATATGTATGGTGGAGCAATAGGGTGGCATAAAACTTTTTCTTCCTCAGTCATAAAATACTCCAACTTGAGTTTGCCCTATGAAATGCTGTAATGCTGTAAACTGCCTTGGGCCTCGTTTAAGGGAGAGACCAGAAAGAAAGAAAGAAAGAAAGAAAGAAAGAAAGAAAGAAAGAAAGAAAGAAAGAAAGAAAGAAAGAAAGAAAGAAAGAAAGAAAGAAAGAAAGAAAGAAAGATCGATAGGCCAGAAATATTCCTTCACATGTGGTACTGTCTGCCATGGGATGATATGATGGCTACTAACCTGAGATTTTTTTGTGGTGGTACTCACTTGTAACAAGTACTGGCACCTTTTGGGGTGTGTGTGTGGCTTTCCAAAGTTCTGAGGGAGTCTGAGGGGGTGAACAAAAACACACATTGCAACTAACTGTGATAAAATTCCTTAGCCCTTTGTTTTTACCACTGAGAATTATGGATTTATTCAGGTAGTCTGGGTTTTAAGCTGCAAGACCCTAATGAAGAGTTGAACCCTTTTAGTTTATCAGCTGTTTCCTTCACAGATTTATTGTCTGTTACCTCCATCTGGACAGAAATAGAATTGCAATCTGACAGCGGGAAGCCAGATTCTATACTATGTGTCATTGCTCTCTCAGCCCACATGGAAGAAAGAAGCAAAAACTTAGAAATCTTTCTTGTTCAATATGTTCCTTGCTATGCAAGCTGTATCCTACTTTGGAAAGCATGACCCTAAAGCACGGGGCTTTGGTCATGGTTTGCAAAGGTCATACAATTCAATTTTTTTTAAAAAAAATGTTTACCTATGTGTTCATTATCAATCTATGGAAACAACAAGACTATGTATACAGTTGAACATCAAGACTATAAACATCTGAGCAAAGAAAAAACATGTAAACACACAATCCCCTTTCCCTAAATCTAAACTTTTCTCTGTGGTGTTAAAGAGCAAACCTACACATTATAGTGCCAATTTAGAGGAGATTTTAGCCATTTAAAAATGCCGTGAGGGTTTGATCCTGAGTGGTGGCACCAGGCCATCCTGTTCCCCCTGTCCTTTTTCAAGTGCCAAAAAAGCCCCAAACAGCCCATTTTCTCCACAGTATATGTACTTTTATAATTATCAGTCATATTTCCCCATCGTAATATTTTTCTCTCTAATTAAAATGCTGCAAACTCCTTAGCTTTTCTTCAGGAAGAAGCTGTAGATTATCAACACATCTAGTTGTCTGCATAAATCCTGGGCAATGTTACTTCACCCCAATTCCCCCTTTCCATGAATTTCCAAGTGCTTGTAGAGTAGTGGCTAGACATGGGCATGAACGGAAAAAAGAACCCGAACAAGCTGTTCGTTGTTCATTGTCATCCACGAACAACAAAAAATGAACAGTAACGAACATGACCCTGTTCACAAACATGTTCTTTGTTCATGGCCCGTTAAAGATCCCTTTAAACTATCAGCTGGCAGGTGGCAGGGGGGATTCCCCCCTGCCGCCTGCCAGCTGATAGCTTAAAGGGCCCTTTCCTGCCACGTGCAAGGGCCAGGGCCCTTTAAATACCCCACAAACTGACCTTCCTAATGTCCAACACCCACCAAATTTGCAGGGGACATAGTACTCACTGTCCTCCAAAGACCTCCGAAGTTTCAGACAGATTGCACCCCGGGAAAGGCATGATCCATGGGTCCTCCCCCCTTTGCTGTCATTTTTTCTTCACAGTGGCAAAAACGTGACTACCTGTTGGAAGACAGCTACTTTGAGGGGTTACAAACTGACCTACCCAATGTCCAATACCCACCAAATTTGCAGGGGACATAGTCCTCACTGTCCTCCGAAGACCCCCCCAAAATTCAGAGAGATTGCACCCCAGGAAAGGCATGATCCATGCCCCCCCTTTTTGTCATTTTTTCTTCACAGTGGCAAAAACGGGACTCTCTGGTGGAAGCTACTTTGAGGGGTTACAAACTGACCTTCCCAATGTCCAATACACACCAAATTTGCAGGGGACATAGGCCTCACTGTCCTCCAAAGACCACCCAAGTTTCAGAGAGATTGCACCCCAGGAAAGGCATGATGCATGGGTCTTCCCCTTTGTTGTCATTTTCTGTTCACAGTGGCAAAAACAGGACTCTCTGCTGGAAGTACTTTGATGGGTTAAAGCCAGAAGGGAAGCCAGAAGGAGTTCAGACAGAGTTCAGTCCCTGCCGTTGCCAGGGGAATTGATTGAAAGGCCCCAGACTGTCTGGCTTGATGAACGGCTGACGAAGGCAATGAACGAGACTTGCAACGACCTTTTGTTCATTTAGAATGGAGCCTCACGAACAGCTTGTTCGCGAACAGATGAACGGGCTGTTCGTGGTTTTTTTCTGTTCGTAATGCTGTTCATGCCCATGTCTAGTAGTGGCTGAGCTTATTGTGGTACCAGAAGCAGGAGACAATTACTTGCCCATGCACAGAGTGATTGTGAAGTATTTTGGACAGCTGTAGTGCCTTTTCTGGCCACCATTACTATTGCAATGCTATCAGCGTATACAGCACTTGCAGGTTTGTAGGAGATCCCCCCAGCTGTACATAGCCCCATTTTGCAGAATTTTGATCCACATTCTACGGCCATGTTCAGAATTAAATAGATCAAAAGATGACGTAGCATAGAAGGGCACTTGCAGAGGTAATGCTTGTTTAAGGAAAATGTTTGTTATAAATAGGTTTAACTTTCTGAACTTTAAAATAAATGTACTCATAGATTTCTGAGACTAAAACCATTTCTGACTCGGGCGATAGTTGAGTTGTAGACATTTCTATTAGCTGGTTATGAGGAGATCGCTAATTTTCCCTTAATTTCTTTGAATTACTTTCTTGGAAATTTGCTACTCCCACCTAAGAAAGCGGGATGTCTATGGCCCTAACTGCTGTAAAGTTTTCTTATTGGTTAATCTATAGCTCAGTTTCTCAGCTAACATGCTGACTTTCCACTAGTTTACCAGATGCACGAGACATTCCTTTTCCATTGGCCTTTATGCGGCAGTGTAGTTAGCATGTTTGTTTAGCTAGCCTTTGCTGAATCAGCAGTTTGCATCCTTATTAGGTTATGAGCCTGCAGGCAGGACCCTGTTTATTTTTCTTCTGTGTATAATGAGCACCAAGTACAGTGCAGGTGCTTTTTATAAATATTAAATGATGATACTTTATTAATTTTCCAGTATTGTGGGAGGATAAGATTTAATGACAGGACACCTGGTAGGAATATGAATGTTGCCAGTACTAACTCAACTTATGAATTCTAGTTGGATTGTACAGTTACAAGTTTCATTGTGAAGTAATTACAAAAAGCATGAAGGGGAAAAATCCATTTTGACACAAGGAGAATAATTCCAAACAACAAGTCTCTGTGGTATGACACTTTCTCTTATTACGGGGCTCTGTGGGGGGATTCATAGAGCCCCTCTTCACCTGGTTATAAATAATGTTCTTTCCTTGATTTTAATGAATAGTTTCCTTGTGTAATGAACTCCCCTAGTACTTGGGGGGAGGGGGAGAGAATCAGAACAGCATATACTGTGCTAAAACATTTTTTAAAACAGAAAGGCATAAAGAAGCAAGAGTGTGTTCTTATTTGAGACCTTCTCTCTCTCACTTCCTGGCTTACAGGAAGACTCCTGGTTTCCCCCACCTGAAGAACAAGATAGCCAGTATAGTATTAACTCTCAGATCACGCCAGTCACCAGTTAGAGGATCAAGGGTGGCTGAGTAGCTGTCTTCCCTCCCTATCGAGAAAAATGGACCAGGAGTGGGAGCACCAGCCTCACTGGCCTCAGCCACAGCCAGGGAACAAGCCACTTTGTAAGCAGTTGCCCCCAGCCTCCGCCATATTTAATAGCTGTTTGATAGTTGCCTGGGATATAAAAATCCCAAGGCCCCTGTATTAATGCAGCCTGGTCTGTAGCAGGGGAATTTCAGCCAGAGTTGCTGAGTCCCACCCGGGAAATTAAGGCACGAAAGGAATGTTCATGCAAAATGCTGAGCATCAAGGTGATTTGATTTACTGCGCCACCAGTTGCAGGTGGAACCATGTCAAGAAAGGATCTCGTTGAGTCACCCCACTTAGCACATTCCAGTACCCTCATTCTGTGATGAAATCTCCACCCTGAGATCAAGGAACAATCAATCAGCACTGATAAGCTCTAATTTGTTCTTGGGAAGATGCCATCCCTTTCTAAATTCATCAACTCAGAATATTAATCAGCGTACTGCTTCTTTTCAAACTACCAGAACACTTTGCATTTTCTTTATCACATCCCGGCAGCACCAATCAAAGGTAATCAAACCTTTATTATTCCCAGGAACTGACCTTTAAGGTCTTTGTCCTAATGGCTAAGGGGGCTGAGGGGGCTTATAGGTTTACCCTATAAGAACCAGGGCTCTTGCCCCATTCAAACTGTGCACACGTACTGGATCCAAGCGTTGCTCCCTTGGGGTCACTTCCCTAAGACTCTCTTTGGGCCAAGAACATGGGATGTTCGAAGCTCCCTTCCTCTGTGGACTACTCTACTCTCTGAGATAGGTAAATATACTTCCCTCCCTTGCTCCATTCCAATTTCTAGCTAATTTCTCAGGACTCTGTGTGTTTGTGCAAACTGTTTTTATTGCTCTTGTGTGTGTGTATGTTTCCTCTTGAATAAAAATACTCTTTAACCTTAAAGCACCAAGCCTAGTCTGCTACCTTAGGGAGGGGACCCCATAAATACTGGTGGAGTTATCCCGTCGTTACCTCTCTCACATAGCCGTCTTCCTTGCTGCTAATTCCCCATACAAGGAGACCCATTCTGGTAACAACTTCATGGAGCTGGCTTCCACCTCCCTTCCTCTGAGCAAGAATGTCCTTGCACAAGGACAGTGTACATGCTGCTTGCTGCACAAAGTATGTAGAAGTGGGATAGTGCCCACTTGGCCTTTTCTATGTGCATTTAGCATAACTTGTGAAAGTGCCCATATATATACAAATTGTACATGCATAAACTCTATATGAACCAGCGGGGACCTACCAATGGGTTTCCTAGGATAAACTCCAAAGGATTTTGCATGGAACTGGGGATGGTGTGAGATGGAAATGAAGCTTCGGGTCACTCCCTTCCCTCCGACTAAGTACTGTGTTCATCCGACTTCATGGGACCTTGACTTCACCATGGACATAGACTTTGTTATATATTATCTAGTATTGGCAACTTCTCCTTAGGGTCATGAAGGGAACAAACTCTCTCCTTTCTTGGGCAACTGAAATAAAACAGCATTTCTTTCCCCAAACAAAATGTCAGTCCTATCATTTCTCTTCAGAACAGCCCAAAAGGTATCTCTTTGCATCTGCCTTTTGAAGTAGTTGCCTCTTTTGTAGGAGTATGCTTGGCTTAGAACCTCCTAGGCTTCTGCGGAACCCTCCAACATTTTATGATAGGCTGTGCTCCCCAAAGTAGCTGTTTATGATTGGGTTTCCATGGCAACCATTTTGTGGTGAGGCTCGCTATCTTGACATTCCAAAATGCTTGCAGGCTCAACAAGGTTTGGGACCCTTAGCTGATGCAATCCTCTCTCCCTTCTGTGAGCATTGGTTATACACTAGGCTGGCTATCACAGCATCTTGTGGCAGCAGATACCATAGAAAGTTAATTAGACATTGTGTGCAAAAATACTACCTTTCACCAGTCCTAGCCTTACTATCTGTTAATTTCATGAGGGGACCCTTAACTCTAACATACTGACAGAAGAAGAGCATCTTCCTCCACACCAGGGGTGGCCAAACTCGCTTAATAAAAGAGTCACATAGAATAAACGTCAGATGTTTGAGAGCCGCAAGACGTGATGCATTGAAGTGACTTCAGATGAGGAGGTGGGTTTGGGGGAGTGTCCTGAAAGTGACATCACAGGAAGGGGTGCGGTTTGCTGCAGTATGCTGGAAGTGACATCAGAAGTGGTGCAGCTTGGGAAGAGCCATCACTTGACCTTTGACTTGAAAGTGACATCACAAAAGTGACATCACATCCTTGCTAGGCTTCACCCTCAAAGTCCCCAGATATTTTCTGAGTCAGACCTGGCAACCCCAACATTTTTATTGAAAATATGAAAGCCATGGAAAGAAAGGAGGAAACGGGGGGAAAGACATGGAAAGAAAGGAGGAAAGGGAGGAAAGGAAATAAACTAGACTAAAATAAAATGTATGACCACGGCCGCACAATATGTCTAAAAGAGCCACATATGGCTCCCGAGCCACAGTTTGGCCACCCCTGCTCCACACCATGGATAATTTTGTAAGTTTCTACCATGGTGGTTTTTTCCCCTTAACTAAAAGTCTTCCAATGTTGGGTGTGTGACTTATACCTGATGTGTTTTCTTAAATCCAGTCAATCCATTTGTGATTGATTATGGTGTATATCAGTACTACAAGTGTTGAGACCCATCAAGCTGCATGCACTACAATAGTCATGTATGTCGGCCTTCTAGATATATGTCACTCCTCCTCCTTAGTTTTGTATTCACAGGTAGGTACCAAAAACAAGAGGTTTGAAAAGAACTGGTGGGCTCAGACCTATGGCTGATTGGCTGCTGTTGCCCATTTTATTTTTTTTATGATGGGGTGGTCTATAAATAAGAGTTGATAACAAATATATATAAAAATTACCACCAGTACAAATTATGTATGTTCTACTGTTGAATATGTAAATATGTAAGCGTTCAGTTAAAAGGATAAATTGGATGGGGTGGGGGGGACACCATACCAAAACCAAGAAAAAAATATAAAGTTTTCAGCTCCATAATCTATCCCTAGCATTGTTGTTTAAGAATGTCAGTATATGCACTTGATAATCCAGTGTCATGAAAAATGAAAATGTATTGTTTTATTTCTACTGTTCATTGATTTATTGATGTGATTTATCGTCATTAGACATGAAGCCCAACAAATCATTTTGCTGACACCATCAGCTGCCTTAACTAGGTTGTCACTTCCCAACACTAAAAGGTAATGGATGGTGATTATTTTACTGTAATGGGTTTAATCAGCACTTTGAATGACTTAGCAGTTGTGTCATAGTGGAGCAGATCATCATTCATCAAGTCAGTGTTTTGTTTACCAACATCATCTATAATTCATTTGATTGTTGACACTCATCAGCAAATACCTCTCAGGCTAAGTTTATCAGAACCAAAAATCTGCACTGCGTTAGCATACTAACTGGTCCCCTGATGAACTGAAAATGTCACAATCCATACATCGAACCACTACATCCCAAACATGAAAAACTGTCCCTTTTCCTTAATGCTTATGCATACTTAGGCTGCATCCCCACATTGTTCGATATTGTGCTATCATTGTACTATGCGTATGTACCATCAAGATGCAGCTGACTTACGGTAATCCCATCAAGGGGCTTTCAAGGCAAGTGAGAAGCAGAGGTAGTTTGCTGTTGCCTTCCTTTGCAGAGTCATCCTTGGTGGTCACCCATCTGAATACTGACCCTGCTTAACTTCTGAGATCTAACAAGATTGGGATATACCAAGCTGCCTTCCCTCCCATTATTGTAGTATAGCAATTATTTATTTCTTTATTTATATCCTGCTTTCCCCCACAAAGCAATACAGAAAAACCATGAAATCCAAAATGGGGGGGGGGGAGGCAGCTAGGGGGAGGGAAGTGTTCTTTAGCATTGCCAATCTCCAGGAGGTAATTGGAGATCTCCCAGAATTACAACTGATCTTCATGCCACAGAGATGAATTCCTTAGGAGAAAATAGCTGCTTTGGATGGTGAACTCTATGACATTATACCTCATTGAGTTCCCTCTCCTCCTAAACCCCATCTTCCCAGGATCTGCCCCCAAATCTCTAAGAATTTCCTATCTAAGGGTTGGCAGGCCTATCCCAGACCACTCCAAGCCACATTATAGACTTGTTGCATTCCATGGCCTTTTTGTTGGGACGCATCTAAATGAAGGGCAAGGCAAAAATGTTTGGTTAGAAAGGAAAGCCAAGATTAGTTTCCAGAAAATAGTGTAGATGAGTATGGAACCAAGAAAAAAATAGAGTAGAGCTAAGGAAGTGTTCTAGATGTAGTCAAAGGCAGAAAGTGTGAACTGAAATTGAAGTCTTGAGGAATAAATGGTGTTCATAGAAAGGAAGGAGAAGATATATGAGGACAAGAAAGGGAAGACTAGTCACAGTTGAGAGGGGTGGACCATCTCTTCTGGTCAAATCCCATGCATGCATTGAGATCAACCCAATAATCCCTTAAACAATTCCCTCATTATGGATAGTCCAGCTGGCTATGGCTAATAACCAGCCTTTCTCATTGGTTGGCCCCGTATTATCTAATAGCCAGTCTAATGCTGTATGTCAGATCCCTTCCCTCCAACACTTACAGGGTGCAGGGCGGACAAAGCAAGTGCGGGCTGGCAGCAGTCAGACAAGAAACCTACATTTCCCATCAAAATTTGTGAGAAACTGAAACGTGCAGTTTTCGTGCCTGATGTCTCATCTATTTTGAGTGTTAGAAAGCAATCCTATGCTGGTCTACACAGAATCCTATTCCGGTCCACTCAATGGGACGTAGTTCCAGGGAAGTGTCCTTAGGATTGCACTGTTAGGAAAGCATATAAAACCTGGTTATTCCAGAGGGTTTTGCGCTATTCCAACAAGACTGAAGAATTCATAAAACTGTAATGCTGTTGAATTGTAATATCAGTGGACTGTTGTAGCTATTATCTGGGCAAATTTATTCCATTATTTGTAACAGTTTGAATTTTCAGCATCCTGTGTTTTGTCATTAGCCCTGAGCCTACTGGAAGGGCAGAAAAAAGAATGCAAATAAATTTAAGTAAATACATAATAAACAAATAACTAGATAAAGGCAAAGAGGCTGCACTTAGCTCTGGGAATATAAACAGTTTTCCAAAAAGAGGCAGTGGCTCAAAAACCAGGACTTCAGTCTCACAACCCAGCTTCATGCACTGGTGGGTAGTACTATTGCCTCTTTTCACAGTATTTGTACTTCTTTTGGTTGATAGGCTTGGGCCCCTAAGGAGGCGAACATCATGAATACTGGCACCTCTTTTTTTAAGAGAAAAAGCACTGGCTGGTGGAAAAGCACTGGCTACTGGTACCTCTGGTTTGTGAATTCTGCCCTTAGACAACTTCTCCACAATTAACCAATCTTGTTTCCTATATCTTGCATAAACAAAGGATATCTTGGTACCTTCGTTCCACTCATCATCATTCGGTGATGAACTATTTTGAAATGAGCTTTCATGAAGCACAGCTCACTTCTTCAGGTGGTATCTGAAGAAGTGAGCTGTGGCTCACTAAAGCTCATACCCTACCACAAATTTTGTTAGTCTTGTAGGTGTTACTGGACTCTTGTTCTTTTCTACAGCTACAAACAAATGCAGCTATCCATCTTGATCTATTTTGAAATGATCCATGCTGAACTTTTGGAGGTGGTACTGGTTTAAAAAATTAAATGAATGTATTTATTTATATCATTTATGGTTCACTTTTCTCTCTGAGACTCAAGGTGGATTACATAGTGTGAGATTAGTACAGCCAATATCAAGGACATTTCAATAAACAATGCCGTAGGGTAAATAAATGCAAATTTACAAAGACATAACATTAGGAAAAATCCAATACAGAACTGAAGAAATGCTGAAACAGACAATAACCAATTCTAGGACTGACAATAGACAACATAGAACTACCCAGTAGGGTCATACTTAAAGCAACAGATAGTATGTAAGGCAATATAGTGGTGAAGTCTATGGTCCCTAACTCATTAGTGAAGCATCTCTTTGGGACCACCTCCATACAATACAGCCTTTCTATCTGAATAAAAATCCCTTTTGAATAATTCAATTTTGCATCATTTGTGGAAAACCAGGAGAGTGGAGGTTCTCCTGACCTCCTCAGGCAACTGTTCCATAGGGCAGGGGCCACCACAGAGAATGCATGTATACAGGCAGCTGTTGGTTTCACTCATGTGCAGGGTGGAACCTGCAGGAGATCTTTTTCATATGAGTGAAGCTGCCATGGAGGAACATAGAGGGAGAGGTGGTCCCATAGGTATGCCATGCCAATTGATAGCCAATACCTTGAAGTGATCCAATACCTTGACCTGAGTGACTGTAGGATGGGAGTGATAGTCATGCTCCTGCTTGCTCCTGATAACAGCCGAGCCACAGCATTTTGAACCAACTGGAATCTCCTAGTTAACTTAGATGGGAGACCTATATATAGTACATTAAAATAGTCAAGTTTTTATGTTACCATAGCATGTATCCAGGTGGCCAGATCAGCTATGTCAAGGTAGGAAGCCATCTTCCAGGCTAGAGTGAGGTTGTAGAAAGCATATTTGGTGACTGTATTAACTTGCTTTTCAAGTAGTAGTGCTGGATCAAGTATAACCCTTATAAACATGGGCACGAATTGAAATACGGATCAAATTTCATGACGAAACGGGCCAATTTGCGTATCGTGAAACATGTTTCGTGGGGCTATTTTACCCCACAAAATCCACGACTTTTGGGGCCGATTCGTTCGATTCATGAATGCTTCATGATGCCAGACAAGCTGGCACCAATCCATCGATCGCTTAGGCAACATTGGCCCGGAATGTCTGCAGACCTTTTGTTGCTGTGGAAACCCCAGTCTTAGCCCACATAACTTTGATAGGCAGCTCTCCTTGCCAACCGGAGAGCTGAGCAATGCCGGTCTGCACAAGTTTACCTGGGAACTGTAGTTGGAGACTCCTCCTCCTCTCTGTTTCCCTTCTCCATTTTTAAGAACGGGATGGTGGAGTAGTGGCGGTGGCAGCCTCAGCAGCTCCTTCTGCTGCTGCTTGCCAACTTCAGGAACCTTCCTTGATTCTCTACTTTCCATCCTCCTGCTGCTCTGACATGCCTTCCCCCAAGCTCTCCTGAGCGGATTCGCTCTGCTCGGCTTTTCCTTTGAGAACTTGGAGGCAGGAAGAGGGCATGTCAGAGCAGCAGGAGGATGGAAAGGAAAAGTCAGCAAAGAGAACCTGAAGAGAGGAAAACCCAAGCAGATCCGCTTTGCTTGACTTTTCTTCCAGCAGTGGCAGAAAGCAGGAGGCCAGGAGGACGGGAGGGAAAAGTCAGCAAAGAGAACCTGAAGAGAGGAAAACCCAAGCAGCTCCGCTTTGCTTGACTTTTCTTCCAGCAGTGGCAGAAAGCAGGAGGCCAGGAGGACGGGAGGGAAAAGTCAGCAAAGAGAGCCTGAAGAGAGCTACTTGGAGGGTGGCTGGAGGATCACAAAACAGGATAATTTCGTGGAAGTTCGTGTTCCGTGATTCGTGAAACACAATGAAACGCAAAACTCTTGTTTCATTTTTTCCTGTTTCATGCCCATCTCTAACCCTTAGACTCTTAATTGAGTCTGCAAGGGTCAGACAAACTCAGTCAAAGGTGGGGAGTACAATGTCTTTCAAGATCTCTGCCTTCCCAACAAGCTTCACTTCTATCTTGTCTGAGTTCAATTTCAATTTGTTTGTTTTTATTCATTTGATCACAGCTGTCAGGCAGCGATCTATGATTTCTGTGGCATCCTGTGGCACCTGAACAAACAGTTTTCAAAGCAACGTGCCCCATTTTCAAAGTGAGGGAAAACACATTTGTGTTGTCCTGTGCCTGATAAAATGTTAAGAAATCAAATGTCAGTGCAAAGTCAATCCCCCCCACCCGCATATTTTACACACAAATGTTACAGTAGAAGGTGTTCTGATGATATCATCATGGGAGACAAGCTTTTAAATCAAGTGTGGGTTTTTTTGTTGGTGGGAATAATGAACTGAAAGGATAAAAGCTTCAAGATGGAGAATTTATAATATTAAAATGACAAACAAGCAGGCCTGACTTCACTTTGAAGATTTTTAACTGCAAAAAGGTCATGATAACAATGGGGAAGGAACACACTGGTTTGTATAGCATCCTTAGCTAGGATAATAAAATACCCTTATTGTTGAGTTCACTGAACACCTGGAGAAGGAAACAGCATATCACCCTCTCTTCATACCTTTGACCTCCACAGGTTCATGTGTGGAGAATAGTAGTGGACATGCCTGGTACCCTGCTTTCCCCTCCACATGTTCCTTGTGTGCACGGTGTTCAGTGGGCTTATATGCCATGCTTGAACTCTTTTCATTGATGCGATGTTCACAATTTCAAATTCAACAAATATAAAAATGCAGGGGTGTTCTTGGTGATTCTGGGGCCCCAGAAAAAACTTGAATCACTCAAGCAGTACAGGCAGGGAGGATGAGCAGCTGTAGGGCAGTGGAAGCCCTGACCCCCTCCAGCAGCTGATCATCCTCCTACCCTTCCTGAGTCTCAGGCCGTAAGGGGGATGGCGCCAGGGGCTTCTAGACAACAACTTGGGCAGCTTGCTGCTGTATGGTAGGAACTCCCAGCAGGTTCTCCCAGCACAGGGTCTGGGGCAGCTGCCTTGGGTGCCCTGTTGATAAGACTGCCCCCGAAAAACTGTAACATCAGGAAAATTATGAGGGATTGGTCTAATGGTGTTATCTAGTCCTGGATCCTGTTTCACACAATAGTAGCAAGTGGGGGGCATGGGCAAGTGTGCTGGCATCATATCAATGTGAGATGTCACTCCTGGTGCCAAACCAGAAGTGACATCATCAAATCAGAGCAATGGTCTAGGATTCACTCCAAACTCTATGGTTAAACCATTTTTTTCAAGCGCTGGTGGAGGCCTGAAGAAATTCCCACAAAGTCCCCCTAATCCAACTAGACACCCCATAAGGCCCAGAAGCAGAGGTACAGAGGTTCATACCTATGCTGTTGTCCACTACTAATGGTATCCAGAGATATAAGTGTCTTCTACTTGGGTTATCTGCCGTGTGTTCAATGTTTTTTGGATGCATTTTTTGCCCTGCTTCCCTACAACATCATGGTGTATTGTGTATCTCTGGGGGTTTTCCCAGCTTTTTCTCTGACCTTTCTCAAACCTACTTTGCTCTGAAGTTTTGAGAAAGATTGCAGTAAAACTGGTATGGCTGCTGTGGGGGTGGGGGTGGGATTTGAATTTTCTGGCTCCATGGCAGCTACTTTTTCTGCCCCTGCCCCATGGCAGCCACCCTTCCAAACAGGGGGCTTTAATTTTTTTTTTTAAGCAGCACTGGAATATTACTATATTAATATACCACTGTAACAAAAGGTGTAGCAGGTTCTCTGAAAGGGAAGGTTTTTTAAAACAAATAACAAAAGCTGGGAATTTAGAGAAACAGATGCACCTGTCATTACAATGATATTAGTGCTGATTTTTTTTAAAAAATGGGAAAGCCCTGTTGGTGTGGGAGAGAGGGGTGTTGGGTACAGAAACTTTGGGATAACCTGCCATGCAGAAGGCCCATTGCTTCTGTGCAGCAACAGCAGCAATGGGGAAACCATAAAATCCCTTCCCTATGTGGAAGACACTACAGTGTCTCTGAACATGATGCCCTCTAAGCTAGTCTATCACAGCCTCTCGTGGAGGGGGGGTTCCGTGAGTTTCTTATACCTTGTGTGGAGAAGCTATTTCTTTTGCATATCTCGACTCTTCTGCTCATTGACATGACGTGCATCATTTTATAAATTGTTTTCATGTCCCCTTCATTCCTTTTTTTCTGAACTGAAAACTCCCAGATCTTTTCTCCCCCTTTGTATGGAGGGTGCTCCATGTTGGAATATAGCAATGTCTGCCTAGTATACAAAGAAGAAGCCCTAACATGGATAGCCCAGGAGAGCCTGATCTCGTCAGATCTCAAGCTAAGCAGGGTCGGCCTTGGTTAGTAATTTGATGGGAGACCTCCAATGAAGACCAAGGTTGCAGAGGCAGGCGATGGCAAACCACCTCTGTTAGTCTCTTGCCATGAAAACCCCACCAGGGGTCGCTATAAGTCAGCTATACACTCCATACAAAGAAGAAAATCAGAAGATTCTGCAGGGGACAGCAAGCTCTAGACAGACAGGACTGTAAGGGGAGTACTTTCTTTCTTACAGATGTTTTCCCCTTGTCTGTCTTCAGAATGCTAATCTTAGGTTGTCCTAGAACTCTCCACACTTCTACTCTCTCTCAAACCAGCTAGGCAGGTAGATTTATCTCTCTTCATTCCTATCCAGTTTTGTCAGTTTTAATGATAAAATTTTCTTATACTTTAATCAGTTTGATGCCCTGACTGCTGCAAAGGCACTCTGCCAACACTCTTGATCGTTTGGGTTCCCTATTTCCCTATTTCTTCTCTAGCTCTGCAATATCCTTTTAGAGGTGGGGCAACCAGAACGATACAGTATTCCAAAGGCTTCTATACCATAGTTTTATACAAAGGATACTATGAAACTGGCCATTTCATTTTTAATTCCTTTTCAAAGAATTCCTAGTAATATAAAATAATAATTTGCCTTTTTTTCACTGGGCCACACTCAGTCCTAGCATACAGCCAAAACTTCTTCCAAGGCCAGAAGGCAGGTCAGGATAGTGGAGGCAGTTGGTCGAAGGCTGGTGATGGGCCTCCCAAAGGGCACTGGAGATTGCTAGGTGACCAAGAGTGTTGACCCAAGATACTAGCCTTGGTACTTGTTAACATATTAGATGAAACTACACACACACTTGTATTTCTGCAGTTAATTACATGCTTTCTCCCTTAGTAATTGAAAAAAGACTGGGGGGTAGAGTTCTAAATTGGCTCATTATGTTTCCAATATGGCTTGGAACTGTCGTGCACGGACTCTGAGTCTCTATCTCCCATTTAAAAATCAAGAACTTCCCTAAGTTTGGTCATAAACAGAAGTGCAATAGTTAAAACTGCTTTCATCCCTACTACCAATATGATGCAGGGAAAATCTTTTCAAGGAATCCTGCATAGAATTCTGTAACATGCAATTTCTGTGATTATTCATGCGTCAGCTTTCTGGGATATCTTTTTTCCTAATACCTGCTAGCTTGTCAGTATTTCCTTGTATCTGCTAGCCCATCTGTATCTATTTACACAAATCCAATATTTATAGACTCTATGGCTGATGTCCCCATACACTGTTTTGACATGTATGCAACTCAGACTGGGCGGAATTCTCTCTCCACAGAGTTTTGCTATTGACTGCAGTTGCTTGAGATTGAAATCATGCTCACAGCTTGCAAAACCCTGTGGCTTGGCCTCATTTTAAATACTTTTCAAAATTCTATTATATATTGGAACTCCAGTTGCAACTACAAAACACAGATATTGCAGAGAAGATCTTAGAGTGAGAACACATAGATTTTTTTAAAAAAAATTAGAGTGATAAGCAGTTGATTACAAGGAGAAAATGTGAAAATTATATTCAGTTGTTTTTGAAGAGCTGACATTTGTAGCAAGGAATTTTCAGACAGGAAAATACATATTGCTGGGTACCAATTGTCAAACTAACAAACCAACAAGTACCAATTGTCAAACTAACAAATCATTTAGTTTATTTTGCTTCCCACAATGGCCAATCAAAATTTCATAAAATAGCCATCCCCTGTTGTTTGGCCCACTACCATCATTTGGTAATCAAAGATATACTGCTGGTTGGCAGGGAGGTTCCACTGAAAGCTGCAAGCTGCACTACAGGTTTCTGTGTTGTACTTTGTCTTACCAGCAGGTTGTAGCTGCCTTTTATTTTGACCAAGGACTAGGGGGGAAAAAGAACCCGGGACAGTGATTTCCTTGTTTCCTGTCTATTGGGTGACACCAGCAGCCAGAGCCGGTTCCAGAGTTTGGGAGATCTTGAGCAGACAAGGACCAGGGGCCCCTTTCTGCAAACCACCCCCCACTTAAGAACATAAGAACATAAGCAAAGCCATGTTGGATCAGGCCAGTGGCCCATCCAGTCCAACATTCTGTCACACACAGTGGCTAGAAATCCAGTGCCATCTAAAGGACTGTCAGTGAGGCCAGGACACCAGAAGCCCTCCCACTGCCTTCCTTCCAGCACCAAGACAACAGAGCACCACCTCCCCACAAAGAGAATACCATCTATCTCCTGTGGCTAATAGCCACTGATGGACCTCTGCTCCATATATTTGTCCAGTCCCCTCTTGAAGCTGGCAATGCTTGTAGCTGCCACCACCTCCTGTGGCAACGAATTCCATGTGTTTATCACCCTTTGTGTAAAGTAGTATTTTCTTCTATCTGTTCTAACCCGACTGCTCAATAATTTCATAGAGTGCCCACGAGTTCTTGTATTGTGAGAAAGGGAGAAAAACACATCTTTCTCGACCTTCTCTAACCCGTGCATTATCTTGTAAACCTCTATCATGTCTCCCCTCAGTCGTCTTTTCTCCAGGCTAAAGAGCCCCAAGCGCCTCAATCTTTCCTCATAGGGAAAGTGTTCCAACCCTTTAATCATTTTAGTTGCCCTTCTCTGTACTTTTTCCAGTGCTATGATATCTTTTTTAAGGTGTGGCGACCAGAACTGTACACAGTACTCCAAATGAGGCCTCACCATCGATTTATACAGAGGCATTATGATACCGGCTGATTTGTTTTCAATCCCTTTCCTAATAACCCCTAGCATAGCATTAGCTTTTTTTATGGCAGTCGCACACTGTGCTGACGTTTTTAGTGAGTTATCTATCATGACTCCAAGATCTCTCTCTTGGTCAGTCTCCGCCAGTTCAGACCCCATCAACTTGTATTTATATTTTGGATTTTTGGTTCCAATGTGCATTACTTTGCACTTGGCTACATTGAACCTCATTTGCCACATGGATGCCCACTCTTCTAGCCTCGACAGATCCCTTTGGAGTGCCTCACAATCCTCTCTGGCTTTCACCACCCTGAACAATTTCGTGTCATCTGCAAATTTAGCCACTTCACTGCTTAATCCCAATTCCAAATCATTAATAAACAAGTTAAAAAGCATTGGACCCAATACCGACCCCTGTGGCACCCCACTGCTCACCACCCTCCACTGTGAGAAGTGCCCGTTTATGCTCACTCTCTGTTTCCTATTAATTAGCCAGTTTTCGATCCACAAGAGGACTTGGCCCTTTATCCCATAGCTACTGAGCTTACTTAGGAGCCTTTGATGAGGAACTTTGTCAAAAGCTTTCTGGAAGTCAAGATAAACAATATCTATCGGGTCTCCCTTGTCCACTTGTTTGTTCACTCCCTCAAAGAACTCTAACAGATTGGTGAGACAAGATCTTCCCTTACAGAACCCATGCTGAGTTTTCCTCATCAGCTTTTGGTCATCAATGTGCCCACTAATTTTATTTTTGATAATAGTTTCCACCAACTTACCCGGTATTGACGTCAGGCTGACTGGCCTGTAATTTCCCGGATCTCCCCTGGAACCTTTTTTAAAGATGGGGACAACATTAGCTACCTTCCAGTCCTCAGGAACAGATGCAGAGTTTAATGACAGATTACATATTTTTGTGAGGAGATCTACAAGTTCACACTTGAGTTCTTTCAGAACTCTTGGATGTATGCCATCTGGGCCCGGTGATTTATCAGTTTTTAAATTATCTAGCAGTCGCATAACCTCCTCTCTCGTCACCTCAATGTGACTCAGGTCTTTCAAAACCCCTCCCAAAGTCAGTGCTTCCGGAGTGGGCATGCACTTCTTATCTTCCACAGTGAAGACAGAAGCAAAGAACGCATTCAGCTTCTCGGCCATTTCCCTATCACCCTTTAGTAATCCTTTTACGCCTTGGTCATCCAAGGGCCCCACGGCCTCCCTAGCTGGTTTCCTACTTCTAATATATTTAAAGAATTGTTTATTGTTTTTCTTTATGTTCTTTGCAATATGCTCCTCATATTCCCTTTTTGCCTGTCTGATCACAGACTTGCACTTTTTTTGCCACAGCTTATGCTCCTTTTTATCAACCTCACTCCGACTAGTTTTCCACTGCCTAAAAGAATCCTTTTTACCTTTTACAGCTTCTATTACATTGCTTGTTAACCATGCTGGCCTTTTCCTAAACCTATTTGTGCCTTTCCTAACCAGCGGTATATATTTAATTTGAGCTTCCAGGATTGTAGTTTTAAATAGTCTCCAAGATTCCCCAAGTGTTTTGACCTTTTTTACTTTCCCTTTCAGTTTCTTCTTCACGTACCCCCTCATCTCAGAAAAGTTACCCCTTTTGAAGTTAAACATGGCTGTGTTGGTCTTATTTGGCAATTTCCTATTTATACATATGTTGTACTCAATAACATTATGGTCACTGTTCCCAAGTGGTGCAATCACATTTACATCTCTCACCAGGTCTTCAGCATTACTGAGGACCAAATCCAGGATCACCTCTCCCCTAGTAGGTTCTGTAACCATCTGTTCCATAGCACAGTCATTGAGACAGTCTAGAAACTCACTTTCTCTCCCCCGATTCGAACACCCATTGGCCCAGTCAATGTGTGGGTAGTTAAAATCACCCATTACAACACAGTTTTTTTGTTTAGCAGCCATCTTTAATCCTGTCATCATTTTATAATCCTCCTCTATTTTCTGATCTGGAGGGCGATAACAAACTCCCACAGTTAAGTTTCCATTTGGGCCCGTAATTTCAACCCATAGCATTTCCAGAAGCGAATCTAATTCAGTTACCTTCTCAATCTTACTGGAATGTATACCTTCTCTGACATATAGAGCCACCCCACCACCAACCCTTCCCTCCCTATCCTTCCGATATAATTTATATCCAGGAATCACCGTGTCCCACTGATTTTCCTCATCCCACCAAGTTTCTGATATGCCCACAATGTCTATGGATTCGCCCAACACTAAACATTCCAGCTCCCCAATTTTACCTCGGACACTTCTAGCATTTGTATATAAACACCTGTAACTTCCCCGGCACACTTTGCCTCGAGACGTAGTTAGGTCATCTGCACTGTTTGTCTCCATCTCAGTTGACAACTCTAATCTATCTCCCTGTAGAAGTGTTATACCTAGCCCTTCATCTCTCTGAGATGAACCATCCTGAACCAGAGACACTTTATCTCTTGTCGGCTTTCCCCTAGCATTTAGTTTAAAAACTGCTCTGCCACCTTTTTGATTTTAAGTGCCAGCAGCCGGGTTCCTTCTCGGGACAAGTGGAGACCGTCTCTCTTGTACAGCTCCCGCTTGTCCCAAAAAGAATCCCAGTGCCTAACAAAATTGAACCCTTCCTCCCTACACCATCGTCTCATCCACACATTGAGACTCCTGATCTGCGTTTGTCTCTCTGGCCCTGCACGTGGAACAGGTAGCACTTCTGAGAAGGCTACCTTGGAGGTCCTGGCCTTGAGTCTCCTGCCTAACAGCCTAAATTTTTGTTCCAAGACCTCACGACTGCATTTCCCAACATCGTTGGTTCCAACATGGACCACGACCGCTGACTCTTCCCCAGCACTATCTACCAGCCTATCTATAACACGCGTAATGTCCGCTACCTTCGCACCAGGCAGGCAAGTCACCATACGGTCAGAACGCGGTTGTGCCACCCAGCTATCTACTTGTCTAAGGATCGAATCACCAACTACCAAGAGCCTCCCTCCCGCCCCACCCAGGGATGGTTCCTTGATGCGAAAGGAAACCTGCTCACCAACTGAAGAAGAGGTCCCTTCTGAGGGCATGTTCCCCTTATCCTCAATACGGTGCCCTGATTCCACAAGATCCTCATTCTCCTTGACAACAAGAACGCTGCCATTTTTAGAGTGGGACACATCTGTCCTGTCCCTGAGAATCTTGTCCTCGTGCCTATCTAACTGTCTCCGCTTCTCCAGGTCAGCCACCTTGGCCTCAAGGGTACGTACTCGTTCCCTGAGAACCAGGAGCTCCTTGCAGCGAGCACACATCCAGGACTTCTGACCAGAAGGCAGATAGTCATACATGTGACACTCAGTGCAATACACTGGAAAGCCCCCAACCCCCTGCTGGCATTCTGACTTCATTATTCTGTTTTAGGAATAACACACTAAGAGGAAAGAAAACGGCTATGATCCCCCGGCTAAGAGCCACAGGCCAAGAGCCCTTTAGCTCTCACCCTTCGGCTCGCGCCAAAGGCTCGCGCCCCTGCCCAGCAGTTGCCTTTTCAATGCAAAAGGTCACTTCCTGCTAAGCACAGGAGGTGAGCACAAAGGGGGTGTGTGGCTTGTACTCCAGCAACCCCCAGCAGCCTTACAAACACACTCACCCTCAAACACAATCAAGCCCAAACACACTCAGCCTCAAAACTACACTCAAATCAACACAAAACTACACACAAAAAGCCCCAAAGCTAGAGAGGACCACCCTTAGCTTCTCAGCTTAACCCACCACAGCCAAGAAAGGCAAAAAGCCCTTACCTCCTCTAGCAGCTGCAGACCATGTGCTCCTGAGCCCAGGTGACTCTGCTCTGCCTCTCTTTCCACCCCACCTGGTTGTGCATCTTCCTCCTTCTTGCAAGCCCTCCCAGCACCCAAGCTCAGTTGCCTGGACCTGCCTGCACACCCTTTCTCTGCCAGCACTGTCAGATGCATGCAGCCAGGAAAGCTGCTACCATGGCCTCCAGGAGGGCTGCTACTGTACACCTTCCACATGCCCTTCCCTAATGATGCTGAGCATCTGGGAGGATGTGTGGTGGAGCACTTCAAGCAAAACACGATGGGGAAGAGCACACAGACTAGTGGTAGAAGAGGTACATAGATCAGGGTTGGCTTCAGTTTACTCCACCAGAAGTCCTGGGCCCTGGCACCTGCTTCACATCAAGGGATGCTGATGCAGGCCCTGGCAGCAGCAGAAGTTCTGTGCTTGTCCAAAGAGTGGTGTAGGAAGTGCTGAACAGGGAATGTCTGGACAAACTGGTCTGCAGCTCGAGGAACTGGCAACCACCACTAGACATGGGCACAAACAGCATTACGAACAGAAAAAAACAATGAACAGCCTAATCTGCTGTTCTCGAACAAGCTGTTTGTGAGGCCCCATCCTAAATGAACAAGTGGTTGTTGCAAGCCTCATTCCTTGCCTTTGGCAGCAGTTCAGCAAACCAGACAGTCTGGCACCTGCTGCAATCAATCCCCTTGGCAACCAGAGGCAGGGAGGAACTGAACTCTGTCTGAACTCCTTCTGGCTTTCCTTCTGGCTTTAACCCTTCAAAGTACTTCCAGCAGAGAGTCACGTTTTTGCCACTGTGAAGAGAAAATGACAGCCAACGGGGAGACCCATGGATCATGCCTTTCCCAGGGTGCAATCTCTCTGAAACTTGGGGAGTCTTCAGAGGACAGTGAGGACTATGTCCCCTGCACATTTGGTAGATATTGGACATTGGGAAGGTCACTTTTGTAACCCCTCAAACTAGCTGCCAGCAGACACTGCTGTTTTTGCCAGGACAGGGCCCTTTAAACTATCAGCTGGCAGGCGGCAGGGGGGAATCCCCCCTGCCGCCTGCCAGCTGATAGTTTAAAGGGATCTTTAAAGGGCCAGATAAGTGGGTTTGAGGGGAGGGGGGCTAAGTTGGGGGGTTGGGGTGGGGTTGGTTCTGGCCCCCACGAACAACGAACAATGAACATGTCCGGGAACAGTTCATGTTAATCCATGTTCATTGTTCATTGTTCGTGGATGGCACTGAACTATGAACAGGGTGTTCGGGGTTTTTTTTTCATTTGTGCCCATGTCTAACCACCACAGCTTCTTGGAAACTACTTTCTATTTGATGAGGTGACCCAACCCAAGCTGTTATTTGCCCTTTGTGGGGAAAATGGCAGCTTCATGGCAGATGGGGAATGAGTTCAGGAAAATGGCCTGGAGGACAAGTTTTAATCCTGCCCCACACCACAGCCTTCACACCTACAGTGCTGCTATTTACTTGCTTTAAAAATTTCCTCTGGTATTGTGATTGGTTACATGATGGAGCGTTTCCCACCAGACAGCACTGGTTTGTGCCTTCTGAAATTCTCCTCTGGCTTGTTCTCCAAAGAAAAAAACCATCCAGAAACCTTGTTTATACATTTGATTTACTGGAGATTGTGGAAACAAACTGTACAGGAAAACAAAAAGCAGAAGATACGGAGGTAATAAAACAGAACAAGAATTTTAAAAATATTAAAATTTTAAAGACTTGACAGTTCCCCAGCTTTCAGTGAAGACATAAAGAAAATCATTCTGTCTCAGCACCTTGATGAATTTCTAATTTTCATGGCTTAATTTCTACTTTCACCTTGTCAACTAGTTCTTCCCTACTGGTGAGTATCAAGTCCAAGATAGCAGAACCCCTTGTTTCCCTCTCTACTTTCTGAAAAATGAAGTTGTCAGCAAGATAAGTCAGGAATTTATTTGACCTTTTATTTTTAGCAGAGTTAGACTTCCAACAGATATCCGGGTAATTGAAATCTCCCATGATCACTGTGTCCTGTCTCTTTGTGAACTTTATAATTTGTTCTAGGAGTTTCTCATCCAAGTCCTCTGCTTGGCTTGGTGGCCTATAGCAGACCCCCACCATAGTATCCCTATTATTTGTTATTCCTTTTATTTTTACCTGGAGACTTTCAACTGAATTTCCATGCTCCGTTATATGCATCCTCACAAGTATATATATCCTTTACATATAATACTACTACCCACATTTCTTACTTGTCTATCTCTTTTGAACAAGTTGTATCCCTCAATCCTGGTATTCCAATTGTGAGCGTCATTCCACCAAGTTTCAGTAATGCCTATTATGTCATAGTCCCCTTCCAGTATTAGGACTTCAAGTTCCTCCTGCTTGTTTCCCATACTCTGTGCATCAGTGTAGAGACATCGGAAGCCATGAGTTATATGCCCTGAAGTTTTTGTTTCTGTGCTTACTTGCAAGTTAATGTTTCCTAGTATATGTTCTACTCCCTGCAGGTCTTCAGCATTCTCTTCTCCAGTTATAGGCTTTGAATTTTCATCTCTCTCCCCCATAGGATTTAGTTTAAAGCTCTCCTAATCAGGTTTGCAAGGCTGTTACCATACACATTTTTTCCTACCCTCGTGAGGTGCAAACCATCTCTCAATAGAAGAGCTTCATCTCGGAAGTGTAAGCCATGGTCCAAAAAACCAAACTGATCCTGATGACACCATCTATGTAGCCAGTCATTTATTTGCAGCATTCTTCTTTCCCTTCCTAAACCATGGTCTATGACAGGAAGAACTGACAGAACAGCCCTGTGCTTCCAGGTCCTTAACCTTTTTACCCAGACCCACATAGTCTCTTTTAATGTGTTCTGGACTATGCCGGGCAATATCATTTGTTCCCACATGCATCAAGAGGAAGGGGAAATAATCTGTGGGTTTGATAAGTCTTTCTACTCTTTCTGTCACATCCTGGATAAGTGCACCTGGTAGACAGCATACCTCCCGAGACGACATGTCTGGTCGGCACACTTTACCCTCTGCCCCTCTCAGCAGGGAGTCCCTAATTACCAGCACATGCTTTCTCCTATATTGAGGAAAGGAAGCTCAAGTCCTCTCATCTGCAGGGGCCTGAGAAATCTCTTTCAAGGAGTCTGGGGGAGTAGCTCTTGATGCAGTGGTCCAGAATCCATATCTATGGGGAGATTCTGGAATCAATTGCTTAGCATCAGAGGCTCAGAATATCTCCTGATTATCCTGCTCCTGTGGGTTACTTTCTTCCTTGTGCCCTCCTCTTGTATTAGGTACTCCTCCAAATCCTGGGGAGGAAGGTTGTGGATCATTGGAAGAACTTCTGCCTGGCATGCAGAAGGTCCCAGTTTCAATCCTTTGCATCTCCAGCTCAAAAGATCAGATGGTCGGTGACGTGAAAGTCTTCTGCCTGACACCCTGGACAGCCACTGAGAGTTTGAGTAGACAGTAATGACTAGAGATGGGCACAATCAGCATTACAATAGAAAAATACCCACGATAATGGTGTTCACGCAATCAGGACCCAGTGGATCGGTGCCGTCCACGGCGACCGATCCAGCATTCGGGGGGGGGGGGGCTTCATCGGGGTTTGATTCGGGCCATCGGGATCTGATCGGGGATGCAGACAATCAGGCGCCAGTAATCTATTACCGGGGCAACGGAGCCAAGGGAATTCCTGAGCTGTGTTTGCCCTCCTTCTGTCGCCCTGGAAACCCGAATGGAAGCCCAGCTTTCCTTGATCAGCAGGGCTTCCTTCCAACCACGGAGCAGCAACACACTCACCGCCAGTTGGGAGAAGAGACCCAGGGGAGGGAGGGGGAGGGGGGTGTTCTGTAGCCATGGGCACTCCAAACATTTTTTGCTTTTTTAAAAAAATGGGGCTTTGTAGGAGGAATGGCTGTTTGTCTGTCTGTCACTCTCTGTTTTTAACCTGCTTTTAAAACACTGTATTTTTTGGGAAAACGTCATTCACGGCTCTGTGTGTGTGTTTAAAATATGCTTTTGGAAGACTGGCTGCTTGCTTTTAAAATTGGGTGGGGAGGAATGGAGGATTCTGTCCCTGCTTTTTTTTAAAAGCTGGCTGAAACATGTTGACGGGGTGTCTCTCTCTCTCTCTATTTGGAGAGGCAGGGACGGGTTAAAAACTCCCCCCCTTTGCTCTAAGTGTATGTGTGTGTGTGTGTGTGTGTGAACGTCCCCTCCCTGAGGGGAGACGGCTCGTCGCCTGGTTAAAAACTCCCCCCTGCTCTAAGTGTGTGTGTGTGTGTGTGTGTGTGTGTGTGTGAACGTCCCCTCCCTGAGGGGAGGCAGCTCATCGCCAGGTTAAAAACTTCCCCCCTGCTCTAAGTGTGTGTGTGTGTGTGTGTGTGTGTGAACGTCCCCTCCCCGTGCCCGCTGTGCCTGGTGGTCACCGCCACCACCCACCTTCCCACATAGCTGGGAACAGCGGGGCGCCCCTCCGCTTTGGCCTCCCCAATCCGATCCACTGATCGGAAATGGGAGATGATCAGTGTGGATCGGTGATTTGGGGTCGTCGCCGGCGCGGATCTACGATCAGCTTGATCAGTAATTTTTTTGGGATCGTGCTCACCTCTAGTAATGACCTTGATGGATGAATGGTTTGATTTAGTGTACAGCAGCCTCATGTGTTCATGACTGAGGCACAAATTATTTGTGGCCAAATAGGCATTTGGGGTGTTCTCCTAAATTTTCATCCTGGGATAAAAATAATAAACATCATCCCATAGTGGTGGATGTGGGAAAGGAAATTATGTTGCCTTGATACTAGATATGATATTGACTCTCTCATTCCTGGGTATGATTGGTTCTCTCAGGAGCCTTAGGTGCGCTCTTTTGAGTTCCCTGATGAGAAAAGGTGGGATCTCAGTGAAATGAGAAGAAAGAACATGTATTACATGTCTTCATCCTTCCAATATTAGTGGTTTTCCGCCCATTTGTTTTGTGGTAGTTTTTGGCCCCATAGTGCTTCAATTAATCCTCTTGGTTCTGCACACAATTTTTTGCCTTTAGTTTTTTTTTCTGATTCTTTTGAGACCACTTTTACCCCAATCTTTTTCTGGAAGCTGATTTTGAGTATTTTTTTCCTGGTGCTTAATGTTTTATTCAGTTTTGTTTGTCCCACCTATTCCTACCCACCTTCAACCCACTTTTTCGTGACTGGACATTCATCAATGTCTAACCACTCCTCCATCTTCCTTTCCCCTTTTCTGGTTTTGTTTTATCTTTTTGATAATAATAGAAGGTGCAGCAGGTTTTCTGAGTTCTCAGCTTTCATTCTTTTTTAAAAAGTAGGTTTCTAGCCCCTTCCCTTGTGATATGCTTTTATCCCTACATCTCCACAAGGGAAGGGGCTAAAGAATTGCTTTAAAAAAAATCAATGCTGGGAATTCAGAGGAACATACTGTACTTTTTATTAAAATGTTTGGTCAATCTATCAATATGTAATTGACATTTTTTTAAAAATTGCAGAAGCCCTGGTAGCTGAGTGGTGGGCATGGCCACTTCCGGTGCCATAAAAATGGTGCATGTTGAAAAGCACGTAGCCACTGCTGCTCTGGGCTCTATCCCAACAGAAGTTGGTTTGCCCCAGCCTCTGCCCCTTTGAGACTTCTCCATGCAAAGACTTCCACATGTGTTCATTTTCAATCTTTTTTTAAAAAATTCAGCCCTTATATCGATCTATTGATGCAAAGGGAGGACAGACATGCAGATGAACTGTGAGGTATATATGAAGTGAATAAATAAATGTTACTAGAGATGGGCAGGCAAATAAAAGGTTGGTGAGTGGGTGGGTGGGTGGGAAGGAGAAAAGGAAGCATGGAAAGATGAGGATTTAGGGATTGTCAAGAGAAGGAAAAGAAGAAATAGCCTGGGGAGGGGAATACAGGAAAATGTGAGGTGACTCACATGAGATTTCAGATTCCTTTCCATTAACCAACAATGTGCAAAGTTTTAGCCTAGAGAGGCTGCCAGGGAGAGGGAAGGAGGGGAACCTGAAAGGGAGGGGCAGATAAAGGTAGGCTGGCTGGTATGTGGGAAGGAGAGAAGGAGCTTGCAGGGAAGGGAAAAAGGAAAAGAGGAGAGGAGAAATAAGATTCCTGCTATAAGTCCTTATGGGTGCCGTATTTGTAAGTTTACATTTTAGTGGTTGTATTATATGCCCTTTGAAATATGAAAAGAGGCTTATAAATTTTGTAAATGCATAACTGAATAAAATATCTAGACAAATGTGATAGCAATCCTTAAAGTATATGAACCTGTAATTTATTTGCATATTCAACAGATTAACCAGAGGTCAAACTGAGCTTAAAGAAAATCTGTATTTGCTGGGAAGTACGTAATAGCAGGAGAGAAGGCAGCATAGTATAGCCCAATCTTGTTAGATCTCAAAAGCTTATCAGGGTTGGTACTTTGATGGGAGATCACCAAGGAATTCTCTGCAGAGGAAGGCAATGGCAAACCACCTCTGCTTCTCACTTGTCCTGAAAGCCTCTTGTTGGGGGTAACCATAAGTCAGTTGAGGCTTGAAGGCACATACATACACATATAATTCTGTTGTCCTTTGTTTATTTCGCAACCTGAGAATCACATGTGAGGATGGATACAGATTTTGTCACATACTTGACCTCAACTTGGCACTTGATTTGTGATAGAAAAAACTTTTTTAAATTTAACTGGCTGATAAATTGACTTAAATATCTTAAAATGCAAAATCTTAGAGAGAGCCAGTGTAGTGGTGTGGTTAGATTGCTTGACTAGGATTGGATTTCTTTACTTATTAAAATATTTGTACCTCACCTCTTGGTTCAAGGAAGATTCCATGTGATAATTAAAATATGAAAAACCACAAGAGTTTTTGGGAATTCCTAGAGAGGACTGATGTCACGGTCAGGTTTTCTTTGGAAGCTGCACCAGTCTTTTCCAGAAAACACTGGGGGAAAAATATATGTGGTTTTACCATAGAGTTTTGGTCAATTCCTAAAGAAATGTGGCATCACTTTTGGGTTTTCCTGGAAATGACATCACCCTGACAGCTCCTCCACCCTTGTTCACTGATTTCCCACTGGTTGCCAAGGTGGGCCAAGCAAATCTGTGGTCATATCCCATCAAGATCCCCCCTCAGCTATGAAGCTCAGTGGATGACTTGGGCCAGTTATTTTCTCTCATTCTGACCTACCTCAGAAAGCTATGTATGCTGCCCTGACCACCCTCAAGGAAGGACAGGATAAAAAATGTGATAGTTAACTATACCAGGGTAATTTTGTTCTATGATCAAAACATCTAGTCCTATTACTGTAGCACCCTGAAGTTCTTGAACATATGATCACTTCTAGAATATTGTGGTAAATGTATCCTTGTTTATATTGACTGTATTATAACAATTGGCCCAGTTTCTGGTCTAGCAAGTATAAATATTTTAAAGGCACATCATAAACAGGGGATACTCCCACTATTTTAAAATGTCAGCTCAACAGCAAATTCAAGCAATCATAGGGAATGACCATAAAAACAAATTTTATGAACCGCAAAACATTTTAATTTCCCTTATCTTTCAAGAAAGAAGCAAGAGCCTCTCAAGATCAGCTCAGTATAAAAACAATACAAACAAGACATTTTTATCTAAAAATAAATCTAATGTTCAAAGGGGACATTTTCTCTAAATAGTGAATTTTCAAAATGGATGCCTATGACAACATATAGTATGCTTCTTTCAAAAACGAGCTTTTAAAAGAAGTTTAGTTCTGCACAATGCAAATTATGTTTACTACTCCAATCAAGGTATTTTTGACTCAGATCTCTAGATCACATCAAAGACTGTAGGCCAGGCTCCACGATGCAAAGCCTCCTAGCAACTGTAGCAGCTAGTTATTCCAACTGTTGCTTTGGCAACCTGAAGATAGCCCTATGTAAACTCCATGTCAACAGCTCAGGAGGTAGACACCGTTTTCTTCCACTGTACAGTTGCAGGAAAACATCACATAGTGAGCAGGAGGATGAGCAAGTGAATGGGCAGCAGAACTGGAGAACAGCTGTAAGGAAGCTGTTAGTGAGTAGCTAAAGCAGTTTCCAGAACATATAGCTGCTATAGGGTTGCCAGCCTCCAGGTAGTGGCTGGAGATCTCCCGGAATTACAACTGGTCTCCAGGCCACAGAGATCAGTTCACTTGGAGAAAATGGCTACTCTGAGGGGCGGACTCTATGGAATTATGCCATGCCAAGGTCCTTTCCCTCCCCAAACCCCACTTTCTCCAGGTTTCTCCAGGTTTCACCCCCCCCCCATCTCCAGGAATTTCCCAAGTTGGACCTGGCAACCCTAAGATGCTACAATCACATGAAGATTTCTCCCCTTGTTAATGGACACCTTTGTGACTTGGTCCTATGATCTGCTGTGAAAATTGCTGTTTATAAGCAGTATGTAAATGAATCATCCTCCGAGATGTCACCTGTGGTGTACATTTGAGCCAACAAAGGCTAGGAAGGCCTATACCAGAAGCAATCAGCTCCAAGCCAAAGAGACAGTATAGGGGCCAATCTACTGCAGAAAGCGACTTCAGCCAAGAGAGGCTAGGTGGGATGGCCCACACCAGAAGAAATAATTTCAGCAGTCCAATGGAAATTACTTACATTGTAACTCCTGCCAGGGCTTCTTCAGCTGTGTCTAGCATTGCCAACTTCCTAGTGAGGCCCTGGCGTTAGCATTCCTCAGTTGGGGGTGGGGGATCCCCTGCTCCCAGCATTCTCCCCCTGCTACCTCTCACCTGGCTGATGGGGAGGGGAATGGGCCTAGGGACCCCACATCACTGTCCCACATGCTCCAGAGCATTTCCATGTTGTGCCAGGAATGATGTCATTTCCAGTACGTTGTGGAACCAATGGGTCACATGCAGGGCTGATTTAGTAAAAATGCCCCCCCCCCAAATCAGTCACCCCTCATGGCCCCTTATTTCCCATTTTCATACCAGGGGAATCTTGCAACCCTATGGGGCCTGGAGATCTCCCACTATTATAACTGATCTCCAGACTAAAGAGATCAGTTCCCCTGGGGAAAATGGCTGCTCTGGAAAATGGACTCTAGGGCATTATACCTTGCTGAGGTCGGTCCTCAGGCTCCACCCATCAAATCTCCAGGTATTTCCCAACCTGGAGTTGGCAATCAAAGCTGAGGCCTTTCAGCATTAAAGCAGTCACTTAAAGTAACGCAAGGGCTTCTAAAAGGCTTCTCTTGCTCTCCTATTTGTTAGAAGAAGGGACTGGCGATGTCTCTTGCTCAGGCCTTTAGGACTGCCAGCAGAGAAGAAGGAAGGCAACAACCATAGAGTCGGTTAGATAGATAGGCTGTTATCAGTCTCCTTCCTGCCAGAGGAACTAAATTCCTTCCTTCTCTCCCCCCTCTTCTCTCTAGGGATCCCAGACCCCCGGTGGGGGCAGGGGACCCCCACCCCTGCTTCCCACACCCTGCCCCCACTTACCTGAGCAGCGGAGGGCACATGCACCTACCTTGCATGTTCCCCCGTGGCATGGTGCACTCCCATTCACTGCAGCCCCCAGGATCGGGCCCATTTTGGCCCAGATCGGGGCCGCTGTGGAGCGTGGGAACGCTCCTGTGCTCTGCAGCACTCAAAACAGGCCTGATCCATGGCAAACTGGGCTCATTTTCAGCAGCTGCAGAATGCAGGAGTGCTCCTGTGCTCTGCAGTGCCCCAGAATGGGCCCGTTTTGGTGTGGATTGGGCCCATTTTGAGGGATTGTGGAGCGCAGGAACACTCCTGCACTCAGCAGCGCCCAAAATGGGCCCGTTCTGCCGCGGATTGGGCCTGTTTTGAGGCACTGCGGACTACAGGAATGTTCCTGCGCTCCGCAGCACCTCAAAAATGGGCCCAATCCACGGCAGAATGGCCTATTTCTGGCGCTGCAGACCGCAGGAGCGCTCCACAGTGCCCAAAAACAGGCCTGCTCAGGGGCCATGCAATGACATCACTCCTGAAGTGACATCATCGTGCCTGTGGGGGGCGCACGCATGCGCTCCGCATGCGCTCACCCCCCTCTCCCCAAAGGTAAGTGCCAGGCCCCTGTCCCCCACTGGGAGGTTGAGGGAGCCTGGCAACCCTACTTCTCTCTCTTCTTCCCTGCATGCACCAGGAGAGGCAGCATGGTGTCTCCTCCTGAGAGAGATGGCCTACTTTCAATCTAAAGCCATCCTAGCTAGTTAGATCAGTTACTAGTTCTTTCTCTCCACTAAACTTATGGAAATATATTTCTTTAGATAAATAAACAGTTATTGGTTCACTAACTTGGATGAGAGCTTTCTGCGTGCAGTTTGTTTAGTTAACGTGCCTTAACTAAAACCCCATTGTATTCCCAGTTCAAAAGTAACCAGTGAGCAAAGTATCTACATACACTCCTCCCAGCATGCAAATTTAGTTGCTTTGCTCTGCCCAACAGTCTACATTCCCAAAGCTCTTCTTGTTAGTTTAATATCCAAAATGAAAACATGTTTCTGCTCCATATACAGAGGTGACTTGCCTTGCTTTAGTGGAGAAATACTGGAGGCTTCCTCTGTCTGGAAAAGGGCACAGGAGAAGCAGGTGTTATGTGGATGTAGCAAGAAAGCAGACAAGCAACCTGGCTGAACTACAGGGGAATCCTAAAATGACTTAAATTAATCTAAATCTATTGGATTCGGTGGGTTTAGACGGTTATAACTCAGGATTACACTGCTAGTCACCCAACTGTGTCAAAGCAACCACACAAGCCCCTAGCCCACTCAGAAGAACCAGATCCCAATACCTCAACTGTTTCGTAGCCATCACTGAATTTCTTATCAACTCACTTCATATTGCGGGTTTTACTTAATCTATGATTTAAAGTGTACAGATTGCCACAGGATACAATGCAGAAAAGAAAAGAGCAAGCAGAATCGGAAAGACTCCCCAGCCAACTGACCTAGCCAGAATACTGAACTATAAATACTGAACCGTGAACTGTAGCCAGAATACTGAATTATAAATTAAATACAGATGAGACACAAATTACCTGGAAATAGGCCACATTGAATGAAATGAGACATCAGTCTCTCTCAGAAAGTACTCAACTGAAAAACAAAAAAGCAAGCACACAACAACATAAAGATGCTTAATGGGGAAGGCAAATTGGGAAATGTGAAAAGTTGACTATATCCTCCATGGAGATGAGGCACTTTAGCCGAGTTCCCCAGATTTTCCTTGAAATTGTTCTCACAGTGGCCATTTACTTCCCATCCCCACCCTTTCCCCCAGGAGGCTTTAAATTTTTAAAATTGGCACTAAAATATCATTATATCAATATAATGTTATAATAAAACGTGTGCCAGGTTCTCTAAACTTCCAGCTTTCATTTTTTTAAAAACTCTCTAGCCTTTTCCATTGCAGGGGTATAAGGGCCAAGGCATATCTCTGTAATGGAAAGGGCTAGAGACTTACTTTTTAAAAAATAATAAAAGCTTGGAAATCAGAGAACCTGATACACATGACATCCTGGAATGTTCCTTATGGCAGGGATCTATCTTTTTCTCTTAAGCAATTCTGTAAGCCATTATGTATATTTTTCCTATCATATTTTTATTTTGTCCTTCCTCCCAGCGAGAGATCGTCTTCTGGCCATTTGGTCTATCAACAGAGCATCCTCATTAGCAGTAGAAAAGAGTGAGAGTCCAGAAGGACTCTCTCTTTGTGGTAGGATATGAGCTTTCGTGAGTCACAGCTCACTTCTTCAGATACAGCTAGAATGTGAGTCCATCTGTCCTTATATCTTGGAGAGTGTAGTAACTTCAGATGCCGAATTATAAGATCAGGTAAATGGCAGTAGTTGGTGAATGACAAGAGCAGGCATGACTAAATTGGGTGGGGTATGCAGCAGGGTAGTAGGTATGGAGAAATCAGTGTTGGTAATGAGACAGGAAGCCTAGGTCTTGATTCAATCCAGGTGGATGCATTGTCCTAAGTTTCATTATCAGTTGCAATTCAGCAGTCTGTCTTTCTAATCTTTCTGAATTTCCTAAACAAAGGAACAGTCACCAGTTAATACCACTAATAATGTCTCCCAGCTGAGAATACAGTGCTGACACTCTGTGAAAGATGTAGCTCCGTTTTTGTAAAGTGAATATGGTTATGATTCTCAAACCTGGGGTCAGGAACTCTGCTCAAGACATCTGCATGGGCACTGCATACACTAGGACTTCAGGAGTGATTCCCAGATGTTGGAGGACAAGCAGCAGCTGGCTCTTGTTCTGTTTGAGACTAGGATCTCTGCAAACAGCAACTGAACAAAGGAAGTGCAGCTTTGTCTTGATGCTCAGAGTAGCTGGGTAGATCCTGTTGTCAGGAAGCGCAAGGTGTGAAGGGAAGGTGTGATGCTTCTGATAAAACACTCTGATATTCATTTGCCCCGATCCAGCAGTGGATACAAAGTGCTGTGCACAAGAATCTTCACTCAAAGATTGTTTAGCATGAGATATGACCTTTGAAGGAGTCAGGGTCCTTAACAAAGTTGAGAAATTCTGAGCAGCACTGCCTGAAGAGCAACTCCTGTGCTGCTTCAGAGCAGATGGAACCACGAGGAGGAGCCATTAAGCAGGAACTGTTTGGAGGACACTGTGGCAACGCTGTTTCTGAACCCCACCCAGACAGCAGCACTGCGGTGCTGTCGCAGCCACCAGCTGCATTCGGCTGTTGCCCAATCTCCTTTCTGCAGAAGGAAACCTTGAGCTCACTTGCATTACTGCTAACGGGATATATGCAGAAATATTACCACAGAGTGGCCAAGAAAAAAGAAAAGGGGAGCTTTCGAACAGGGCCTAGTCATGCATTCTGAAAAATGCACACTAGTCTGAAATTTGTTCTTGCCCCCATACTTCTGGGCCGTGTGTGAACCAGTGTGCATACTTGCACCTCTCATTTCCATTGTAAAATTCAGAGAGGGATTCAGCATGATTCATGGGGTGGATACAACCATCCTTTAAGGAGCCTCTCTTCAATCTGAAGAGCTTTTTCCTCCAATGGAAGATTCACTGACATGGGAGGACGGCTCCTTAGGCTGGAGGAAGGTTGCTCAGTGGAGTGAGAGGCTGGGGTAGGATCCACCTCATACCAGGGAGGCAGGAAGGGGGAATTGAGACTCACTGTCACCCTTTATTGATTTCAGAAAGCTATATGGCTGGGCTGTGTATCAGCCGACTCTCAGCCACAGAACTATTTTTGTTGCTTCTCAGCAGTGTCCAAAGGTGCTTTCGTTGTCGTAAATCTTGGAGGTAGAAATAACATCCCACCTGAAATATCCTCATCACCTTTCCTCAATTTAACAGATTTCTTCTCTTATGTTGATTTTGTTCATCTCAACGATGGAATTCATAAGCAGATTAGAATCATTTGGAGCTATTGTTGCCATGGCAACACCCGTGCTGGAGTTATGTCTTTTCTTCAAATCTTGATTTGGAGGTGACTGGTTATATTTATTCTTGTCCTTTGCAGAATCTCACAGCATGATGGAAACAACTCATGAGGTACAGCAAAATGTTAGGCTACAGTATCTTAGCAGGAGTGTTTGGCCAGACTGAGCTGGTTTCCGTGAGTGGCAGGTTAAGCATACGTTGGGTTAAATGCATTACCTTTGCCTCAGAAAACCTGAGTTCAAAGTCAAATTAAATCATAACTTTAAAAAATGATTATATCAACTGATTTTCTGTGGGCGTTTGCTTCTACCTAGCTCCACTCATGTTGCTAGAATCCAATACAGTAGGGAAATCTTCTACTTCCAGGCAAATCTGCTAAAGTGAGCTTCCTTCATTCCTACTGAGGTGGTAAACCTCTGTCTGGGCTCTGCCATTTCACACTGAAGGCCTGAGTTTCTCCGTACAAAAGGTGAAAATCCCTGAGTGTAGAATGCTAGTAGCATGACAAGAAGAAAACTAGGCTAGAACACTGATACCTAGTTTTCTATGTACAAGATTATTTTATAGAGCAAAATGGTGCAGCCCACCTGCATTCTGAAATGGTATGGTAAGTCAATGAGAACAAGACCTTAGATGTGACTGAACTGCCCCAGATCTTGTTTATATATTTTCAATGACTATTTGAATAATGAATGAAAAATTAATTTAGAGTTTGAGTTAGAGCCAGAATGTAGTATAGGCAATGCCGGGATTCTCTTCAATCCTCTTTATTATGGCATAATTTTAGGTGGGTAGCTATATTGGTCTGCAGTAGAACAGCAGGATTTGAGTCCAGAGCACCTTAGAAACCAGCAAGATTTTCAGAGTGTATGTTTTCAAGAGTCAGAGCTCTCTGACCAAAGGCAGAGATTACAATGTGAGATAGGTCCATTCACACATTCAGAACAATGGAACCTGCCTGGGCTGAACAGAGATTTAGGATATAGGATTCTTGTCTCATTACAGATGCTAATTTCTGCTCCAGTTCAGCTGCATTGTACCTTGATGCCCTCTCTTGTAACACTCCACCCATCATTAGCCAGGATATAAAGGTTGAGCATTCTTACTCATGTCTGAAGAAGAGAACTCTAACTCTTGACTAGAGATGGGCACAATCCGCATTACGACCGAAAAATCCCCATGATAATGGCAATCACGCGATCATGACCTGGCGGATCGTTATCGTCCACGGCCAACGATCCACCAATCGGGAGGGGCCTGGATTGGGGCGATCGGGCTCGGATCGGGGATCCACACACTCAGGCGCCAGCAATCTATTCCCCTGGCAACGGAGCCAGAGGAATGCCTGAGCTCTGTTTGACCTCCTTCTGTCGCCATGGAAACCCGAATGGAAGACCAGCTTTCCTTGATCATCAGGGCTTCCTTCCAACCACAGAGCAGCAAAGCAGTCACCAGTTGGGAGAAGACACCCAGGGGAGGGAGGGGGAAGGGGGTGTTCTGTAGCCATGGGCACTCCAATCTCATCCCTGCAAACCCTGATAGGCAGCTCTGACGGCCAAACACAGATGGCCAAACACAAACTCAGATGCCGCCGGCATCACCCACCGTTCCTGTATCACTGGGAACAGCGGGGTGCCCCTCCGCTTTTGCCTCCACGATCCACGATCCACAATCCACGGATTGGGAACGGGAGATGCTTGGTGCGGGTCGTTAAATCGAGATCTTCGCCGGCGCTGATCCACAATCAGCTTGATCGTTAATTTTTTTTGTATCGTGCCCATCTCTACTCTTGACAGCTTACACCCTGAAAATCTTGTTTGTCTCTAAAGTGCCACTGGACTCAAATATCTTAATTTTGGCACTCAGTAATGATGTTTCACAATGAATCGTTTACTCTCAGCAGTCTCCTTTGTCTTCTGTAAGCAAAACATAGTTATATGCATGTGTGTGTATGTGCGTGTGTGCATGGGTGTGTGTATAACAGCCAACTGAGAATTATGGGTCTTGTCATCTAGCAATGACAGATTGTCAGGAACTAGGATTAAGTGCCCATCCAGTCCCATATTAAATTGGCACAAGCCCTATACCCATGACATATTGCAGTACAGAACAACATGAGAGGGGAATAGAAGTACATGTGATGATCCTGCCATTTGCAACTGAGTGTGTTGGCTCTGCCCTGTCCCATGTGCTTTTCATGAATGTGGGTGAAGTGGTTGTTGTGGCTTTTTTCTTTCCCTGAGCGAGATCAGGGCAAAATGAAAATGAAATGAGGTGACATTACAGATGTAGAAAACACTTTCACTTTGGGGAATGAAAACCACACATTCACAGCAGCCAAATGTGCTTTTAACAAAGAAGTGGAAGTCTGATTCATTGGCAAAAGAAGACAAGGCTGAAGGTGATGCTGCACAATTAAGCTAATTCTATAGAGTAGGAAGGAGGCACAACAGCAGCCTTCCTAGCAACAGAGTGAGGAAACTGAGAGAACCCCTTAGCTGGACACCTTGATGGCTGTGAAACAGACAGCCAGTTTGGTGTAGTGGTTAAGAGCAGTGGGACTCTAATATGGAGAACCAGGTTTGATTCCCCACTCCTCCGCTTGAAGCCAGCTGGGTGACTGTGGGCCAGTCACAGCTTTCTCAAAGCTCACTCAGCCCCACCCACCTCACAGAGTGTTTGTTGTGGGCATAATAATAACATACTTTGTTAACCGCTCTGAGAGATGTTAAGTTGTCCTGAAGGGTGGTATATAAACTGAATGTTGTTATTGTTGTTATCATTATCATCATCGTCATCATCATCATTATTATCAGGGCTCATTTTGAGGGGGAACGCGCAGGAACGCAGTTCCGGTAGTTCTCCAAAGAGGTCACATGTCAGGTGGCCCCGCCCACCTGATTTTTGGCCATTTTGGGCCCGTTTCGGCCTGGATTTGGCCCAAAATGTCCAGGATCGGGCCTAAAGTAGCCAGGATTGGTCCCAAAACAGCCAGGATCAGGCCTCTGATGTGTGGTGGATCACTCTTCTGCTCAGCAGCAGCCAAATTCTGACCATTTTGGTCCCCTTTTCGGCCATTTTCAGTCCCTTTTTGCCATTTTGGGCCCAATTTCAGACCTGAATGGCCAGGATTGGGTCCAAAACAGCCAAGATAGGTGATGTCAGGGGGCGTGGCATATGCAAATCAGTTATGCTAATGACATGCTTTCAGAGATGTCAAGGGGTGTGGCATATGCTAATGAGTTGTGCTAATGAGTTATGCTAATGAGTTCCTGCAGCTTTTTTTCTACGAAATGACCCCTGATTATTATCATTATTATGATGTAGCTCATCTATGGTCCAAATGTCAAACTTCAGTGAGCGCAAGATAGACTGGAAGGTTACACAAAAGTTAAGCAGTCTTTGCTCTGGAGTGGGAACATGATGAGCACAAAGTTCAGACGGGTGCAATAATTGATGATCACACAAACTGACATATGAAATATCCTTGTAAAAATTCAGTATCTGCTTTTGCTGGTAAATATGGTTGTCAATTTTTTTTGGTAATGAGGAATAGTTGCAGAATTACGAAGAAAGATTTCATAGGTCCCTAAATCACAGCACATCTTTTGCATTAAGCCCCCAAGGGATGCCCCAGGCAGGCCTAAAAGAGCTTGCAAAGAAATGGGAACTACATTTTCTGTCAGCGTTCTTACAGCAATGGGAAGCATGGCCTGGCGTATACCTAATGACTAGGGCAATTGATCAGTTACGGATTTTTGACCAAGTACTTTTCAGGTTTTTAAAAAACTGATTATACTTCAGTGATGATGCCTGTTGAGGGAGGAACAATTTCACTTATCTAGAAGGGAAGGAACAGTTTCACTTATCTAGAAAGCTACTACTTCAGAGCCAGACCACATGTTACTAAATACACGCGAATGACACGCAAACCAACTTACACGGGTCTCTCCTGTACACTCGCCAGTCTTTCAGCACCGTAATCAAACTCGTGTCTGCCTTTGCACGGGTTCTCTTGGCATTCCTCCGAGACGGGCGAATGGTATCCCATCATGCATCTGTTCCATTTCCTCATAAATTGAATCAGTGTTAGGAATTGTTCCTCAAGTGGTCAGCAGGGGGAGTAACAATAAATTTTATGTTTGTCATTATGTTTGCTTATCAATTGCTTTGTAGTCGGCTGTAATTTGTACTCAACATATGTGGTGTAACTCAATAATAGTTTTCTGTTGATCACAAGTAAGCTAGACTATAAAGTCCGGACCCATCGGTGGGCACACATAAACCTCACTAAATTTTCCCTGTTAAGAAGGTTAGCATCTCCTAATATAATACAATAGTAATATAGGGGAAAAGAATTATCATGAGCTTTGGCATTTATGGTTGCTATGATTTTTGCTGTGAGCTAGTGCTTGTTGGTAGCTGAGGACAGTGTGACCAGTATTGTTGCTTGGGGCAGGGGAATATAAGCAGCGGTCAAATGGTGGGGAAAAAACCCGGGGCGATTACCTACAGTGATGAGAGAGTACTTTGGGTAGAACTGGGCAATGGCAGGCAAAAAAATGAGTTGCGCGACTGACATCCAAAATAAATTCTTGACGTTCCCTCACATAGATGTGAGCACGATCTATCTGCGATATTGAGAGCACAGATGACTGTGCCGAGGGTGGGAAGCGGAAGAAAATGGAGACAGAAACTCTACACTGCCGACTTGATGATTGAGACCACGTACACTCACCACTGAAAACAGATGATCTGAACGCATGGCCGGACAAGGACACGTACTCATCTAGGCACGGAAACTTGGGGTGAGGCACGAATATTGACACGTGTATTTAGTAATGTGTGGTCTGGCTCTCAGTCTACCTGAAGAGGAAGTCAGTGGCTCTAAATGATTGGAGTAAGCAATAGTCATTTTCACACGCCTGTAAACCCTCCGGAAAATTGTGCAAAACTCATGGCACAACAGCGTCTTCATAGTGCGATTTCCCATCATGTTCCTGTTTAATGGCGCGATGATGTCAGAAATCATGATGGGAAATTGCGCTATGAAGACGCCTTCGTGCCGTGAGTTTTGCACGATTTTCTGAAGGTTAAAGCCATGTGTGTGGAAATGTCCAAAGTCTAGTGTATAAAAGAAGAGAAGAATATCTTGCAGGGGGCAGCAAAGGTTAGTTAAACAGGAATGTGAGGTCATAGAATCATTGGAAGGGGTCTTACAGACCATCTAGTCCAACCCGCTGCCCAATGCAGGAACAGCTTAAAGCCTCCCTGACAAGAAGGTCAGTACCTTCTTTTCTGATAAGTGCCTTTCCTTGTCTTTCTCCAGATTGCTACTCTCAGGGCAATACCCTGTTTCATCTCCAAACAGTCTAGAGCGCTCTGTCAGCTAGCAAGGTAGCTAGCCAAGTATCTCTTCTCAAGTATGTTAGTTCTTAATAAAAAGTATTCATTTATTCTTACCCTCTTTGCATAGTAATTGCTGTGTAATCACTCTGTCAACATAAAGTACATTTGGATGCATCGACTCCCGTATCCTGGTTTCTTATTTTAAAAAAATCATCTACCAACAAGGCTGTATTTAATTTAGAACAATGTTTCAGATGCATGGAAAATAATATATCAATATCAAGAGGGCCTTTTCAGTGGTGGTCACCTAACATAGTGAAGTCTGCATTTCCTTCTCACTTGAATATTCCAGAAGAAAGTGAAAACTATTTTTATTTCACCAGACTGAGAATCTGACACCAGAATTTGACTTCAGTGGGCTTAGAATGAAGTAACGCTGCATGAAATGGTACTGTTAACCACTTAAGGTTGCATTGTTTTATTCTGCTGCTGATTTATGAGTTGCTTTGTGGTATTTCAGGCATGTTATGAAACTTGGTTCTATTGTTTTAATATTTTATTTAATTTTTTTGGAAAGCTTTTTTGCTTAAAAAAGTGGTATAGAACTGCTGTGAGTAGACATATGAATCCTGTCCTCTCTTCTTAATAAATAAAGCAATCTCTGTCTTTTCATTTTTTAATACTCTCAGATTACACAGTTAATTGAATGAAGAATTTAACCATTTTTAAACAGCAAAATCTCGCTGAAATGACTATTGGAGGAAAAAGCATATTTTAAAAAGGGATCTTTTAATCTTTTTGCTGTTCAAAAGTTTATGAATTGGATTGATGAACCTTATCAGATCAATGGAATTTTAGGGGTGTGCTAGGAATGCCAGCCTCCCAGTGGTGGCAGGGAATCCCCTGCCCCCACCTTTCACCCCCCATCCCTGCTTACCTGGCCAGTGGGGGTGGGCGTGGGAGAGGGAGGCTGGGAGCCCCAGAGCGCACAGCAAAATGGTGCATAAACATGCTCTGTAGGCCCTAATGACATCACTTTGGGTTGAAAACCAGAAGCAACAGAGTCTCAGTGGGGCCAGATTGTCCTCAAACATCGTGAAAATGCTGTGTTTGGAACCAATTTGGCCTCAAAGAGATGCCATCACTTCCAGTTTACGTTGGAAGAGGTGTCACTGGAAGGCCTCCAAAGATACCTGGATTGGGACCCACCATCTGCCTTTTGCACCCCTCATCCCCTGGTTTCGAAGTGGGAAGTGGTAGCAACCCTAGTGTGCATTGGAATTAATCTTGCTTGATTCCTCTTCCTGCATATTTTGTTTAGGAACCAGTAGCAATCATTTTGTACATAAAGAACCGTCTGTGTAGTAAAACTGGCACCCATCAAAAGCTACATGTAGACAATGAGCAAGAGTATTAATTACATTTTAATTATGAAAAATGATTGCATGTTAACTCCAATTTCTGGCAGTAACCACAGGGTGGCAATCATGGTCTTTGCTATCAAATTGATGATGGATGGATCACAAGGTCACTTTGTGAAAAGATAAATACTCTCAGAGATCCTACAAATAGGATTCGTTTTTTTATTCTGATTTCTCTTATTAACAGTGATGAATTGCCAAACTTATCATAACATCCCACCTGCACCTGATTTCTGTTCCTGTTAATCTGATTCCATCACTTTATTCCATTAGCCAGCCTCATTGCAATCTTTTCTCTCTCTCCATGAAAAAGAGTCTAATGAAAGTTATCCTGGGATGTCATGTTAGCATTCATTGCAGCCAAGCACTTGCATTTAAGATTTGCTGGGATACCTTTCATATAATACTGGTACCTGATTGAATAGCAACTGATAAACATGAAAACCTGCATATCAAGTAGCAAAACTCACCCCTCCGCTTTTGCAGCAGCACCACTGGGCTTGTCCTTGAAGCAGTGAAGGCAGCTGTTTAATATTTAACTATCTCTTTGATCGGTTCCTTAAAATTATTTACCTAGGCAAGCTGCAGCATTGAGCCTGAGTGAAGGATCAGTTTCTGTCTCTTAACCTGTTCATACAGCCAGATGGATCGAGGCATAAGGTCAGATGGGGCACCTAACTTTGCATGCCTTGCAACGGGAGCTCTGCACAGCTTCAGATTCTTCTGTTCACCATCATACTGGCCAAAGCATTAGAGGAAACTTTTCTTACTAGAACTATGAAACACAGGCAAGCCCCGAGCTGCATTCAGTCAACAGCCTCTTCAGCCTTTCAATCTGGTACAATCTGGTTGATTGACATTTCTTGGTTTCTGGTAAAGTCATTGGCTTGAGTTCAGTGAGCCTCATGACACAGTCTTACCCAATCTCTCCCCTTACTATAGCCTTCACCACACGTGGCTTTTGTACATATTGGTGTCATGGCCCCAACATAGCCTTTTTTGTGGTCAAAGGGTATTTTCTCACTAGCAGAAAATCTGGTTGGATGCAACCTAAGAATTTTAGGTTTGTATGGAATATTCTCCCGTGTTGATGTTTGATTCAAAAGTAAAATGCTGGATGTGACTGAAAAAAACCTTGCCAAAATTTGCATTATCCCAATGAGGGACTCTCCTGACCTCCTCAGACAGGCCATTCCACAGGTTAGGGATCACCACAGAGAAAGCCTGTGTACAGGCTGCTGTTGATTTTGCTGATGTACAGGGTAGCACCTGCAGGAGACCCTATTTAGATGAGCAAAGATGCCATGAAGGAGCATGGGGGGGAGGTGGTCCCATTGGTTCGACCTGGTTTCAGAAGGTAGGTTTCGGAAGATGGACTGCTCAGTCGCTTGGCCACTGGCCAGTGGGGTCCCACAAGATTACATTTTGTCCTTCGGGCATTTCAACGTTTACTGGAAACAGCTAGGAGAGGTCATCTGGAGATTGTTGTCTGTTGTCACCAATATGTGGGTGACAATTTGATTTCTTGCTTTCAGCAGATCCCAAGGAGGCTGTGGAAACTTTGACCCAATAGTGGAAGTTATTTTGGTATGGAGAAGGGACAAAAAACAGAAACAACCGAGAAACATAGAGCTGGAAGGGATGCTAAGGGTCATCTAGTCCAACCCCCTGCACAATGTAGGAAATTCACAGCTTCTTCCTATCCACTCCCCCAGTGACCACTGCTTTATGCACACATGAAGGCCCCAAACCTCCAGGATCCCTGCCAATTTGGCTTGGAGGAAAACTGTTGCATAATCCTGACAAGAGGAAGGTGCTACTGGTAGCTAGAAGGACTGTCCCAGGGTTTGAGATGTCTCATGTTCTTCATGGGGCTGCACTCTCCTTAACACAGTAAGTTTCCAGTCTGGACTGCTATTGTGTTAGCACTCAGGCCCCTCATCATACTGAAAGGGCAGTTTATGGGTATGGAATATCATAAATCCCTTTTGCAATAAGTCTTAGACACTACCTAACCCCAGGCAGGGAGGATGCCAGCTGTCCTGGAGACTGGACCAATCCATGAGTCATGATTGCTGTGGGGATAATAATAACATACTTTGTAAAAGGCTCTGAGTAGGCATTAAGTTGTCTTGAAGGGCAGTATATAAATTGAATGTTGTTGTTGTTGTTGTTGTTGTTGTTGTTGTTATTTAACCGTAACAACAAGATTCAACAACAACAAGATTCAGACTGAGTGTGACAGCAAATAACCACTCAAGGCCAAGATGGTTGAGAGGAGATTTAAACCCAGGTCTCCTTGGGCAATGACCAACACTCTTATTTAATTTAGATATTTTCTCTGCAATTGGGCCCCAAAGCAGCTTACAACATGGTTTTCTCTTCTTCCATTTTATCCTTGTAACAAAAATCCTCTGTGGTAGTTGGGCTGAGAGAGTGTGACTGTGAGCTTCCAAAGCAGAGCAGGGATTAGAACCTGAGCCTCTCAGATTCTAGTCCAGCACAATAACCTCTAAAGCACACTGGGTCTCAGGGAGGGATCAGGAAAGTGGTGCTGTGAAAGCCATACCAGCACAATGACACCAGCACATGGCATAGTAATGTCTTGATTGGCCCTACAATTGAGGCACTCAGTGGAACTCTTTTGGAGTAAATGAACAAAGAGGCAGCTGATCTTCAAAAAGGCCTGTCTGCAAAAGCAAAACAAAAACAATCTGTTCCATTACTTTCTTTAGTCTACATACGTTTCAGTGATATTTTAACGCCATTAATCTTTGTCAATGTTCTAATTCCCTTAGTTACATGATGATATTACTGATTTAAGTACCACTGAAGCATCATTACTTTGATACCAGCTAATTTGGTTAAATTGGTTAATTTGTTTTTATTTTATGTTGATGTTACTAACTGATGTACCTCACCTTATGATTAAACTAACTAACCTTCTGGATTTTTATAAGGATGATAAAAAGAACGTTAAAAAGAAAAACTTAAAGGGTGTATTATACTCAAATACAAACATATGAATCCTCTGACAAAGCAGAGACAACTGTCTCTGAATCCTCAGGTCTTTATCTGTACTGGATGGAGATTCTGGCCAAGTTCTTCCTGATGTGGTCAATCCTTGTCTGAACTATACTACTTCAGACTGTAGGTGGGGGTTCACATAGATAAATGTTCCTCTGTATGGAAATTTTCTTTCCCCATAGAAAACTTATATGGCAACTGGCCATATGGACATCTTGGGAATTTTGAGAAATAGTAATGAGCACCACCACAAAAAGGCTTCCATGAAAGCCTTTTGTAATTCCAATCACAAAATATTACGAGGTTCCAGGCTTCTCTTTTGGGAGTAGCTTCTTCTGAATGGGTGATTCTTACAGACCTAAATGGGTATGCATTTAATTGTGTGAAATTCCACCTGCATTCTCAAGTGAAACAGTCCAGAGACAATAGGAACAATTGAAGCTAAATTACATTTTCTTCCACGATCATTTTACTGCCCGCCCTTCCCCCACCCCCTGGCATCTACCATGAGCTGAGGTCTTATCTCTGCTCTCTGAGGCAGACAGGGCTGGACCGACAGCACCCCCAGTTGTGGGAAAGAATTACCGAAGGGCAAAGGTCTAAACATACTATGTGGGGTTATAGTAATAAGGCTAGTACAAGAGCAGAGGACAGTAAATCGCCATATTGAGAAAATGTATAGTCTTCCTGGGACTGAAGCCCTTCAGAATACTAATGGTGGGATCACATGTTTGAATACAAACAAACAAACAAACAAACAAACCATAATGCTTTTGGAAAGTCTATTTTCCTGTGTATAGAGGTTTTTTTTAAAATGTGAGGGAATATTTAAACGTGCTATCCTTAACCTGTATTCTAACATGGTACATCTTCAGGAGGCTTTCACCCCCCCCAAGAACATCTAAATCAGAGATTTAGAGATTTCTCTTCAAAAGCAACCAAACGAATAAGATGAAAACCATGTTATAGAAAGTAACTCTGCTAATATATCCACAGTAAGCAACCAAAGTTCTCTATACAACTTTTCCTTATAAAGGCCTATATCTTACCATTGGAAGAGGGCCAAAGATTGTCACTAATTCCCCTTATGCTCCTGATGTCCACCTTGCCCCCACAGCACTCTGGCTTATGGAAGTGTAGGTTTTGTTAGTCTTTAAGGCACTACAAAACTCTCTGTTATTGTATCCAAATGGGCTTGATGAGGGTGGGGAATGAGGCGCCACTCTATAGTAATCAGCCTTTGTATTACGTTGAACACAAAACCCACTGAAAAAGATGGATCCCCAGTTCCATATCTTCATGAATGCCACATGGATACCCAGTTTCTCTTGGTAAGTCTCCAAAAATAGTTCTCTTTCATGTGCAGCCTTTCACTTGCACTCTAAAAGGTTATAGATGCAGTGGAGTTAGCCATGTTAGTCTGTAGTAGCAAAATCAAAAAGAGTCCAGTAGCACCTTTAAGACTAACCAACTTTATTGTCGCATAAGCTTTCGAGAATCACAGTTCTCTTTGTCACGAAGAGAACTGTGATTCGCGAAAGCTTATGCTACAATAAAGTTGGTTAGTCTTAAAGGTGCTACTGGACTCTAAAGGGTTAGAAACCAGCACAGCATCATGTGCTTTTTCTGACTGTTTTGAGGAGATGCTTTGGTTCAGTAGCAGAGCATGATGCTTTGGATGCAGAAGGCTCCAGGTCCAGTCCCTGGTGTCTTCAGTTAAATGCTCTCATGCAGCATGTGTTAGGAAGGACCATAGAGAAACACTGCCCATCAGTTGAAAATATTGATCTAAGTGCACTAATGATTTGATTCACCCTCAGGCAGCTTTATATACTTATGAGCATTTCAAGTCTGCAGAACTTGGCCTTACAAGACCAAAACGGGCAGGGTAAGCAGAGAAGACATTAAATAGACACAGCCTCTTTTTTCAAGGAGTTCTTCCCTTGAGTTTAAGAAGGGAAGGGAAGCAAGGGATAATAATCTCTTGTTCTTTTGTTTCTGACAGCATGGTTGCAGAGGCTACAAAGATTGTCTTCTGGTAAAGTGCTTAGCCACAGGCAAGAGGGTCTCGGTGCTTCTTGCACAGCTTAGATGTGCCACAAGAGCGATAATAAGATTAGCTCCCAGAAACTAAAACATTTGACCTCTGTCTTTGCTACAAGACTTTATGCACCGGGGAAGTGTTAATGGTATGTCTAAATCCACTAGTCTTTAAAAGATTAAGTGCCAGAGGAACTTGTTCTTCCTTGTCTGAGGCCAGGATTTGCTCTAGGGCAATGATGGAAAGGTCTGCTGCTAGGATCCTCTTCTGGTATAATACTTTGTGCTAACAGATTGGCTATTTTAACATTATGCGAAAACTACTTAGGTATGTAACTTTTCAGGAGCTGAATCCATGAAGAGGAACTGAGTAGACCCTCTTCCTAGATTCACCTGGGTAAAGCAGCGAAGCAATCTCCTTACCACCTTTCCAGTCCTCAGGGAGGAATTTGGTGCAATCCATTTTCCAGCCTCAGATCAATGTATTTCTGTAGAAAAACCATCTGACTTTCAGATTTTATCTAATTCCACTACCATTGCTCATAAATAAGCCCGATATTTGTGCACATAGATACATCTTTCACATCTTTGTTGTATTAAGGCCAAATAAACCCTGATTCTTTGGATGTTCATTTTGCTAATAGTTACAGGCACTAGGACTTAAACTAAGAATCTTGGGATCAGAGGACGGGAATTAGATTAATCAATTATACTGAGCTCGTCTAAGAGCACATGTGAGATGAGATCGAAAAAGTTCAGTATCCTCTGATGAAATGCAAGTCACTGGATTGGCCAGGTTTGACATAAATACTAGACGACTGGATTTTTTTCTTTGCCTGCTCCACAGGACAGTGCTGACTGTTTACTGAGCCTCCAGCTTAAGTAACTGACTTCTGAACTTGATCTGGAGACACAAGGGCCACCAACCCTCACCCGTCTCGTGAATGTTACCATTTTTACACTGTATGACAAATTCTGGATGATAATTACAGAAGGATCTAATGAAAACACTGCAGGTGTGGGTATGTCTACTCCCCTTTTAGTTTTGGAACACAATACTTCCTTAGTAAACATCCACATTTTTGTCCCTACTTTCACTTGAGCCATATTTCTGTCCTGATATGCTGTCAAAACTTCAATAAATCAACTTTCGAAGTACCAAATGAAACATCTGAGAATATAATTTCAGTTCTAGTACATTATGCATTGTTCTGGAGAACAATATGATATTCACAAACTGCTGTGTATGGAAGATGGAATGAGAGATTTTCTGAGGAGATGTTTCTTTCTCAATAGCTGTTTCATAGATACCAGAGCATAGTCAAGACACACAGCCCCTTCTCAGGGCACAGCTTCTCATGTGGAGTGTTCTACACTTTGTTTAAAGTGGACTCTCTTTACTGTTCCTATTACTACTGAAAGAAAACAGCACGGGACCCTGAATCCCTAATGTACAATGGCTGACTAAGAATAACTTCAAATGTACATTGTTTTGCAGGGACTATCACGGCCTGAATAGGGGACAATATGTTTAAATTTCATTTCTTTGTATGATCAGTTTGTCCCCAGTAATCTTTCCAAAGATATTAATAAAGAAAAGTATTTCCTCCAAGGGTGCTTTAAAGTCTGGCGAAATACCACAAGTGCCATCATGCTCTTCTAAGTCTCTTCACTGTAAACTGTAATCATACAACAGTAAAGAACAAACCAACAAGACACACTGCTGTGTATATGCTTTGTGTGCAGAAGGTCCCAGATTCAATACTAAGTTAAAAGGTTCAGGATGTTGGTGAAGTAAAAGATCTTTGCCTGGAGAGCTACTGCCAGTCACAGCAGGAAATTCTAGAGTTGCCAGCTCAGGTTGAGAAACACCTGGAGATTTGGGGCTGGGGCCTAGGGGAGAATGGGGTTTGTGGAGGGGAGGGACCTCCATTGGTTCTACCCTACAAAGCAGCCATTTCCTCCTAGGAAGAAGATCTCTGTAGTCTGGAGATCAATGGTAATTCTGGAAGATCTCCAGTTCTGTCCAGAGGTTGGCCTCCCTAGGCAATACTGACCTTTATAGGCCATTGATTTGACTAACTAAAAGGCAGCTTCATGTGTGTTCATGATATGTTCTTAGGTAGTATGGGCAAGGCACAACGTGTCATACTTATACATGTTAAATGTCCTATCACCACAGGTTTCTTCTGATTCAGAGGTATTTTCGAAAGTTAACTTTTGCTTTCTTTCTTCTACAGCACCCTACAGAGTCCAATAAATCTCTTAGTGAAAAACTAGAGCCACAGGTACAAATTATGCAGTTCTTATGTCCAGTTAAGCAGGATATTAACTCTCTCCTGCTGTAACAACTAGGATCTAAAAGTGTGTAACTTTGACTAGTTCATACCCTAAATTTCTTGTCTTCATTTTGCATAGTGATTTAATGCCTATTGTGCTAGATATTAAATGGATATAGATTTTTTGTTTGTTTGTTTAAATCAGGTTAAACAGCCAAAGATGAGATCCCAAGTAGGGATGTGCAATTTGGATTTGGTATTCCTTTAAACATACCGAATTTTATCTGATTCGGTAAAATTTGGTATTATGAAACTCAAAAGGGACTATCAAATCATATTTGGTATTCCCAAACTCAAGTTTACAGAATTAATTCGGGTTAATTCAGTATACTTCAGTAATAGCGGCTGGGCTGTTCTTTTGCTAAAAAACAGCAAAGAAACACTGCATCCCACCTTTTTTTATCAGATGGAAGGGGGAGAAAGGAGGGGGTATGAGGCAGAGACAGAAGGGAGGGGAAAGGAGGAGAAAGGAGGAAGCGAGGGGGAGTGAGTGGCCAATCCCTGCAGGAGCTCTCCTTCTCTGGCCTTTTAAAAACTGCCCTGAAAGGAGTTAAATAAGCAGGCTTGTCTCAGTGCAGCCTCCTTTTGTGTGCTCTGGCTGCCTAAAGAGATCTGAGACCCTGCCTCCTGCTGGCTGCAGACTCTCTCTCTGGGGCCTGATCTGAGCCTGGCCTGCTTTGGACCCAATGTGGATTGCAACTGGATCCTGCTGCCCAGTGGATTCCTTCCTGCTGCTACCTGCTGAGACCTGCACATGGAGAACTTCTGCTGCTGCCTGGTTTGAGAGTTGTAGAACACATTTGAGTTCAGGTTCTACTCAAATTCTGTAGAAAAATAGGCTGCCTACTAGAGACATTTAACTAGGTTTCCTCTGCTCACCTCTGGCTCCCTTGGATTAGAAGCAGGTTTTTTTGTTATAGGCTTACCTGTAGGCAGGGGTTCATGGGTAGCTTGATTCCTGAAGAGGAATTAAACTACTTGCTAGTGTAGTGCCACCATGTACTTAAATAGGAACTTTTAAAAAGAGATTTGTGTGTTCATCTCTAGGTTTAGACTCACAAAAAGCAAGCTTTCAGAGTATGTAGATAGGTTTTAAAAGAAACTCTAATTTTGACTAAGTACTTTTGGTGGGTTGGTAATTTAAAGGTTTAATAACACTAGTTAGTAGTTAGTGTAGGTTACGGGGGCAGAAAAATGAGTGACAGGAGACCAGAGAGGGGCCCTGAGGGAAAGGCATGGGATAAGAGTAGAGGGCTGAAGGGGAGGAATGCCGCTCTTCCCCTACCTGCACAAAGGAAGCCTGCCTCAGAATTTTCAACCCAGAGGTTGTTAGAGGAACTGGCAGAGGGGCCCACCATCGGTGAGCCTTCCCCAGTTTCCTCTGAGGCCAGCAGTAGGCTTTTCAGGTGAGGCAGGAGGAGAAGATGATGGAGGAAGAGGAAGAGATTGTGGAAGTGATGAATCTCACATCTCTACCCCTTCACCCTCACCCATCTTCTTCAGTCCAACCTAGACATGGGCCATTTCCACACACGTTGAATAATGCACTTTCAATGCACTTTTGTAATCCTTTAGAAGTGGATTTTTTGTTCCACGCATGGAAAATCAGTTTCAAATGTTCACTAAAAAGTATTGAAAGTGGATTATCCAACGTGTGTGGAAGCAGCCATGATGTGTCTGGCCCAAGTGCCTCACAGGAAGTGTCTTCTTGGGTGCCCAAAGCTGCAGGGCAGTATGCCCCCTTGTCCTCCAATGTCTAGGACCACCACCAGAAGACGTAGGACCCCCATTATGCACAGTGCCAGCTCCTGACTCAGGCACCTGGCCCAGGTCAGTTGAGGAAAGGATGTGAATCATCTTTCCATGAACCACCTGAGAAATCACATGAAGAAGCACCACCAGATGTTGCTTCTTCAAGGGAAGAGAGAGACTGGCACCACACAGCTGCCAGCAAGCCAGCAGGGACATCATCCCATGGCCACTTCTGTTGCTCTCTCCCAGGCTTCCTGTAGGGAAGGGACACCAAGTATCTCTGATGGAGATGTTTGGTGTGCATGGCACTAGTGTGCCAAGAACGGGAATATAGAGGGCATCTAGGATCATCACTTGGAAGATAGCAGAGATGACCACTGTAGATGGACAGTCTTTCTCTGTAGTAGAGAACTTCAGCTTCCACGGGCTGCTCCAGCTAATCTGTCCTTGGTATATGCCCCCTGCCCGCACCATGCTGAGCAGGACCATGGTGCCCTCCCTTTACAGGGCCACTGCTGGGAGAACTGTGCAGTTCACATTGGACATCTGGACCTGCCCTCAGTCACAGCATGCATACCTCTTGCTTACTGCACACTGGTAGCACCCCAATAGTCTTCAGGGGTGGGGAGGGATAACCAGCGTCAGGCAGGGCTCAATGGGAGACCACCCGGCTGGCTACTGAAAGACTTTGCTCCAAGCTGAGGTTCTCGAGGAGGTGCACATGGCAGAGAACGTTGCTGCCACCATCAACAGGGAATTACTGGACTGGGTAGGTGAGGGTGAGAGCTATGTCACCACAGGATATATGGTGACTGATGGTGGCACAAACATGATGGCAGTGGTGGTGCGACTGGGCCTAAAGAACATTTATTGTGTGGCCCACCAACTTCACCTCCTGGTGAAGGATGCACTTGGTCTGGGTTCCTCCAAGGAACCTGCAGAGAACCCCACAACTTGTGAGTTCCAGTATCTCTTCCAGAAAAGCATGCAACTCATGAGTCCCTTCTGTTCAGAAGAGTCGTATATAAGCACATGGTTGTTGTCATCATCGTCATCATCATCATCAGCGTTCGATACAGTCGATTACGATCTTCTGACTCACCGCCTCACTGATGTGGGGATATGAGGGACTGCCTTACAGTGGCTTGTCTCTTTTCTCCATGGTTGGGGACAGAGGGTGGCACTTGGGGAGAAATTGTCATCCCACCACCCTTTGGTGTGTGGGGTCGCACAGGGAGCAATATTCTCCCCATTACTGTTTAACATATATATGAGCCCCCTTGTCCAGTTGGTGCAAAGTTTCGGACTTGGGTGTCATCAATATGCAGATGACACCCAGTTGTATCTGATGATGGACAGATGGCCCAGCTCAGCTCCAGATGTCCTGGAACATGTTTTTGCAGCCGTGACTGGTTGGTTGAAGCAGAGTCGGCTGAACCTGAACCTGACGAAGACAGAGGTCCTGTACTTGAGCCACGAGGGATTAGGTTCGGGACTCCGGCTCCCAGCCCTTGATGGGACACCGTTAGTGCCAGTTCCAAGGGAAGCACCTGGGGGTGATCGTGGATGCCTCCCTGAAAATGGAGGCACATGTCACAGCAGTTGTCAGGTCCTCTTTTTTCCATCTGCAGCAGACCAGGCAACTTGTCCCTTACCTGTCAACCCGTGACTTAACTACAGTGATCCAAGCAATGGTCATCTCTAGGCTAGATTACTGTAACTCGCTCTACATGGGGCTGCCCTTGAGCCTAACTCAGAGATTACAGCTGATACAAAATGCTGTGGCACATGTCATTATGAGAGTGCCAAATAAGGCACATATAACACCGCTCTTATGCAAGCTGCATTGGTTACCAGTGGAGTACCGGATTAGATTAAGGTTCTGGTATTGACCTATAAGGCCTTGTGTGGACTGGGACCAGCATATCTATGGGACCATCTCTCCCCATATATTCCCCGGAGGACACTCCAATCAGGGGACAAACAGCTGTTGGTGGTCCCTGGCCCCAAGGAGGCCATAGCAACCATTTTTGTGGTGGAGCCCAGTATGCTTTCTCAAAATCCCCAAAGTTTATAGAAAACTTGCAGCCCTATTATCAGGTATGGATTCTGTAGACGTATCAGTGCAGTAGACATATCAGTGCCTTTGGAAACTCAAATAATGGCACTTTTCATCCCACATTCATAGGAATGTTAACAATTTAAAGAAAACAGACAGATCTGTAGAGATGTCACTCACTGAGGTACAAAGCAAAAAAGAAAGAAAAATAGAAGTATCCTGAATGTCATTGGTTTAATGTCTACCCCAGGCTGGATGTCGTAATGAAAAGCTTGGCTGCAATTCTCCAACAGACTATCTGCTGCATTAGGATGTGGAAACTCATTACTTTGGTCTCATGATGCAAATATTGACTTTCATCTGCTCTCTCCATGGGCTAATCCCTCTTGTCATCTTTTAAAAAAATCCCCGTTCATATACCTGGCAGATTTGAGTCATGCTTTCAAGGCAGAAGTATACAAAGATGTAAGTCAAGTCAAGGCAGGAAAGCTTTGTTGACAGTCAGAGACTTATTGCCTGAGGACATAAGCCTAAACCAAATTGACCACCTGCCTTTGGGTAACTGTCAAAAAAAAAGAAAAAAAAAACACTCTGCCCAGAGCCTAGAGAGAGAATTGGCTTTTATTTGGAATGCTGTGGATTGCATTTCATGTCTCGGAAGAATCAACGCAACACGTACTGTGCATAACCCAACACATAGCATCTGTTATGTTTATTGAAACGTGTCACTGTGAAAAAGTCATCAGTGGAGTTAAGAATGTGAAAAGATAAAAGGCCATAGCAACTGGGGATGACATTGTGATTAGGCAAGGTAGCTGTAACTAGCTAGTTACAGCTACATGGATACAGCTAGTTACAGCTGCATGGATTCCAAAAATGGAAAAATTCTCAATAACAGAATGGTCTACTTTGACATCTCCTCTTCCATACCATGATTATAGAACTGGCCATGGCTAAAAGCCGAAACAATAGGTCAGTACTATATCTTCAGACCATACTGTGGCAAAAGGTCGAGCCAGGACTTCTTTTCACTGCAAACCCCAGCCCAGCTACGGCTGATTCTCTGCCTGCCTATTCTTCTCCGTAGGGTCATGTCGCACTTCTTAGTCTGTGCCCAAGTTCTGAAGATCTGCTAAAGAGCTTATGCAGCCTTCCACTGATGGGATGGAGGCTTTATGTGAGACATAAGAATTATGGTGATGGTGTGGTGATGATGTCATCTTCACTGCAGATCTTTATTTGCCTCTGCAGTAACCTTGACATCAATTTCTGCTCATCCCTGTTGACCCATGCAAATAGGCATCTCTGTAAGTTAGCTATGGGGGCTCTATGGAACTGCTAAGGATCAGCATCTTAGTATACTGCCTCCATCAGGATATGGTGAGGCCTTTCTGCTCTCCTTGACTGTAATGGCACTTGCACATCATTGGCACCCCTCTGCTTCTTTCTCAACATGTTTCCTTCCAGCCAAATTGCTCAACCTGCAGAGCACATGAGAAAATGTGCAGTGCCCGGTTCACATATTTATAATTGTACTAATCACACTGCAATGTTACCAATCTCCAGGTGGGGTCTAAAGTTTTCCCAGAATTACAACTGATCTCCAGGCCACAGATATAAATTATCCTGGAGAAAATTGCAGCTTTGGAGGATGAATTCTGTAATATAGCATAATTTTTATTTTTTGTATTTTTTAAAAAAATAATTTGTTTTAGTTACAGTCTACCTTTCTTGCTGAAACTGAAGGCAAAATAAAAGATGTAGAGTGCAATCAGACAGCATCAGACAACCAATGAAAAATTCAATAGAATGAGAACTACAGAATTAGCAAACAACAAATTATCTGAGGCAGGTATAATGTAAACAGAAAGTGGATTTCACGGTATAAGGTGATGCAGTAAAAACAGACAGATGATTCCAGTAACATTCTCTGCCTTGTGGAGGTCCCTCTGTGTCCCCCCTCCTGAGACTCGCAACAAGCAGTTGAGCCTGTAAGAATTACAGAGGGCAATCACAACTTTTAACCAACTAATGCTTTATTTACTACAGATTACCAACACAGAGCAGTAAAACAGAATGGATATGATAAAGTGATCAGGGTGATGTAATAGAGTGAAGATTTGTACTTGGGGGATTTAATTTTTTTTTTTTTACATGGATGGGGCATTACGATAGCACTCATGTCACCTAAATTGGTATGGTCTATTCTATCACCTCAAGGTTGTATCATTATTTATGTATTTATTGCCTGCTAATGACAGGTTTGCTGTTGTATCAATGAAATGGACACATAGGATATGATAATTATATAATGTACAGAATATGCAGAATGTGAGGGTATGTTTGTATTGGTTCTAGCACCATCCTAAGCAGATTTACGCCCTTCTAAGCCCATTGGCTTCAATGAACTTAAGAAAGTATAACTCTGCTTAGAGTGGCACCCTAAGGTAGCAAAGTATTATTAGCAGCCGGGTGCTTTCAGTGAGGTGATTGAAGTAAACTGAGGAAGCTCTGAAGAGGCCCAAGAGAGCCTGATGAAAGCCTTTAGAGAGAAAACTACATGTGGAGTAGGGATGTGATTTGGACATTTATTAATCAGTTTACTATTTTACTAATCAAATTGTCTGTGTACTGCTCTGCCAGAGAGAATCTACTATAGTAAGCAGTTTGCCAGGTGGGGCAGGAGCTCAGATGACAGGACAAGCAGAGAGACAGCAGCTGGCTAGACTTGCCATTTAGTGGCTGTCTGGGATCTGAGGCACAGCCCCTGGACTTGCCAGGAGGAGGGGACAGGAGACAGCCACCCAGCTGCCCCAGCAGACATCCAGGGCCAGAACCTGCCAGCACCAGAGGGAGGGAAAGAAGCACCCAAGCCTCAGAGGGTTAAATGGGGCAGGTGGAGGCCAGCTAGCCCAGTGGGAGTCTAGGAGCCCAGACTCCTAGACTCCAGGGGGAGTCTAGGAGCCCAGGCAGGGAGAGTGAGGACAACCAAGAGGAGGCCAGACCAGAGGGAGAGGGTACAGGAAGCAGCCAGCAGCGAACCAGACAGAAACCTTACCAGCAGTAGAGGAAAGGCAGTCAAGGCACCACAGGGCCATGCCCCAACCTGCAGGCAGGCTAGAAGGGATTAGTCAGAGCCAGATGTGGCAGGAAGGCAAGCAGCCACAGGTGGAGCTGCCTAAGGCACTCTACAGGAAAAGCTTGGCAGCCAGCCAAGAAGGCACAGGTGTGCCTGCCCGAAGCAGCCAGTTCAATAGAAAAAGCTCGTCAGCCAGCCAAGAAGGAACAGGTGTGACTGCCCAGGGCAGCATGCAGAGCAAATCCCGGTGCAGCTGCCTGAGTCAGACAAGGCCGTGGCTAGAGTGCACAAGGGGGTGTGGCTGACAGGTGGAGCTGGGAATTGGTGAAGGAATAAAAGGGAAGTTCACCCACAGGGCGGGGTGGGTTGTGTAGGAGTGGTGGGAAGTGAGAGATTTTGAGGATGTGAGGAGGAAGGTTGGTGAAGAAGGAGAAGGACGAGGATGAGTGGTGGCTGGGTCAGGTTGAGCAGGCCAGCGAGGGGACTGAGAAGGTGTTAGGGTGTCCAGTGCTGGGGCTGGACTTAGGGAACACCCCAGGGACCCCCACCCCAGAAACTAGGCTTGCAGCCCCCCCAGTCCAGCCCTACCACCCATAACACTCACCCAGCCAGGAGAGGACAGACGTCAGAGACACCAACAGGGGCCAAGAATGGCAAAGAAGCCCAAGGTGCAGAAAGTTCAGGCAAAGCCCCAGGTGCAAGAAACTCAGGCAAAGCCTCAACAATAGGAGGCAGGCTAGGCGATGCCTCCTGGGTCCTAATGACTGCCAGTTACCCAGTCAGGGCAGCCTCTTCCCTCAGCCCAGGGGAAGAACAACAGCCCAGCCAGGGGGAGAAGAGACAGAGGGCAGAGGCAGCCAGCCAGCACCAACTGAAGCAGCAGGCCAAAGGCAGTAAAGGAGGCACTAGGCCACATTACCACCCAGAGGCTGGCAGGAGAGGTGCAGCAGCACAGCAAACCAACAGGCAGGCTAGAAGGGGTGGGGAGTAGCCTGGAAGAGCCAGCAGCAGAGCAGCCATGGGTGTGGCTACCTAAGGCAGCTAGGCAGCAGCTAGGTTGCTAGGGGCATGGCTAGGGGGTGGAGGCTGGGATTGGTGAAGGGATAAAAGCACTGAATATTGACATACATGCCCACACACATCTATGAACTTGTACTCTGGCCCATGAAAGCTTATGTCAGAACAAATATGCTAGTGTTTAGGGTACTAAAAGATACTTTCTACTGTTATCTGTGGCAGATAACAGTACTAAAAGATACTTTCTACTGTTATCAGTGGCATACTAAAATGTCTACTCTTCTAAGATTATGCCTTCTATGTTTGATATTTTTTTAAGGCTTGAGGATTTTCTGTTGATCAATAGTTGCTTAGTACAGCAATGAGTAAGTTTCAGAAACCACTCAACCAATAGCCACAAGGGTGATTTTCAAGTTAAGGGTAGTCTACAATCAGATTTATTATGATTGGATCAATCTAGCCCTCTGGTTGGGTATTGTCTTCTTGCCATTCTCTTCTCTTCCCTGTTCTTTGAACTCTCTCCTTCTTAATATCTACTTTTCTTCTTTTTTGTACTTTGAAAACCTTTCTTGTTCTGTATTGAATGTTATTTTCCAAATTCTTAAATTGTTATAGTTTTTAGTTCAGAATATGATTTGCCATGTTTCCTTTTGTTTCATTTTCTCTGTCTCTCCTATCCTTTCTATGATATTGGTTGATTTTAGATTGTGAGCTTGCCTTCTAGTCTAGGAACCATCCCTTAAAATGTATTGTGTTGTAATTTTGGACACTTGACAAATAAAAGTTGAAGACGATGATAATCATGAGGATCGTAAGATCTATGCCAAGCTTCTGGAGCTGAATGGTGGAGAGGGCCTTGGGTTTAATCCCTGGCATGTCTAGTTGAAAGATCTCAAGTAACTGGTATTGAGAAATAATATGCAGTCAGTAAATACATCTGGAGCTGTTGCTCATCAGCAGAGTCAGCTATTGCTTCACCATCATAAAGTACCAACACTGAAGTGTAAGTTATCATACAGACCACAAGGAGTTACTGCTTGCCTGACACTATTGCAGCAGAAGGGCCCACTTTACATTATTTACTCTCAAGTCCTTGGCTAAAACTTCCATGATACTCTGTGTGGCTAGCAGGGTTTTGACAAGTTTAACCATCACTACTGCATTCTCAGCCAATCCCAACATACAGAGAGCTGGTATTCTCCTTACCCCACTCTGTTATGAGTTGAAGAGTGAGTTTTCTTTCGCTCTGAAAATAGAAAGCCTGGGCTTGTTTAGGGGCACATAGAATTCAAACCCTTTGTCCAATTTGCTTGAAACTTGGGGGTTCATTGGTGGACAGGCAGAAGATACTCTACTGCAATGTTGGTGATATTTGGTTGAAAAACAACTCTCGCCTCCCCTGAAAAAGTTCCCCATAAGGAATAATGGGGAAACTGCCAGTCTTCCGTCCTTCCTTCCTTTTTGTTAAACAGACCACAATAGGGCAAACCAATAGTTTTCAGTGGAAAAGTTTAAGCTTTTGTTTTAATTGTCACATTAAGAGTAGGAAAAGAGTAGGAAAATGAAATGAATGCAGGTTGGGTTGGGAGGTGGATTTATGTTGATGCCCAGCCTGGAGCTCTCCTGCTAGGCTTTTGCCATTTTAGAAATCAGTAGTGATAAAGTGAGGTTACACAGAGAGGGACTCACTTTGGAGGTTTCTAAAAGCAAACCCCTTTCTTTGATCTGCTTGAAACATATGAGGTCTTTAGATTAGAGGGAGGACTTTATTCTGTGCAAATTTGGTGACATTATGTTTATAAACAGCTGCCCCAGACCCTTGAATAGATTTCCCATTGAAAATAATGGTCCCGAAGGGAGAAAAAACTCATGAATTTGACTCCTAAACTGATAATATCCTTCCTGGAAATAAGCAATCACATTAAAATTTCCCCCTGAAGTCTAGACCAGAAATTATAATGAAAATTTTCTCAGTGCACACTCCTAGTCACTCATTTAGCTCAAAATGTAATTTTGAGTAGACTCTGCTTCTGACTGTCATACATGGCATGGCTAAATGAGGCTGCAGTGAAGCTTTTGGGAGTGAGCATTCCTTCAGGTATGTATGGATGAGCCATAACACTTGCTCAATATAAAAGGTAATTGTTGCTTCACTGCAACGTGTTACTGATCAAAGTGACAGCTAATAAACTGGAACAAGAAGCACTAAATTATTTCCTGCTGTTGTGGCAGTGGAATAATGGCCAGAACATCTCACAAATATAAAATTTGTAATACATCAAATACTCTCAAACTCTTTAGGATAGTCCAATAATTACAGTGTGCTTTGACCTAATTTCTTCTTCCTTTCTGAAAAGACAGGCCTACTGATCGATTGAGGACATTTAGTACTTCACACATTATTCTTTAAACGAGCTTTCAGCTTTGTACTGGAAGGCTGCTCAGAGAACAGCAGTCAGGATGGCAATCATGTTCTTTATTGTCTTAAAGCAATTAGAACCATAGAGAAAAGGAACCCCCTGAACTCTTCAAATTGTAGCAACAAATAGTGCCACCTGGTGACAAATTCAGAGTTTTCCCCTCTACCTAATGCCTGGCTCCCAATTAATCCCTTAAAACACATACATGGGGGAGTAAGTTCCATTGAATTCAGCAGAACTTGTGAGAGTAAATATATCTGAGACTTCACTGTTTGTGTAACACAACTGTCCAAATAAATAACCCACTCAGTTTTCATTAAAGGGATGGGCCAGCACACTGGGAAAGCACAAGCATCTGATATGCTGCATACGTCCAAACTACATTCTCACAGGTCCTGGAATGCTCTGGACTGTCAAGGGTTGCCAGCCATTGGCCAGCAACCAGCAGGAAAGGGGGTGAAGGAAATGATATTGTGCTAATGGTGCAGCATCACTTCCAGCAAATACCTAGAAGTGACATCCCCATGCCAACATGATGCTCTAGGATTTGGGTGAGTCCTAGAGCATCACATCTACACAGGGATATCACAATGTATTTGCAATGGTAATTATCCTGGCCATTTTCCCCATGCTGTTCTACTGAACAGTGGTGGACAGAAGCCAGGTGGTCTGCCGAAGCAGGAATGCTAGAGTCTCTAAAACTGTAGGATCTTTTGAATGACCAATCACATTTCTCAGACTGTCTTTTTGTCCCCAGGGAGCATTTTCAGTGGTTGAGGGCCAAACTAGACAAAATGCTATCCATGGGACCCAATTGTTATTGGGACCATGGCCCAGGGGTGGCAGGAGGGTTAAGCCCTATGCCATTTTACTGATCCAAAATGGCCTCATGGGGATGCCATTTGCTCTTTTGGACAAACATACAAGTCCTGATATCAAGATGTGTGTTATGTGCCATCATGTCACTTCTGACTTATGGCTACGCTATGAATTAGTGACTTCCAAAACATCCTATCATTGACACATTTGCTCAGGTCTTGTGAACCAAAGTCTGTGGCTTCCTTTATGGAGTCAATCCATCTCATGTTAGGTCTTCCTCCTTTTCTACAACTTTCCTGAACATTTTTGTCTTTTCCAGTGAGTCTTGCCTTCTCATGATGTTATCAAAATATGATATGATTATATAGTGACTTGAGAGTCTTTGTTGTTGTAAAATGCAATGGCCAATAGTTGCTGCAGTCTTTGATGGTCTCCGTTTTTTGTTTCTTTTGAAATGTCAAGATACAGGACCACAATGCTTAGCCCAATGGTTCAAACAGCAGCCCCATGGGATCCCTGCGGGGAAATGGCAGGTTTACTGTACAGGTCTGCTGACTTGGGAGGTTTGCTTTTGCAGAAAGCAATTTAACACTGCCTTAGATGACAGTGATGCCATTTCACAGTAAAAGAAGATGACAGACCTGTGGCCCATTACTGATTTTCTTGGGCCATCATTTTCAAGATCTCTGTTTCTCCAACCTGCCTGAAACATAGAAAGGAACATTGTTCTGCAAGTGTCTTCTCGAAAGGTCTTCTAGAGAGGTAATTTCCTTAGAGTTGCCTTACGTTTTGCTACAGAGAGATGCCTGGAATCCATGCTGCAATTAAGAGTGGTTCAGGAGGACTTTCCAACTACCTCAAGAGAGAGTTTCTTCTAAATTCATTTATACCAAACATACATGAATGTTCACTGTGTGGTACAGAGCTGAGCAGAAATGTGATGCTCTTTCATAAAGGCTTTTTTCTCCTGCTAAAAACCAGCCCACCTTTTCAGAGATTCTGCGAAGGCTGTGAATGTGTTAACAACAACTGCGCTTATCTACTGCTCTTCTAGACAGATTAGTGCCCCACTCAGTGCAGTGAACAAAGTCAATGTTGCCAGTTCAAAGTGAGGACAAAAACAACAGCACATTGATTTCATCTGGAATATGACATCATCAAATAACCAACTATGACTGATTACATGGCGTCCTGAGGAAGCACTTTATGGAGGCTATAGATCCCTGACTGGCAGGCTTCACGTAGCCCGCAAGAAGATGATGCTGCTTCTTCATCTTCTTCTTCATTATCATTGGTATGAATGCTGAGATGAGCAGCATACAACAGTAAACAGGCACAGAAAAAGGTAAGCATGCAGAGATTTGGAAGGACATTTAAGTTCTCCCAAAGCCTCCATTTTGTGCTGGAAATGTTCTCATGTGAACAATCATAGCAGCCCTAATATGAGACAGAAGCAACTAGATAGCTGATGAGTATCCCGTTTTCCTGCTCTGAGAGCCAGCAAAAGGAGTGGGGTGGGGTTAAGATCTGAGGAACTTGAGCCTTCTTGTGATTTTTGGGTGGGGAATGAGGGCTTAGGCACAAGAACTGAGCCTCTTATTTACTTGCCTGGTATGCAGAAATACCAGTCCCCAACCACAATTTCCCATCCCCAAGGAACTGAGGAGTGGGAGAAAAATGGCCTCCACAAGTATCATTCTAGGAATTTCCTCAGGCTCTGTGGTGAATGCTATAAAGAATAGAAGAAGCAACCTAGACCATCTCCTGGAAGGGATGTTACTTTCTCCTTAAACGCTGTCCTGCCCAAGCACCACCCACAAAATCTCCCAGCCTTTGCTGAGGCAGTGTTGGAGACTTTAACGAGAACTAAAGGCAGTTTGGAAACTGATTAAAGAGGGAGGGAGTTTAGTGTAGTGGGATCCCATCATTGGAGAAATCTGGATTTAAATCCCCACTCAGCTCCAAAACTCACTGGGTGACTTTGATTCTCTCCTAGCCTAACCTGCCTTATAAGGTTGTTGTGAAGATAAAGGGGGTTAAGGGTACCATGGATACTTTCCTGAACTTCTTCCAGGATAGATATGTAATAGGGATATAATTAAAGGCCTTGGCAACTGTAACTGGAAACTTTGAGAGAGTTTGGTATAAATAAAAGGAGCAAACTGAAAACCGTAGTCTATGTGTGTCACCTCGGAAATCATTTTTAGAATTTCCTCCAGTTAAAACTGGCAGATGGGCAACCTTGAAAACAGGGCTGAAGGAGATCATGGAATAGTCATAGAATGAATCAGGGGAAAGCTCTTGTCCTGAAATCACACTTTACCATAATGATTAAAGAAGATTCCTGACTGGTCATTTATTGTGCCACCGCCCCAGCAGCTCATCAAAAAATACTTACAACCCTCGTGGCAGTCCCACATTCACAATGTCATTTTGTCTTTCTGTCCTTCACACACACCCTGCCAGACTCACAGTGCAAATCAATGGGCTTAGACTGCAGTAACTCTGCATAGGATTGCATTGTTAGTCTAGGAATCCTGCTTCAGCTCATTGCCTCCCAGGTGGATGATAGAATGACTCTGTACATTTCACTGGAGCGTCCAGTTAATGAACTGTTTCTAGGGCCTTTAATAGCAGGTTTCATAGCATGTCTCCTGTGCTGCTCTTCTGGGGTGAATGCTATACTAACATTAGTCCATTATACTTATCTCTTAACTCAGTCTTCCGTAGAATGTTCTGCTGCTGAATGGATGACAAAATTGGTACACTCGGTTCTTTTGTTCCACTTTTGGACATGAAAACACCCTCTGACGCACTCTCAAGCCCTTTGGTTTGCTCAGAATGAAGACCGGCCCTTCAGCGGAGGGAAGGGAGCGCATGGTGGCTCATTTGCAGCAATCACAACAAATGTCTCGGAAGGCAAAGGGAAGCCAATTTTTTTCACTCGCCTGCTCTGTCATCAGCTTACCAACCAGGAGGATAAATTACCCGCATTTGATTTCTTTCATGAAGGTCTTGGTTGAGCTTTAGCGCTTGATGTTAACAAATGAATAGCTGATGCAAAAGAAAGCCACTGGCATAAAACATTTTCCAAATCATTTGTAAAAGCCTGAAAATTCTTGGATTTGCCTCTTCTTGTTAGAGCAACATTTAATTCTACTTGTTGAAAAGCAAATTCACCCCCTTCCCCCCATTCAAGTGCATGTGTGCGCATACAGACAGACACACAGTCAATCCAAATAGGTGCAATTATTTCTGGCTACTTCATCAGTCTCAGGCACTGAAGGAATGTGGTGTTGGTCCCACCAAGATGTATGGAATGGTGCTGCGATGAGAACTGGAAGCTGGTGCCTGGAGGTGAAATAATTTGCCATCAACCTCATGTACTGAAGTTTGGGGAGGTGATGAACAAATGGAAGAGAGAAAGGGCTGGGAAGAGGCACCCAATAATGCATACTGGGAAGAGGAGAACCCTAGATTAACAATGTTGCTTCCCTCAATTGGCAGATACAACAAAACCAGGCAGTTTCCCCATCTCTCGAGGACATTTTTAGTCCACCCTTCCTCCTGAGAGCTCAGGGAAACATATGTGGTTCTCCCTTCCACTTTTTAATCCTCATAAAAATGCTGGTTAGACTAAGAGATAGTGATTGGTCCATGTTTACCCAGAAAGCTTCCATGGCAGAATGGGGATTCAAACTTGGGTTTCTCAGATCCTAGTCTGGTACTCTAACCACTAGACAACACTGTCTTCCATGTTCTATGGATATGCCTACATCATCTTACCTCCAGTATCACTTGCAGCCCTGCAAACAGCTTGGTTGAATCATGATGACCACAAAGGACAAATTCGGATTTCAAGTGTCAGTTATCCTTGCAGCAATTTGTTTCACATTTTTCATAGCCACCTTTGATTGTACTTGTTTGTGCCTTTGAAATGTTCCGCCATTGTCCTAGGTGGTGGTGGTGGTGGTGGTGGTGGTGGTGGTGATAATATTAAACAGGTTAGGAAAAGGACAGAAAAAGAATAGTTATCCTAACTCAGTTCTAGCAGCATATAGAATGAGGTTGGAAGGGGGTGGGGACAGAACATCTAAAGTGAGTGCCATATGAATGAGGTTTTTTTCTCCCACACAGATTGTGCTAAGGGAGATATCCTAGCTCTTTTTAGATACATGCCTGTGCATAGTGCTCTAGGAAAGAGTGGCCCTGTGCCTGCATTATGCTTCAGGTTGACAATTCTGCCACTCACTTTTCTCCTGGGCCTTTAATAGCAGCTTGCGCGGCAGATATTAGTGGGTGATCACGCTTATCTCTATGCCACAAAAGCTTCACCTCCAGACAAGAAAAGGCAATAAACAAGCTGATTTCCCGCCCTTGCCAGTTGATTGTGTGTGTATGTTGGGGGAAGGGGGGCTGTCAGAATAATATTGCTGACAATTGATGTAGTGTTCTTTCCCTTCACATGTCTGCTTCTCTGTTCTGCTGCACAAAGGAAAAATAAGTGCTTGTGTGACACTGCCAAGATTTCTAACTCCAGCTGCAGGTTTGCTTCAGACTGAGGTTTTCTCAAAGGCCAGCATCCTCTGGTGATATGATGACTTCACTTCCAGGTGCATGTGGAGCAACGTCAGCACATTGGGACACTGATGATGTTCTCCCCATCCCCCCCCCCTTTGCTGGCCAGCTGAGCAGTGGTGGGAAGTCCCAGTCTGGGGCAAGGAATCCTCTTCCCCGACTGGGAAGCCTAGTTTGAACTGAGCCATGGTGTATTTATTTTCTCATCATCTGAGGGCTAAATGCTGCAGATCCTGCTTGGAACCTACACCAAAATACTTTTACATGCCAATGTTCTAAAGGGGTACCATAACAGTTATGTGGGGTTTGCACACAAGCACTGAAGCTCACCAGCACTTTGTGTGCAGTCTCTATGCAAAATGGTTCATCAGTGTGGCAAGTTTTTTCCAAATATTGAGACCTCAGGTAGAATACTGCCAGGTCTTCCTGTATTCTTTGAACAACCTTCATTTGGAGACTAAAACATATGAAGTGGCTTGGAGTTCTTTTTGAATGATGAATCGTTTGCCTGCTCACGTTAAAATGTTGCTTCCAAACCTAATTACTTTTCCTGCAATTTGCACTGAGCATTTTTCATAGGAATGCAATTCAATAGGTTGGTTTTTTCAGTGCATGAGAGTGTGTGCCTTTTAGGCTGAAACAAGCAGTTCTTAAATAATAGACAATCTTGTTGTGGTTCCTTCAGCTTTATACATTTAAATGTGGGGATACATAACAAGTTATTTGAGACTGTGAAGGTTAGTGCCAGCAGCTACATCTACTTCCGAAAGCTGTGTCACCCAATTTTTGTGTGAGATCGTACCTGCCTTGTTTACTGAGACAGCTTTACTCCCTACCACCTGCAGGCTGTGAAAATTAGAACAAGTACATGCTTAATCATTCACCAGGGAAATGGGAACAATGAAAAGAGTTTCATCACATTTAAATGTTTTCATGAATATTGTAACAAACAACACAATTCAAACAGCGATGCTGGGCTTCTGTCAAAGTTTTCCAAAACAAAACACTGACTTTTCTGGCAGACTTTTAAAAAAGGCATATGGGAACATGGTGGCCATATTTGATTCTGGAGGGGGCATCATTTATGATTTGGGGAAAATATTTAAGTATGTAGAGCAACAAGACTTTTGGCAAGGTATAAAACCCCATTCTTGGATACAGTATTAAACTGCAGGGGAAGAGTATATTTTAAGAGCATTTAATATGGTTACTTTTTTACAAGTCATATTATGAATGGCTCAAATAATATTGATTGATTGATTGATTGATTGATTGATTGATTGATTGATTGATTGATTGATTGATTGATTGATTGATTGATTGATTGATTGATGATTTGATTTATAACCGGCCCTCCCCACAGATGGTCTCAGGGCGGCTAACAACATTCAAAAAATACATTTAAAGTCACAAAGACATAAAATCAATAATAATTTTTTAAAAGTCATTAAAATAGTCCAGGAGCAGGCTATTTAAACAAATATTGGGACTCTGTATATGGACATAGCAGATGGCCGAGGGCAGCCCCAGAAGAAGTGGTGGTCTTAGATAGAAGAAGGAGGACACCTGCTGGCACTAAGCCAAAGGCCTGGCGGAACATCTCCGTTTTACGGGCCCTGCGAAACTGTAACAGGTCCTGCAGGGCCCAGATCTCCAGTGGGAGAGCGTTCCACCAGGCCGGGGCCAGGGCAGAAAAAGCCCTGGCCCTGATTGAGGCCAGATGGATGTCCTTTGGGCTGGGGACCACCAGGAGTTGCTTGTCTGCAGAGCGCAACACCCTGCAGGGGAAGTAATGGAAGAGGCGGTCCCGCAGGTATGCAGGTCCCAGTCTGTGAAGGGCTTTAAACACCAAGGTTAACACCTTGAACTGGATCCGGAACTCCACTGGGAGCCAGTGCAGCTGGCACAGCACAGGTTGAATGTGCACTCGGATTGGCGTTCTGGTAAGGACACATGCAGCTGCATTCTGGACCAGCTGTAACTTCTGGGTCAGGCCCAAGGGGAACCCAGCGTAGAGTAAGTTGCAGTAGTCTAGCCTGGAGGTGACCGTTGCATGGGTTACTGTGGCTAGGCACAGCATCTGCTGGTGCGCTGGGTGATCAGTACACCAGACTGATGGCTATATTCTCCTCGGCATCCCACACCAGGCCCACACAATCAATGCTGGCAATCTTTGGCATGGGGAGCGACCTGATGGAGAAAGACTCTTGAATGACCACCGCCTGTGGTCTGTGTCCTGTGACTGGTGAAGGACTGAGAAACCTGGAGGCGGGGGGCAACTGTTTCAGGCTGACAGTTTCGCCTTCCCATACCCAGGTCTTGGTCACACACACCAGGTCCACCTCTTCCATCGCAAAATATTGCTGAAGGGTTGTGGTCTTGTTATTAATGGACCTGGCATTGCACAGCAGCAGTGATGGGAGAGGGCACTGAGTCCTAGCATCCAGCATCCCTTGGGATGGGACAAAGGTTGGAAGGAACCTGAGCATAACCATATCTCTGGCTTCTTCCCTTATAATACCTAGCCCCACCGCCATACCTCCCTCATCCCATAACCAACAGCAGAACCACTCCATCCATTCAACAGAATGTACAACAATTCCAAGCTATGGCAGTCTGGGGGGCAGGGCTGAGCAGCTGAAAAAGCTCACCCCAGGTTGAACAGCCTCCCCAGCAGCAGCAGCACAGGTAATTACCTTTATAAAAGCGAAGGTATGAGTGTCCTTGATATTCTGCAATCATGTCCTAGGCCATTAATGAAAATAATAAATAAATGTAAGTATCTAAAATTGTTAAAAGTTTTTCTACATGTTACTTTCTGGAGGCACCAAGTGTGCATACTGGGAGTTCACATTACTTGCGATCCTCCTGACATGTACAACTGCCATTTCATACAAAATAGTACCTGCAAATATTTTCAGTTACAAAAATTTAAAATATGTGCAGTGCTCATTTCAGTTGAAATGACTACCGGTACTATCAGGAGGATTGCAGGTAGCATGTGCTCCCAATGCCCCCAAACATAATGTGAAAGACTTTGGTATCATTTCATGTAGTGGTATCATTTCATGTAGTGCTCTTACTGCTTTTCTGGTCTGATAAGAGCCCTTGAAGTGACACGTTAAAAAAATAATAAAATCATATAAAAATAATTGTCAACAATATCACCTACACTTAAAATACATTTTAAAAATCCAGACTAACTCAAACAATTAAAAAAACAGGATTAACTCTAAAACCAGCCACCATAAAAATTAAGCACAGCAAAATTTAAGAAAATAGCAAGAATAAAATCCTGAAAGCCAATAAAACACCAGCATTGAGGGGCACACAATCAAAAGGGGGTATCCATGAAGCAAAAGCCTATTGAAATGAAAAGGTCTTTGCTTGGCATTAAAAGATGGGGCCAAGTAAAGAGACAGTGCAGAGGGTGTGTGTGTGTGCAAATCAGCACCCATGTGCACATAAAGGCAAGAAAAGCATTTTTGTTCCTTCTTTTCCACCCCTGTGCTTTAACTAGCATAAAAGGGTGGGTGGGGGGCGGGGGAGGCTATTTATCTTACAGCCAGTTCCATGTGTATGCCCAGGATCTGCCCATATCGTCTAATCATCCGTGAGCAGACAGGTGGAACCAGCAGTAAGACAAATAGCCCTTCCCCCCCCGGGGGTCCTTCTCTACTAGTTACAGTTTGCAGAGTGGAAAGGAGGAAATGAAGATATTCCTCCTGCTGCTGCAATCAAATGGGAGCCCTCTCCCTGTTTTAAAAGTAACCTTTGAGTCACATGTTAAAAGCTGGTGAGTTGGGGTTTCCCCAATCAAACTCAAGGTTTAGAGATCTTGGGGTTGTAGTGGAAATGAAATGAAAATGTTGCTGTTTTGGTGTTTTTTTATTGCTGCTGTGTGCAGCAGCAATAAAAAAACACCAAAATAACCTTCTATGTTGGGGATTATTAGAAAAAGGGACTGAGAATAAAACAGCCAATAGCGTAAATGCCCTTGCATAGAGCTGTGGTGCGGCCTCAACTGAGATACTGAATATAATTCTGGTAAAAAAAACTGTATCAAAAATAAACAACAACCCAAACAAAAGAAACAAAAACAACCCAAATTGAAGAGCTGGAGAAAGCACAGATGATTAAGATTAAGCAACCAAGATGATTAAATTGTTAACACATCTCATACAGGGAAAAGCTAAGGGCTTGAATCCTATAAACAACTTCTGTTTGTGCAAGGTAGTCTCAGATGTGCAATATGCTCTCTCTTGTGCAAGCATTTTTTGCACGAAATCAATAGTTTCCAATAAGCTCTTGAGCAAATGCGAAGTGCTAGTACATCACGAAGCACGCTACATAGCTAAAATTATCTAGCATACACAGAATTTTTTCACAGGACTGAAGCCAAAGTTTCTGGAGAGCCAGTTTGGTGTAGTGGTTAAGAGTAGAGATGGGTATGAACAGCAATACGAACAAAAAAAAGCCACGAACAGCCCAATCTGCTGTTCGCAAACAAGCTGTTCGTGAGACCCCATTCTAAACGAACAGGTGGTCATTGCAAGCCTCGTTTGTTGTTGTTCGTCAAGCCAGACAGTCTGGCACCTGCAATCAATTCCCTTGGCAACTTAGGCAGGGATTGTCTGAACACTGTCTGAACTCCTGCTGTTGCACTGGAAACTCCAATCTAAGCCCAATTTAGCTTGATAGGCAGGTCTTCCTTTCAAGTGTGGAGCTCCAAATTTGTTACAACAAGGGATCAAAGAACAGGGGGGAGGGGGGTCCCAGCTCTGGCTTAGTTTGCAGACAGTGGAGAGGGAGAGAGCTGCTGTTGGCATTTTGATCGAGAGAGTGCATTGGTGCTTGAATTTTCTGTGTGTGTGGTGGGATAGGGATCTACCCCTTCAAGTTCCAGGGCTGCTGCCAGGCTCTGGGCCAAGCTATTATTTATTACTGGTACCTTTCCTGCTGCCTGCTCAGGTAAGGTTTCTGGGAGTGGTGCGGTAGGGATTCTTGACCAAACTTGGATGATGGCTGGAGGAGAGCCTGTTGGCCCCCACGAACAGCCAGTCACGAACATGTTCGTGAACAGAGCCATGTTCATGGTTGTTCGTGAGTCCATGTTTGTGGATGGCAACGAACATCATGTTCCTTTTTTCCCCTGTTTGTGCCCATCTCTAGTTAAGAGCATGGGACCTGGAGAACCGGGTTTGATTCCCACTCCTCCACCTGAAGCCAGCTGGGTGGCCTTGGGTTAGTCACAGCTTCTAGGAGCTCTCTCAGCCCCACCCACCTCATAGGGTGTTTGTTGTTGTGGGGATAATAATAACATACTTTGTAAACTGCTCTGAGTAGATGTTAAGTCATCCTGAAAGGCGGTATATAAATCGAATGTTGTTGTTGTTGTTACTGGAACTTTTTAGTTTAGAAAAAGATGATTATGGTGGGGACATGATAAAGGTTTATACATTTATGCATGGGATAGAGAAAGTGGACAGACAGAACATTTTCTTCTCACATAATACTAAAACTTGAGGGCATCCAATGAAGCTGAAGGGCATTAGATTCAGGACTGATAAAAGGAAATACTCCACAAACAAGTGATTAAAATGTGGCATTCACAGCCAGAGGGTGTAGTAATGACCACAGGCATAGATAATTTTAAAAGAGGATTATTCATGGAGGATAGGCCTATTCAGTTACTATTAGCTCCACATTCAGAGGCAGTAAAATTCTGAATACCAGTGGTAGAAGCAATATCAGGCAAAGGCCTTGACCCTATGACCTGTTTATTGGCCCTTCAGGGCAACTGGTTCGCCATTGTGCAAAACAGGCTGCTGGACAAGGTAGACCTCTCATTGGGTCCTTCAGAACTCTTCTTATGTCATCACAATGTGTGCCGGCATGCGCTGGGCATGTCTAAGCCTGCTTCCAGATGCAAATCCCCCTTGCTGGATTAGGGTGATCATTTCACCAATTCTGTTTCCATCCTGACAGGCCAAAGATTAAGATGGCCTTCTCAAAGGGGCTAAGAAAAAAGCCAGCTGCACATTTTCATGTTTGCATCTCTCCTTTGACCGGTGCACACCTGGTCCTCTGAGTTGCTTTACCAGCATTACTGTGGTCTTCTCTGCATTCTTCCTGTGTACTGCCCCCCCCCCCTCTTTTTTAAGAATCCCCAGGTAACTATGTTTCAGCATTCTTGAATTCCAAACAAGATGCTGGACAGTTAGAAACCCATGGGAGAGGAAACCCATGTTTTGGAACTGCGAGAGAATGTTAAAACCGCGTTGCTTGGTCCTTCTGCAGCTCTCGCCTGCTGCTAACATCCGGCTCTTTCTCCTCTTTCCTATTTGTAATTTATTTTCCTTTTTTATTGTCAAAAGGAAGCTGGTGGAAAAAAAACTCTACTTGTTAGAGTAGCAATGCAGAGACAAAGTCCTGCATATTGCATTTTCTACCTGCATAGCTGGGGGGATTCATGTACTTGCCTTCAACTCTCACATTAGTATTCTCAGCTTTCTGAAAACAAACCATTATACTCACCTTATTTATCTCCACAGTTTCTCTTGCTTTAGGAGATATACATGCTAGTTAGGAGGTGGGGGAAGAACAGTAACTGTACTCATCTTAATGATTCCCTCCTCACCCCCACCCTCCGTTCCTGCTTTCTTCTTCCAGCCATAAGGGAAAGATGAAAAGTTCTTAGAAGCAGCCTTTGACACGAAGCTGTTGTGAGAGGTGGAACACAACACAGAGCTCTCAGAAGCTGCTGCAAGTTGGCCAGCAACGTCCTTCACCCTGTCACGGCCCCAGGTGGCCTCTTTAGTCTCATAAATAGAGCATCTTTTTCTCAGCCAGGGCTACATACACTGATGGGGTAGAGAGCTACAGAAGGTGGGGCGCCCCAGGGGACAAAGTCTCACTCCTCCTGAGCCTTATCGGATTCAAAGGTAGAGGAGAACTCCATCTCCCCTGAAAGAAGCCGCTTATTTCTTTTCGTCTGCAACTTAGGAGAAAGAAAGAGCCAAAAGGAGGTCATTGTCTCTGAAAACTTCGTATCGAATTTGTAGCAGTGTTCAGTAGCAGAAAGTGGGAGGAGGCTGCTGGCACCTGGAAAGAAGCTGACACTGACAGTCCCTTATGCAGCATCCTTTAAATGCAACTTTCACATTAATACCTTTGAGGAACTTGCACAGTCAAAGAAGGTATGTAGCTATAGGGCTGCTAATCTCCAGGTGGGGGTTGGAGATTTCCCAGAATTACAATTGATCTCCAGACTGCAGAGATCAGTTCTCCTGGAGGAAGTGGCTGCTTTGGAGGATGGACTCCATGGCATTATACCCTGCTGAGGTTCTTCTTATTCCCAAATCCTACCTTCACGGACTCCAGGAATTTCCCAACCCAGAGATGGCAAGCAACCCTATGTGTACGACAACTCTTCCCTTTGTTCTATCTACAGTCTGTTCCTAGGCCCATATTAAAAATTGGGGATGGAAAAGGAACTTGTTGTGGCCCTTAATATCCTGCAAAACTCACTTTACTTGTTAAAAATAAAAATTAAGTCTCTAGCCCCTGTGGTTATGGATGAAAGGTTAGAAACGTGTAGGATGAGCTTGCTGAAATCTCAGAAATTGCTTCTCCTGTGCCTGGAGCAGTTCTTTCCTCAAAAAAAGCAAGAAGGATAACAATCCAGCCATTTATTAAAAAAAAAATAACATCAGCATCTAAAACCTCTTTATGCCCAACAACATGTGTTAAAATAACGTTCAGAAGGGAAAAAAAGGTTGCATATTGAAACTGAAACCCTGAACAGGATGAAAATCCTGGAAATGGAAATTCTCAAAAATAAAGTAATAAAATCTGGGATCAAGTACCCAAGGGAGTGGAGCCTTTGCTTGTATCTGGGACCAGTAGGCATCACCACTTCTAAGGCCCTTGGCTGTTGTCCCAGTTAGGGTTGTTAAGAGAAATTCTCTTAATTCCCCTTTACCCAATGTCTCCCTGAAATCCAACAATTCTTTTCTTTCCCTCTTTTTGGAGTCTGTTTCTAATCAATTCCTTTTTTGATCAAATAGAAATTTGAAGAGAGGAAGGGCAGGAAGTGAGGTTCTGCAAAGTTTCAGAATGTCACTCTGTAAAGGCTCAGAGGCAGGCAATGTCTTCCTAAGCCTTCCTATCTTCCTGCTTGAGCACCCCCATGGGGGTGGGGGTGGGGTGTAACAGCTGCAAGGGCTGAAGTTACAAAACAGAGCCTTGATTTCTGTTTGAAAAGAAATGAAAGAGAAATCCCGCTCTAAAAATAGAAAAAGGAGAATAATAGAAATCAACGGCTATATTTTAAAAAAGTGTTTTTTGGAAAAAGAAATTTCTCACCCCATAACAAATCTCATCCCAGCCAAATTAGCAGCAGGTCAAATGGGTTTCATTTCCCTCAGCTGCCCAGCCCACACTGTAGCCTCCCCATTGGTGCCAGCCCCATGTTGCTGGAGGTGCCTGTAGCATGATTACAAGGGTCATCCCCACAGAAAAACCTCCTCAGCTGTTTTCCAATATTGCCTACAATGGAGGAATGGTGGATAAAGGTTTTGGAATTTGCATCGAAGGCAAAACTTACTTCACTGATTAGAGAACGGACGATATTTGATATAGACAATTTTGTTTAAATGGAAACCATTTATAGACTTTTTACATGAAATAGATAATAATGATTTGATGGTATGTGGATTTACGGATTAAGGAATATGAACTATAGAAAAAAGAGGGATTTTATCGTTAACATAGAATAGGTGAGAGTTTGAAAATGATATATACTTGTCGAGGAGAAAATTGGAACTCAGCTTGTAGTTTAGTTTTTCTTTTATTTTTCTTCTTTACATTTCCTTCTTCTTATTAGTTGTCTTTCCTATTTTCTCTTTCATCTTTATATGTATTGCTAGTTTGGTTTTTAAATGATTTTTTTTCTTTTTATGTTTATTGTTTAAATAAATTTAACTCAAGAAAGAAAGAAAGAAAGAAAGAAAGAAAGAAAGAAAGAAAGAAAGAAAGAAAGAAAGAAAGAAAGAAAGAAAGAAAGAAAGAAACTTTCTTCACTGGAGTTAAAAACACAGAGTTACAGCACCTGAATTGCAAATTTGAGTAACAGCAAATTCCACTGCAATTCCCCTCCTTTTAGGGGTGGGAGTCAGCCTCATTTAGGCAATTTAATGGTAGCTGAGCATCTGGGAAAATGTAGATTTGATACATGTGGGAAGCTACCACAGACATCCACGTTGCTTTGTAACAATTTTAGGTTCCCACCCTTGCAATGGAAAAACAGAAAAAAAACATTATGAAAGCATTTCCTTAGCAATGGATAATAAAAATTACTAATGGGAAGTTCAAGTTTATTGTTACAATCTGTGACCAGTACATATAAAACCATTTGCAAATCAGTTTAAAAACAGTTGAGACTGGATACAGGGGACAACAATGAATAAATATAGGAGTAAAAAATAAAATCATCATAAATTAGTTATTTAAAAGGTTAAAATACATTCAGGCTGCCTTATGAGATTTACGTTGCTTGTAGACCTGGGCACAGAATCTTGCTACTTGACGTGTTGTCTGGTGATTCCGATCAGACAAAAGATAATCAAGTTTGATTTTATTTGAACTTCCAGGGAATCTTTCTACTAATGGACTGATGGTTTCCGCTCTAATTTTACTATGATTTACTAATGGGAAGGAAAAGATTTTGCCTCTCCACCCTGTTATGCCATACATTGGAAAAAGATTCCCAGAATAATTTAGATTCAGTTTCTTCCAACCATTTTGTACAACCAAATACTGTCATACCTACTTGTTTTCATTTACTAATATGTGAAAAGTGATGCTTGTCAACCTGAACTTCCTGCTGCATGCAGTTCCATCCAGTCTTTCTCTATTAAGGCTTCTAAAGGCACTAAACTGGCTGCAATGCAATTTTTCTTCCATAGTTCTTGTGAAACATGACTGGTAGATTGTGAAAATCCAGCTGCTAGAAGTAGAAAGGCCCTGACCTGGATAGCCCAGGTGAGCCTGATCTCATCAGATCTCAGAAGCTGAGCAGGGTCGGCCTTGGTTAGTAATCGGATGGGAGACCTCCAAAGAAGACCAGGGTTGCAGAGTCTCCTGCTATGCAGTGTCTGTTAGTCTCTTGCCATGGAAACCCCACCAGGGGTTGCCATAAGTCAGCTATGGCACTCTCCATCTCAGAAGTAGGAAGAGGTTCACTGCAGAAATATTGGTGTAGTGATTGACTAGGATATGGAAGACCCTGGTTTGAATCTCCAGTCTGCCATGGAAACTCGCTGCCTGACCTGAGATCAGTTACACTTTCTCAGCCTAACCTACCTCTTGGAGTTGTTGTGAGGGTAAAGTGAAGGAATGGGAACCAATGTATGTCTCTCTCCTTGGAGGAAGGGTGGGATGAAAATGTAGTAAATAATTAAATAAATAAATGTTCAGTGAAATGAACTGTGGTGATGTCTACTCCTTTAGGGCTTATGTTATTGGGAAAAGTTGCAAATTTGCCTGCCTTGCCTGCCTGCCAGCCTGATTTCATTTATACCCAGCTTTTCTCTCCGAGTGGGACCCAAAGTAGCTTACAGCATTCTCCCCTTCTCCATTTTATCATCACAACAACCCTGTTAGGTAGGTTAGGCTAAGAGAGTGTGATTGGCTCAAGGTCACCAAGTGAGACTCAACGGCAAAATGGGGATTCAAACCTAGGTCTCTGAGATTCTAGACTGAAACTCTCTCACCTCACATGACTCTGATACAGGAAGTCTCATGGGTGAGGCTAAAGGTATGGTTACTATCTATGCTACTCAGCATTTTTAGAGGTTGATGGCATCAACATGGAGGATAATGGCACTGTTAGCCCATTCCACATCCTATCCTGAAATGTGTGGATGGAACTTCATGAAACTTCAGAGAAGCCGCAAGCAGAACAGTCTTAATGGTCCCTTAGATGGCTTTGAAAAGAAATAGACACATTCATATGAGCTGTGTCTATCAGCAAGTTCTACCCAAAATGCTCAGGACAGGACACATGGTTCTCCCATTTTATCCTCACAGCAAGCTGATAGCTAGCATTTTATCCTCACAGCAAGTTGATAGCTAGATGAAAGAGCATGTGAGTGGTCCAATGCTATCTTATGAGCTTCATGAATCTGAACTGAGGCCATCTGAGTCTTGGATGCCTGTCGTGCCGAGATCCATCACTAGTCAAGAAGCACCCCTCTACTCCCAGCTACCAAATGCCACAAGGGAACCCAGAGAAAGAAAAGGTAGCATTGAGCATCTTCCCTCATGGCTTTCTAAGAACCCCCTCTTTGAGGTCCTGTTCAAATAATATTTAAAGTTTTTTCATTGGTATTACATTGCTATATGTTGCTTTGGGTGCCAATATATGGCTGAAAAGCCAGATTAAAAATTCAGCTAAATTAATAAATACCTTGTAATCAATGGATGCTTGAGTTTTATTTTTTAATATTCTTCCCCCTCCCATCCATAATTCCCTAGTACAGTTTCCTTTGAATGAGGGTGTGAACAGGTCTTTAAAAATCCTGTTCTTAGTGGCCTTTCCATCCCTGCCAAGCCTTCGCAGTTGAGCAGCTGAGCTTGTCCAGCTAAGGAAGAAGGTATGGTTTCATCTTATTCCCAGTTGCCCTTCAGGACAGATGAAGATCAGCATTTTGCAACACAGGCATCTTCTGTAATGCTGGTCCTTTGCCCTGTTTTGAAGCAGCCCCAGATTAGTATGAATTAAAAGTAAACGATCTACTCATTTGCAACTTTGCTAGTAGGGACAAGCCAATGTCACAATGATATGGATCAAAAGCAGCTTTGGGGTGAGAATAACTAAGTGTATTTGTTTATATCCATTAAATTTCTCCTCTGGCAGCAGATTCTCCCTCCTCCTTTACCCTGTGGCAGCTGAGGAATCAGACTAAGTGTACTACATTCTCCAGTTCTAATATGCCATGATTACGCTGGAAGGGACACGTGGCGGGGGGGATCCAGCTGCCAGTTTAACATATTACTGGCAAAGAGAGGGAGAGAGAGAGAGAGAACAAGCAACAGTGTCAACTGGAGAAAAATGCATTCATGGATTTTAAAAATAAAAATAAACCTCAAGCCAGGATTAGGTTGCAACATTTCAGAGCTTTCCCCATTAAATGGAAAGCTGTAGGTCATGCTGCCAACCCCTTGCAAAATAATATTACTACTTAGCATGTAAATAATGCTTTAGAGTGTTCTTAGTACTCATATCCATTAGTTTAGCAGTCCTTACAATGGCCATGGAAAGTAGGACAGTGGCAGGATTTTGTGTTGCAGATTGGGGGCCTCCTGTTTTGAGAACAATATTGACTTTATGAGATGCTATGGTGATTAACAAGGAACAGAGGAAAACATATTGGTTCAATCACACCTAACTCTAGCTATTTTGCCTTTTAGTTTAGCTCACTCCCCTGTTCGTGTGATGGTTACAACAAAAGTGACAGCCTGAAAATGATGTGAATCTATCACATTTTAATCCCACCCCTTCCTCCAAAGAATTCAGGGCAGTCCCCCCATTTTAGCCTCACAACAACCTACAGGACAGGTTATATTGAGACAGAACATCAGTAGCTCAAAGTCACACTTCTGAACAAGTCCTCTCAGTCCAAGTCTGGTCGTCTACTTGGTGCACCAAGTATACTTGGGAGTACAAGATATATATGATTGGTCTGCTAGCCACCTAGCAACTCTCCCTGTTTCTTAAAAGAGTTCCTATGTTTTTTACATTTGCAAGCGTTTCCCCCTACACTGCCCTTAGAATAGCCATATAGATTAATCTGCTGAAATACGAAGAAGCACAGGAGAAAAATATGATGCACAACAGATGATTCAGTAGGTGCTTCTTTTCTGTTCCCTATGAAAGCAACAGCCGCTGTTTATTTTCTTGCAGCTATCAAACCGATAAAGACACAGAAGCCTCTTTCTGGAGAGGAACTGGTGGTAACCCTAGCAGAAAAGTGACTGTTTGCAATGAGCTTGTGATATTTTGCCTCAGAATGTAAAATGCTAAATGTCACTTGGAGGAATGGAAACAAACATCAGTTGATTGGCAACTTAAAGAAAACTACCCTAAATGTCTCCCTTCTCCCCCAAGAGTGTATCACAAGAATTTGTGGGTAATGAATTTTGAACCCATACAGCCAGTCAAACACAGCAGGATTCTGATGCTAAAGCAAACAAAGTGGCTGGGTCAGCAATGTAGTTCACTTGATATCTTTTCTCCAGGAGCTATGGAGATTTCTCTTTGAGTACCTTGTTATAGGGCCACATAAGTTGCAACTTCCTCCTGATCATTGGAGAAGGGCGAATAAGGTCAGAAACGTTCTTCTTTGCTCAATGATCCATACAGCCAGAGCAATATGCATTGCAGGCAAATTTCAAGGCAGGGATATGCTGAGATGTACAGTGCAGCAAACACCTTTTAAATGAAATCATTTAGGGAGCTGGAGTACACATTGAGTGAAGCAGCCATGGAGGGGAGGTCAGGCTTGTTGGTCTAGGAGCTTGATTAGTCTTTGAGGTAAAAGAGGTCCAGAGTTCAATTCCCAGAAAAACTCATTATCTGATGGAAAAATTAGGTATAACTTAATTATAGCAGACATACTTGGCATGTTCAGGTTTCCAGGACCAACCCTTGGCATCAGGGGCGTAGACTTTCCAGTTTCTTGTGTGGGGGGGGGGGAACTGGGGCTGGGCCAGAGGCATTGCTATGCTAGGTCCTTAAAAGAACCAGGGTCCGGTGACATCATAGGGAGGGTCCTCTACTATCTATGAAGGTGGGGCCACGGGGGATATAGAGAGAAGCTCTCAAAATTTAGGGGGTCAGGCACCCCTGGACACCCCCCTAACGATGCCCCTGGACTGGCCCAAACCTAGGAAAAGGTGGGAATTGACCAGTGGTTATAGTGGTATCTCAGTGATCTCCTGTTGTGTCCTATATTTGGCATTCATTTTTAGGACAGTCACTTTAAGATCTACAAATATACACACTTTGTGCATAGAACAAACTAATGGTCACAAATTTGACTCTAAGAAAGGCAACACAGAAAAGCCTGTAGGGGAACATTTTAAATTTTTTTCTGGACATTCATTTACAGGAGTCTTGTTTGTGCCTTATTCATAAGGGAGACAGTACTACATTTTACTAAATTATGGCATAGATGCCTTCATTGGGTAAATGTATGGTTGAAGTCTTTGAGCCAGGGCAGAATACAAAACAGTTGCTGTGCACTCAATTTCTGAGCCATGTACAGAGTTCAAAGGTGTAGCAATCTTCTTCTCACTTGAAACTCATATTCTATAAGTGAATAGAAGCACATTTTGAGGCAATTCAGAACAGTGCCCACAGCCATGACCCCAAAGAAAAATCACAGTTATGCCACCTAGGATTTTAAGTTACACTGAATGTGTTTATTCTAACTGATGTTCTCTGAATGAACTCATTAGCGATAACATTAAGATAAATTTCTTGAGAGATTTGTTTATGTCCATGAAGAAGAACCATTTGTTTGAGCCTGTCCCATGCTTAACCGTAGAAAGGTCTTTATTCAACGAAGGCATGAGAATGACCTTTCTGAGGTGCAGGAGAAAACAGGTATGGTAAGGCAGTGGCCTATTCTGATAAGTTTAGCTAATTCTGGTATTATTATTTATTTATTAATTATTTTATTTATTATATTTTTAACCCGCCCTCCCCGCAAGCGGGCTCAGGGCGAGGTTCAACATTGATTAAAATACAACATAAAAACAAATAGTAGTACCTGATGCAGACATTTTCCTTGTCTGAATACATTTCCTGTAGTTTTGAAAGTGCTACTCAACATTTCCCCCCCAATTTCTTCTTTAAGCATTAGCGAATTGGTTGCCCCTTTGAAACTCTACCATGCCATTTTAGGTAACAGCAAAGTGAAGAGCATGAACATGTACAGAGTGCACATTCCTTGCCAATGTTCTCTCTAAGCTGCATACAGGGCAAAAGGAAGTTTTAAAAATGCCTCTGATCTGCATCCCCACCCCACCCAATTTTGTTCATGCAGATGAGCTTTCTCATTGCTTCAGAGAGACAGCACCCAGGCTGCCATTTTAGGAATTGTCCTTTTCTTCAATAGATACCACCTCACCATTTAAAAATGGAATGGAAATTGAAATAGGAGCTTAGGAGCAGCTGAAACAGCCTTCAACCCCACCCTGGCACATACTACCGTGAAAAAACTAACTCAATCAATGTTATATAGACTAGAGGTGGGCATGATCCAGAAAAAAACACCGATCAAGCTGATCGTGGATCCGCGCCGGTGATGGCCCCAGATCACCAATCCACACTGATCAAGTCCCATTTCCGATCTGAGATCGGGGAGGCCAAAGCGGAGGGGCGCCCCTCCCCACACACACTTAGAGCATAGGGAGAAAAAAGTTTTTAACCCAGTGATGAGCCGCCTCCCCTCAGGGAGGGGACGTTTTCACACACACACACACTTAGAGCAAAGGGGGGGAAAGTTTTTAACCCATCCCTGCCTCTCCAAATAGAGAGAGAGAGACACCCCGTCAACATGTTTCAGCCAGCTTTTTTTAAAAAAGCAGGGATAGAATCCTCCATTCCTCCCCACCCGATTTTAAAAGCAAGCAGCCAGTCTTCCAAAAGCATATTTTAAACAGGACGAAAGTAAAACAAGGATCCACACGGATCCTCGCAGATCCTATGGTTTTTTAAATAGGAAAAACACAAAACACAAAAACACAGATGAAACATCAAATCACATATCATATCAAACATCAAATCACATATCACAGCCAGGCCCACAGACTGAAATATAAAATACACAGATCCAAAAATATTTTGTGCTGCCACGGTGAAAAAACATGAATCTGAGACACGGATCTTCATGAATTCATATGATTTTTACAATGAAACAAAACAAAAAGGCTGTCATATTTTAGGTCTTTTGGTCCTGTTTGTGGCATTGGACATGATCTGGGACAGTATACTGGATTTTGGGTGGCCCCATGTATAAATCAAGAGGATCTATGAGGATCCGTGCTTTTGAACCATGTTTTTGTGCCATGGCGCTGCCACAAAGCTGTGGATAAATGATTTTTTGGCCCCATTTGTGGCAATGGACATGATCTGGTATTGCATGGTTGATTCTGGGTGGCCCTACATAAAAATCATGAGGTCCATGAGGATCCATGCTTTTAGACCATGTTTTTGCACCGTGAGAGTGCCACGAAGCGGATAACTGATTTTTTTTGCCCCTTTTGTAGCAATGGACATGATCTGGGATTGTTTGGTGGATTTTGGGTGGTCCCATGTAAAAACCTAGAGGATCCATGTGGATCCGTGCTTTTGAACCGTATTTTTGCGCCGTGGCAGTTCCATGAAGTAGTGGATGGCTGAATTTTTTGGTCCCATTTGTGGCAACAGACATGGTCTGTGATCGTGTGGTGGATTTTGGGTGGCCCCACTTAAAAATCAAGAGGATCCATGTGGATCCGTGCTTTTTTAGCATGTTTTTGTGCCGTGGCAGTGCCACGGATTAGTGGATGCATGATTTTTTTGTTGCTGTCTGTATGACAGCCTTTTTCTTTTGTTTCAATATAAAAATCATATGAATACATGAGGATCCGTTTAAAAGCATCTGGATCCAGCTTTTATCCACTCCCTTTTAAACACACACACAGAGCCGTGAATGAGGTTTTCCCACAAAATACAGTGTTTTAAAAGCAGGTTAAAAACTGAGAGTGACAGACAGAAAAACAGCCATTCCTCCTACAAAGCCCCGTTTTTTAAAAAAGCAAAAAACATTTGGAGTGCCCATGGCTACAGAACACTCCCTTCCCCCTCCCTCCCCTCTCTTCATCCAAATGGTGATGCGTTGCTGGCTGCTCCATGGTTGTAAGGAAGCCCTGCTGATCAAGGAAAGCTGGGCTTCCATTTGCGTTTCCAGGGCGACAGAAGGAGGGCAAACACAGCTCAGGCATTCCCCTGGCTCCATTGCCAGGGGAATAGATTGCTGGCGCATGAGTGTCTGCAATCCCGAACAGAAACCGACTGATCCGATCAAGCCCCGAACAAGCAAACCCCCGACCGCTGGATCGGTTGCCATGGACGGCACCAATCAGCTGGGTCCCGATGGCGCGAACGCCATTATCGGGGTTTTTTTCAAATCGTAATGCCGATTGTGCCCATCTCTAATATAGACCGATCCCAGCAAAAAGCACAGGAACAGCAAGCAAGCAAGCAAGCAAGCAAGCAAGCAAGCAAGCAAGCAAACAAACAAAACTATTTTAACAAGGTAACATAGGGTCTACCCTTCCCCAATGTCCCATTTCCAAAATACAATGTAATGATAGCATAACTGAAAAGTAAAATAAAATACTCACTTTTTCCCTATTAAAAGGAACAGAAACTGGTGGCATAGATTGCAGAGAAAACGTGATGGGTGGTTGGAGCATGGTAGCTGGTGTGACTGTGAGAGAGAGAGCAACAAACTTACACTTGCCTTAGGCTTAGAAAAGAAGTAAGAATTCTTTATTATAGGAGATCCATACTTCAATAGGAAAGTGGAGAGATAGATTCCTATCTACTTAAGTCTAAGGATGGGCATGGATGGCAGGAAAAGTCCTGCTTCCATGGTGCAAGATGGAGAGAAAAGGTAGAAGTGTGACAAAGGGAGGAAGAGAAGGATGTCATGAGGAGGAAGTCTTGAGATTAGCAATCTACACATCAAAGGATAGTTAAGGGTAGTAAAGGAGTAAAAAGATGCCCTAACCTTTCTATCTTTCTAACTCTCTGGTTTGTCCCCATCTGAAACCTGAGGAAAGACAGTGTCAAGTCCTCCTCTTCTAACATTCCTCAAATGTAAATTGTAACCAAGCAAGTATGTTGGGCTCAACAGAGGTCTTGCAGTCTGATTGTTGCTACATTGAAAGTGGGTGGAGCCAGTCAGGTTTAAGAATTTTGTATTAGCCCCATACTTTTTATGGGCCATAGCTACAGATCTTTTAAGGAAGTGCATAAATTCCTTTTTAATAAAAAATATTTTTATAAATATAAATAGAACAGAAAAAATTAAAACAATATCGCAATTATATCAAAAGAAAAAAGAAAAGAAAGAGTAAACATAATAAACAATGATATTGTAAACAGTAAAATTATATAATAGCAACCATTTTTACTGTCTTCTTTTAAAAAAAAGATTGTCATTTGATTTCCATCTTCCCCTTCTGTCTCTGTTTTGTTCCCAAGTTACTACTAACTGATTGTGATCTGCAAAGGTTTTGGGTTGTATCTTTGCACTCTCTAGATTAAGAACTAAGGTTTTTGATATCCAGCACATATCAATCCTTGAATATGTAGGGTGTCTGTCAGAAAAGAAAATATCTAGTATTCAGATTTTTGATCCTCCAAGCATCTTCCAATTTATTGTCGAACGCTTTCACAGCTGGAGAATGTTAGTTGTTGTAGATTTTCCATGCTGTATGGCCGTGGTCTTGGCATTGTTGTTCCTGAAATGTCAGGAACGACAATGCCAAGACCATGGCAATACAGCACAGAAAATCTACAACAACTAACATCTTCCAATTGTAACATTTCCATATAATTAAACACATTTGGGGGAAGTTTGCCTTCTTTGGTTTTTTTCACCTATCCATTACTTCATTCATATCTCTCCTTGAAAATCTAAAATGGATTGGAAAACATTTCTATAAAAATTTTCTCTTGCATTGTTTGTGGTATATTTTGTTGCAAGTGTGCAAATCTTGCCTTCCGAGAGCCTGATTTTCAAAGTCATGTATCTTCTTTCAGAGTCTCTTAATTTTTCTATAACATTTATTTGTAAATTGTTTCTATACACCTCAACTCCTTTTTATTATAAATTCTTAATAAACACACAAATACATACTAGCAAACAGGAACAAAAACTCCTAAGAATCATGGAAATTGTAATATGGTAAAACAGGAAGGGTGGGCAGTCCTGTGCTTCAGCTGCCATTGTAAATGCGTCCCTCATGTGAGTTTGTCACTGGTTGCCTGGGCAGGGGCTCAGCCCCCCAGCCAAATCCAGGGGGACTTGAGCCCCTCAGCCCCCCATAGTTTACATCTATGTTTGGCATCACCAGCTAGAAGACCCAAAGCAACAGCACATGAAAAGACTTCTGCCTGTGAGACCAGGCCAAATTGGGCTAAATGTAGACCAATGGGCTGACTCAGGATAGGGCATCATTGTATGAACTGCCTTTGTGATTGTCAAGAGGTCATAGATCAGAGGTAGACTAGCTACCTTGCATGGGCTCAGTCTCTGGTATGTTATGAAAAAGATATCAGGTAACAGGGCTGCAAGACCTTTCCTTGTCTGAACTTTCATGTTCTTGCCCTGCTCTTATTCATTTCCATCAGACACACCCAGATCTTCCAGGCAAGTTGGGCCCACTGATTAGAAAATGAAGGCATGTTTTCAGGAAGTGTTTTTGCCACAGCTCTCAAACACTTGAGGTTTGGACTGACTTTCTAAAAGCAAGCGCTGAGCCAGTAAATCTCACTGAGCGTTCTTTCTCACGGTTCTGAAGCCAGAACAGGCCAATTCTGAATTTTCTTGTCAGCACCCATTGAACACTTTCAACAGAAAGTAAAATGATTCCATGTGCTATGGTCATGAGCAAGGACACACTGAATAACATTTATGCAAAAAAGGATTGCATAAAATAAAAATCAGAAACTAGGGTGGTGGTGGTGTATGGCCAACTCTTACCCCCAAAGGATCTTAAGAGGGGAATGTGGCCTTGCTATTGTTCACTCTTCCTTTTTTTAAGAATAAAAGAAGCACCCGGCCAGATCAGACCAAACATCCACCTAGTCTCACACTGTATCTCTAACACTGACCAGTCTGATGCTTCAAAGAAGCCCTCAAACAAGACTGAAGGTAGCTGTCCTCCCTGTCATTTGCCCCTACTTAGCACCTGGTAGTCTGAGATACACTGACACTGTACTTGGAGATTTAATTTAGCTATCATGGCTAAAAGCCATTGAATTAATCTACCCTCCCAGAATTTAGCTACTCTCCTTTTAAGAGCTCCGTGGTGCAGAGTGGTAAGCTGCAATACTGCAGCCCACGCTCTGCTCACGACCTGAGTTTGATCCTGGTGGAAGCCAGGTTCAGATAGCTGGCTCAAGGTTGACTCAGCCTTCCATCCTTCTGAGGTTGGTAAAATGAGTACCCAGTTTCCTGGGGGTAAAGTGTAGATGACTGGAGAAGGCAATGGCAAACCACCCCATAACAAAAAGTCTGCCAAGAAAACATCGTGATGCGACGTCCCCCCATGGGTCAGTAATGACTCGATGCTTGCACAGGGGACTATATTTACCCTTAAGCCACTGGATGTTGCCACATCTTATGAGGGTGAATTCTACACACATTAATGGTGTTAAGAAATATATTCTTTTTTCTATCCTGTATGTATAGCCAATAATTCGATTTAACATTCGATTTATATACTGCCCTTCAGGACAACTTCAGAGTGGTTTACAAATTGTGTCATTATTATCCTCAAGACAATCACCCTTTGAGATGGGTGGGGCTGAGTGAGCTCCGGGAAGCTGTGACTGACCCAAGGTTACCCAGTTGGCTTCAAGTGGAGGAGTGGGGAATCAAACCTGGTTCTGCAGATTAGAGTCTCGTCGCTCTGTCTTAACCACTACACCAAATATTGAACAGAGCCAACTGCAGGATGATGCTCATTTGTAGTTGAAAATGCTATCTTGCACAGAGGTTAACATGAGGAGCACTGATGAACTCCTGGCCCACCAGGGGGATAGAGAGAAAAGTCTTGCGTGTTCTGTTGGAAGGAACATTAGGTTGTCCTTTTTCCCTGAAGATGCAGCGGATGCAGACAAGAGAAAACAGATTGCAAAAAGAATAAATCTCCCAGGAAAAGACGAAGAGAGACAGAGGGCCTTAATTGCCGACGGAGAGCACAAACAGGCATGATGTGATTTGAAAGTCACACAGACACTGGTAAAAATTCAGAAAGCCATAATTTTCCAATAGCCCTGATTATGACCATCTGTGCTTCTGTAGCATTTTAATACTAAAGCATTATAATGTAAAATACCCTCTTCGTGTTTATTTTGGAACACAGCTGTTGTTTTAATTGAACCTAACAGACACTGTGATCATTGCTGCATGCTCTTAACTGAAGGGATGTGCCGATTTGGGATGGGATGGGGCAATAAAGTCGGAAAATGTATGACGTGACTGTTAGGCAAAAGGCTATTATACAATTTTCTGTCATTCATTGTAGGCTAAAAACGGTATGCCTGTTGGTTGCCAGGGAGCTCTCTGTGAACCCCCATCCACCCCACATTGCTTCCAATCTGGCCAAAGTCAGAACTTCCTGTTGTCACAGAATGTTCACAAATTGCTGAGGGGGAAGCATCAGTGACAGAATATTTACAGCAAAACTGCTATGAGACAGCATAATGGGTTGGATCCAAGACTAAACTGGCAATTTCCACTGATTCCTCCTTCCCCTTGCAGACCACCCTAATGTTGTTCTTCAGGGTCCCCAACCCCCATAAGCAGCATTTCATGGAGATGAGTGGGTTGCAATGGGAGGAGGGAAGGAGGAAACTTGCATCCTACCACTAGAAAATTTAAGAACATAAGAACATAAGAACATAAGCAAAGCCATGTTGGATCAGGCCAGTGGCCCATCCAGTCCAACATTCTGTCACACACAGTGGCTAGAAATCCAGTGCCATCTAAAGGACTGTCAGTGAGGCCAGGACACCAGAAGCCCTCCCACTGCCTTCCTTCCAGCACCAAGACAACAGAGCACCACCTCCCCACAAAGAGAATACCATCTATCTCCTGTGGCTAATAGCCACTGATGGACCTCTGCTCCATATATTTGTCCAGTCCCCTCTTGAAGCTGGCAATGCTTGTAGCTGCCACCACCTCCTGTGGCAACGAATTCCATGTGTTTATCACCCTTTGTGATTTAGTTTGGATCCAACCCAAAAAGCAGAAGCATGGTTAGGTTGTGAAAAAATTTCTATGTCTGGAACTAGAAAATATCTACTGTATCCTTTGCTGGGGAAGAAGGGAGGGATTGACTTTAGGCTGGCTGTTGAATGCTATGGTATGAAATTCCTCACCCAATGAATCAGGATGAGAGTATCACTGACTTCCAAGGTCCATCTTGGAGCTCTGCCTAGGAATGAGACCACTGAACATGTGTTGAGTTCTGAATTGCTGCTAACATTTCTGTGATGGGGATGTAGATCAGTAGTAAATAACTGCTTTGCATATTGAAGGTCCCAGGTTCAATCCCTGGAATCTCTAGCATAAAGCATCAGGTAGCTGGTGATGTGAAAGACCTCCACCTGAGGCCCTGGGAAACCACTGCCATTCAGAGTAGACATTGTTGATCTTTGTAGACCAGTAGTCTGACTTGTTATAAAGCAATTTCAAGTGACTGATATGTTCATCACTCAAAATTTGTTTTCATAGTCCATTACTAGTGATAGAACACGGAATGGCTGAAGGTAAGAAGAATCAGTCAATGACCCAAAAGTATATAAGCAAATATCTTAATGATATAAGACTGTATTGGTTAGAATTTAAAAGAAAATTTTATATAAGGGGTGGGAGTGGGGCAGAGGGGAGAGAATAATAAATAATACTTGTGCTTATGTACTGCCATTCTGGACAGATTAGCACCCCACTCAGAGCAATGAACAAAGTCAGTGTTATTATTATCCCCATAATACAGCTGGGAGCTGGAGCTGAGAGCAGTGGCTTACCCAAGGCCACCTACTGAGTTCATAGCAGTAGTAGAATTTGAACCAGCAGAGTGCTGATTCACAGCCCAACCGCTTAGCCACTATGATCTATAGGTTGGGACGGGGCAGCCCACCTTCAGGTGAAAGGTGAGGTGGAAGTGCATGGTAAGAAGGAGAAAGGGATGGCTTATACTGGATTTAAATAGAAATTTTCTCTGAATCTGACAAGATGTTTCATGTGATGCCATTTAAGCTGCTTAAGGCTTCTGGCAGGATCTGCACAACAAGTGACAGCAGAAAGCAGATATGCTCCTTGAGTAACAGACAAAGCATTCCACAAGAACAAAAAAGAAAGGTAACACAAAAACTAGTCATTAGGATTGCCACATACTAGCTCAGTTACTGGTTTAGGACACTTTAAATAAAATCCTGTGTATGTATACTCAAAAGTAAATCCCACTGAATTAAGTGGAATTTACTCCCTAGTAAGTGCCTAATCTATTTTATAGATTACAGAGAGCCAAAATTAAGTTTTCCAACAAGTGTACATTTAACAGGGGGCTGCAGACAATTAAAGCTCTCTGACAGGTGTACCTATGAGATGTACGTTTTACATTTTGTCACACACAACATATTTAGGGGCATACATAAAACATTTATGTGTACATCTACAAATTTAATGTGTGAAATTACTCTCAGATTTCTATGTCACAAAGGTTCTTTGGCAATGAGTGGCAAATCCATATTCTTTGCCCATACCAAGGCCGAATGCACACTCACTCACCATCCACTTATCTTGCACAGTCGTGGCAATAGGGTTCATTCCGCTACCATGCTGTGCATCATCACATTCACCCTTCCAGTGCATCTTCATGGCGCAATCATTTCTCCACATGCCACTGAGTAAAGTGTTACAGTGGGCGGTTCCATCCTTTGCCATCAGAATTGATGGCGCACGTCACTTACCTTTTTTAAAAAAAAAAAATGTCAATTTTCCGGTATACCGATATTCTGACTTTTAAGAAATGGCAATGTACCCTCCCCCTCATCTTTGATGGGATCATTTTTTGCTCGTCACAGACCACTTTCTAACAATTGGCTGGTTGGTATGGTGGGCAAATTTGAAATTAGATTGTCACATTAAAGGCATTGTCCAGAAATTCTGCTGCTCAGAGTGGTTCTCTGCTTTTAGTAGTTAACAACATGGATGCTCAGAGTGTGATATTTGTGATGATGGCTCAAATTGTGGTTAGCATGCTTTGCAGCATAGCCACGCAACATCACGAGATGATGCATTCTGTCTTTCGCACATGGTAGAATCTCCCACCTGCGTCCTAAGCTTTCAGGAATATATTTGTTTTCCGCACCTGCCGTTTACTGGAGATGATCATTGTGGGAAATACAGGATTGCTCTGCTTAGCTCCTCGCACTCTTAAAAATGGCGGGACACAGTAGGGAAACAGTCCCCGTGTGACATGCGCATGCTCCGGTGACCGTTTCTTTTCCCACGCAAACCGCTGCTCACTACAGTTGGTTTACCAGTATACCAACCTTTCTGCACTATGCAAAAAAAAAAAAGGCGGGGAGAAAACAGATATACGCCACTATCACGTGGTTTGGAAGAAAGGCACAATTGTGGCACGGTGATGACGGGGAACACATGGAATGGGAAAGCGTGTGAGTATCTGCATGAACAGCGCACTGCTTACGAAAAAGGCGCAGAAACAAAAAGGAAGTGTGGATTTGGCCCAACTCCATTTCTCTTCCCCATTCCCTTCTGCTATAAAACAGACCCTATAGTCCATACAAAGCAAGAAAATCTTATGCATGCTAATATGAGCTCCTCGGAAGAAAGGAAAATTCAGAAATCTGAGTTCACATAATCCATATGTGATGAGTTGCTTGTGTTTTTGGGAACAGACAACTATTCTTTTGTTTCTAAACATGATGCAATCTTTCTGGATAAACTACAGCAGTCAGAAGTTTGGTAGTGAAAGCACAGCAATAGCTTTTGTTGGTCCAGAGTCTAGCTTTTGTTGGTCCAGAGTCCCCTGGGCCTGATCTGGAGGCTATAGCTGGTCCAAAATGCAGCTGCACGAGTAATTGCAAGGGTCCCAATTAGGGAACATATAACACCTATACTACGCCAGCAGCACTGGTTACCAGTTGAGTACTGGGTCCGGTTCAAGGTTTTGGTGTTGACTTATAAAGCTCTATGCGGACTGGGCCCCGCATATCTGCAGGATCACCTCTCCCCATATGTACCCCAGAGGAAGCTTTGTTCAACAAATAAACAACTGTTGGTGGTCCCTGGCCCAAGAGAGGCCTGCCTGGTCTCAACCAGAGCTAGGGTCTTTTTGGTCCTGGCACCAAGCTGGTGGAACACTCTGTCTGAGGAAACCAGGGCCCAGCGGGATTTGTTATCTTTCCACCAGGCCTGTAAGACAGAGATGTTCTGCCAGCATATGGTGGAGGCTAGGTTGGGCCCCCAACTGGCCACACTAAAGATCTGTCCACCACCCTACATATGAGCCAATATATGAGCCAGGGCTTGAAAAGCAGTATTTTATCATCGCCAACTGAAGAGAAGCTGTATTATATTTATTGTATAAAGTTGTTTTAATGTTTTTTGTATAATGTTTTATCTGTTTTTAACTGTTATTTATGTAAATTGAAATGTTGTACTTTGCCCTGAGCCTGCCTGGTGGGGAGGGCGGACTAAAAATCTAATATAATAAATAAATAAATAATGGAGAGGCAAAGATAAGAAATACAATATGCAACTGGAGTTTAAAATGGCCACAACTTTGTTACAGCTGCACAGGCCTTGGAGCAGCATAGGGCAACAGGTCCAGGCACTGGCTGACTCATCTGCCAGCAATGACAACTCTTACTCCTGCCACCCCAGCCCACCTGCTGGAGACTACCATGGGATGGCAGGACATGGGATTCCACATGGACACAAGCCACTGCGTGGTTCCCCCTTTCACCTGGCAATAAGGGTATCCCAACAGCCCCCTCCCCAAGTGGGTTGTGTTGCCGTCAGCCCTCATTCCCAAGATCTCTTAAGGAGATCCACAAAGATGGGGTAAACTGGAGTGTAGGCTCTGTATCTCCCCAAATGAATCTGGCTCATTGCTGATACCACCAAACCCCAGTTGTGACCAGAGAAAAGAGATTATGAATCATTACTAAACAAGGACATGCAACCCAAAAATACTTGTCAAAGAGGGAGGGCTGGGCAGAGAATGTTGAAGCAGATGGAAGTAGGCAGCATGGACAGCCTTGTTTAAATCCCCAGTGAGTGGATCTGAGGGAAAACTTCCTTTCCCCAAGTCCGCTCACTGTGCACCCCACCTTTGGTCCAGACAACTGAGCTCTCATTGGACTGGTGGCCAAGAGCTGCTGGGAGAGCCCTGTGCAGCTGTGGAGGCTCCCAGAAGTCTGTTGCAGCTCCATGCTACTGCTGCAGCTCTATGCTGCTGCAGCCATCCCCTTCTTGCTGCACCTCTCACCCCTGCCCCAACAAACCAAGCTCCTAGGTTAGAAAGGGCTCCTCACTTACTGGTAAAGAACACATGCTGACATCCCCTGAGAGAAAACAGCATTAAGAGCAGCAAGACTCTAATCTGGAGAACCGGGTTTGATTCCTCATTCCTCCACTTGAAGCCAGCTGGGTGACCTTGGGTCAGCCACAGCTCTCTCAGAGGTCTCTCAGCCCTGCCCAACTCACAGGGTGGTTGTTGTGAGGATAATAACACACTTTGTAAACTTCTCTGAGTGCGTGTTTTGTCCTGAAGGGCACTGTATAAATTGAATTTTGTTGTTATTATTATTAAAACAAAGAGAAGCACTCAAGCATCCATTTCTTCTTTCTGATAAGGTAGGAGAAAATTTTCTAGTTTTGTGGGACTAACCCATTAGCACAAGACCCATAAACAGTGACCTATGCAATGAAAACAAAAAGAAAGAATCATGCAACATGCTTGGAACTTTGGGGTTAGAGACCCTATGAGGCTGAGAGCTGAACTACACATGACAAATGGCACGCGAACGACACACTTACGGACTTACATGTGTCTCCCCATTGCTTTCTTGAACACTCGCCAGCACAGCCAGACTGCGCTTGATTCCGTGTCCATGCTGGCATGAGTTTCTTCTGTGCTCCTCCAAGATGTAGGAATGATATTCTATCATGCACCGCCAGTTTGCACATGTAACTGCCCCCTGGCCCCTATTGCCTTTCTGTGAGGGAAGAGAGAAGCAGAAGCAAAACAGAATTACCACTCTGCGATGGCGACTCACTGATATTAACCACAGACACTTGCCTATGCAACTACACTTAAACTGCTTTTTTGCCAACACGTACACAGAGCAGAGCCATGGACATGAGTTCACTGGGGGGAAAAGAGACACAGAAAGGTCAGGAAAAATAATTATTCTGGCCATTCACACAGACTTGTGTAATTCATCTAGTCTAGTTCAGCTCTTAGTGAACCTCCTGGGGCTGTGGGTGCCCTTAACTTAGAATCTCAGGCGGAAGGGAATAGTAGAGTCCCCAAGACCAGCAGGTGACATGAAACCTATAAAGACTAGGTGCTGATTTTCTATCCTTGCCCACTCAACAAAACAGTGTCTTCTTCTTCACTTTGGGCCAGGCTTCAGCTGTTGATTCCAGAGTTGGAGAACACCTACTACAGGCCTAGGTTTGGGCAGAGCTATTCATGATCACCAGTTTCGTCCTGATACAACAGGACTCAAGAGGTAATGGAGACTTCCAAATTGTGGTAACTAGTCAAATTCTCCCTCTCCCCCACCCTGCTCCCCATACACTCATGAGGGAAACAGCTGAAGAAGGAAAAACCATCCAGTGGAATGACTTTGCCTCATGTTTTAATTTGCAGGGAGAGAAGGAAGGATTTATATTGCAAGGAACAGGGAATGGTCCTGATGACGATGAGGCAATGATGTTTTTAATAAATCAAACATAAAATTGGTAATCTAGAATGTGAGGTTCAAATAAAGTGATGTATTGCAAAGAACAAAAGCAAAGGACAAAAGAGACACAATCAATTAAGCTTTTAATGTCTACAAAAAAAGTGTCTATCTAAGGGCCGACCCACTGAAAGGTAGATTGGAAAGAAAACTTTCTACATGGGATTCAAATGAATGCGAAACAAAAAGAGATTAAAATCTGTAAATGTAGATTGTGCATTGTGAGAGGGTTTGGGAGGGGATTTTCAAATTTTGCCACAAAATTTAAATCCCTTTCAAAGGTCTGAGGAAGAGGTTAAGCAGAGTCTTGCACAACCACCATGTTTGCACATCTCCAGTAGAAGCAATATTAGAATAAAACCAATTTAGAACATGGTGCAGACAAATATGTTTTATGCATGGACACTTTTAGTGTGTATTTGCTCTGATCAAAATGAAATCGGCATGGCTCTCCTGCGTTCTGCAGTGTCATAAAACATTAGAGGCAGCTTCAATTTGGTGTCTTGTTTTCATTTTACATTGCAAGAGAATGCGTCGGTGTCACTTTGGGTTTTCGGGGAGAACTGCAATGAATGTCCTTTTTAATTTTTTTTTTTGTGCATGCATAGTAACTTTGTTACATTACTACATCAGCTTTCTGTCATCCCCCTACCCTTCCAACAGCTCTTAATTGGACAGTCCTGTACCCTCCAAAACTTCTTTCCCAAGGATTGGCTGGGGGATTTTAGCGGGACACCCCTCTTCCCCCAGGAGCTCTGGGAGCAGCCATCTTAGGGATGCTTTATGCGCAACTGTTCAGTGAGGAAAATGCCACTGAAGAATGAGGGGGAAATGATTTTGGCTCTCAGAAATTTGTTCTAAACAATTGGTCATTCCCCATCATGGAACCAGGGATGGGGTAGTTGTGGCAGTGAGGGACAGTAAATGAATGCTCCATTGGCCATTTTATGAGACTTTTCCTTTGCTGTACTGTGTGAAATAATTGAAATAAATTATACAGAACCATAAGATGTGTAGAATAATCTTTAGAAATGCTGGACAGTACTTATGGAACACAATTTAATTAACAAGATCAATCAGACACAACACAGTAACGTGGCAATGTTACCTCCATTAATAATATATATAATTTTTTTAAAAGGGGGGAGGTAGAACCGCAAGCCCTGCCATCACTGTATGGCAGCACAAAACATAATTATAATGTTACATGTTTGAGCGCTTGGGTAGCTAGAATGTTGTAACATCAAGCACACGTTCACTTTCAGCAGTTTAATGAAATCTGGCAATTGTGTTGATGTTCCAGCATTAGTGTCCTTATGCTAAACAAAAAAAATGGCAGGAAAAAAGTTTGGGGAGCTGTGGAGGGTGGGTGTGGTTACCTCAGACCAACCAGCTCCCAGTGAAAAGAAGAGGGGGGAGTAGAGAAGCAGACTGGGAGTATTTGATCTGTATGGACAGAACTCGAAATAGCAGCAGCTGAGCAGTGGCTTAAAAAAAATTCGCGGAATGTCTGCAGGGGGAAAAACCGTGGAAAACACAGACAAAGCCTGCATCTGCTTCCCATGACTCCCCTGCAAGTGCAGAAGTCAGGAAGAACATAGGAAGCAGAACAGGTTCTGAAACAGTGTCCATGCATAAAACATAAAAGTTAAATTTCTTTGAGCAAATGTGTATATCTCTGTCTGTCTCCCACACCACTCCCAGTATGGTCCAAGCTACAATGACAAAACAGTAGATGGGGTCAGCACGCCGTCATACTGATCTAAAGTCTGTTTATCTATACACATGTAGCGGGGGATGGGGGGAGAACCTAGTGGTGAAGTCTGAGAGAATTGGGAATGAATTCTACCAACTTTCATGACCATACTGTTTCCATTCAGAAATGTTGCTTCAGGACAAAAAAAGAGAAGCATTTACAAAATAAAAGTCACTCCAAGAAAAATAATGTGGCACTAACATTAACACATTGGGCTTAGGTGGGATCTCCTTGTAGAAAGACCCATTAAGGTTCCCCTTAATTTACATGAGGGAAAGGGGCTGCTGCTATGATTTTGCTTCATTTTCCATACATTTACTGTACCCATAACTGCAATCATTACAGAGAACTACACATTCACAGTATTATTGGGAAGGGGTGGTAGCAATATGCAGCAAGTGTGTACTTAATTAACACACTCGGCTTTCAACTATGGCTTGACACATACACCTCACTCAGTCTAGGGAGGCCAGGTTGCCCAGCCTCAACTTCAGTTCCCTGCCCTTTCTTGATAGGGCAGCGGGGGGAAGAGGGGGCTGAAACAGCATCTAGTGACACCACAACATCCATCTACATAACCAGAACTGAGATCACTGTGTCACAGGATGCTCTAGGATTTCCTCAAAATTCTATGGTTTTTATCATAGAATTCTGGGAAACCCGTACAGTGTGCCACAGCAGAATGACATCACTTCTGGTTATGTACCCAGAAGTGATTTCATGGCAGCACAGGATGCCATTTTGGTGAGTCTCCCCTCTCCAGTCTCATGCAAAAAAACCAAGACTGTTAAAACCAGAGGTTAAAAACACAGTTTAAAATACTTCTAAAACGTTATTCTAAATAACTCTTACAGGATGACGCAACCCAAACCCACCTTCCTGAGAAGATATAAATTACCTGCTAACATCTTCTCCAAAGTTTGACACTGAGAGATCTCTGTCTTTTGGTGCTACACCTCTGAAGATGCCAGTCACAGCTGCTGGCGAAACATCAGAAACTACAATGCCAAGATCAAGGCGATACAGCCCGGAAAATCCACAACAACCATTGTTCTCCGGCCGTGAAAGCCTTCGACAATATATTGCTAATTTTGATTGTTATGATGTTTCCTTTGTATTTTAACAACTTAGCAAACCATTTTGAGTACCTTACAGACAGCACAGTTAATAAATACCTCAGATTAATAAATATCTTCCAATTAGTTTCACAAAATATAAGAGTGGTACAAGAACAAGTGGCATTAAGGGAACAAGAGAGGATATTTATAAGTATAGATAAGATTTTCGGACAGCATTTAGTGTACTGAAACCAATGATATACACACTCACCATAAAATTTAATTAGCACTTACGGTACATACCATAAGAGCTTCTGATGCACATTTTCCCTCCAATACCTGCAAAAATAAATATTTACATCAATGGCAAACCAGCAATTTTTGCTGAATACAGCACTATAAATCACTCAAGGGAACAGAGTCAAAACAGGAATGACCTATTTATCAAACGTGAAAAGTGAATTAGGTAGACATCTCTCAAGGGACAGTATATTTATCACTTAATACTTCATGTGTATTTTAATATGCATAATGAAGTCAATTGAGCAGACACAGGTAATTGGCAATCAATTCCAATTGCTTAACTTTTAAAGGAAATAAGTGCCCGAGGAAATCTGCTACATATCTTGTAGTTTTAAAGTGATAATTTCCATAGAATAAAAAAAAACATAGATTTTAATGGCTTGGTCAATGGTGTCAACAGCTTGGTCCAATAGTCTAACAACAACAGTAACAAAAACAAGAACAAGAACAACAACATTCATTTTATATACTGCCCTTCAGGACAACTTAACACCCAGTCAGAGCAGTTTACAAGTGTGTTATTATTATCCTCACAACAATCATCTTGTGAGTTGGGTAGGGCTGAGAGAGCTCCAAAGAGATGAAACTGACCCAAGGTCACCCAGCTGGCTTCAAGCGGAGGAGTGGGGAATCAAACCTGGTTCTCTAGATTAGAGTCCTACCACTCTTAACCACTACATCAAATCAGGCCAAATCCGCAATCACTCACCATCTGCTTATCTTGCGCAGTCGTGGCAATAGGGTTCATTCTGCTATCATGCTGTGCTATTCGCTATCCGCTATCATTCACCCTTCCAGTGCGTCTTCATGGCGCAATCATTTCTCCAAACACCACTGAGTAAAGTGTAACAGTGAGCGGTTCCATCCTCCGCCATCAGAATTGACGGTGCACGTCACTTCCCTTTTTTTTTTAAAAAAAAGGTCAATTTTCCAGTATACTGATATTTCGACTTTTAAGAAATCGCAATGTACCCTCCCCCTCATCTTTGATTGGATCATTTTTTGCTCGTCACAGACCACTTTCTAACAATTGGCTGGTTGGTATGGCGGGCAAATTTGAAATTAGATTGTCACATTAAAGGCATTGTCCGGAAATTCTGCTGCTCAGAGTGGTTCTCTGCTTTTAGTAGTTAACAACATGGATGTTCAGACTGATATTTGTGATGATGGCTCAGATTGTGGTTGGCATGCTTTGCAGCACAGCCACGCAACATCACGAGATGATGCATTCTGTCTTTCGCACATGGTAGAATCTCCCACCTGCGTCCTAAGCTTTCAGGAATATATTTGTTTTCCGCACCTGCCGTTTACTGGAGACGATCATTGTGGGAAATACAGGATTGCTCGGCTTGGCTCCTCGCGCTCTTAAAAATGGCGGGACACAGTAGGGAAACGGTCCCCATGTGACATGGGCATGCTCCGGTGACCGTTTCTTTTCCTGCACAAACCGCTGCTCACTACAGTTGGTTTACTGGTATACCGACCTTTCTGCACTGTGCAAAAAAAAAAAAGGGCGGGGAGAAAACGGATTTCCGCCACTATCACGTGGTTCGGAAGGAAGGCGCAATTATGGCGCAGTGATGGCAGGGAACACGCGGAATGGGAAAGCGTGTGAGTATCTGCATGAACAGCGCACCACTTGCGAAAAAGACATGGAAACAAAAAGCAAGTGTGGATTCGGCCTCAGTGAAACAGTGATCTTTACTTTGAAAGCTTAAACTCCTCATTAAGTTCCTTGCTGCAAGACTAGGGGGAAAAAAACTTTAACGGGTCTTTCTTATGGGAAGAACCCAGACTGAGGATTCTACCCAAGCCTAATGTGTTATTGTCAGTGCTTCATTATTTTAATAGAACAACTTTTCATTGTGTAAATACTTCCTATTATTTTTATTCCGATAAGGTTACCAGCTCTGGGTTGGGAAACTCCTGGAGATTTGGGGTGTGTGCCCTGGGGAGGGCAGGATTGCAGATGAGAGGGACTGCAGCAGGGTACAATGCCATAGAGTCCACCCTCCAAAGCAGCCATTTTCTCCAGGGGAACTGACCTCTGTAGTCTGGAAATCAGTTATAATTTCTGGAGATCTCCAGGCCTCACCTGGCAGTTGCCAACCCTAGTCCTGAAGCTACATCTCATGTTTTTTTTTAAAGGTAAGGTTACTTTTGCTCAAAATCTGCAATAAGATTTCCATTTCTAGCTTGGAAAATGTCTGGAGATTTGGGGGTGGTACCTGGGATGGGCAGAATTTGGGGAGGCAAGGAAGCTCAGTGTGGCTGTGATACCACAGACTTTACCCTGAGAAGCTGCCATTTCTCCCCAGGTGAATGGATCTCAGTAGTCTGGAGAACAATTGTAATTTCAGAAGAAATCCAGGCCCTACCTAGAGGTTGACAATCTTAATCAGCAATCAGACTAGCCTAAAGTCAGCAATCAGACTAGCCTAAAGTCATCAAGTTGGAGGGAAAGCCTACAGATAGGTTATACTCTCTGAGGGCACAGGGAATGAATGATAGACTGCAGCAGTGGCTGAGTTTCATGATCACTACACTGTTTCCACTCAGAGATTCAAGGTTTTTACATGGGTTCACCCTCATCTATGAGCCTCCTGACTTTACAAATTGAACATATTTAAAATTAATCGTGGTTTTGATTTATATCAGAACCAAATCCCTGTTTCTCAGCCTGACTTCTCAAACCAGGGAGTGATGATAAAAGGGTGAGGACTGTGTATGCTGTCCTGAGGCCTTGGAGGAAAGGAAGTAAAAAAATGTAATATTAAATAAAAATAAGATATATTCTCCATGCAATTGTGCAACCCTTTAAAAGGCATTTAACTATAAAATGTAGCATTTACACAGCACTTAGATTATTCAAAGCACTTCACCAACTTTTGCTACTTAATTCTCACAACAGTCCTCCAAGGGTAGTGTCATTATCCCGTGTGGCGAAATGGGGCCTTTCCTCCCACTGGTAGACCCCGTTCTGCCTACCCCTTCCTTTTTCGCCTCTGTCCAGGCACCTGAAGGAGCTGTCTCCCTTTCCTGTCTCCGGGTAGTTGCTGCCACCACTGTCCCTGTATGGGGTTCTGGTTAGGCGGGACAGCCTCCTAACCTCCCTCCTCTGCTAGTGGGCCCAAGAGGTTGGGGGACTATGTGGAACAGAAGAGCTTTCTTCCTTCATAAATTCCAAAGATCATTTATTTAACTTCTAACTATACACAGGCAAATATACAGTGAACGGAAGGAATAATAAAACAGAAACCCCTACTCTATCTCCCTCTGCTTCTCTATACTCATGCCCTAACTAGATGTAGTGTAGGGCAGGCCCGATACTTTGATACCTGGGGTTACATTAGATCTACATCTCCCCTCAGAGCCATCTCTTCCTCAACTCTCCAGCCACCAACTGTCAACTTCCAACTCCCCTCCACCAACTGACTCGCTCTCCCTCCAGTCACATTCTACTCCAGAACTGGCCCCTCCCTTCTGCAGCCCATAGAAAGTTAACTCCGCAAACAGAATGGCATTTCTCCACATCCCGATATAGCCCTCTTAAACAAGTTGTGGGGGGAATATCAGGGTGACACTCTGGCTATCATGTGAAACAGGATATTGGACAAGATGGACCTCGAGTGTCATCTAGCATGCCTACTATTATTGTATAGCAGAAAGCTGAGGAGAAAAACTTAAGAGTGGCTTCTGGATTTGAGATTTATTCAGTTCTGTTTTTATAACAAACCCCTTACAAAACCAAACTGATTATTAACAAGAAGACTTTTTCCCTTGGGAGAAGGCATCTCAGTGGGAATTTTTCCAATAAAAACATTTCTTAGAATTTTCCATTAGGTATTGGCATCAACCTGTAGCTTTTAAAAACCCTTTTCACGGTGTTTTTAAAAAACTTCTCATTTAGTAACTAAGAATCTATTAAGAGAAGTGCAGAATTCTAGAATGAATTCATCTGATTAAGTTTCAAAAGTAGTCATTCAAGCAAGCGAAGTAACTTTTTCTAATTAAGTATTGAGCACTTGGCAGATTACCTGAAAACAACATAACAGATGAAAAGAGTACATTAGACAAGAAACCTGAGAATTTGGAAATAAACGGTGAAAGACATGCTAAGTACAGTTAGACTCCCACCCTACCCCCACACAAACACCACTTTTTTGCAGTGGTACAAAACAAAACAGAGATGGGAGGCTGTTCGCCAGAATTACAAGTGGAACACCCCACAACCTATCTGATCCTTTAAGTTGCATCACCATGACTTCTATGACAAAAACCATTTGAGCTAGTGAGCCAATTTGGACATCCAATGACAACATCAGGCATTGGCCACAATAGATCTGCAAACAGGGGTCTTCTGGCCCAGTGCTGGACCACCAAGGGGGAGGGGAGTAGAGGAACCTGAACATCAGAGAATTAACACTGTAATGCAATTGCCCTATATTGCTAACTACTGAGACTTGTGGTTTACAGACTACATCCCTGACCATATTTCCACATACACCAGTTCCAGTACATTTTAAGCTGTCAGAGCTCTGCCTTCTTGCATCTAAACAACATTTAGAAGGGCAATTTATTAGAATTTCTCTAATCTTAATAAATCCCTCCCAAGAATTTTCTATTTTCAAAGGGATTTGAGCTTTAAAAGCATATAGCATACTGGACTAGGTGTGTGAGCAAATAGTATTACAATGCAATCCTGCGCAGGTCCACTTAGAAGCCTACTCAGGTCTGTTCAATGGGGCTTACTCCCAAGAAAATGTTCTTATGATTGCATGTAAGAGCTGGGAGCTGTACATTTCACAATGTCTAGTTCCCCTCCAGGACACAAGGAAGGACTTGGACAGATTAATTCAATACCCCTGGGCTTACTCTATCTGTGCCCCCACCCCAACTGCCCTAAACATTCCATGCTTTCATGGAGAGCAAAGAGCAATGAACATGCTCAGCCCTCATCAGACCACTTTTGATTTTCTTACTTATTGACACATGAACATTGTTCTGAGGATTCTCACAAGCCAGCAGAAAATCCTAACTTGTCTGTGGGTGGCTCCTTTCTGCTGTCTTACTGATAGTGACCACCAAGTTTGCGACAAGATACAGGGCCAACGTGAATAGCAATAGCAACAATGATGCTGATACTGGTGTTGGAATTCTTGAAATGTAGAATGGGGTGTGTGTGTGTAGAAATGTTCTGAAATTTCCCCCCACAATGTCATGCTTTCATATTTAGATTCCAGTACTAAAAAGAAAGAATTTTAATAGCAGTTGTGCTTACAAGTGAAATAATTGGGAACAGAAAATACTGGCTGATGTGGAAAAGTTGTTCCAGTTACGTAAGTCTTGAAGATCAAGACAGCAGGGGTCTCGTAAGAAAAGAAAGTCAAAACGAACTGTGTGCCAGAAGCTCAGCACATGCTACCTGCCTTTAATGAGAGGCAGCAGAGAAGTGCTTGTATTTTGTGCCTAATTACCCTTTATGAAGCCGACTGTACATTTCTGATCTAAGGAGACACATGCGTTGTGCTATGTCAGGTCACGTCAAGTCGCATCGCATTGTGTGATGTAAGATTATCCAATGCAGCCTGACATGGTGCATACTAGTGCCAACAGAAGCATCTAAATGCCAAGCCATTTCCAACAAATAAGTCCGGGTACAAATCAACAAGAACCAGATGGGAATTTATCCTGCAGCTCTGCAAAAATTCCAGGCAACCAAAGAGACAGAAGCGTATCGTCTAGTGGATTTGTGAGGTAGGGGAGAGGGGAAAATACCTTCAATGTGCTTGTTGGCATTTGTTTGAAGAAAAGATTCAACACAGTAGGAAAAATGGCTACTCTGTCAGTGTAATCTGACAGCCTTCTTATGCCGAGAGAACATACTATTGGCAGCAATTCTGTGTTTTAGCATGCATCTTCCATCTAAATCCTCCATGCATTTTCATCCAAATCTGCTTAATAAAGATGCTATAATATTTGCTCCTGCAAACCTTATAAATAAATGTGACAGGAATCTGGTATATGAAACCAAAAGGATCTTTGCTTGTATAATGTGTGATGATGCTTGCTATCACATAAAATTTCTGCTGCTCTAGGTTCCTTTCCCTAAATGAGAGTTCCACACAGATGCTTCCCTCACCACCATAACTGTTGGAATATTTTGGTTCTTCCTTCATATCCTGCCACAATTCAAAACAAATGTTGACAAATTGCACGAGATTTTTGAAGTATACGAGGAGGAAGAGGAGGAGGTTTAAGGGAAGCTAAAGGCCGAATACATTTCAGTTAGAGATTGGGGAGGGGGGAACGGGGTTTGGAACTTTCCAAACAATTTAAAGAACTTCTATTCACACATTCATCACACATTCATTTTTACATGCAAATAAATCATTGCAGATCTGGGATCACAAACAGAACCTCCATATCTATTTATGTCCCACCCCACATCATTTATTCCATTGAACATAGCCCCATTATTTGGCTGAGATTCATCAAGTACTTATTGAGTAATAATAACCCACCAGTGAGAGATCATAATGCACATCCCTGTGTAATCAGTCCTGAGAAAGAAAGGGACAATCTGTCCATTCTAATCTCTGAGGGCGGGTCAAGAAACTTGTATTCCCCTGTTGGGAATACCAATCAGCAACAGCACAAGTTAGGGCTTAAAGATGGGCCTCTTTTTCACCTAACCCTGAACCTCTGTGAGATTCTAGTGCAATTGTTCTAGGTTGCTGACTGTTTCGTTTCAGGGCTTGGTATGCAAGGAATATTTGCATTGCCCGCTTGAGGGGAGAAGGCTAGGGCAAAGGTAAGAGACACGAAGACCAGGTTAGAGGTAAAAAAAGCTACAACTTTATTGGTTACAACTTATTGGAGCCTTGGCGCTTCATGGGGCACAGTTCCCTGATTGGTGGGCCGACCTGCCAGCCCCTCACCCCATCACCCCCTAAGGACACCAGCTGAGTGAGGCACCATGGGATGACAGTAAGAGGGAATGAACTAGGGCATATGCCTCTGTGTGGTTCCCTTGTCACCAGCAAGTGAGATGCCACGACAGCCCCTGAGCTGGGCAACTGGCGAGGAGGGAGAGGAGGTGGCTGCACATGGAGAGTGAGCAGGGTCCAGCTCATCTGCCCAGCCTGGGCTGAGCCGTGGTCCAAAGCCTCCACTGCCCACTCTTACCCCGCAGCCCCACAAACTGGCCCACCGGTAAGTCAGTGAGCTATAGCTTTTTGCTCCTCCCTCTGAACTCTATGGGAGAGGTCAGGGAGGAAACTGGGGTTGCAGAATGTATGCCTCATGGCATATACTGCCAAAACTATTTTTGCCTCCCTTCTAAGATGCTTATGGTACAATCCTAAGCCAAGTTACACCCTTTGACATCAATGGGCTTAGAAGTGTATAGCTGTGCTTAGGACTGTTATGAGTTCTTCCCTCTTTGCAGCTGACAGTGTCCTTGGAGGGTAGTTTACTAAAATCTTCTAAGTATTTTCTGTCTGTTACCGATAAGTCCTCCCCATTTGATGCTTTCAGCTTCAAAGGAAACAGAGTTTACAGCATTCTCGGCTGAGAAAGGGATGGATTATGTTCAGGAGACGGCTTCATGATGCACATCTCTTGATCAGATACTCCCCTCCTCCAGTGAGGCTACTAAATATAGTTGGGGGCTTTAATGAGACAATTTCCATCCTGCCCCTTCCCCTTCCCTCCATTCTTAACTCATGCACAGTTGCTTTCAATATTCCATGACTTCTGGAAGGTAATGAACATATCTGGTCCTCTTCAGGGCAAGTTTAGGTTCCCCCCTCCTTTTCCTTTTAAATCTGCAAGCTAATATTTTTACTGTGTACCCAGGGAATTCTCCTGAGAATGCAGAAAATTGTTACCATGAAGGTAGGTATGAGATACAGTGATGCCCAGGAAGATGTATATTGATTTTTTTCAAAGATGATGTGGTCATCTCCATAATGCAATTTTTTTCATCTTTTTTGCATAGTGAAAATTATTGTTGAATGTAGCCCTGCCTGGTGGGATCTGAGGTTTACTAAGTCCTAGAGATGGCCTGGGGGCCTACCTATGCTAATATGCTCTGGCATGAACCCAAAAGGTTTGTAGCACGAAAATAAAGGTAAAAGACAAATCATGCAATATTATCATCTTCCTTTCCATAATTTTACAGTCTGCAAAGAATCTATTGCCTCATTGTCTCTACAGTTGTGCAGCAGGGGTCACTGGAACCCAGGATCAGGCCTGCATGGGTTCCGATTAATCACAGTTTATTGTTATGATAAAGAGCAACCTAGTGCAGTGAATGAGCAAGTCACATTTATTATGTGTGCAGCATTTGGCTGCGATTCTCTATTTTTCAACACTTACTGTGAGTCACTTTGGAGATGTCTGTTGAGGGAGAGAGAGAGAGAGAGAGAGAGAGAGAGAGAGAGAGAGAGAGAAGACCCATTGGTTTGTCACTAGCTTATACTATGTATACAAGGACTCAGTCAGAAGTCTTCCCAAAATATGCTCCCAGAGGATCAGTTTGTATAATCAGCTATGATAAAGCTTTTCCTGGACTCAATTGTTTCAGACTAGAAGCTGATGGTTGCAAGATTAAATGGCATCTTGTGGGGGGAAAACTCTACACACAGAAAATGAAGCATTCCCCTGACATGCTAGTTTTCTACATGATAGGATTTTTTTCCCATAAGGGAACATTTAAATATACAAAACAAGTTCATTTTATGGTCTAAATGCAGATGTTTTCCTTAGTTCTGAGATGCCTAACATCTTTTCTTTTGAGAGACTACTAGAAAGAGGCATGGCAGGAAAAAAATCTCAATGGAATAGCTTCCCATCTTTTTTCCCCCCTACTCTTTCCTCTAGATTGGTTTTATTGCTCTTAAAGCAGCTAGGGGGATGTTTTAAAATGAAATAGATCCTCTTTTGTATTCAGTGACTAGCAAAGCTAAGGACAACCAGTCCATTAAATCTTTAATTCCCTGAGACTTACAGCTTAAGTAGTGTGCCTGGGAAAAGACTCTGTGGAGGATGAACAGCTAGTGCTTAAAGGAAGTCACACACTATTCAGCAGAAGACGGTAAATGTTGTTTAGAAAGCAGTTTAGGAGGGGAAAGGGGGCCAAGTATGAAATCCAGCATCAAGGGTGATTTATTCCAGCAAGATAGTTTAAGCACAGGCAATATATTACTGTCACTCTGTCAACTGTCAAAAAAACATCATTGGCCTCTTATAACCAGTTGTTTCAGTACCTGCTCCCAGCTGCCATCTATCTTTGAAATAAGGGCTATAAATATCAAAAAGAGACTATTGCAAGAGGCCCGCAGCCAAATCAAGGGTTAACTGCCAGTTTTCATACTGTGCCATGTTGTGCCAATGATTATTTTCAATAGCAGAGTGCAAGTTTAAAAGGAAGCTTTGACATGGAACTATGAGTGTGTGGGGGTGGGTTGACAGTGGAGGTGTAGAGTGGCATACGTGGAAGAGAGGGTGTTTTTTTATTTTTTAGTAGATGGTACTTGCCAAACCTTTGTCTGTGAAGGAGCACGTGGCCTTCACTGTGTCACTCAGGTCAGAGGGTTTAATGAATTGATTAATTTTCTTTTCTTCTCTGTTTTCCATCTATTTGTTCCTATTTTTTTTCTTTAACCAACTCCAAAGCTGCTTCCACATGGGGATTTCCCCCTGTATGGAAAGTAGAAAGCTTCCACATTAAATGGAAATATCCACCCGATGTCATGCTCATTTTGAGCACAATTTCTCCTTTAAGCTGGGGAAGAAAAAAACTTTTTTCTAGCTCAAAGAAGACTCTTTGGAGTGGTTGTGTAGACACTCCCTTTGCTCCCACTATGCAGAGAGGGCAGAGGTAAATTCCACTTTCAAAATGACACGTGGCAGCTTGCTGCAATTCACTGCCCCCATTAGCCTTTTACAGGGACTTCTCCTGTCAAGCTCTACTGTAGCACTAGACTGCAGCTGAATTAGGGAATGGGACAGGACGGGAAAGTGGGAGTTTTTCAGCCAGATGAGGTCCTGAACTGATCGCGTCACTGATAACAACAACATTCAATTTATATAGATGCAGAGGAGTTAGCCGTGTTAGTCTGTATTAGCAAAATCAAAAAGAGTCCAGTAGCACCTTTAAGACTAACCAACTTTATTGTAGCATAAGCTTTTGAGTATTACAGTTCTCTTCGTCAGATGCATGGAGGGCAAGAAGAAACTGGTCAGATATATAGGTGGAGAGGGGAGGGAGGAGTAGATGCAAACAGTAGCTTCTGATATGGAGATCAGTTTGCTTCTGTTAAGGAAGTCAGTTACTTCTGATAATGAGATAACCATTCATAGTCTCTATTCAATTCCAGCTTGATGGAGTAAAATTTACATATGAATTCCAATTCAGCAGCCTCCTGTTGGATTTTGTTTTTGAAAGGTTTCTGTTGAACTACAGTGACCTTTAAGTCCTTGATGGAATGTCCTGGTAGATTGAAGTGTTCTCCCACTGGTTTCTGGACGTTGCCATTTCTAATGTCAGATTTGTGTCCATTTATTCTTTTGCTCAGAGGTTGGCTGGTTTGTCCAATGTACAGAGCAGATGGACATTGTTGGCACATGAGGGCATATATCACATTGGAGGATGAGAAGTTGTAAGAGCCAGAGACAGTGTAGTTGATGCCATTGGGTCCTGTAATTATATTTTCTGGGTAGATATAAGGGCAGAGTTGGCATGTGGGTCTGTTGCAGGGCCTGGTACCTGTGCTGGTGACTCTGCTAGCCGATTCATGATTGTAAGTGAGAAGTCGTTTCAGGTTTAATTTATATAGCATCCTTCAGGACAACTTAATGCCAACTTAGAGCGGTTTACAAAGCGTGCTATTATAATCCTCACAACAATCACCCTGTAGGGTGGATGGGGTTAAGAGAGCTCCGGAGAGCTGTGACTGACTGAAGGTCACCCAGTTGGCTTCAAGACAGAGGAGTGGGGAATTAAACCCAGCTCTCCAGATTAGAGTCCTGCTGTTCTTAACCACTACACCAAACTGGCTCTTCCAGACGCAATGGGGGGAAAGGAGTGGGGGTGGACTGATGGCTGGTCTTTGCCTCACCATGTTGTTTTTTCCTGGAAGGGAGGGAAGGCCACCTCACAGTGGGGTTGGGAGTTCTGTCTAGTGGCAGAGACCAGAGTGTCCTTCCCCTCTGTCTGCCTCAGTCTGAAAGTCAGTGGCTTAGGTAAATAATAAGCCTAAAATTCCACAGTTCACACTTATTAGAAATAGTTATATTTTGTTCAGTGGGAGAGTTACTTAGTCAGAAGCATTTTCCCCAGTGTGCTGTAATTAATCTGCAGGCAGTCAAATTGTAGAAAAGATAGAACTTACAGTTTATTGAGGTAGATTCTATTCGTGGCAATATCTAGGAGTAGAAAGAAAGAGTCCTAGTCTAAAGAGTCACTTTCCCTGTAAATACCGTGGCCAGATAGTCTGGCATTGAGTCTACAAGTGGGTCTGTGGAGGAGACCTTCATGGCAGGAGATCTGAGAAATAGATCCTTCCTGTTTGGAAACTCATGAGGCAAGATAAAAAGGCTCTCCCATGAGACACAAAGATCGAGGAGGAGTCAGGACTCGGCGTTCCCATCTTAGACAAAGAGAAGCACCTTACTGTCAAGAGAGTTACACATACACATGAAGAGTAAGGTTGCCAGGTCCCTATACCCTCTCACCGGGGGGTGGGGGGAGGAGAGACCTGGAGCTTATCTTGTTCTGGTAGTGAATGAGGTGTCATTCCTGCACGCGCAGTGATGTCATCACGCTGGCAATGGGAGCGCTCCTGCACTCTGTGTGGGGCCAATTCAGCCCGTTTGGGGCATAAGAATGCTCCTGCAGGCAGTGCAATGATGAAACTTCTGGAAGTGATGCCACCGCGCCTTTTGGGAGTGCACACGAGGCACACGTTCCTGAGGTGTCTGCTGGTGGCAGGCTATCTCTGGGAGCTTGCCACTAGACATGGGCACGAACTGGAAAAAAAACTCGACGTGATTCGTGGTTCGTCGCATTTCCACAAACCAGGAACCACGAACCTTTCCCCAGTTCACGAATCGGTTCATGGTTTGTGGAATTTCAAGTGCCTGGTGCCAGCTGCTGAAGTCAGCGCTGGGCATTTGAAACAGACAGCCCCCTTCTCCTGCTGTTTGCGGTGGCAGAAGAACAGGGCTGTCACTATCACACGCCCCAAGCCAGCTTCAGCCCATCAGCTGAAGCCGGTGCAGAGTGTATGAAGCTGACAGCCCCATCGGCAGGAGAATGGGACTGTCAGCTTCACTCACCCTGCACGGGCTTCAGCCCATGGGCTGAACCTGGCGCAGGGTCTGTCAAACTGACAGCTGCTGTTCTCCTGCCACCCAGGGCGGAAGGAGAATGGGGGCTGACAGCTTCACTCACCCCACGCAAGCCTCAGCCAATAAGGGCTGAACCTGGCGCAGGGTCTGTCAAACTGACAGCTGCTGTTCTCCTGCCACCCAGGGCAGAAGGAGAATGGGGGCTGACAGCTTCACTCGCCCCATGCCAGCCTCAGCCAATAAGGGCTGAACCCAGTGCAGAGTCTGTCAAACTGACAGCCCCTGTTCTCCTGCCACCCAGGGCAGAAGTAGAATGGGAGCTGACAGCTTCACTCACCCCGCGCCAGCCTCAGACCATGGGCTGAACCCGGTGCAGGGCCTGTCAAACTGACAGTCCCCATTCTCCTGCTGCCCAGGGTGGCGGCAGGAGAATGGGAGCTGTCAGCTTCACTCACTCCACACCGGCCTCAGCCCACGGGGCTGTCAGCTTCATACACCCCACACCAGCTTCAGCCCATGGGCTGAACCCAGCATGGGGTGTGTGAAACTGACAGCCCCCTTCTGCCACTTGCTGGCAGCAGGCGAATGGGGCTGTCAGTTTCACACACCTCTCAGTGGCGCCAGGCTGTCTGGTTTCTCAAACTGCTCATGACTCTCACGAACTGGGCAGAAAAGTCATGGAGTTCATGGAAAACGCGGCCCCACAAACCACGTTTTCACGAACCATGAATCAGCCGGGTTCGTGGATTTTATTGCTTCGTATTGCAATTTGTGCCCACCTCTACTTGCCTCCTCTTGCCATCCACTGATGGGTGATGGGCAAGGTGGCAAACCCCCAGCGGGCCCCTGAGTACTCTAATGAAGAGACATGCAGCACCCCCCCCCAATGTCCAAGATATGTTGAGTTGCCTATTCCATCAATACATAAGCCATAAATTTATTACCCAGGCAAGTCAGCTCACACTGCAGTTTCCCCTATAATGCATAATAATAATATGGTCTATCAGGTAAGAAGCACTGAGCTCACTACTCTTCCCTACCCTCTGTGCAGCACATTTGGAGTTCAGTGACTACAGCAGGTGGTGGTGAGGTGGCAAAGAGCGCACTGGGAAGGAGAAAACTGGAAGGAAGGACAAATGGGAGAAGCTGCTTTGGCCTCATCTCCTCATTCCATAATAAATATAATGGTATAGGGGGAATTATAAATGTGTGCAGCCCCAACAGGTAGCCAGTCTCTCAGTGTAAAGGTAAAATATATTGTGGTTATTCTCCTATTGTTTCATCCTTCCACACACCACCACTTCCGTCTCACAAGATAATATCTACATCTGCTGCCTTACAGATATTTCTGTAATGCTTTTGGCCAAAACAATAAAAACATTCAGTGGATCATGACAATGATCTGTTGTTTCCTTGGGACTAAGGAATAGATTGATGAGGAAATGCTGCAGCAGCCCAAGTAGAACATAGTTTTAATATCCAGCTTCATATTCTGAGGGCTTCTAAAATGTTCTGGGCATTTACTCATCTTTTGAGATTTGCTTGGTGTGGTATCATTTCCAAAGCTCTCTCAATAGAAGGTGACTTTTTTTGCACACTGTGGACTCCAGGAAACCCCAACAAGATGTATGATGACCGGTTTCTGATAATCCAGGCCCAGTAATTGTACAGAGACATTTCCCCCCCACACACCTCCGTTGGATGGGTTAGCCATCGAGCACAAGACACAATGGAATTCTCAGTGCTTTGGCTTGCTCCAAATTAGCTTTGGTGGGTGCTCATCAGGGCGATTGAGAAATGAATCATTCTTAAGCGGAGCTTGTGCAAAACAGGTTCAGATTGAAGGCAGCAATTTCAGTAGGATAGGACGTCCTTCTCTCTGCTCCCATCATCAGGCCTTCTAACAGTAAGGTTACAGTTGCTGACTCTGGTTGTGGAGATTTGGGAGTGGTGCCCTAGGAGGGGAAGAAGCTCCCTGGAGATGTGATGCCAGACAGTCTGCCCTGCAAAACTGCCATTTCCTCCAGAGGTCTGAACTCTGTAGACTGGAGTCAGTTATAATTCTAGAACTGCAGACCCCATGTGGAGGTTGGCAACCCTATATGAAGCAGTCTCCTGCTCTGATCATGAGATCAGCAGAAGTGAGGCATCGGCAAAGAAGTGAGAGATTTCCGCAAACCACTCCTTCACAAGAGGGCAGCCCCTCCAAATAGCAGATAGGTCTGTGCATCCCTTCTGTCCTCACTCTACCCAGTGGTTATATGACAGGGTAGTAGGGGAAGAATAAAGGTTTTTCTTCGATTCCCTGCGCTGTTTCTATGAATGCTGTGAATTTCTCTGTGAACATGTTTGACGGTCAAATTTACCATGTTTGGAAGTTTTGATCAGATATGAGCCAAATAAAAAAATAATACAGACCAGAAAATCTGAGCTGCAACAAACCCAAATTATCCCTAATGGGGGCTAAACTAGAGGACTGGGAAGAGGATTGAGGGATTAAGCTGATTGTGACAGGATTTTTCTTCCAACTGAGGGAACCCACACAGCTTCCTATAATTTTGGGGAACTAGATTTGTTTTGAAATGTAAACCTTCCCCATAGTTGCCAGATGTTCTTGTGGTAGTGAGTGTAATGGCTTTGGGTTCACTGCCATGAGGTAAGATGAGTCAGAATTCAATGATCACTGAAGCAGGATGTTTGTAAAAATAACAAAGAATATTAATTGATGTACAGGTTGTTTTTAAAGAACAGATCAGGGGTCCCAAGTGAGGCACATACATTTATGCTAGCTATGGCTAGCTTAAATTCCTTTTAATGCTTTTAAGTTCAAACAGGCTTTCACTAATGAGCCACCCGGTTAGAGCCTTTCACTCACACAGAGAATTCTACCCACACCAACCTGCTCTTTCCCTAGAGTAGACTAAAGTGTACGAGGGCTTGTCATCACTAGAGACTGTCCTCATGACTCTGTCCTACCCCAGAAGTAGAGTTAAACCACTCCACCACAATTCCAGGCAGAGCTGCTGCTGCATTTCCATCCAACGTCCTGCCCCCCTCTGAAATGTGATGGATGCTGGAGTGGCACTCCCATAGGTTCAGGGGATGGAATAGCTGAGTGGCTGTTTTACCTTTCATTGGCAGGTCAGCCTCTTGTCCACCACACTGACAGAAGTCCTCAGAATGTCCGGCTGCTGCTAAGGCCTCATTTACCCAAGGATATAGTTTCATAAAATTTCTGAACAACCCTGGCAAAAGATGCCCTTAGTCCATGACACGGTCACTTAAATGTTACCCTGGTTATGTGGGAGCCATTCACAAAGCAACTTGAATGTATGGCAGGAAATGTGGAAGAGGTATCTTCAGGTACTTTACATTCTACAAAACTGGACTAAGGTAAGAGGTATTGTAAATGCTCAGCATCTACCTGCCATCCCCAAACATAAGACCACTTGCAATTGTCTGGGGGTGATTGATTTGAGCAAAGCAGGCACAAGTAGCAACTGTGACAGAATACTCTTTTGGATGACTTTTATTGAACTTTTTAAATCCAGCATGGGTCGCATTGTGTGTAACCTCAGTTTCAACAGAAAGGTATCATGCATCATATTTGTGTGTAGTATACAAAACTCTTCATTCTGTTTGACAAGTGAATGTTGCTTCCTGACCCTGGAAAATGTAAAGTATGTAGCTGTGGGTTTAATTCTTTTTAAAATGCCTGTATGATATTTCTATGGGTGGGAAAGCGGCATGGTATAGGCTGATCTTGTTAGCTCTTTGAAGCTTGGGGGATCTCCAAGGAAGACTCTGCAGAGGAAGGCAATGACAAACCACTTCTGCTTCTCACCTGCCCCAAAAGCCCCTTGCTGTGGTTGCCATAAGTCAGTTGTGACTTGATGGCACATAATGCATATGATACTTTTTCCTTCACATATATATGATGGGAAGATATACCTTTATGTGATTCTGGTCTAGCCAGTGGTTGTTCATTTAACTCCACATAGATTCCAAGATCCCATGATTTGAAGAATTTATTTTGCAAAACTAGTTGCCTTCGTGGGTATTGAGTTCAGTAAGGCAAGCAGTTTTTAAGAACAGGAATGTGAGTTTATTCAAAATGTTCCTGTAATAGATCATAGCCTAAACCAAAAACCGGGGAATGGGCGTGGGATGTGAATGTGCAAGTGAGTGATAAAAGTTGGCAAGGTGTAGTGGTTAGTGCTGGACTAGGACCTGGGACAACCAGGCTCAAATTTCCACTCTGCCAATGGGAGCTTGCCAAGTGACACTGAGTTCATCACAAGGGGTGAGCTGGGAGGTCAAAACAGCCCTGAAAAGGGGCCCTGACCCTTAGCCCAACCCTAACTCCCAAAGAGAGGGGGAGAAAGAACTGGTTGTTTTGTCCCTGTTTTTAATTTTTGGTGTTTACATACACACATATATACACACACATGTATACATACATATATAGATACACACACAGTAGATACTTAAACCTAGAGACTAGGGCAGTGAACAGACAAGAAAGCTCTTTCTACAAGTTGAGAAAAGCCTCAGGTTTGCATAAAAATCTAAAATCTTAAAAAATGCACAGGGAGGGGGGCTTTAACCCCTTCACCAAATAATAAAGGCAGCACCTGTAGCTTTAAGAAACAAATGCTAAGCAACTACAACAGTATTGCCAGTTGAAGACTTGGTTTCTCTCAGTACAAGGCAGGGTGAGGGGGCAAGGCCCTTTTGAGGGCTGCTTGCCTTCTGAGGGACGACTCATCAGGGACAGACCCAGCGGCAACCATCTGCGACTAGAGGTGTGCATAATGAAGAAAATGAGCCAAAAACAGACACAGAACTCAGTGGTTTGGCTCATGAAAGTGGCTTCTGGAATTCTGAACCAAATCTGGCAAATGAGACAGTAACAACTCCCCTCCCTAGCCGCCAAAAAGTTTGTATGTTTTGTTTACTTAATATGCATGGCCGTGCAGGCACATCAGGCACTGGGGTGGGCCATCTAACAGCATCTTGTTTTCTTTAATGGAAAGTCTGTCAGCACTCATCATTCAACCAACTGGCTCCAAAGAGGCGAGACTGAGACCTTAGTGTTAATTCTGTTGGCGGGAAGTGGATAGGCGTGGCACACTTGAGTGCATTTTTTTCAGTGCTTTCTGGTCAATGGCATTGGCATTGAGTGGCTCATAGGAATCGGTTTGCTTTGCACTGGGTAGCGGAGCAGTAGACGGCATGGTGCCATCCCACCATCATCGTCATCGCCATCCCTTTCTGTGCTCTTTTACACACAGTGCAAGGACTTGCTGGCTGTGTTGTGCCGGACTAGGTAGCACTCTCCTGCTTGTGTGCTCTGCTGGTGCTGCCTGTTTCTCGCTATTGTGTGCACCTGGCCACTGCCAATACTTGCCTTCTTTGAGGTCTATTCGTTTTCATGTGCTTGAGGAGAAATTCATTGGATTGATGGGTTTGTGAACGATGTGAAAGGAAGTGTATGTTTGTGCACACACATGCACAGTTGCCCTACACTCGCCTTGCCACTCGCCTTCCCCATTCCTCAGGTTCCATAAACACAAAACCCCGTTGTTGCATGCTGTCAGACTTGGCGAGTCAATGATGTAGAAAGAGGATTGTATCTTCTACATGATTTTGGTGCCATTGCATGCAAAAACAACTGCTCCAGAGCTTCACCCCCTAAAAAGAAGTATGCATTTGCACATGCACGGCCAACACATGCACAAAGGGCAAAAACTCATGAAATTAAAAAACACAAATGCATCAATTTCAAGCCACCACCACACTAGCCAGAACAAATCAATAATGAGACATGATAGTTCTGTAACCCCTGGAACCAAAACAGAAACTTTCTAGATGCACCTCCCTACATGTGACTTCATACAATGCAAGTTACATGACTAGACATGGGCACGAACCGCAAAAAAACCCATGAACTGCCTGATCATCTGTTCGTGATCCAGCAGTTCATGAGGGTCCATGGCCAACGAACCAGCGTTCGTTGGAAGCCCGGTTCATTGCGTTCACCTGCGGTTCATGAAGCCAGACAGTCAGGCACCATCAATCAATTCTCTTGGAAACAGAGCCGGGGGAATGCCTGAACTCTCTCTGCACTCCTTCTGTTGGCCTGGAAATCCGAATCAAAGCCCAGCTTACTTTGATCGGCAGGTCTTCCTTCCAACCATGGAGCCGCAAATTGGTTACAATTGGTTACATGGGAGAAGACACCCAGGGGGAGGAAGGGGGAAGGGGGGTGTTCTGTAGCCACGGGCACTCCAATCTCATCCCTGCAAACCCTGATAGGTAGTTCTGATGGCCAACCACAGCCCTCCTGCATTGCTCTATGGGACCTCTGCTTATAAAAAGCACTGGGCTCCCAGGCTGGCTTTCACTTTCAGCGAGCAGTGGGGTGTGACAGAGCTGTTGCTTGCTACTTGCTAGCCTTTGGGGAGAGAGACAGAGTATAACTGAGCTGGGATTTTTGGGATAGGGCTCTATCTCCTCTGGTTCCAGGGCTGCTGTCTGGCTCTGGGGCCAAGCTCAGTGGGCACCTCGGCTGAGGGCTCACACACTATTATTATTGCCTGATCTGGTCATGTCTGTGGGAGTGGTGGGCTAGGGCTCTTGGCCAAATTTTGGTGCTGGTTGGAGGAGAGCCTGCTAAACACTCCCTGTGGATATGGGCTCTCTAAGTGCAACGGGGGCCGTTCCGATGCCCATGAACCATGAACTGCAAACTGGTTCGGTAACAGGAAAGGTTCGTTATGGTCCGTTTGTGTGGGTTCGGCGGCGGCACTGAACCACGAACCACAGGTTCATTTTTTTTTTTGGTTCATGCCTGTGTCTATCCATGACTCAGTCAGACCTTGATATTCACTCCTGTTCAACAATAGCCTCCTCACAAAAACCAAAGTGGTGTAGTAGTTAGATTCTCAGATTAGGATCTAGGACACTCACGTTTGAACACCAATCTGCCATGGAATCTTGCTGGGTGGAATCTTGCTGGGTGACCACCCACACTCTCAACTTAATCTATTCACAGGGTTCTTCAGAAAATAAAATGGAAGAGAATGATGTAAGCTGCTTTGTGTCCCCATTGTGAAAATGGTGGGGAATGAATGAATAAAGCTGAAGATGGATGGTAGGCAAAAGATAGAGTGGTTGGAGGGTGGAAATAGGGTTTCCATAGGCCCCAGGGGCCCAAACAAGGGGTGCAGAGGGCTGGGAGCAGAGGACAGCAGGCAACCCACTTCCCATGTATACACATAGAACACACGTGCTTCAGTGCTCCCCCATTGCGACAGAAAGTGATGTCATTTTCCGGCATGGCAGAGGAATCATGGTGTGAGCTAAGGAGGAGCATTGTGAAAACCACCTCTCTGGAGGAATTTTCACTGAGCTCTGCACAACGTGACTCCTTTGTTGTGTTTGAAAATGAGTGTGATGGAGGCATTGCTGTGTGTGCTGAAGTGGAGATCAGGGGGGAAACCCTCCAGAAGGGCAGTTTTCACAGCACTTGGCTTCAGTGCACACAATAATTCCTCTGTCACAATGGGGGAGCATGAGAGAGAGTGCACATGCTTCTCCCCACCCCTGGGCCTCCCCCCACTGGTAGATGAGTGGGTTTGGGAGCTGGCAGGTGGGGGCGGGGGTTCCCTCACCTCAGGCAGGGGGGTGGCAATCCTAGGTGGAAAGGAGAAGAGAAAGCAGGGGAAAGTAAGGAAAGGGGGACTGGCAGGAGGAAAGAAAGTGGAAATAGTGTAGAGAGAGGGATACACAAAGTGAGGTGTGTACCAAAACTTTGTGGGCTCCCCATGCAAAAAGTGGGCTCAGCCTTACAGCTGCCACCACACATCTGGGCCACAGTTTTCCTGGGTAGAGGCTGCCAGGAGGACGAAAGGAGGGAAAGCCAGGAGGACAGATAAAGGTAGGTTAGCTGTTGGGTAGGGAGAAGGAAGTAGGAAGAGGGGAAAGACTATGCGGAGTTTCAGGGAAAGGAAAAGGGGAAATAGTGGGAGAGGAGTAAATGAGATACCTACCCTACAAGTCCTTGCGGGTCCTCTGCTTGTATGTACATATATATGTGTGTACACACACACACACACACGTGTCTTTTGGGGTGGTTTCTATGGGTTGATCCTTCTCTGCACTATGTGTGTGAGAGATCATCTGCCAGTAATGAAATGTTGGACATGCTCAAACACCTGTTAGTTTGGTTCACACTGTGATCATATGTTGCAATCACAGTTCTCATTGTTCAAGGGGCAGTTCAATTCATCTGCAAATGCTTGGCTTGTTGACTGCATAGTTTTCCAGACCAGTGCGTAGGCAGTCAGTGGCCACCTCTACTGGAAGAATTATTATTAAATAGAGATATGGCTGATATAAGCCAATCTGGATTGACTCAGGAGCAGCTGCAGATGTGGGTGTGTATTCATATATACCCAAACCAAAAATGATACCAAAAATTGAACCAAAGCACTCCTGAAATTTCAGGAAAAACTTTTTTCTCACAAATCTTTGGGGTTAGGGAGGCAGTGGGAGATGGAGTGGCATGGGAGGAGAGAGTGGGAGAGACAGCACTCCCCAGATGGGCAGTGGTGCCAATGCTGTCAGTAGACCCGGCTTCCAGAGACCAGGTCTACTTCTTAGGAACTTTAAAATTTAAAGGCGTTTAAAGGGCTGTGGCAACTTTGGTGCCCTGACCCAGCAGTGTTTCCCAAATGAGGGTCTCCTTGTGAGTTGGGGGAATTAGTGTGCAAGGAGAGGCAGCAAGAGGGGGGAACGAGCGAGATCTCCACCTATGTAAATGGGGATTGTTCCTCTAGAGAACCCTTTTCATAAACAAGTGAATGTTCAATCAAAAAGAATTTTTATTTATAAAATAATAAAGATCAATTGCGCACAATCACACAACACACACACACAGAGCTAACTAGAAAAACAGAAGTGGAGGAAGTTGAAGGGTCAAGTGATAGTTACCAATCCAGAAGATAAGGGGGCATCTGTGAGAGAGTAGCATTGAGCGACCAGTGATTCACAGGAGAAAAATGAGAAGCTCAGATGGGGGTCTGAGGGTGAATGTGGATCTGAAAGCATGTATGCAATTATGGCAAAAGAGTAGCCCAATTATACTGTGGAATGTACCCTGGGGCAGGATTGCGTCTTCTGCCCCAAAACACTAACTAAGTGGCTGTCTCTGGGGACAAAGAATTGGGAAAGCTTTGATTAAGGTTTCCTGGGCAAAACTAAAGTTATCAATGATGACTGATGACCCCCAATGGCTTGATGGGAGTGGCTATCAGAGCCCTGAATATCCCAGAACAGGATGGTGGATAAGGAGCAGATAGGCAGGGTGTAGGAGTGATTAATTCAGAAACTCCTGGAAGACCCTATTGTCTTAGGATCTCTGGGGTGTGACCAGGCTGGTCTTGCCTGGTGACTCACGTGCTAGTAATTTTCCAGCCTTCAGCTGAGAACTTGGCATCCATTTCCTGCCTTGCCAGGCAGCATTTCTGTGTTTAAAACACATGAGGAGAGGGGCTTATGATATTGCCATATTCATAAGCTTCTTATTAACATGAGGGCAGGTCCGACTGCTAACAGCTGGGAGTCCACCTCTCTCCTTCTGCCTCTCTTCCCCCACCCCCACTGTTCCTGCTGCCTTGCGAGTGGGGAGGGGTGTACAATTTCATTTTGATTTTGTACGGGTATGCTTTCAGGTCCTGATATGACCAAACCCAAAAAAGTCCCCCAAATGGATTTCTGGAATGGTCCTGAAATTTTTGGACAACAAAAATAATGCCATTTCCAAAATCCTAAAGTGAAATTAAAACTAAATTTTTTGAAGTAGACACCTCTAGTTGCAGTAGTCGAGCAAAGTACGTTTGCCACAGGAATGTGCTTGCCAGAAAGGCTTCAGCACATCCAAAGGAAACCCTGTCTCTCCCCCTCCCCATCCCATCTACTTTGCATTCCTCTTCCTTGCATGTAAAACTTTTGCACTTTGATATGCACCCCTTGACAGCCGGTTTTAGACTGTCTTTGATCCAGTTACATCCACTTGTATCAACCACAAATTGGACAGAAGGAGGAAACTTTAAATGAATGACTGAAGCTTATCATATAGTGCCCTGTTATCTGTTTCAAAACAGAGCTATTTAATTGAAAATGTTCAGCAACAGTTTGCAGTAGGATGTCACCATCCTGCAATGTATCTACTATGGAAAAAAATTATTTAAGTGAAATTTCCAATGATTTTGTGAAGGCTTAGTATTCAAATTGAGAGTGCAGCTTCATCAGTTACCTGGATTAGGAATATCCAAACATGTTGACAGCTAGGTATTTATATTATTAAGTTACAGCGTCTGAAGAGGCTCATTTCACAAAATAAAGTTCCAAAGAAAATGGATGTGAAGGGTAAGTGCAAATTTAACATACCAAGGATACAAGCAAATATGTCAAAAACTACCAATCTCCATCAGACTATAAAAAGTAGATTGTGCATGCACGTAGCCACCAGTAGAATCAAGGCCTTATGCATAGGGGAGATGGGATTTAACTCTTCAACCTTCATTCAGATTTGCTAATTGAAATCAAGCTTTTTGTTGTTATTCACATTTGAAAAGAAAAAAAGATGTATCCTTTAAAAACCCAGCTGTTTCCCTCTAAAATGCTAATGGGGACCTTTCCTGTGCGGCCCCCTTTCCTGTGCAGCCTTTGCCTTTCCTGTGCGGCCCCCAAATGAATTGCAGCTGCATGTATGAACAGTTTACGGATTGGTATAGGTTTGTGATTTTCATCCTATCTGTTTGTGCCCTACACTTCTCTGTTATCTTCAGTATTCAAGAGAGATTGCATGTTACAATGTAGCATTCTGTGGAGATTAGGCTGGCATTCCATTCATGCAATGTAGGTGGATAGGCAGCCTGCCAGCTGTGCATTTCCAGAATGGAATTCACATGATTGTGTAATGTGTGAATTAGGTAACATGAATGTTTCACGCAGGCACAGCTTTCATTCATGTGAACCAGAATCCTCAGGAACCCCGTCAAAATGTGCAGCTGTCAGGGTTCCCCTTTACATGAAGGCACACAAGTGCAATGTCTGTAGAGGACTTGGGTTTTATAACTTTCTTGGCTGCCTTGCAAATGGGAGGCTGAACTAATGTTTGAATTTGCAATATAGAACACACCTCCTAAGCATTCTGGTATCTCTATCTTGGAGGTAAATGCTGCATTACAGTAAGAAGCTGAAATTGGTTCCCAGTTCCCAGTTCCTTATTTGCAGTTCCTTATTCCTTATTCGTTATTCGCAAAGCCAAAGAAAAATATTGTTGGAAAACTGAAAAGCTATAATTCCAAAATAAAGTTTGCAGGGGCACATATTATACACCTCCATATTCATAAGACTCAGCACTCTAAGGGGACCTATACTGGGTCAACCTACAAAACCCAGATATTGAGTAAACAGCTTCAAAATAGGATTCCCCCAGAACATTACAATAAGAGGAAAGGGGCGGCAGCTGCAGCAGAAAAATCCTTTGGATCACCCCAAATCACATAGGTCTGAACTCGAGAGATTGTCCCCTACAAGAGGACATGTGCTGTTGCTGATCCAGTCTCTGGTTCTGGACCTAAGGCCTCCTATGTGGCCTGCCTGGAAAAAAATTGTTTTAGGCATTGCTGTGAATAAGAAAGTGGGGAACTATAAGCCCTCTGAAAGGCAAAACAATCTTTGGATCACCCCAAATCACACACCCTTGAACTCCAGAGACTGTCCCCTACAAGAGGACATGTGCTGGTGCTGATCCAGTCTCTGGTTCTGGACCTAAGTCCTCAAATGTGGCCTCCCTCCAAGCACCCTGTATTAGACATGGCTTTGAATAAGGAAGTGGTGAAAATATAAGCCCCCTGCAACCCGAAATAATCTTTGGATCACCCCAAATCACACACCCCTGAACTCCAGAGACTGTCCCCTACAAGAGGGCATGTGCTGATGCTGATCCAGTCTCTGGTTCTGGACCTAAGTCCTCGAATGTGGACTGTCTCTAAGCACCCTGTATTAGACATGGCTTTGAATAAGAAAGTGGTGAAAATATAAGCCCTCTGAAAACCCAAATAATCTTTGGATCACTCCAAATCACACACCCTTGAACTCCGGAGACTGTCCCCTACAAGAGGACATGTGCTGGTGCTGATCCAGTCTCTGTTTCTGGACCTATGGCCTCGAATGTGGCTTGTCTCCAAGCACCCTGTATTAGACATGGCTTTGAATAAGGAAGTGGAGAAAATATAAGCCCTCTGAAACTCCAAACTATCTTTGGATCACCCCAAATCACACACCCCTGAACTCCAGAGACTGTCCCCTACAAGAGGAGATATGCTGGTGCTGATCCAGTCTCTGGTTCTGGACCTAAGTCCTCGAATGTGCTGTCTCTAAGCACCCTGTATTAGACATGGCTTTGCATAAGGAAGTGGTGAAAATATAAGCCCTCTGAAACCCCAAACAATCTTTGGATCACCCCAAATCACACACTCCTGAACTCCAGAGACTGTTCCCTACAAGAGGGCATGTGCTGGTGCTGATCCAGTCTCTGGTACTGGACCTAAGTCCTCCAATGTGGACTGTCTCTAAGCACCCCGTATTAGACATGGCTTTGAATAAGGAAGTGGTGAAAATATAAGCCCTCTGAAACCCCAAACAATCTTTGGATCACCCCAAATCACACACCCCTGAACTCGAGATTGTTCCCTACAAGAGGGCATGTGCTGATGCTGATCCAGTCTCTGGTTCTGGACCTAAGTCCTCGAATGTGGTGTCTCTAAGCACCCTGTATTAGACATGGCTTTGAATAAGAAAGTGGTGAAAATATAAGCCCTCTGAAACCCCAAACAATCTTTGGATCACCCCAAAATGCACACCCCTGAACTCCAGAGACTGTTCCCTACAAGAGGGCATGTGCTGGTGCTGATCCAGTCTCTGGTTCTGGACTTAAGTCCTCGAATGTGGACTGTCTCTAAGCACCCCGTATTAGACATGGCTTTGAATAAGGAAGTGGTGAAAATATAAGCCCTCTGAAACCCCAAACAATCTTTGGATCACCCCAAATCACACACCCCTGAACTCCAGAGACTGTCCTCTACAAGAGGGCATGTGCTGGTGCTGATCCAGTCTCTGGTTCTGGACCTAAGTCCTCGAATGTGGCCTCCCTCCAAGCTCCCTGTATTAGACATGGCTTTGAATAAGGAAGTGGTGAAAATATAAGCCCTCTGAAACCCCAAACAATCTTTGGATCACCCCAAATCACACACCCCTGAACTCCAGAGACTGTCCCCTACAAGAGGACATGTGCTGGTGCTGATCCAGTCTCTGTTTCTGGACCTATGGCCTCGAATGTGGCTTGTTTCCAAGCACCCTGTATTAGACATGGCTTTGAATAAGGAAGTGGAGAAAATATAAGCCCTCTGAAACTCCAAACAATCTTTGGATCACCCCAAATCACACACCCCTGAACTCCAGAGACTGTCCCCTACAAGAGGAGATGTGCTGGTGCTGATCCAGTCTCTGGTTCTGGACCTAAGTCCTCGAATGTGCTGTCTCTAAGCACCCTGTATTAGACATGGCTTTGAATAAGGAAGTGGTGAAAATATAAGCCCTCTGAAACCCCAAACAATCTTTGGATCACCCCAAATCACACACTCCTGAACTCCAGAGACTGTTCCCTACAAGAGGGCATGTGCTGGTGCTGATCCAGTCTAGTTTTGGAGGTCTCCTATGTGGCATACAGCTTACTTGCAAACTATTCGCAGTTCCTTATTTCTTATTCGTTATTCGCAAAGCCAAAGAAAAATATTGTGGGAAAACTGAAAAGGTATAACTCCAAAATAAAGTTTGCAGGGGTACATATTATACACCTCCATATTCATAAGACTCAGCACTCTAAGGGGACCTATACTGGGTCATCCTACAAAACCCAGATCTTGAGTAAACAGCTTCAAAATAGGATTCCCCCAGAACATTACAATAAGAAGAAAGGGGCGGCAGCTGCAGCAGAAAAATACTTTGGATCACCCCAAATCACATAGATCTGAACTCGAGAGATTGTCCCCTACAAGAGGACATGAGCTGTTGCTGATCCAGTCTCTGGTTCTGGAGCTAAGGCCTCCTATGTGGCCTCCCTCCAAGCACCCTGCATAAGACATGTCTTTGAATAAGCGGTGAAAATATAGGCCCTCTGAAACCCCAAATAATCTTTGGATCACCCCAAATTACATAGCCCTGAACTCCAGATACTGTCCCCTAAAAGGGGACGTGCTGGTGCTGATCCAGTCTCTGGTTCTGGACCTAAGGCCTCCTATGTGGCCTGCCTGGAAAAAAATTGTTTTAGGCATTGCTGTGAATAAGGAAGTGGGGAACTATAAGCCCTCTGAAAGGCAAAACAATCTTTGGATCACCCCAAATCACACACCCCTGAACTCCAGAGACTTTCCCCTACAAGAGGACATGTGCTGGTGCTGATCCAGTCTCTGGTTCTGGACCTAAGGCCTCGAATGTGGCTTGTCTCCAAGCACCCTGTAATAGACATGGCTTTGAATAAGGAAGTGGTGAAAATATAAGCCCTCTGAAACCCCAAACAATCTTTGGATCTCCCCAAATCACACACCCCTGAACTCCAGAGACTGTCCCCTACAAGAAGACATGTGCTGGTGCTGATCCAGTCTCTGGTTCTGGACCTAAGTCCTCGAATGTGGACTGTCTCTAAGCACCCCGTATTAGACATGGCTTTGAATAAGGAAGTGGTGAAAATATAAGCCCTCTGAAACCCCAAACAATATTTGGATCTCCCCAAATCACACACCCCTGAACTCCAGAGACTGTCCCCTACAAGAGGACATGTGCTGGTGCTGATCCAGTCTCTGGTTCTGGACCTAAGTCCTCGAATGTGGACTGTCTCTAAGCACCCCGTATTAGACATGGCTTTGAATAAGGAAGTGGTGAAAATATAAGCCCTCTGAAACCCCAAACAATATTTGGATCTCCCCAAATCACACACCCCTGAACTCCAGAGACTGTCCCCTACAAGAAGACATGTGCTGGTGCTGATCCAGTCTCTGGTTCTGGACCTAAGTCCTCGAATGTGCGGTCTCTAAGCACCCTGTATTAGACATGGCTTTGCATAAGGAAGTGGTGAAAATATAAGCCCTCTGAAACCCCAAACAATCTTTGGATCTCCCCAAATCACACACCCTTGAACTCCAGAGACTGTCCCCTACAAGAAGACATGTGCTGGTGCTGATCCAGTCTCTGGTTCTGGACCTAAGTCCTCGAATGTGCTGTCTCTAAGCACCCTGTATTAGACATGGCTTTGAATAAGAAAGTGGTGAAAATATAAGCCCTCTGAACCCCCAAACAATCTTTGGATCACCCCAAATCGCACACCCCTGAACTCCAGAGACTGTTCCCTACAAGAGGGCATGTGCTGGTGCTGATCCAGTCTCTGGTTCTGGACCTAAGTCCTCGAATGTGGACTGTCTCTAAGCAGCCCGTATTAGACATGGCTTTGAATAAGGAAGTGGTGAAAATTTAAGCCCTCTGAAACCCCAAACAATCTTTGGATCACCGCAGATCACACACCCCTGAACTCCAGAGACTGTCCCCTACAAGAGGACATGTGCTGGTGCTGATCTAGTCTCTGGTTCTGGACCTAAGTCCTCGAATGTGGCCTCTCTCCAAGCTCCCTGTATTAGACATCAAAAGTACATCCCAAATCTTGTTAAACTACGTGTTGATCGTAGGGATTTCTTTTGATTTCTAGTATAGGGCTAATGAGGTTTTCGCTGCTTGAAGCAATGCAAAAATTAGGTCTCTTCTAATGAAAGGTATACTTTGATCATTCCAGATTTCTAAAAAAATAGTTTCTGGTTTTAGAGGTATTTCATATGTAGTAATAAGCTGTATCTGATTTAGGATGTTGTTCCAAAATTCTTCAACAGATTTGCACTCCCACCAACAATGTGAATCGCTACCTATCTCTCCACATTGTTTCCAACATAAAGGGGACTGTTTTGAGTAAATTTTAGATAGTTTCTGGGGTGTAAGGTACCAAAAATTAACAATTTTGTAAGATTGAAGCATAGTATTAATAGCCTTAGAATTAAATAATCTTGAGTTCCAAATTTGTTTCCAATCACTTTCTGAAATATTAATATTGCATTCTTTCTGCCATCTTAAGTGTGGACTTGGGCCTTTAGTGTCTAATGCATGAAGTAGTAGATTATAGATTTTAGAGATCAGATCCTTACGCACAAATCCTTGTGTATCCAAAGCTATTCAAAATCAGTTTTCTGTTTACTCATTAATACTTTTAATTTAATATCTTTAACAAAATAAACTAATTGAAAGTAAAAAACCAAGAAGGCGGGGCGGGGGGCGTCGGGGGGAGCGGCGCAGCCGCGACCCCCGGGGGCCCCCGGCCCACTGGAGGCGGGGCGGGGGGCATCGGGGGGAGCGGCGCAGCCGCAACCCCCGGGGGCCTGGCTGTCTTTGTCATCGTCTTTGTCGTCGTCTTTGTCGTCGTCTTTGTCTTTGTCGTCGTCTTTGTCGTCGTCTTTGTCTTTGTCGTCGTCTTTGTCTTTGTCGTCGTCTTTGTCGTCGTTGTCGTCTTTGTCGTCGTCGTCTTTGTCGTCGTCGTCGTCGTCTTTGTCGTCGTCGTCGTCGTCGTCGTCTTCGTCTTCGTCTGCCCTCCGCCCTCCGCCCTCCGCCCTCCGCCCGGATGGGGGATTTTATTTTTGGCAACCTCTTCTACAAGCAAAACTTTTGTGGCACAAAGTTGTAATGTTATAAAATGGTAAAAATTTCATAAAATTGTAAATTTACTAACAATCCATCTCAAATAAGTATATACATAATTCAAACAGTATTGCTTCTATAATCATATTAGGCATAAATATTAAACATAACTTTTAAACATTAAGTAAAAAGTATTAAATACTCGGTAAAGATGGGTTGAAGGTTTTATCTTAAATCCTGAGCAGCTTGAAACCTTCAAGTAAGAAGTGAAAACACATTTCTCTGTTTTAGAGAAACTGTTTTTCAGTACAAAATAAATGGGATGTATGTTTTTGTTGCACTCTCCCAAGCAGGAGACAGACTCCTCCTAAGAGTTAAATGGCTTCTTTCATTAACAAACACTAGCTGTTTTCATTAAGTGAGGTATCAAAATATAAATGTTCATTTAAATGAAACAGAAAAATAGAACAGATGAACACAACAAGAATTAAGTTTCCTAACATTTCTTAATGAAATCTAACTCAGTCAGATTAATGATGAAATGCATTCAAGTTACCGTAGCACATATTACAAGGGTAAGTTTCCTGCCTAGATCTTCATGAGATTTCTTTTGGCCAAAACTCTGATCTGCTATTTGGATTACCATTTTTATATATTATCTTATGCAGAAATCTAACATCTTTTCATATGATAACATAGATAAATATCAAACCACTATTTACTATTTCCAATCATGTGACATTCTACCTAGCCAAAAGTACAACTATGCCCAGCTGCAAGATAAGAGATATGGATAGTAAAAATGACAGGAAAAGTTACATGACCAGATCATCCTTGGTCTCTGCTAACAATTAAAGAACATGCATTTGATACTGTTCACTATTTTTAATTGGCTGACAAAGATAAAGAAGCACCAGTTATATACCATACTAGAAAAAGAACTACAGTGAAGTTCATACAGCATTATTTAGAATGCATATGTTTCACTAAGTATGTGTTCTAAACCATGATCAGCAGTCTACTGGTTTGAATCCCACTACTGACATGAGCTCAGTAGGTGGCCTTGGGTCAGCCACTCCTCTCAGCCCCAGCTCCATTGTGGGGATAAGAATAACACTAACTTGTTCACTGCTCTGGGTGAGGCGCTAATATGTGTAAAAGAGCGGTATATAAGCACAGTTATTATTATTATTTATATTTCCATGACACCATCCCTTGACCTGTGAAATTAAATATTTTGATAAATATGAAAGTGATACAAAATATAAATGCATTGCATAATGTGTGAGTGTACATATATAAACTTTAAAAATTGTATTGGATAATACCGCAAAGCATGATTACTGAGAAAGCTGCTTTCACTGCTTTCAGTGTGGAGAGCTGCTTGTAGATCAAAACAACCTGGCGAGCTGTCTTCATGTAGAGTGCACTTGATTCTCTTGGCTTTCAATTCTGCTTTCGTTCAGCATGGGTAAATCAATGTGTCAGCAGTAAACATTTGTATCACTCCTCTCTGAATGACCTTTTAAATTTTACTGCCTATGTGTCAAAGCAATTAAAATTAACAATACAGTTACTAAGCTGCTAAGATCAATTAATGGCTCTTAGGCGTTATCTATTGATCTAGTGACATCTTCAAAACCCACTGGTAACAGACTATACATACTTCTCTTCTATCCACAATATATACACAAGGATTGATTACATATTCTTATCTTCTAAATTACATATTTAAATGACATATTCTTATCTCCTAAATTAATTAGTCAAACTCTTACATCAAGGATTAGTGACAAGTTGTGGACAGACTATGCTTGGACAGAATGTACACTGAGAATAAATGACATCAAACAAATTGGAAACTAAATAAATCACTTTTATTTAACAAATAAATTTCTTCTGAAGTCTCTTTAGAAATTAAACAATAGAAACAAACTATGTGGCATTCCTCAAATCCATGTGTAGGATGCTATGGAAGTGGTACTTAGAGGGAAATTGATCTCCATTGCCTCCTGTCATGAAGAGCAAAAAGAAAACATTAGAAATGAAATGATATCTAGAATAAGAAAACTAGAATATGAACACAAAAAAGGCCACCCAATCTATAAACTTACTTGCATAAAATTAGAGGGAAAAACCTCCTCACATTCTATACAAGCTATTAAAGGCACCCAGGAAAAACTCAAACTAATTCTGTAAAATTAGCCGATGTATTTGCTGAATACTACCAAACCATTTGTTCATCAGACAATCCTGACACTAATTATATTTTAATTTTTTTATCATCACAGGAAATCTGGAAAAAAACTCACAAGAACATAAACAATATCTGGACCAGCCAGTCACAACAGAAGATGTTACAGTCACTATCAAATCCTTGAAAAAAATAACAAAGCTTCAGACAGGGATGGATTCCCTGCCAAATTTTTACAAAAAAATACATTCACCTACTTTCAACTCCACTAACTGCCACATGCAGCTCTGTTATGATAGGAGGTAGCATCCCTCTATCTTGGTCAGAGGCTGAAATAGTAGTTACTCCAAAAAAGGACAACGATATTACAAATACTAAATCTTCTCAACCAATACCCTTACTGAATCAAGACCAAAAGATCTTTACAAGCATATTTGCCAAAACATTGTCTAAATTTAAATAACCAACTACATTCACCTTGACCAGACTGGCTTTATGCCAATAAGGAATCTTTTTGACAATACACGTAACCCTTTAACTATAATTAATTTCTGTGTAGCATACAAAACCCCTGCATTACTTCTGACCTTTGATATAGAGAAGGCATTTGATTAAGTGGAAATACCATATCTAAAACTTTTACTTCAAAAAATGGGTTTTGGCGACCAATTCTAAAATGCCATTAATGCTCTTTATCTTTCTCCAAAAGCTACAGTTAGGATTAACAATGTACATTCGATAGATATCCATATAGCAAGGGGAACTAGACAAGGCTGTCCCCTTTCCCCATTTCTGTTTGCCATAATTATAGACAGGGCCGGTGCTACCATTAGACCAACTAGGCAGCCGCCTTAGGCACAGACCTCAAGAGGGGCATAGTTTTATACAGATTACTTTCTTGAAAAAAATGCAACTGAGAAAACCTATTGAGCACCCCCTAAATGGTCCTGTCCACAGACATCAAGCAGCTCAAAAGCTCACCGTAACTTTATTTATTTATTTATTTATTTGATGTATACCCTGCCCTCTCCACAGATGGGCTAAGGGTGGCTAACAACATTAAAATATACATTAAAGTCACAGAAACATAAAATCAATAATATTTTTTTTAAAATGATTAAAATAGCCCAGGAGCAGGCTATTTAAACAAATATTGGAAGTCTGTATACAGGCATGGCAGATGGCTGAGGGCAGCTCCGTAAGAAATGGTGGTCTTAGATGGAAGAAGAAGGACACTCACTGGCACTCAGCCAAAGGCCCAGCAGAACATCTCCGTTTTACAAGCCCTGCAAAACTGTAACAGATCCCACAGGGTCCAGATCTCCAGCGGGAGAGCATTCCACCAGGCCAGGGCCAGGGCAGAAAAAGCACTCGCCCTGGTTGAGGCCAGATGGATGTCCTTTGGGCCAGGGACCACCAGGAGTTGCTTGTCTGCAGAGCACAACACCCTTCAGGGGACGTAATGAAAGAGGCGGTCCCGCAGGTATGGAGGTCCCAGTCCATGAAGGGCTTTAAATACCAAGGTTAACACCTTGAACCAGATCTGGAACTCCACTGGAAGCCAGTGCAGCTGGCACAGCACATGATGAATGTGCGCTTGGATGGGCGTTCCGGTAAGGATGCGTGCCGCTGCATTCTGGATCAGCTGTAACTATCAGGTCAGGCCCAAGGGCAGTCCGGGATAGAGTGAGTTGCAGTAGTCTAGCCTGGAGGTGACCATTGCATGGATTACTGTGGCCAGGTCCTGTGGTGAAAGATAGGGCGCCAGTTGCCTGCCCTGTCAAAGATGGAAAAAGGCAGACCTGGCAACAGTCATGACCTGGGCCTCCATTGAAAGTGTAGCATCCAAGGTCACACCCAGACTCCTCACCATCAGGGAAGGTTTCAATTGTACCCCATCAATGGCTGGGAGCCGGTTCCCAGCTCGATTGCCCCATGATCTGTCTGAAGACCTCTGTCTTCAGGGCATTCAATTTCAGGCGACTCTGATGTAACCATACCGTCACAGCCTCAAGACCCTTGACCAAGGAATCCAAAGCAAGATCGGACTGGCCATCTGTAATGATTCCAAGTAAATGTGTGCATGTATCTTTAAATGCTTGATGAGATAGGTGAAGAGTGGGGGGGTGAAGGAGATGGATGAGTGAGTGATATGTGTCAGGCTATGGCATTCCAGACTTGATAGTCTGTTTCACTCCCTTCTGCAAGAAGACGAGGTCTTTTGATTTTGAAAGGTTTATTGTGAAAGACAGCATTCAAGCCCAGATGTGCATATTCCAGGATTAGAGATCCTGGCCGAGCAAAGCGTTGCTAGGAATAAAACATAGAGTAAAGGTTGTTACATTTCACACTCCCGGAGCCCAGCCTCCCCCCCGAGTTCATACAGCAAAACTTCTCAGAGGTGTGCTGAGCTGGCCAAGGTCGAAACAGCAGATAAGACAGGATCCTTTCCCATGGAATTGGCTCCTTGCAGGTGTTGCCTGGAACAGCAGATAAGACAGGATCCTTTTCCATGGAATTGGCTCCTTGCAGGTGTTGCCTGGAGGGAAAGAAGTCTAAACACTACACGATTAAATATGGCGTTACTTAGGTTAAAACAGTTTCTGACAATATGATTGGTTGAGGACTGAGAGGGTGGGTGGAGTGAATGCAGTCTGAGACTGAGAGTAGAGAGAAAATTTTTAGTCAGAAGAAAGCAGGCTAGCTGTGTGCTGCCTGAATATGTTGAAGTGTTTATGAGAGAAATATAACCTGTGTGGAACCTGAACTGAGCATGTTTGTGAAAGGACACTCAGTCAGGGAAAGAGAGGCCAGCTGTGTGAATGAGAGTAAATGAAGTAACTTTAAGAACCGAGAACTACGTTTATGAAACCGATACACTTCTCGACTAAATAAAAGTTTATTTTTGTTTTGCTATATCCCAGTGTAGCTGTCATTGCTATATCCCATTCCTATCTTCAGGGCCACATAGAACCACGAAGGAGCCTGACGCTTAGGAACGTTACCAAAGGGAAAATTTAAATAAAATATCTTGGAATAAAATATTCCTGGTGGCAGCAGACTACCCAGAGAGTTAAGGGATAGATTAAAAGAAAAATCTACCCTAAAGAAAGTAAAGGTCATAACACCATCCATCAGCAGATAGAGCTGAGTGTCATCCGCATACTGGTGACAACCTAGCCCAAAGCTGCGGGCTAACCGGGCAAGGGGGCACATATAGATGTTAAATAGCATCGGGGAAAGAATCGCCCCCTGAGGGATGCCACATACCAAAGAATGGTAAGCAGACATCTGTTCCTCAAGTGCCATCCTCTGTCCTAGACTGTGAAGGAAGGAGTTCAGCCATTGCAGGGCTGTTCCACGAATCCCCACATTGGCAAGGCAGTGGGTCAGAAGATTATGACTGACCATGTCAAATGCTGCTGTAAGATCTAAAAGTATCAACAGTGCCGAACCACTCCGGTCCAGGTGTCGCCGCAGATCATCTGTGAGGGCAACCAGAACCGTCTCTGTACCATGGCCAGGCCTGAAGCTGGACTGGAATAGATCCAGGATAGAGGCATCACCCAGGTATACCTGCAGCTGTTCCGCTACCGCCCTCTCAATTACCTTACCCAGGAACAGAATATTCGAAACTGGGTGATAATTGGCTGGATCAGCAGGATCCAGTGATGGTTTCTTTAATAAGGACCGCACCACTGCCTCTTTCAGTGAGTCTGGAAAAAACCCAGAACTCAGAGAAAGATGTCAGCTAATGATGTCAGCTAATGGTGCCCAAATCCCATCACCACCACTTTTCACCAGCCATGATGGGCACGGGTCCAGTGGGCACGTGGTAGGTTTCACAGCATGCAGGACCCTGCCCACCTCCTCCTGGGAGAGTGGCCTGAATTGATCTAATGTCAACCCTGAGGACGACCAAGGGGCCTCCAGTACACATACTGCATCAACTGTGGTGGACAGATCCTGGCGGAGTGACAAGATATTATCCGCAAAATAGTCTCCAAAAGCCTCACAGCTTATTACCGAATTTACATTTTTATTTGTCCCATGTGTGAGGGACGTTAAAGACCAACTCACTCTGGAAAGTTGTGCTGGGCGAGAACTAGTGGACGCAGTGGAAGCTGCATAGTAGTCTCTGCAGCTTTCAGTGCCATCTCATAGGCCTTCATAAACGTCCTATAAGATGTTCTTGTCACTTCATCATGGAGTCGCCACCACACTCGCTCTAGCCGTCTCAGCACCCATTTGATTTGTTGTAGCTCATCAGTATACCAAGGAGCTACTCTAGTTCGGGGGCGGAGAGAGCAATCTCATCAATAGCTTCAGAGAAACGGGCATTCCAGTCCTCTATCAGCTCATCCAATGAGCCACCAGGGGGCATCGGATCCTGCAGAGCGTTCTGCAATTCAATTGGATCCATTTGACTCCATGGGCGAGCATAAATCAGCTCATCGCCCAAGCAGGAGGGGGTCATGGTGCCCAGACAAGCCCTCAGGATGAGGTGGTCTGACCATGGCACTGCTATAGCTTCGTCCAGATCCACCTGTATCCCGAACCCAAAGATCAAATCCTGTGTGTGTCCTGCTCGATGTGTGGGCATTGATACAAACTGGGAGAGTCCTAATGCTGCCATGGAGGCTATCATGTCCATGGCCTGTGAGGAGGTAGCATCATCGGCATGGACATTGATGTTCCCTAAGACCAGAAGCCTGGGGTACTCCAAGGCCCAGCCAACCACCGCCTCTAACAGGCCAGGCTCAGCATCTGCTGGTGCGCTGGGCGATCGGTACACCAGACAGATGGCTATACTCTCCTCGGCATCCCACACCAGGCCCAGACAATCAATGCCAGCAATCTTTGGCAAGGGGAGCAGCCTGATGGAGAAAGACTCTCGAATGAGCACCACTACCCCAACAAGACATTTCCCAATATGTAAAACAAATATGAGAAACCTGTACCATAAATGTGTTGGAATATATGTCTGTTGCAAGGTCTGAGATTCAGTCATTATGGGGTTAATGTGTTTACCTACCATGCTATTGTTTAGATTGACCTGGAAGGGGAACCTGGATCAAAGCCAATAATCTGCAAGCCCGGGAAACTTGAGAGTGTTTGTCAACTGTTATTGATCAACAGGTCAGGTGATTTTCTTTCAGGGTCAAGAAGACAGAGGAAGAAGAAGATTCTCCATTCAGTTATCACAGCTCTTTGTTTGTAACCAGTAGTGAGAATGTAGCTCCAGGCATTTGTTATTTTGTAGGCAATCCTGTTAACATTTTTTCCTTTAGAAGTAAATGATTTTAAAAGCTAAACTCGTGTGCTGACTCTCTATTGATTCAAGATCCATTGCACCTCTGAAGAAAAGCTATTTTTTAACCTTTTCCCCCAACAAAGTGGACCAATTGAAGTAATTATTAAGGTGAAAAAGATGCTAGTGATTCATGTATATTGTTCTTTGAATAACAGCAGTATGGTATGGCTTTGGATAGGCAATATGAAATCATTAACTCTCGAAAAAGGCAAACCTTATGAGTTATATCATCCCGCTTTCAGATAATACTGCCAGTCATTGCTGCATCTCAAAATAGTCTAGGAGACTCAAAGTTATATCAGAAGTCTCAGTCAACTTGAGAGGAACAATCCTTACTGAAACTACTCCTTTTTAGCTCTCCAGGGAGCCAGCTAAAAAGAAGAAAGCAAACAAACTAAGTAACTGCAGACAAAAGTATCTCCTTTTCAAGTACAACATAATTCTCTCTCTCATTGTCTCACAGCAAACATGAGAAGGGGGTGGGAGTAGAAGACACTCTGTTGTGCCAGCCAGGAAAAAGGTGGGGAAACAGCTTCCAATGCTACAAAAAGAAACTTTTCAGCAACTTGAGGAAGCCAAGCAAGAAGTGAGAAGGAAAACAAAAGGGAAAAGGTGGGAAACTGCCTCCAGAGCGAAGAAAAAAACCCACTTCATAGAGCAAACTGTATCCCAGCAACACCAAGAGAAGAGGCAGAGTGGAAAACACTAAAATCTTCACAGCTATTCTGCTGTGTCTGGAAAGAAATGGGCAGAAAGTCAGCTTCATGACTGCAATAAAAGGGAGGAAAGTAGGGAAATTCTGCTGTAGCAATGCGCAGAGCATACTTGCTGCAGAGGAACAAGTGCAGGGAAAAATACCTCTGCACTAGAACCTACAACTATATAGTCAAGCTTTTAAGGTTTCCTCAAAATTTGAAAATCCTTTAAAGAGTTATGATGACCTCGTCCAATCCTTAAGGCCACTTTTGGTAGGTGCTCGAGAGGGAAAACTGGTCAAGACCAATTTGTCATCTAAACCTTGGTTTGATCAAAGCTGTATTTGTGCTAAAAATGCTTTAATCTATGCCTATAAGTTAGCACTGGGAGCTGATGAAAAGACCAGACAGGATGCATATCGTTCTCTTTCATTTTTAAAAAAGAAATATAAATCACTGGTTGCCCGCTGTAAGAAAGAACATACCAGAAAACTGTGGGCCAATATAATTGAAGCAGCTACGAGCAAAAACTCAGTGGTGTTCTGGAAACTAGTGTCAAACCGCGCCTCCACAGCTGCCTCCCCCTTGGCTTCCTGTATCCCCCCAGATAAATGGACTTTTTTTCCAAAAAATGTATGATGATCTTATTCAACCCCCTCCTGCCCTAACAATAGAAAATCTGGCCAAATGCCCCCCCAGTTCATGCCGAAGAGGTAAAAGCTTATATTAGCCAGTTAAAGAATGCAAAAGCCCCTGGGCTTGATGGAATATCTCCAGAATTACTAAAAACAAATAAGGACTGGTGGGCAACTTTCCTAGCCTCCCTATTTACTTATATTGATGAAACCAGCTACATCCCCAATGATTGGGGAATGGCTATAGTAGTCCCCTTCCATAAGAAGGGAAAGAAGGAGGATCCATCCAATTATAGACCAATCAGCTTACTAAGCAGTGTAAGCAAGTTGTCTACAAAACATCTGCTGGAGAAATTTTTAGACTGGCTAGAACAGGAGGATATAATTGCTGATGAGCAAGCTGGGTTTAGAGCTGGCAGGTCAACAATAGATCACTGCCTAGTAATGCAACACCTTGTAGAGAAATACGCTACAGGAGACCAAGCATCACTTTACCAGGCATTTGTTGATTTAAAAGCAGCTTTTGACACAGTCTCTAGAAATAGACTTTGGAGGAAACTGCAGGCCTCCTCTACTGATAGGCGACTGCTGTTCCTTTTGGAGGCTATGCACAAGCAAACTGCCCTGAGTAAGGTGCAGCCGAATTGGGCATTTGACTGACCCCATTCAAACTTACAGGCAGGTGTACCTTCTAGCCCCCTTTCTGTTTATCTTCTACATCAACAATTTGGTGAACCTTTTGAATGACCCTGGATTGCACCCTCCCAAATTAGCAAATAGGCACATTCACGTACTGCTGTATGCAGATGATGCTGTATTACTTTCTAGGACCTCCATAGGGCTGAAACGAGCTCTAAAAAAATTCTCCCAATTCTGTGATACTGAACACCTTCTAACTAATTACCAAAAAACTAAGATCCTGGCTTTCGGTAAAAATCCAAAGATCAGACGATGGGAGCTTCAGGGGCATCAGTTAGAACAATTTACCAGCTTCAAATATTTGGGTGTAGTTTTGCAAGCCTCAGGTACCAAAACAACACATAACAGCTTCATTGCTAATGTGAGAGAAAAAACAGCACACGGTATACTGAAATTCTATTGATCACAAGGGGGGCAGTATGTACCGGCTGCACTCAGATAGTTTAAAGCCAAACCATTGGCCCAATTACTATATGGATCATTCTTGGGGCTGCCATCCTCCTCTTTCTCTCAACTTGAGAGAGTGCAGTCCAACTTTCTTAGAGCCCTATTACAAGTGCCCAAATGCATGCCTAACTCATGGGTTAGACTGGAAACAGGAATGTTAAGGGTAGAGGCCAGAATCACCATCCTTTCAATTTTCAAAAGGCTGTCAGGACGTCTAAACCCGCAACGTCTGCTCCCTCTGTTATTCCAAGGCAAATTTCAATCTAATTGGCAAAAGGCGACTCTGAAATCCCTGGGAAAATTGGGTCTTTCCCCTCAAAGTTTGCGAGTCATGGGGTTAGACTGAGCAAAATCACTCATTAAGCAGAGAGTGACAGACATTGAAAGACAAACATTTTCTTAGAGCACCAGGTTTTATTTCTTCAGATACTACTAAATATATTGCCGCTCCTGCAGCCTATTTTTACTTTCTTGAATCCAGTAACTCCAGAAGGGCATTTGCTTTAGCTAGAAGTTCAACTCTACCCTCTGCCGTCCTGGAAGGAAAGTTTAAAGCTGTCCATTACTCTCTTAGGCTTTGCTCCTATCCCCTAAGAGAAATTGACTCAATGGAGCACATCTTCTTCAACTGCCCAAGTCATAGTAAAATTAGAGCGGAAACCATCAGTCCATTAGTAGAAAGATTCCTTGGAAGTTCAAATAAAATCAAACTTGATTATCTTTTGTCTGATCGGAATTGCCAGACACCACATCAAGTAGCAAGATTCTGTGCCCAGGTCTACAAGCAACGTAAATCGCATAAGGCAGCTTAAACTACTAATTTATGATGATCTTATTTTTTTACTCTTATATTTATTCATCATTCTTCCCCAGTATCCAGTCTCGACTGTTTTTAAACTGATTTGCAAATGGTTTTATATGTACTGGTCGCAGACTGTAATAATAAACTTGACTTGACTACCTCTGCACTAAGAACAGCAGAAATACCTGAACCTACTTCATGGGGTGAATTATCCTAGCTACCACCAGAAGAAGCTGAGAAATGGAGAAAAGCGGAGGGTGTGGTGTCGGTGTTGAAGAGAATGATAGCACATTGAAAGAGCTCCGTCTCTCCCATGCCTGAAATTTAAAATTTATGTTGGAAGGGTAAAGTAAAAATATTTACCCTTCCAACGTAAAGATACACTAAGAGATCCGAAAGGCAGATTCATATTTATTAAAGGCACTATAGAAAACCAAACTTACACATTTGGCTCAATTTATGCCCCAAACCAAGACAGCCTAATGAAATTCTAAAACAAAGTTCATTAGAATACACATGTATCACTTAGTATAATGTGCTCTAAACCATATTTTCATGACAAACCCACCGAAACAGCAGCAACATAATCTAAGAGTATAATGGAGAGCAACAAATAGAAACAGAAGGATTAAAAGTATCCTGCTCACCAGGTTGGAGGCAAGTTCTGACGACAACAGGGCCAACAACAAAGATTCTCAGGTCAAACTCCATGGTCAAGTAACAGATTCCCAAATCAAAGACTGTGACCCACCAAGGCTCAGGCAGCCAGAACCAAAGAGCTCACCAACACCCAAGTCCAGAATACCACAATTGTGACTAGCTAATCCCATGCTAGCTGCGGCCTTATAAAGGGAGTTTCTCCTACAGGTGAGGCTGGGTTCATTAGGCTTCTTGCTCCAAGCTGGCTCATCTCTGCTACTCAGGAGGAGTAGATCAGATCCTCTACTGGCTCTCCTGACATTTCCTCAGCAGGGGGAAGGCCGTGGGCTGCCAGGCATGCGCTCCTGTGCTTGGTCCATGCCTCTGCCCTTACCCTCAGCCTTCGCTGCTCCTGGGGTTCTTTGGGAGACAGTGGCAGTTCTGGCAGCAGGCAGGTCCATGCTAAGGCCGCCTGGCTTGATGACATTGTGGTTGCCAACCCTCCTGGAGATCCCCACAAATTACCACTGATCTCCAAATGACAGGTTTTAACATTCTCCGAGACATGGAGGCTTCTTAGGCTGGCCTATGTGGAATTATCACCCACATAGGTACTACCTGACAATTGATGCCAACCCACCTAGAGAACTCCGAGAGTTACAAATTATACCCCACTGAGGACCCTCAATATTATGATTACCGTACCTGGAGATCTCCTTCCATTTCAGCTGAACTCCATATGTCCTATTTTACCTAAATTGGAGACAATGGTGGTATTGGGTATTGGCAACTGAGTGTCTGAAGCACCTCCTTACAGTAGTTGCCAACTTGGGGTTTCAGGGGGCTTATATTTTCACCACTTCCTTATTCAAAGCCAAGTCTAATACAGGGTGCTTGGAGGGAGGCCACATTCGAGGCCTTAGGTCCAGAACGAGAGACTGGATCAGCACCAGCACATGTCCTCTTGTAGGGGACAGTCTCTGGAGTTCAGGGGTGTGTGATTTGGGGTGATCCAAAGATTGTTTTGGGTTTCAGAGAGCTTATATTTTCACCACTTCCTTATTCAAAGCCATGTCTAATACAGGGTGCTTGGAGGGAGGCCACATTCAAGGTCTTACATCCAGAACCAGAGAATGGATCAGCACCAGCACATGTCCTCTTGTAGGGGACAGTCTCTGGAGTTCAGATCTGTGTGATTTGGAGTGATCCAAAGATTGTTTTGTGTTTCAGAGGGCTTATATTTTCACCACTTCCGTATTCAAAGCCATGTCTAATACAGGGTGCTTGGAGGGAGGCCACATTCGAGGCCTTAGGTCCAGAACCAGAGACTGGATCAGCACCAGCACATGCCCTCTTGTTACGTGCAAAATTTTGCACCTTTGTGGTTCGTTCTCCCTTTTCTGACCAACCACAATAAAAATTAAAATAAAATCCAGGAGTTCTTCTTGAATTGAAGCAAAACAGATAGTTTTTATTTACCCAGTGGATGAGCCCTTTTTCTTACACAGAAGTAGACAGTCTCCTTGTGTGTAAAGGTTCAACCCCTTACAATAGAAGCGTAGAGCAATTAATACTTTCAGATAATCATAACAATATTACAATATTCTAATATTTGTTATCTTATTGGCTCATAAAGTATCTAGGGTTAGTTCTGATTTGAAGATGCAATTCTGGGTTGGCTCTTCTACTTGGGGGAATTCCAAATCCTGCAACCCCTTATCTTGTCCTCAATTTAGAAGGAAACCCTCTAACCTCTTACCTACTTTCTTCTGGGCATAATACTTTAAATAGCGCCAATGTGTCTCAGTCTAGCAGCCTTGATACCCTCTGATAACTGAAGTCTGTTGGTAAGGGATGTTTTTTTTCTCTGTGCCCTTTCCCCAGGTTCCTTCTCAGCCTTAAGGAAGATAGGCCACAGGTGGCCAAAACCAGCTTGCTGCATCAAATCAGTTTTCTACAAAAGGCTCTCTGGTACTGATTCCTATTGGAATCTTATAGAATAATATAACATATGCATAATATTTTATAAGTGCAGCTCTACAAGCAGTATATTATTAGTTCTCAGTTCTTGCAGAGTTTCAGCATACTTCTCTTGGTCTTCTTGTTTCAAGTGTCATATTCTTACAGGTTGCATTACAAGTACTACATTGGCTCCTGAGCGTAGGAAGAAAGTGCTAGGCATATAAGTGATATATAAAAGTAATATATAAAATCCTTTTTCTTCAAATCTATATCCATCACTCTTGTAGGGGACAGTCTCTGGAGTTCAGGGGTGTGTGATTTGGGGTGATCCAAAGATCATTTTGGGTTTCAGAGGGCTTATATTTTCTCCACTTCCTTATTCAAAGCCATGTCTAATACAGGGTGCTTGGAGGGAGGCCACATTCGAGGCCTTAGGGCCAGAACCAGAGACTGGATCAGCACCAGCACATGTCCTCTTGTAGAGGACAGTCTCTAGAGTTCAGGGGTGTGTGATTTGGGGTGATCCAAAGATTATTTGGGGTTTCAGAGGGCTTATATTTTCACCACTTCCTTATTCAAAGCCATGTCTAATACAGGGTGCTTGGAGACAGGCCACAAAATCGAGGCTTTAGGTCCAGAACCAGAGACTGGATCAGCACCAGCACATGTCCTCTTGTAGGGGACAGTCTCTGGAGTTCAGGGGTGTGTGATTTGGGGTGATCCAAAGATTATTTGGGGTTTCAGAGGGCTTATATTTTCACCACTTGCTTATTCAAAGCCATGTCTTATACAGGGTGCTTGGAAGGAGGCCACATTCGAGGCCTTAGGTGCGTAACCAGAGACTGGATCAGCACCAGCACATGTCCTCTTGTAGAGGACAGTCTCTGGAGTTCAGGGGTGTGTGATTTGGGGTGATACAAAGATTGTTTTGGGTTTCAGAGGGCTTATATTTTCACCACTTCCTTATTCAAAGCCATGTCTAATACTGGGTGCTTGGAGACAGGCCACATAGGAGGGCTTAGGTCCAGAACCAGAGACTGGATCAGCACCAGCACATGTCCTCTTGTAGGGGACAGTCTCTGGAGTTCAGATCTGTGTGATTTGGGGTGATCAAAAGTTTTTTTCTGCTGCAGCTGCCGCCCCTTTCTTCTTATTGAATTGTTCTGGGGGCATCCGATTTTGAAGCTGTTTACTTAAGATCTGGGTTTTGTAGGATGACCCAATATAGGTCCACTTAGAGTGCTGAGTCTTCTGAATCTGGAGGTATATAATATGTGCCCCTGCAAACTTCTTTTTGGAGTTTAGAGCTTTTCAGTTTTCTCACAATATTTTTCTTTGGCTTTGCTGCTTTGTGAATAATGAATAAGGAATAAGGAACTGTGAATAAGGAACTGGGAACTGGGAACCAACTTCAGCTTCATCAGAGTTTCTGCGTATGAAAAAGGAGGCTCTGATTCAGAAGTGCAAAGAGTTAAATTTACCTCATAAGGGGAATAGTGTCGAAGAACTGAGAGTTATACTGATACAAAGCAGTGTGGAGCCTAATAGAACGGCAGAGGAGAGAGACCCTGAGGGACTGCACAACCGTAGTCCAGAATATTTAGAGTTTCTGAGGGAAAAGTTGAACGTTGAAACAGAACAAAAACAGTTTGAGAGGGAAAAGTGGAATGAACAAAAGCAGATTGAAAAGGAAAAGTTGAACGCTCAAGCAGAACTTAGAACTCGAGAAATAGAACAAAAACAGTTTGAGAGGGAAAAGTGGAAAGCTGAAATGGAACTTAGAGTTCAAAAGATGGAAAGACAAACTAGTTTGAAAGCAGAAAGATTACAATTAGAAAGGGAGAGACTTAAGAATGGGGACAAAAAGGAGGGAAACACTGAACCCAGAGCTGATTTACCTTGAGTTACCCCAAAAGATTTTATGGTGTATGTGTCAGGAGAAGATCCACAAATTTTCCTATCCACGTTTGAAAGGTCTGCTCAAAACTGAGGAATGCCAGAGACTCAATAGATGAAGTATTTAGCCAGTTTAATTAGAGGGGAATTGGCTGAGATCTACAACACATTTCCCTCAGATAAACCTGTTTTTTATGCTGAATACAAAGAGGCAGTATATGACAGATTTAGGCTAGGTGCTGATTACTTCAGAAAGAAGTTTAGAAGTCTAGTGCCTCAGAAAGAGAAGTCATTTATGTTTTTTAGTGCCAAACTGACAGACTATTTTGATAAGTGGATTTCATCTGCCAAAGCTAACTCTAAAGAGGGAATAAGGGATCTAATGATTTTGGATCAGTTTTTATTTCAACTTCCTTCAGAGACCAGACTTCTGGTTAAAGATAAACTTCTAGAGAATGTCAACCAACCATCAGAATGAGCAGATAAATTAACACTTAATAGAGGAGGTTGGGATCGCCATGAAAAGAAAGACTATTGTTATAAAGCAGAGTTTAAATCAAGTAAAGGACAAGAGGGAGAAAGGAAAGGAACACATGAGAGTTCTGAGATTATAAAAGTCAGGATAAAAATACAGAAAGAAACCAAGATGGATACTGGAATTATAGAAGATGTTTTGTATGTGATCTGAAAGGGCATTTAGCTTACAAATGTCTAAAGAACCAATCCAGGCCAACAACACTTGAGCATGTATGGAGGGTCACTAGAACTGACTCAGATGATCAGAGTAAAGAACCTAGAGACTCCAAAAGCTCAACAAACACAAATAAAACATCTAGTAAGAACACTGTCTTACCCATAAACACTGAAGAAACCGTTTATTTGTGTGGGGTAAAGATAGATAAGGTTGCACAGGATACTGAACTGAGAGAGGTGGTACAAATAAATGGGTGAGATGCTTTAGCCATTCTAGACACAGGAGCCTCAGTAACACTGGTCAGGGAGGATTTGGTTGATAAGAAAAACCTGATTCCAGATAAGCAAATATCCTTGCAAGGTGTGTGGGGAAATTCTAAAAGAGTGCCACTAGTCCAGCTAGAAATTAACTGGAAAGGAAAGGAAGGATATTTTCCTGTAGCAGTTATTAAAGAACAGAAAATACAAGTAATATTGGGAAGAGATGTAATGGGAGCAAAAGCAAGAATTCAAATATGCACTGACTCCGATGATTTTCTAAAAGTTGAAGCCAGGGGAGCAAAAGACAAGCCCCTAGGTATCTTAGCAACAGACACAATTGATACATTGCAGGAGGGAAAAAGAGAGAGACAAACTCTTGTCAGTAGTATTACTGCTGAAATGTCCCAAGAAACAAATATGAAACAAATATGAGTAGGGGGTTTCGCCATCAGAGTAATGGGAGATATAAACTAAGGCGGAGTTTTAGGCGAAGACTGGAAAGGTGTAACTCCCAAGTACCTCAGCCAATGGGGAAAAGGAGAGGGAAATTGCGGACGAGGATAGGATGCTTGAAATCTGTCAATTATCAGTGATGATTTACAGTCTATAAAAATCCTTGTTCAGGAAGCCTCTGGGTTCCTCTTTGGCACCTACAGGCCTGTATAATTCTATTGCTTCAATAAAACGGCTTGTTCCTCTCAGAGCCTCGATCTCTCTCTTCTTGTGGTTTGAAGCGGGAAGGGTCTAGTCATCTGGCCCAGCTGCCTTCAGGCAACAGCTTTCTGGTGCCGATGCCTGGGAAACTCTCTTCCTGGGGACCTCACTGCTCTCCCACTCTGAGGCCATCAGCCACCCTCCCGACTCTTGACCTACAGTGAGACCCACGGACGACTCGCCAGCCGGCACACAACCCCTTGCTTCATGGGCGCCTCGACCGCTCGTCTGTTGAACCGGACCCTGATGCGGAGAGACTGGCAGACTGAGAGGGACAACTCACTATCCTAGTGCCTGGGGAACTGCTACTCCCGAGGCCACTGCTGCATCTTTGGTAAATATCTTGTGTGACTGAGTTGTTGTGTGGCCGGTTGAAACTGACACGTGTGTTTCCCTCTAATTATCCCGGGGGTGCCCAGGGCCTCTGCTGTCAGTGCAAACGAAGGGGCAACACGACACCTATACGAGCCCCGCCGGGCAATGACTGTAGGGTCAGGCGAGCTTTGCTCCTGACACGTCAGATTCAGCAGCGTTTCACTGGCAAAAACCCCACCTCACAGCGAGAGTCTGTGTGTGTGTTGATGTGAAGCCGGCATTGAAAGAAAACAGGGGGCCCCCGTTCCACAGCTAGATATCAGTAAGAAAAGCTCACTCCCATCTAAGTACTTGGTGACGACCGACAAAAACCTCTTGAGTGAGGGATGAGAAGCTCCAGTTCCAAGATCCCTGGTAGAGAAACCCCTTTAGAGTGTGTCCTTAAGTATTGGGATCTGGTAGCCGACAGGGACATGAGAAAGAAAAAGATGACCAGATACTGTACAGAAATCTGGCCACAATATAAGGTAGATGACTATGATCAGTGGGATGCCAACGGATCTTTCCGTCTTACCCTGATCAACCCATGGTTTGTCTGGATGCTTAATGTAGGGAAATTTGAAGGGGCTAGATATATGGAAATCTTTCCATCAGGTGGCGAGGGATGTTATACACAGAGAGGCCTGATCCAGAAGGAGAGCAAAGGGGGGGAAACCTGTAAGCCAGCACCAAAAAGAGAAAATCCATAATTGCCCCCCTCCTGTCTCAGGCCCTCACCCTGCCTGCAAACCCTAGATATATCTCAGACCCCTACCCTGCTCACAGGCTCAGCTACAACTCAGGCTATATTATATATATGCAAGGGGTTAGATAAAGTAACCATTTGCTTGCTCGCTATGACCTTTTTCTTACCTATAGATTATAAAGAAGTTTATACACAGCTGTTTTCTGTCTCATTGAAACAGGAAAGGTGTGTGGGTTTTTGCAAGATAAATATAGCTGTGCTCAGCCATGGAAAATAGGAAGTAAGTAGCAGATACTTGCGCTCAGCTATATAAAATAGGAAGTAAGGTAGCAGACGCACCAAGGGCTATGACCTTTGTGGTTAGACTTGCAGACATGTGTGTGTGCGCTAATGTGTGACAAACTATGTATGGTATAAAAGAAATATGAGTAGGGGGTTTTGCCATCAGAGTAATGGGAGGTGTAAACTAAGGCCAATTCCACACTACCTTAGCTCCCACTTTTCTTGAGCAATGATTGCTCCATCTGTTATTGCGCGTTCTTCGCTCGTTTGTCCACATCACCCTTTGAATAGCGCTTCTCCTGCGCTATCCGTTGATCACATCCCCTTTCAAAAAGACGGGTAAAGGGGCGGGAAAAACCCGAATGGCCCCACGTTTTTTTGTTTTTTTTTAAAAAAGGACAAATTGACGTTATATCGACGTGTAATCATCTTGAATCAACGAAGCCGTGTTCCCTCCCTTGCCTGTCATTGGTTAATTTTCGGACCAGCCTCTGAAATGGTCAGTTATTGGATCCCCGTGGAGGCAGCAAAATTTGAACAGCTTTAAAATTGTACTGATGGTACTGATGAATGCGAGGAACTTCACAGCCTGCTTGCCAGGTGAAATCAGCATGGGATGGGTAATCGGTCACGATGACCTGCAGCAGCATCCGAGGGCAGAGCTTCATTTTGTCTTTGGAAACTTGACAGCTATGCCTAGCTCGGCAGCACAGTCCGTGTCGTCCGTCTCAAGAGCAATGATTGCAGTGTCACGAGGATTACTAAACATTACTGAATTTAATAAACATATTAAACTGTTCCTCTGATATTTGAGGTCTGTCCGCTAGATTGAAATGAAAGTAATATGATGAGATGTCGACATTTCGACACGGTACTTTTTTATTTTTTAAAAAAGGGGAGGGAACAAAGGCAGGGCAGGGAATTGCTCCTTAATTTGGAGGCGGGTCAAGAGAGTCTAGGAAATTAACAGAAGGCGGTTATTCGTCACAAGATAACCTGCAACAGAAGTGCAATGGGCTGTGGCGACACCATGCCGATTTAATGACGGCTTCGGAGACGACGCGTGTGAACAGATTAAGGAATGGTGCTGCGGAAGCGAAAAACTGCCGCGAGAACGAAGGTAGTGTGAATTTGGCCTATGGCGGAGTTTTAGGCGAAGACCGGAAAGGTGTAACTCCCAAGTACCTCAGCCAATGGGGAAAGGGAGAGGGAAATTGCGGACGAGGATAGGATGCTTGAAATCTGTCAATTATCAGTGATGATTTACAGTCTATAAAAATCCTTGTTCAGGAAGCCTCTGGGTTCCTCTTTGGCACCCACAGGCCTGTGTAATTCTATTGCTTCAATAAAACGGCTTGTTCCTCTCAGAGCCTCGATCTCTCTCTTCTTGTGGTTCGAAGCGGGAAGGGTCTAGTAGTCTGGCCCAGCTGCCTTCGGGCGACAGTCCAAGAACCTTGTATTAGACATTGCTTTGAATAAGGAAGTCGAGAAAATATAAGCCCCCTGCACCCCAAAATAATCTTTGGATCACCCCAAATCACACACCCCTGAACTCCAGAGACTGTCCCCTACAAAATGACATGTGCTGGTTCTGATCCAGTCTCTGGTTCCAGAGTTGAGGCCTACTATTTCACCTTTCTATCAGAACCTTGTACTTTACATTGCTGTGAATAAGGATCTCAGAAATATAAGAGCCCTCTGCACCCCCAAATAATCTTTGGATCACCACAAATCAAACAGACCTGAGTTCCAGAGACTGTCCCTCACAACAGGACATGTGCTGGTGCTGATCCAATCTCTGTTTCCGGAGCTGAGGCCTCCTATTTGGCCTGCCTCCCAGAACCTTCTATCAGACATTGCTGTGAATAAGGAACTGGGGAAAATAAAAGCCCTCTATGCATCAATACAATCTTTGGATCACCTCAACTCACACAGACCTGAACTTCAGAGACTGCCCTCTGCAAGAGGACATGTGCTGTTTCTGATCCAGTCTCTACTTCTGGAGCTGAGGCCTACTATTTCACCTATCTCCGAGAACCTTGTATAAGACATTGCTGTGAATAAGGATCTGGGAAACATAAGAGCCCCCTGCACCCCCAAATAATTTTTGGATCACCCCAAATCTCACAGCTCTGAACTCCAGAGACTGTCCCCTACAAGAGGACATGTGCTGGTTCTGATCCAGTCTCTGGTTCTGGAGTAAGGCCTCCTATGTGGCCTGCCTGCAAGAACCTTGTATTAGACATTGCTGTGCATAAGGAAGTGGGGAAGTATAAGCCCTCTGAAACCCAAAACAGCACTGAACTCCAGAGACTGTCCCCTACAAGAGGACATGTGCTGGACCTTGTATTAGACATTGCTGTGAATACGGAACTGGGGAAAATATGAGCTCTCTGCACCACAGAACAATCTTTGGATCACTCCAAATTACATGTGCTCCAGAGACTGTCCCCTACAAGAGGACATCTGCTGGTTCTGATCCAGTTTCTGGTACTGGAGCTAAGGCATCCTATTTGGCTTGCATCCAAGAACCTTGTATTAGACATTGCTTTGAATAAGGAAGTGGGGAAAATATAAGCCCTCTGCACCCCAAAATAATCTTTGGATCACCCTCACGTAACCCTGAACTCCAGAGACGGTCCCCTACAAAAGGACATGTGCTGGTTTTACAGTATATCTGACTGAGAATAATAGGAAAGGGGATAAAAATTAACATTCTAGTCCTGGCTCCAAATCTGAGCAGACCCGAGACCAGGGCTGCTTTGAGAGAGAAACTGTTCCTAATACAAGCTTCTTGGAGGCAGCCGAAAAAGGAGGTCACAGCTCCAGAACCACTTTGTGGGGCAGAGGGCTTATATTTCCCCCACTTTCTTATTCAAAGCAGTGTCTAATACAAGGTTCTTGCAGGCAGGCCACATTTGAGGACTTAGGTCCAGAACCAGAGACTGGATCAAAACCAGCACATGTCCTCTTGTAGGGGACAGTCTCTGGAGTTCAGGGCTGTGTGATTTGATCCAAAGATTGTTTTGGGGGGCAGAGGGCTTATATTTTCCCCACTTCCTTATTCAAAGCAATGTCTAATACAAGGTTCTTGCAGGCAGGCCACATTTGAGGACTTAGGTCCAGAACCAGAGACTGGATCAAAACCAGCACATGTCCTTTTGTAGGGGACAGTCACTGGAGTTCAGGGGTGTGTGATTTGGGGTGATCCAAAGATTGTTCTAGGGTGCAGGGGGCTTATATTTTCTCGACTTCCTTATTCAAAGCAATGTCTAATACAAGGTTCTTGGAGGCAGGCCACATTCGAGGCCTTAGCTCCAGAACCGGAGACTGGATCAGAACCAGCACATGTCCTCTTGTGCGGGATAGTCTCTGGAGTACAGGATTGTGTGATTTGGGGTGATCCAAAGATTGTTTGGGGTTTCAGAGGGCTTATATTTTCACCACTTCCTTATTCAAAGCCATGTCTAATACAAGGTTCTTGCAGGCAGGCCACATTTGAGGACTTAGGTCCAGAACCAGAGACTGGATCAAAACCAGCACATGTCCTTTTGTAGGGGACAGTCACTGGAGTTCAGGGGTGTGTGATTTGGGGTGATCCAAAGATTGTTCTAGGGTGCAGGGGGCTTATATTTTCTCGACTTCCTTATTCAAAGCAATGTCTAATACAAGGTTCTTGGAGGCAGGCCACATTCGAGGCCTTAGCTCCAGAACCGGAGACTGGATCAGAACCAGCACATGTCCTCTTGTGCCGGATAGTCTCTGGAGTACAGGATTGTGTGATTTGGGGTGATCCAAAGATTGTTTGGGGTTTCAGAGGGCTTATATATTCACCACTTCCTTATTCAAAGCCATGTCTAATACAAGGTTCTTGGACGCAGGCCAAATTCGAGGCCTTAGGTCCAGAACCAGAGACTGGATCAGAACCAGCACATGTCCTCTTGTAGGGGACAGTCTCTGGAGTTCAGGGGTATGTGATTTGGGGTGATCCAAAGATTGTTTTGGGTTTCAGAGGGCTCATACTTCCCCACTTCCTTATTTACAGCAATGTCTAATACAAGGTTTTTCTAGCTGGGCCACATAGGAGGCCTTAGGTCCAGAACCAGAGACTGGATCAGCACTAGCACATGTCCTCTTGTAGGGGACAGTCTCTGGAGTTCAGGGGTGTGTGATTTGGGGTGATCCAAAGTTTTTTTTTGCTGCAGCTGCCGCCCCTTTCTTCTTATTGAATTGTTCTGGGGGCATTCTATTTTGAAGCTGTTTACTCAAGATCTGGGTTTTGTAGGATGACCCAGTATAGGTCCTCTTAGAGTGCTGAGTCTTCTGAATCTGGAGGTGTATAATATGTGCCCCTGCAAACTTCATTTTGGGGTTCAGAGCTTTTCAATTTCCCCCCAAGATTTTTCTTTGGTGTTGCAAATAAGGAACTAGGAACTGCGAATAAGGAACTGGGAACTGGGAACCAACTTCAGCTTCGTCATTACAGTGTATTTTGCTTCTTTTCTCTTCCTGAAAGCACAAGTAGAGCAAGTAGGCATTCAGACGGCAAACAGAGCAACGTGTTGTAAATGTACACACCATGCCTCATTGTAATAGCTGAAAGTAGATACTGCTTTACAGTGTATTTACATCTTTCCAGGGTCCCTTGAAAAAACAGTACGAACTTTGGGTTGCAATTCAAACTTCAAATATACAGTTGTGACCCAGATGTGAACACCGTTATTTCACTGTTCAAGACAGATAACACATTACAACATATTTTCATTTTCCACCCCTCACCCATGATTCAGTATTGAACTTTGAGTCCTGAATATGAATACCAAACTTCCTTTAAAAATTTAAACATTGAGTTTAAAAACATACGTTCAAATATACATTGAATGCTGAATAGGCATATCAAAGTGGAGGTGTTACTGATTTGTCCAATGATGTACAACTACCAGCTTCAATAACTGATGTTTATATTGCGATTAGAGTACAGGGGTAATTGAATGGGAAAGTCTTATCTCATAAAGGATTTTCCTTCCATTTGCCTACCATTATCTATCAAAAAGCAGGAGTTTCTACCTGATATGTAGTAGAGTAAGGACATCATCAGGTATCAGTAGAAGACAATAGGCTTTGTTCTCTACACATTAGTATCCACAACAGTGTTTTAATGTATTGTACACATTTATGGAACAAAATAAATGGGTACACTTCACTGACATAAACTAGGTCTTCAGACATAAAGAATCTATTGCACTGTGTGTGTGTCACAGACAGACAGACAGACAGAGAGACAGACACCCCCCACACACAGTCCAGGATCATCATTCTACACTACTAACTGGGAATAAATTTCCAGACCAAGAACCCTCCTAACTCTTTTCTTCGCTAATGTGAAATTGAGAAAATCACATGCTCTAACACTCACCTATATGTCCCCTTTCCTGCCTACACCCTTATGGCTTTCTAACTTTATCTAGGTTTTATTTGATTCACATTCTAATTTTTTCACCATCATGGGGTTTCCAGTATGTCTCTCTTCAGACTAGAGATGGGCCAAAAACAGCTTTCCCGCCCCTCGTGAGAGGAGTGGGAGGACGCCGCAGGCCCGCAGGGCAAAGTAAGTATGGGGCTGGGGCTGGGGGGGCTGGGGTTTGGGCAGTTTAAAGGGACCTGCTGCTTGCAAGCGGCAGGAAAAGTTGATATGACCTTTCCCTGGGGAAATGGCCATTTAAACTGCCCCTTTAATATGACCCAAATGAACCAGTAGACCAGTTCATGGAAGTTCATGGAAACAAGCTTCCATGAACCACTGGTTCACAAACCACAAACCGGCTTGGTTCGTACATTTTTTGGGGTCATAATTCGATTTGTGCCCATCTCTAGTTCAGAATTAGTGTTGCTCAGTTTCAATGGCTACATCCAATTGTATTGTGGGACCTTTGTGTGAGATAGATAGATAGATAGATAGATAGATAGATAGATAGATAGATAGATAGATAGATAGATAGATAGATAGATAGATAGATAGATAGATAGATAGATAGATAGATAGATAGATAGATAGATTCCTTATCTCTCTTCTTTGCTGTCCTTCCATTTCAGGTATCCTTATTCGGCAGAAAAACAGGATTTGTCATGTGTGTGAGTGTAACTCCTCTACCCTGTGGCACTGTGATGTTCGGTGTACTGAAGTGCCAGAAACAAAGGATATTTCCTGACATGGTTTTCAGTATTGAAAGAATTGGCTTAAAATCTCTTTTCAGCAGCAGCTGATTTGTTGTTCAAATGCCTCTCCCATGAAGAATAAAATAGGGTGCTCCTACAGCACCACTCTTACTGCCTCTACCCACCCACATGCTGAGCCCAGAGTAAGTTGGGGGCTCTCTTGCCCTGTGTGAATAATGGTGGTGAAGCTCAGTTTGGTGATGTAACACTTGCAGGCCAGACATTAGAGGGTTCCTCTGGCATTGGCATAAAGTAGACACAAGCTGGGCAGACTGCCACAGAGTTATGTAACATCTGGCTTCTCAAATGGCAACGAATCAAGGATATGCCCAGAAGCCCAGTGAAACAACCATATGGCAAAACTGCTAGTGCCTCCAATTTCCAAAACAGCCCAATGGCCATGTTTTCCTTACACAGACATCACATATCAGGCAGTTCAAGAGCAATGTGCTTTTTCTGGGTGAGTGGTGCCAATATCTTCAACAAACACTGAAGAGCAGCAGGTAATATATGAAGATGGGTAGCCATGTTAGTCTGTCTGTAGCAGTGGAAAAGAGCAAGAGTTCAGTAGCACCTATAAGACTAACAAAATTCATGGTAGGGCATGAGCTTTTGTGAACCACAGCTCAATCTGTAGAAGTGAGCTGTAGCTCATGAAAGCTCATACCACTAATTTTGTTAGTCTTATAGGTGCTACTGGACTCTTGCTCTTTTCCACTGCAGGTAATATATGGAGACTGAACAAGGAGCAAGGAGACTGAAGGTTTCAAAGTAAGGGTGTAAAACCCCCAAGGGTGCATGAGTAATTGGCACACTTAAGGCTTTGAAGCTGTGCAGGAAGCCAGCAATAAAAAAAAGAGAGTCTGTGAACATACACATAGTCATAGATCCAGAGGAGTTAGCCATGTTAGTCTGTAGTAGCAAAATAGCAAAGAGTCCAGTAGTCTTAAAGGTGCCAGTGGACTCTTTGCTGTGAACAAGAATGGAACAATGATCTGATGCCTTAAATAAAGGAATTTTAAAATAATAAGGTAATATTCTTAGTTTGCACTCTCAGCTTCCCCCTGGCAACCACAGGTGTGCTTTATATCCTTTCAATCTCAGACAGGACTGAGGCTCTCGTACTCTTAGAAAGCAATCCTAAGCAAGTCGATGCAGAATTCTCTCAAGTCTATTCAGTGCGGCTTGGTCACAGGAAAGTGTTCTTAAAATTGCACTTAGTACCTGAAGAGGGTCCTCTCCATCACCCCAAGACAGAGTGGCAATGGGAAGGTCATTTTCTAGGTAGGAAGAGTAACACAGCAACAATACTCATAGCTCTTTGTAGGGTATTTATTGCTTCATGTACATTAATGCCCGGCAATCCTTACAATACCCATCAGTCTTATTTTCCCTGAGGCAGCAGCTTGGGGGACTGAGGTTGAAATGTAGTGGTTAGCTTAAAGCCACTTTTTGAATTCATAACAGAGGCAAAAAATCAGGCTTAGTAGCTGTCTGATTCATAGCTCACTCTGTGAGCTCTTAGAGAAGTCCCACACTGAAGACCTTTACTTTCTTGAATAGAATAACCACACTAGGAGACCCTCCAAAATGAAATAGCTGCAGTGGGCATGTAACCTGCACTCCTGTGAGATTTGTTATAGCTCTCCTGAAAGTACTTGCAATAGAGTACTGTCTTAAATAATTCATGGAAAGGTATTTTCTATTACAAAATTCCTTGGATATAGATCATAAATTTAATTATGTGTATAACCCATAATTTCAAGATTGGATGGTTAGACACTTTTTTAATTTAAGAGGCAAAAAAGCATAATAAACATCCTAACCTTGACAGCATGTGTATTCATTTTTCTTAAAAAACGACTTGCCCCCACTTTCACTGTCCTATTTTTGCAGGTAATTAAGCACTATTGAATGCAGAACTGGATCCAACCATTAAATAATTAATTGTATATTGAAACAACAAGCTGTAGTTCTCACTTGTTGCAGGTAATTATAAAGACATAAAATTTTAATTCAGATGATGTTTAATTGCAATGTTTGATGCCAATTACTGTGCAGAAGCATCCTTATTTTTTTGCCTTTTATATTTTTAACTCTTGCACACAATACAAAAATATTATTTTAAAAACAAATTATAATTATGCAACTGAGAAACACATTGCTGACAGCACCAAGTTATGATATCTTATAGCAAGGGGCTAAATACACATTACAGGTCCTGGTGGACCTGATTTTGGATGGGCCTGAATTATCACTATAACAACAAACTGACTGGCCATTGTGTAGATAAGAAAAGACTCGCAGTGGAGCCACTTACAGACAAGGTAGAGGTATGTACCTACCTTGGGGATTCTCCAACAATGCAGATAAATATGACTTCATAAACTAACAAAAATATCCCCCCTCCAAGTCCCAATGAGGTCTGAATATACTCTAGAAGAATGAAATACTGAGTGCAGCTGAGAGTCAGCTAAAGGACGAGAGGGAAGGAGAAACTGGCCTGCCCAACGCTTGAGAGTTTAGAGAATCTTGAAGAAGATGGAGGGGATTTTCAAATTGTTCCTCTACCACCACCACCCCCATTCCTCATGCATGGGGGTTATCTCTACCCCCCGCCCCCAACTTCTTTTCTTAAAATCTAATCGCAGGAAAACCAATAAACTCTGTAACAAAAAGAATCAACCAGAAGCCAGGAAAAAAGAGATTTTTATTAATCCGGCATATAAAACAAAGCAGACTTGGCATCATGGCATGTATATGCATTTGCAATTCAACATGCACCATACCAAATGCACCATTTCTTTCTCCATCCTCCATCTGGCGAGTGACCAACAACCAGTGACAAATGTAAGAGGTAGCAACTTTTGCACAGCTTTATTTTCCAGCGTATCCTTCTTGAAGTAGCAATTATTTCACCACTCCAGTTAAATGAGGACAAGGTGACTGCAGGTAGGAAAAGAACACACTTTTCCAATGAACTTCTTGCATAACCCCACCATTTCCATTCACAACTACAACAATATTGAAGTACATTTATGTGCATTTGCCTATATTAACTACATTATATATAATTAATTATATTAATTAATCATTACTTTGCCCCCTCCTTCTGTTCTCTCCTCACCATCTAGATTATAAACTCCATGGGGCTGAGACCTTTCCTTACTAGTTACAAACCTTCACTTGGCACTGCAGTTCTGAATTCCTTCTGAATTCTGATTTAACCAGAAGACATTCTAAAATAAATGGAAGAAAGGTAGTACATCCAGTTCTTTCACAACTTTCTTTCCTCTATATTCCCAATACACATATATGCGTTGATAAAAACACTGCAAACACATTTTGATGTGATCATGCACATGATTGTACCAAATTTGTGTGTATGTAATGTTTTATTAATGCACACATTCTCTCCTGTTAAAATAAAGAAAAGCCTTGGAACTACTGGAATGTTTGCATGAGTTGAAGGATTTCTTCCTGGAGGAGGGCAGGAAGGGTTATATCAGTGCTTAATTCTCGTGGCCCCTTCTTACATGCCCAGGGTAATGCTGATCGCCACCTTGGGGCCAAGTAGCAATTTTCCCCAGGCCAATGGTTGTTGTGGGTTTTCCGGGCTGTATTGCCGTGGTCTTGGCATTGTAGTTCCTGACGTTTCGCCAGCAGCTGTGGCTGGCATCTTCAGAGGTGTAGCACCAAAAGACAGAGATCTCTCAGTGTCACAGTGTGGAAAAGATGTTGGCAGGTCATTTGTATCTACTCAGGAGGGGTGGGGTTGAGCTGAGTCATCCTGTAAGAGTTTCCCAGGGTGTGGAATGCTAATGGCGGGAGACTTCACTGTATCCTGAGGAGGTTCTTTTGCATATGGATTGGTGCTTGATGTGCTAATCTTCTCTGCAGGGCTATTGTCGGGTGTAGAGTGTTTTGTTAGCCTGGTGTTTTTCAGAACTGGAAACCATGCTCTGTTCATTCTTAAGGTTTCTTCTTTCCTGTTGAAGTTTTGCTTATGCTTGTGAATTTCAATGGCTTCCCTGTGCAGTCTGACAAAGTAGTTGGAAGTGTTGTCCAGTATTTTGGTGTCCTGGAATAAGATACTGTGCCCTGTTTGAGTTAGGCTATGTTCAGCCACTGCTGATTTTTCAGGTTGTCCAAGTCTGCAGTGTCTTTCATGTTCTTTTATTCTTGTCTGGATGCTACACTTTGTGGTCCCGATGTACACTTGTCCACAGCTGCAGGGTATACGGTATACTCCTGCAGAGGTGAGGGGGTCTCTACTGTCTTTTGCTGATCGTAGCATCTGTTGTATTTTTTGGGTGGGTCTGAATACTGCTTGAAGGTTATGCTTTTTCATAAGCTTTCCCATCTGATCAGTAATTCCTTTGATATATGGCAAAAACACTTTTCCTGTAGGAGACTGTTTTTCCTTGGTTGTTTGATTCATCCTGGGTTTGATTGCTCTTCGGATTTCATTTCTGGAGTAGCCATTTGCCTGAAGTGCGTGGTTTAGATGATTAATTTCCTCATTGAGAAAGTGCGGCTCACATATCCGTCTTGCACGATCCACTAATGTTTTCATTATGCCTCTTTTCTGTCGGGGGTGGTGATTGGAGTTTTTGTATAAGTACCGATCAGTGTGAGTTGGTTTCCTGTAGACCTTGTGACCTAACTGAAAGTTTTTGAATCATCTCAACAACATCCACCTGGACATACAATTCACAATGGAGAAAGAAATCGAGGGAAAACTCCCATTTCTGGATACCTTGGTCATCCGCAAAGCAAACTTTCAGTTAGGTCACAAGGTCTACAGGAAACCAACTCACACTGATCCCTTCCAACCCCATAATTCTATGATTCTATTATTCTTGCCTTCTCCCTCTCACCGCAGCCAGAACCCCTCTCCCTAATGTTGATCCTACCCTGAGCTGGATAGCCCAGGAAAGCCTGATCTTGTCACATCTTAAAAACTTAGCAAGGCTGGTCTTGGTTAGTAATTGGGAGACCTCCAAAGAAGACCAGTGTTGCAGATCCAGGAAATGGCAAACCACCTTTGTTAGAGTCTCTCTACACAAGACATCTTACACGGGGACGCTCAAGTGATTTACTTTCTGTGTGGTCTTATATTTAACTGGACTCTGTCTCCCTAGCTGTGCACATGTATCCATAATGGGAGAACAAGTGTAATATCTTTCATTTGATCCTACTCATGAAAGATGTCTTATGTATAGAGACTCTTACAGTGCAATCCTATGGTGAGTTACTCCAGTCTAAGCCATTACAGTCAATGGACTTAGACTGGAGTAACTCTCCATAGGATTGCACGGTTAGTCTCTTACCTTGAAAACCTGAGCCAAGTCACCATAAGTCAGTTATAACTTGGCTGCACTTTCTAGCACCACCACCAATGCTGATCCTGGAGAACAGCCTTGTGAGAGACATTTTGGGTTGCAGCAAGAAGAGAGTGCTGCTCTTCAGGCAGTTGTGTTCTGCAAGCCCCAAACCTCCCATCCACAAAAATGCTCTGGCAAATCCAGATCCAAAATATCTTAGTGCAAGTATATGTCTCATTCCATCAGGACTGCTTTTATGTACTGTTCAATCAGTGCACATACAGGCATTGGAAATGTTGAAAGAAAAAATGATGGAAATGAACTGAAGGAACTGAAAACTGTGTTAAACTGTGCGTTACAATATTAAGAAATACAAACAGAACACTGCATCAGTTCCACATCAGTAAGACCAGGTTATTTGAAATTGAAACATCTAGGAAGAAGTTCAGATGAGGAGAATTTCAAGTCTCTACTGTCTGAAGCACTTTTGCATATCTTCTGCATCCTCCACTACCTCTACCACAATATTTTCAACAACAGAATAAACCTAGTAAGAAATTAAGACAACAAAATTAGTGGCTGTAAAGAACAAAGAAAATTGCCTGACAACATGAAGGATTATTAAGGATGACAGTTTCAGCAAAAGATTTCTGCTCTTCTAAGGCACATTACATTCTATTTATTAGAACTAAATGAAAATGAAAATAGGGGTTTTGTTCAGGAAATTGAGATGCTTTGGAAAATAATAATAGGACAACAGGCTTGTCCATACCAACTCAGCAATGAGTGAGGGGGATAAAATGTGTGACCCATCCACACAGATTAACATATTCCGGCTCTTGGGATTTAGATTAAACATGCCTTGAATTACCAAATTGTGAGGTAAATTTTACACATCATCTCTTGCGAACAAGGCATTCCCGAAATGTAACGTTTCAATATTTTCATCAAGAAAAAAAGCAGCAGGGGATGTGAAAATTCCTATGCAACAGTTCAAAATGGTAAATAAGTCCCCCTTGTCTTGCTTTCAGAGGTCGTAGCACCCGCATTTGCTCTCAGGTTTGAAGAAGGTGGATAGAAACAAATCATGTGTGCTCAGTATGGTGTTTATGAAAGTTTACTTAGGTGTTATAGGCAAGGAAACAGCAAAAGTAAAGAAAAACCTTACAACAGCCCTTTAGCTCTCAGGAGAAACCAAAGAGAGGTGGATAAACTCCTAGGGAATGTGCTAAGGTATCCCTCTGCAGATCTGGATTTGTCAGCTAAGTCTTAAGGGGGTGTGTGTGCAAGAATTTTATACAGGCTAATAGCTGTGGTTCTGAGTACAAAACGAACAAGAAGTCAGGAAATCTGCCTGTTTGCACTACACTATATCTGAGCTCAGTTGTGTGCTAGAATGCTAGGCCATCAGCGTTACTCTGGGCATGTAAGAAGGGGCCACGAGAACTAAGCACTGATGTAACCCTTACTGCCCTCCCTCTCTGTCATGAGCTGCCTAGGTTCATAGAATTAGCATTGCTGTCTGATGGCCATCTAACGTCTGCTTAAAAACCTCCAAAGAAGGAGAGCCCACCACCTCCCAAGGAAGCCCATTCCATTGAGCGACTGCTCTGTCAGGAAGTTCTTCCTGAGATTTAGCCGAAAACACTTTTCATTTAATTTCAACCCATTGGTTCTCATCCAATGTTCTGGTGCAATGGAAAACAACTCTGTGCCACACATTTGAAGATGGTTATCATATCACCTCACAGTCGTCTCCTCCCCAGACTAAACATACTGAGCTCCTTCAACCTTTGCTCATAGGATGTGGGCAATTATATGGAAATGGACAACAGGAGTGAAGAAGGGAGGGAAAGGAATTGGGGAACTTTGTTCACCTGGCTTAAGTGTCACAGCCCTCTTGATGGCTTGCAGGCTCACTTCATCCAAACACCACCCTGACACATCCCTGTAAGACAGAAGCATGGTAAGCAGGCAGCTCCTGGACCTCCATCCACTGGCATCATCCAGGTCTCTTCCACCCCCTTCGTTAGGCCAACATCCACCACCGTCCATCTGCCCACATCCACTGGCTTCAATTCATGAATAGCTGCTGGCTCCCATTCATCCATCACCATTCATCCATCAACCACACACACCGGTGCCCATGCTGACAGTGCACTGCACATGACTGCATGAGACACCCCTGTCCACACCACATTCAACCCATCACATTCACTCCCTTTCATACACAGACACTCAGTGAGCTCCATCCAGCTTAAGGGATCAGGCTCATTCTCATTCACTCACACTCTCACTCTCCATCCATACACATCCATACACAAACACTCCACAGCTTCCATTCACGAATATCCACCCGCTTCTGCTAGCCGACTTCTGCCAGCTTCTGTCAGCTAACATCATCAGGAGCTTCGGGCCATGGAATTCCGCCAGGCTTCAAGCTGCAAATAATCACCCCCTGCTTACACTGCAAGTCCGCCCACTTTCGTGGGAGAACTTGTCTTCTTGATCTTCTCTCATCGACAGGATCACCCTGCTTTCTCCATCAATTCTCCTCTTCTGTTATTGCCTGCTTGCCACGGCCTGGGGGAGACACAGACAGGACTTAAAGATCATTCTGAGAACTCAGCCCTCTGTGTTGTGCCCTCCCATGGCACAAGTAACAATCCATGTGACAGGAAGTACCTAGAGCCATCCCTTCAGCTTTATGGCTCCTCATTGTCTGACTCCCCCTGAGACTGGCACGCACTGAAGCTTGCAGTGCCCCCAAGGCAACAAGTGCTTTGCTGTGCTTGTACTGTAGTGTCACAATAGCCCAGATGTCAGTGTTACAAAATGTCAAGTATATAAGCACCTGTCCTCAGCTGCTGTCATCTTTATGCTTCAGCTTCAATGAGTTCATATATCAACCCCATTTTGCCATATCCTGTTCTGCATATCCCGTTTTCCATTGTGATGGTTGGCATTACTCTGGGCATGTAAAATGGGGCCACAAGAACTAAACACTGATTTAACCCATTCGGTCCTCCTTCTCATGATCTGTCTAGGCTCATAGAATCAGCATTGCTGTCAGATGGCCATCTAGCCTCTGTTTAAAAACCTCCAAAGAAGGAGAGCCTGTCACCTCCTGAGGAAGCCTGTTCCACTGTGGGACTGCTCTAACTGTCAGGAAGTTCTTCCTAACTTTTAGCTGAAACTCTTTTGATTTAATTTCAACCCATTGGTTCTGGTCCAACCCTCTGGGGCAATGGAAAACAACTCTGCACCATCCTCTATATTACAGCCCTTCATGTACTTGAAGATGGTTATATCATCTCTCAGTCATCTCCTCTCCAGGCTAAATATATCAAGCTCCTTCAACCTTTCCTCATAGAACTTGGTCTCCAGACCCCTCACCATCTTCATTGCCCTCCTCCGGACACATTCCAGCATGTCTATATCCTTCTCAAATTATGGTGCACAAAACTGAACACAATACTCTAGGTAAGGTCTAACCGGAGCGATACCACCACTTCACATGATTTGGACTCTATACTTCTGTTGATACAGCCCAAAATTACATTTGCCTTTTCATAGAATCATAGAATCATAGAGTTGAAAGGGGCCATACAGACCATCTAGTCCAACCCCCTGCCCAGTGCAGGATCAGCCTAAAGCATCTCTGACAAGTATTCATCCAGCCTCTTCTTGAAAACTGCCAGTGAGGGGGAGCTCACCACCTCCCTAGGCAGCTGAATCCACTTTTGAACTACTCTGACCGTGAAAAAGTTTTTCCTAATATCCAGCCAGTACCTTTGTGCATGTAATTTAAGCCCATTGCTTCGCGTCCTACCCTCTGCTGCCAACTGGAACAGCTCCTTGCCCTCCTCCAAATGACAGCCTTTCAAATATTTAAAGAGAGCAATCATGTCCCCCCTCAACCTCCTCTTCTCCAAACTAAACATTACCAAGGCCCTTAGCCTTTCCTCGTAGGGCTCAGTCTCCAGACCCCTGATCATCCTCGTCACTCTCCTCTGCACCCTCTCGATTTTGTCCACATCCTTTTTGAAGTGAGGCCTCCAGAACTGCACACAACACTCCAGGTGTGGCCTGACCAAGGCAGTATAGAGAGGGGCTATGACCTCCTGCAATTTTGACGCTATGGCCCCTTTGATATAACCCAAGATTGAATTAGCCTTTTTTGCCACCGCATCACACTGACTGCTCATATTTAGTTTACAGTCCACTCTTACCCCAAGATCCCTTTCACATATACTACTGCCCAGAAGTGTATCCCCCATCCAGTATTTGTGCTTCCCATTTTTGTGGCCCAGATGTAATATTGTGCACTTGTCTGTTGAATTGCATCCTATTCACAGCTGCCCACTTCTCCAGAGTACTCAGGTCTTGTTGAATTTTAATTCTATCTTCTTAGGTGTTTGCTACTCCTACCAGTTTGGTATCATCAGCAAATTTAATGAGCAGCCCTTCCACTCCTTCATCTAGATCATTGATAAAAATATTGAAAAGTACCGGGCCCAAAACCGAGCCCTGCGGCACCCCACTGGACACCTCCCTCCAATCTGATGAAATGCCATTGACCACCACTCTTTGAGTGCGGTCCTCTAACCAGTTCCCTATCCACCGAACTGTCCTATAGTCCACTCCACAGTCTTCCAGTTTGCCCATCAGAATGTCATGGGGGACCTTATCAAAAGCTTTACTGAAATACAGATAAATCACATCAACAGAGTTCCCCCAATCCAGTAAGCTGGTCACTCGATCAAAGAAGGAAACCAGTTTGGTCTGGCAAGATCTGTTAGGAACAAAACCATGCTGACTTCCCCAGATCACTGAGCGGTCCTTTAGATGCTTACAGGGCTACCAAATCACACTGCTGACTCATGTTCACTGTATTGTCTACTAAGACCCCTAGATTCTTTTCATACATACTACTGCCAAGACAAGTCCCCCCATCCTAAAATTATGCATTTGATTTTTCCTACCTAAATGCAGAACTTTACATTTATCTCTACTGAAATTCATTTTATTTGTTTTATCCCAGTTTTCCAGCCTGTCAAGATCATCCTGTATCCTGACTCTGTCTTATACCATATTTGCTACTCCTCCCAATTTAGTATCATCTGAAAGTTTAATAAGCATTCCCTCTATTCCTTCATCCAAATCGTTTATAATAATGTTGAACAGAACAGGTCCCAGAACCGATCCTCTTTGGGTGTGATCTGTCAATCAGTTACAGATCCACCTAACAATAATAGGATCCAAATCACATTTTACCAACTTGTCAACAAGGATATTACGTGGAGCCTTATCAAAAGGCTTACTGAAGTTGAGATAACCATGTCTACAGCATTCTCCTGATCCAACAAGTTAGTAACATTCTAAAAAAAGAGAGATAAGGTTAATCTGATATGACTTGTTCTTGAGATACCTGTGCTGGCTCTTAGTAATCACATCCATCCTTTGTAAATGCTCAAGAACTAACTGATGATTTGTTCTAAAACATTTCCAGGTATAGACATCAAGCTGACAGGTCAGTAGTTGCCCAGATCCTCCTTTCCCCCCTTCTTGAAGATCGGGACAACATTCGTCCCTCTTCAATCTTCTGGCACCTTGCCTGTTCTCCAAGAATTCTCAAAAATAATGGACGGAGGCTCAGAAATCGCATCCTTGAGTTCTTTTAGTACCCTTGGATGCAATTCATCTGGCCCTGGGGACTTAGTTCCATTTACAGAAACTAGGAGTTTATGTACTACCTCTACGCTGATCCTAGGCTATAACTCCCTTGCCCCATCTTGTGTTACGTTATTGCCATGTTGAGCACCATCTCCCTCACAGGAGAAGACTGAGGAAAAGTAGGAATTGAGTAATTCTGCCCTCTCTTCTTCACCTGTTACAATTTCACTTTCCTGTCCCTGCAATGGACCTACCATATCCTTGCTCTTTTTCTCACTTTGAACATAAACAAAAAACTGTTTTGTTGTTTTTAGCATCTCTTTCTAACACTCCCTACAGGCACTCATTATTTGTTTATATTCATCCTCGATTATGTGGGAAATGGATTTAATGAAAGAGATTGTATATACCTTTTCTGTGCCTTTCAGTATTATGAACTTTTACTATTCTCAGGAGCTTAAAGTAGAACTTGTAACGCAACTTGCAAGAAAATGAAACTTGAAACAAAAGACCAAAGCAGTATGTGTGTAAATCACTGTGAAATGTGAGATCAAAGCACTGTGAAGCTTGCTATCAGTAGATTGCGCTCAATACACTTGATGAGCACCTGTTTGATTCCTGACACCTGTTACTTACTTGATACAGAAATCCCCTTTGTAGAACTGTCTATGCAAAATGTTGCAATGAGAGCAAGCTAAGATTGGAAACATCTCTCAAGGCTGAGAAGGGAAACCACAAAAATGAGATGTGGGACTTAATGTAACCACAAGTGCATTCCAGCAGCTTTCCACCCACCGAACCCAGCTTGCTTGAAGCCCCCAAGGTTGCAAGAAGCGGCACTGGGGTGCCATTGTTAAATGTTTCATTGACCAAAGGAGTGGGCATGAATGAGAAGCCCATGAGAGAGATGTGTGAGAAAGGAAGGAAGATGTTCCTTCCAGGGATAACACCAAGGACAGATAAGGTAAGAAATTGCAATCTTGCAATTTCTTGGAATGTTGTTGACCTAAGTTGTTTCCTCCAATGAGGATACCCCTAGACATCTGTAGGTGGCTACCATCAAGCCAATGATGGCCACTGTATTCTTTGAGCCAATAAGATCACAAATATTATAATTAACCAAAAGGTATTAATTTCTTTGCACTGCTATTGTAGCTCTGATGAGCTTTGGGCATGAGGAGACCTTTTACTCCCGGTGTAACCATAGTTCCTCCATTGTTTAATAAACAATTCTAGAGTGCTTCCTCTACAGGACTCTGAGTGTATGTGTCTGTGTGTGTCTTATCGTGATTGGCTAGAGGGACATTCAAGGCACCAGTTTGTGCCCAACATTATAAGCCCCTCCTTCCATTGCCTAAATGAGTCTTTTTTTTATTTCTCAACTCTTTAGAAAGCTGTTTATGAAGCCACCTTGGCTTCTTTAAGCTCCTCTCATTTTCCCTTCTCATAGGAATCATTTGTGATTGTGCCTTTAATATTTTGCCTTTAAGAAACTCTTAAATTAACGCTCTAAGTTTGGCCATCTCAGCTAAGTTCATCATTTTTCCAGTCCACTCTTCCAATACAGGTAATTCCTTGCACTTCCAGTTTTGAGCATATAAGAGCCGTGCCGCTGTTACCATATATAAAATTAAAATACCATATTCTTTTTTCCAATTTATTGTCCATAATACCTAACAAATAGAACTCTGGTTTAAACTGTAAATTAACCTTTAAGATTCTTTGCATTAACATATGTACTTCTAGCCAAATTTTTTTTTGCTTTGTTGCAAGTCCACCAAAGATGATAAAATGTTCCTTCCTGTTGTTCACATTTTCAACATTTATTTGAGACACCTTTGGCCATTTTTGCATTTTGTCTGGAGACATATACCACAGGTACATCATTTTAAGAGTGGAACACAAATTAAATTTGAGGCCCTTAACCCACATATTTTCCCATTGATCCATTTGTATATTATACCCAAAATTCTTTGCCCATTCTGTCATATGTTCTTTGACAGATTCTTCTTCCATATCAAATTTCAACAACAATTTATACATTTTCTTAATTATATGATCATCATTTGTACATATTTCTTTCTCAAACTCTGTCCTCTCATGCTGAAATCCCCATTCTTTTTTGTCCAATTTAAACCTTTCTAACAATTGTGCATAAAAGAACCATTGACATTTATAACCTTTAGCTAACAATTCTTCCCTTGTCTTCAGTTTACACGCCTCTTCCAGAAACATTACCAAGTCTCCATAAGTCAACCAGTCCTGTTTAGTTATCATTTCCTTTCTATAGAAGGCGTCTTGAGGTGAAATCCACAATGGCTTCTTCAGGGATAATCTTCTGTAAGATCTGGTATTTTCAAGAGCCACAAGAAGCAAAACAGGACACTCAGCTCTTTTAAAGAATTTGGCCTGCTTGTATACAGCGAGCTTTCATTTCAAATCCTGTCTCTCTTGTTGCTCTGTGACATCTCCTCAGTCTTCACTGTGCAAAGAATATATCCATTCTATGGTTGCTATAGAAATGTGAAATTAACTGCCCGTTATTCTAATTTCACATAATTATTGTGTGGCAAGCAAACTTGTAAAATAAGAAATTTAAAGGTAAGTTTGTCAAAGGTGTTGATGAATTATCTATTAGGAGTCCCCTAGCTTCCTTTTGCAGCATTATACCCTGAAAATCTTGTTCAACTCTAAGCTGCCACTGGACTCAAATTTTACCGTTCCTTTGCAGTAGAAGACTGTGATGTAGATATGCCCACTATGAAACAAATTCCTGGCATTGGTTGAGTCAGTGGCCCATTCATCGGCTGGGATGATCTAATTGCCCTCATAGCTGGGTCCTACACAACTCTGGTAAAGTTTGGAGGTCAGAATCATGGCAAATTCACATCATTTTAAGTTAGAAAGGAAACAGTTCTGTCTCTTGAGAGTGATCGCTATAGTCCATTCACACATGGAAATCACAACTTGATGCAAACAACAGTCAATGACTCTGCGCGTATAAACTGATCATAGACTGAACTTTTGAGAAAAGTAGAGATTATTGTCCAGTCTCTCAAAGCAACTTCCCACCTCTTCTTTTCAATTTTTGTGTGTGTGTGTGTGTGTAAGGACACCAAGATTTTACTAAGAATGGCTTGACTTCGGTTCAGTGGTGCAAGTGTTTACAGGCCCAAGTTCTGGCCTAGTTCAAAATGACCTGGCTCTGCTAATTTTTACACCTGCAGGCCAGTCTCTGTTCCCTAAAGATTCAACCTTAAGAGACTGGCTCTCACATCTTCAATCTACACTTCCCAGTTTTCACACAGCTGGAAATGATAATTAGACAGTTGGGCCCTGATTGGTGGTAGGTTGGTAGGGTGATGGCTGGAGTCCTGAAAAGACCAGCTCACCCAGTCCTCTTTTCTAACTATCATTCCTTCACCATGATGTGTGAGAGAAGGTGCAGGTTCCATGCTCCTTGGCGCTTCAGCATGCCCCAGGCAGCATGGCATGGGAGGGGGCACACCAGCTAAAGAAACCAGTGAGAAATGATCAGCTAAGAAGCTAATCTTAGGAAGATTTTAGCTAGCAACAGAGAAATTATTTGTTTTTGTGCCTGTTACCTGAATTCAAGTGCTTTATGCTCAGCAACATTCTGTTAATCAAAACTGAAATTTCATTTAAGCCTGTGTCTGGATCCATGAGTTGCATGTGGGTACACCCTCAGAGGGAATCCGGAAACTGAAAAGTCTCATAAAGCAAAAGAACAGGAACCTTCCTTCTGCCTAAGGTCTGGATTGGCTATGGTCAGCGCCCAGAAATAGGAGGGGGGGGGGGTCCTCTGATTCATATAGGGGTTGATTTGACTCAGAGAGGAACCAATGAAAGGAAGTCTTTGTTTATAAATACTTTCAGACTATGGAAGTAATAAGAGCCCCGTGGCACAGAGTGGTAAGCTGCTGTACTGCAGCCCAAGCTCTGCTCATGAGTAGAGATGGGCACGAACAGCAATACGAACTAAAAAAAGCCACGAACAGCCAAATCAGCTGTTCACGAACAAGCTGTTCATGAGGCCCCATTCTAAATGTGCAGGTGGTCGTTGCAAGCCTCGTTTGTTGCTGTTCATTGCTGTTCATCAAGCCAGACAGTCTGGCACCTGCAATCAATTCCCTTGGCAACTGGAGGCAGGGACTGCCTGAACTCTGTCTGAACTCCTGTGGTTGCCCTGAAAACCCCAATCTAAGCCCAATTTAGCTTGATAAGCAGGTCTTCCTTTTAAGTGTGGAGCTCCAAATTTGTTACAAGGAAGCAAAGAGCAGGGGGGTGGGGCTCCCAGCTCTGGTTTTGCTGACAGTGAGGGAGAGACAGTTGCTGTTGGCATTTTGTGAGAGAGGCAGGGAGAGTGCATTGGAGCTTGAATTTTCTTTGTGTGTGGTGGGATAGGGATCTACCTCTTCAAATTCCAGGGCTGCTGCCAGGCTCTGGGCCAAGCTATTATTTATTACTGGTACCTTTTCTGCTGCCTGCTCAGGTAAGGTTTCTGGGAGTGGTACTGTAGGGATCTACCCCTTCCAGGGCTGCTGCTAGGCTCTGGGGCCAAGCTATTATTTATTATTGGTACATTTCCTGCTGTCTGCTCAGGTAGGGTTTCTGGGAGTGGTGTTGTAGGGATCTTGATAGCTGGAGGAGAGCCTGCTGGCCCCCACGAACAATGAACAACAAACATGTTCGTCAATGTTCGTTGTTCGTTGTTCGCAATGAACAACCAACACTATGTTCGGTTTTTTTCTGTTTGTGCCCATGTCTACTCATGAGTCATTACCTAAGTTTGATCCTGGCGGAAACCGGGTTCAGATAACCTTGCTCACAGTTGACTCACCCTTCCATACTTCAGAGGTCAGTAAAATGAGTACCCAGTTTCCTGGAGATAAAGTATAGACGATTGGGGAAGGTAATGGAAAACCACCCTGTAACAAAAAGTCTGCCAAGAAAATGTTGTGATGCAATGTCCCCCAATGGGTCAGTAATGACTTGGTGCTTGCACAGGGGACTACCTTTACCTTTACCTTTATGTATGGAAGTAGTAAGAGCAGATGTTCTCTGCTTGCCATTTACATCTTCAAAAATGTCCACATGGAGTTGCTTCTTGGTAGTCAAAGAGACCTCTCCTCATCATATTTGTCATTAGCAACTGAGCCCATAATACTTTTTGAACCCATTCATTTTCAACATGCACATATTTGAAATTTATCAGTAAAGTAACCTCATCTTTAAGTCTTGATTGTAGCTGCAAATGATGAAGCTCCCTCCCACCTATAACCCCTCCCGCAAATACCCTCTTTGTATCTTTCATTCTTATCTCAAGAGTCATCTCAAGCTGATTCTCAAAACAGGCACTGAAAAATAATATGTATCTGGCAGTGTGTGGGGAGAAGCATCTCTTGTGCTGCATAAAGCAATCTGGATTCTTTTTTTAATATGGCAAAATGAATTAAACTGGTGCCATATAAAATATACACTTTACTGTGGGGAATCTTTGTGCTTTTTTTTTTTTTTTGCTTTTCTGTAAGCTCTTCAAAGATTTATTCTCTCAATTACCAATCAGAGGAACTCATAAAGGTAAAGGCAGTAGACCATGCAGGATTAGGAGTTGTCTCTGAAGACAGATGCGCACAGACTGCAACTCCTGTGCATCCAACAGCCTCTTTCAATACCTGTTCTCAGCACAAATGATGGTTGACAGTTGGAATTGTTCATAATGAAACAGTCTGATAAAATAAACTAGTGCTGAACTAGCTTTAGTTAAGATGAAGATGAGGAGCAGGTTCTCACATCTTGGTTATGAGAATATGGTAGGAAAAAAGGGGGTGAGCTGAAGATATTCCTATTTCAAATGCTGGGTTGTAAGTAGTGCTGAGGGGGAGGGCTAACTATTTCCTGACAAATCCCTTAATTGTGAAAATATTCTTCCTTAATAATGTTTCCTCTATCTTCTAATGTTGTAGAGTCATGTTCCCCATTGAATTATTGTTTCTTCTTTCTGTATTTGTGTAGGGGGATTCTCTTGAAACTCAATTTTGAGTTTCCTCCACCATGATGCATTGGGATGAGCCAAAGTTTCTAACTTAATGTAACTAAAATCCCTTAACTGTTTGTCACTTGGTGATCCCAGACAATTTAAGATTATATACAGACCAGGGTGACATCAGAATGTCACACAGCAGAAAAGATCTAACTACTTGACAATGAGTGATTCCGCACACGTTGGATAATACACTTCCAATCCTCTTTATAGATCATTTGGAATGGATTTTTGTGTGTGCAGAACAAATAATCCACCTCAAATGACTGATAAAGTGCATTGAAAGTGCATTATCCAACGTGTGCAGAATCAGCCCATGTCACTGAGAACCTATATGACTGAGGCCAATGTAAGGATACTTCTGAAACTATGAGAACTTCTTCCCAGTTGTTGGAGTTCCAAATAATCTAGTCTCATTTTTTAAGTAGAACCTGTTACCGTAATTGATGCCTGTGTGGGATTAAGCATGTGTGAGTGTCTACATGTGAGGAATTTGGGCACAACTAGATTTTATAGTGCTAGGGAAAACTATTTAAAAGTACTTTACAGGCCGAATTCTGGTTGAAACCACCACGACACAGGGGAAGATGGGCTTCTGCATCCCTCACAACATTTTTCTGTCCCCAGAAAATGAGAGGGTAAATTATTGTACTACAAACATAAGTCATTACTCGTTGCCATTGTGTGAGGGAGGATGATACAAAACAGCCTTTATTAATGCCCCTGGGTTCTCTTGGCCACCAAACTATTTCCTTTTGAATGTGCCCGGGAAAATATATGCCTTAATTGAGAGACTTAGGCTTGATATCAGAAAGATGGATTTATTTAAGCCTTTGATTTCAGAGGATCTTAGGGTGCAAAAAGATATGACATTCTTGAGGGACTAAAGAGGGCAAAAAAGTGATGTATTAGGAATTCTCCATTCATTATGAAGGGGCGGGGGGTTAGGGGTAATACTATTAAGTCCAAAGTCTGAAATTACCTAACTGTACCACTGGAGGGGGTGCATGAGCCTGAGAATAAATGAGGTTTATTCTACTCACAAAACTCTCTGGTTTGTTCATGATGTCCAAATGCAATGAGTATGATCTGTATAATCCAGATTCCAAACACACCTAAAGCTCAGTAACATTTGATGTTAGGTGAATATCCTTTGGAATATTTTCCTCCTTACTGAAGCATAATTTAAATGCAAGGATTAAGTTTCTACAAGCATTTTTGCATTTAATCTGAATAGGGTTCAGAACTTAGCAAACAGCACCCTTCTTACAAACAGGCCCTAACTACATGTCGGATTAAAATCCTTTAAGTTAGTAAGGTTTTTAAAATGTTTCTATAAAGATGGCAACTGGTTATAATCCATTACCACAATGGTAAAGTTTAGAAAAGTTAATCAAAAGCACTCCTTTTACCTGCAAAATGGTTTTGGATCATGTCCCAAATAAATGTTTCTAAAAATACACAGCCTCATAACCTTGCCATAGCTGGTGTTTCATTCCCTCTTCCCAAAGGGCTTCATTATTACTCATATATCTGTTCTTTCTGACAGTGAGCATACAATTACTCAGAACGAGGTATATTTCTACCGGTTTGCACAGGTAGTTCAACAAAGAACTTTGCCTGTATTTAGGAAAAAAGGCTGCAGTGAGCCACTTGGTGGAAGACAGCAGAGTTAACAGTCCCTCTGTTCCTTCAAGGCCTCTCAGGAAAGGAGGTAACAGAGGAGCCACCAAACGTAAAGCAAATTGTGTGAGCAAAGGAACACTCACCTAAGATTAGATGTGTCCTGTCAAAGGATGATGAACAGACTACCTGCCTTTTCTCTGCTAGCTCAAGAAGTTGTACTCTTACCTATTGTTGACAGAGGGAGATGCTAACAAGAACAACCTGGCCTAATAAATCATTCCAAGCTACCATTTCTGCTTCCCCAAGCAAAGTGTTTGGATATGAGTGATAAGGCTAACCGGCTGACTGTGAAAAATGCTAACCAACCAAAGCTTACCCATAGCCAAAGCTTACTTTTCATTGAGGGAAGAGGTATTTTAGGCCACATGTGATTGTACTTCTGTAAAATCTGTGTTTCCTCTGTGCTTTGACTTCTTATGAGACAAAAAGATACATGCTTCTTTTTTATGATTTAATCCGGCATGAGTATTTGACTTTGAATTTCTTTCTATATCCAGTGATTATGAGTGAAAGAAGGGAAAGAACGTATGGATTCTGCTGGCCTTAAAATGTTGGTTAGATTCTAGTCTTACCTGCCCATTACTTCAGGCTGGAAAATCTACTTCTAGGGCCAGCAAGACTCAAAACAGATGACATCCTGGAAGATTCATCATCAAATCTACCCCCATCTTTTAATGCTTAATTATAGTCTCCTCCTGACTGCAATTTCCATGATCTCGCCACATGTGTGTGTGTGGGGGGGGGGGGGAAGCCATTTTCTTTCATTGTTGTGAGTGGTCTTGAGCAGAACTGCAGAGGAAGCATACCCATTTTCTAAATAAATAGACAGAATAAAATGATCAAAACCTCCCCCCAATTATAAAGGAGATTATATTTTTAGACCTGTTGTATTTAAAACTAATCAGAGCTGCCTCTTTGTTAGCTTGCAGATTTGTTACTTTCAGGAGAAGGAAAGGGTCACAGACATGTACATTGTGCATATTCCCACAATGGAAAATGAAGAAAAAAGAAAATCTTTTCCCTTAACATTGTAAAGTTCCTGTCAACTAATGTTGCGCTCTCTTGGTCACAGGTGCTGAATTTCTAACAAGCTTTCCAATGAAATATGGACCTTTAGGTTTGTTTGGGGTCTATTTCTCTTGCTTTGAAAACATATAAGCCTCACAATTTGGATTTTCCAACAATCTCCCATCAATCAGGTATTTTCATTTACAAAAACATGTTGCATTTCCCTGATTTCCTCCAACGAATTACAGCTTTGTAATTAGTTGCCGGTCAAGAAAAGTGGTGATGATGTATTGTCGAAGGCTTTCACGGCCGGAGAACGATGGTTGTTGTGGGTTTTCCAGGCTGTATTGCCGTGGTCTTGCCATTGTAGTTCCTGACGTTTCGCCAGCAGCTGTGGCTGGCATCTTCAGAGGTGTAGCACCAAAAGGCAGAGATCTCTCAGTGTCACAGTGTGAAAAAGGTGTGGGCAGATCATTTATATCTACTCAGGAGGGGTGGGGTTGAGCTGAGTCATCCTGTAAGAGTTTCCCAGGGTGTGGGAAGGTCTACAGGAAACCAACTCACACTGAACCTACAAGGTCTACAGGAAACCAACTCACACTGATCGGTACTTACACAAAAACTCCAATCACCACCCCCAACAGAAAAGAGGCATAATGAAAACATTAGTGGATTGTGCAAGATGGATATGTGAGCCGCACTTTCTCAGTGAGGAAATTAATCATCTAAACCACGCACTTCAGGCAAATGGCTACTCCAGAAATGAAATCCGAAGAGCAATCAAACCCAGGATGAATCAAACAACCAAGGAAAAACAGTCTCCTACAGGAAAAGTGTTTTTGCCATATATCAAAGGAATTACTGATCAGATGGGAAAGCTTATGAAAAAGCATAACCTTCAAGCAGTATTCAGACCCACCCGAAAAATACAACAGATGCTACGATCAGCAAAAGACAGTAGAGACCCCCTCACCTCTGCAGGAGTATACCGTATACCCTGCAGCTGTGGACAAGTGTACATCGGGACCACAAAGTGTAGCATCCAGACAAGAATAAAAGAACATGAAAGACACTGCAGACTTGGACAACCTGAAAAATCAGCAGTGGCTGAACATAGCCTAACTCAAACAGGGCACAGTATCTTATTCCAGGACACCAAAATACTGGACAACATTTCCAACTACTTTGTCAGACTGCACAGGGAAGCCATTGAAATTCACAAGCATAAGCAAAACTTCAACAGGAAAGAAGAAACCTTAAGAATGAACAGAGCATGGTTTCCAGTTCTGAAAAACACCAGGCTAACAAAACACTCTACACTCGACAATAGCCCTGCAGAGAAGATTAGCACATCAAGCACCAATCCATATGCAAAAGAACCTCCTCAGGATACAGTGAAGCCTCCTGCCATTAGCATTCCACAGCCTGGGAAACTCTTACAGGATGACTCAGCTCAACCCCACCCCTCCTGAGTAGATATAAATGACCTGCCAACACCTTTTCCACACTGTGACACTGAGAGATCTCTGTCTTTTGGTGCTACACCTCTGAAGATGCCAGCCACAGCTGCTGGTGAAACGTCAGGAACTACAATGCCAAGACCACGGCAATACAGCCCGGAAAACCCACAACAACCAAAGTGGTGATGGTTGGGGAAATAATTGAACTGCTCTGTTCAATTTTGGAAGGAGATGGAAAAATCAGTTTTTATAGATGATTCCTTGGTTGGTTAGATATATAGTTTGATTAGTTAGATAATATACAGCATTTGTGCCAATGCTGTATATTATCTATTTATTGTATGTACTATCTTGCTCTTACTGTATTATTTTCTCCCTTCATAATTTCATTTTCTGCATCACTTGATATAGATCTGATCCTTTTTTGCGGTGTTTATCATTTTTGTAATCCTAGTCCTATTGCATTGCATATTAGATCGCTTAGCTATTTGATTGTATTGTTTTACACCATGCAATTCACCTTAGTTCTCAGTGAGAAATGTGAACTACGAATTAAGTGAATAAGTAACAATTAAATAAGAGGCCCTTTAACCATTTGATCTCCACAGTTTCACAAATAGAAACTGGACTCCACAGTTTATAGCCCTTAAAAGAAAAAGAAAAAGATGAGGAAAAGCTGGGTATCTTTTTTTTTTCTTCATTTACAAGACTAATTTTAACAAAGCTGTATAAGTATGGAAGGGTAACCCCCCATACACTTCAATATGAACACACAGAATTGTGGTCATCTAGATGTGGTGTGTCCTGAACTGGATAGCCAAGGCAAGCCTGATCTCGTCAGATCTTGGAAGCTAAGTAGGGTCAGTCTTGGTTAGTAATTGGATGGGAGACCTCCAAAGAAGACCCGGGTTGCAAAGACAAGTAATGGTAAACCACCTCTGTTAGTCTCTTAACTTGAAAACTCCAGCAGGGGTTGCAATAAGTAAGCTATGACTTCATAGCACTTTCTACCATCACCAGCAGATGTGGTGCAAAATGATTCAATAAAAAGACGTTCCTCTGCTCTGTGTTTGTAAAAAGGAATAAATCAATGACCAAAAGTCATCCAATTTTGCTAATTTAGCGTGGCTAATTTGTAGTTACCTGATCAGTTTGGGAGCAATTCTAAGCAGATCTATTTGAAAGTAAGTCATCAGTTAATAGAGCTTACTTCCAAAAAAGTTCCCTTAGGATTGCAGCATTGTATAGCAGGTGGCCAGTTTGGATATTTATGGAAAATGTTTGTGTGGCTAAGTTATCCCAATCTTTGGGCTTACAAACAGAAGAACCTTTATTTCTTTTACAAAGCTGAGATCAATGAGGTGCTGCTGCTATTGGAAGCCTTATGATCAAATCTATATATATAAAGACAAGTGTCCTGATTGACTCATCAACGTCCAGCCCAAACTCCTGGACCTAGAAGCGTGAAATTTGGGCAGGACGTTCCTTTTCTGGTGTAGAGGCTTACTAAGAAGGGATTTTAAGAAATTTGCCCCCTAAGGGGTAAAAAGGGGTAAAATGTGTTTTCCCATAGGGATACAGCTTCCCTGTGTGGCTGGAAGGCTGTTCATTTCCCCCCCCCCCACCAACTGCCAACTCAGCCACTCTGCCCTGAGGTCATTTGCATATGTGGCCTTGATTGGTCATCATCCCAAAATTCTAAACAGTATGCAGGACACATGCAGTACTCAGTGTACTGAGGTTAAAATACACCTCCCCTCTAGGTTTTCCAATCTCCCTCTGGGGCCTGGCTTTCCTGTGTGGCTGGCAGGCTGATGGGTCAGCTGTGGAACTGTGTTCTGAGGTAAAAATTAGGTCAAGGCAACTGCAGATAGTTGAAGAAGGACAGTACAAGACTCCTGAAAAGGGATTTTATATAAAAGTCAGTATGGCAGCTGAGTTTTTAAATGTTCATGGGGAGATGGGGCACGACCTTTCTAGGGGTCATTTCAATGTGAACCTGGTGAAGCACTCACCATACCACCTCTCCGTCAGTCCAACTCCACCTCACACCTCTTGCAGCCATCACCTCCACCAAGAAGCCTCCTGGCAGACGTTGTGCAAGATATACCAATGCTAAAAGGAGGAAGCAACTTAGAGATGCGGCAAAGAAATATGCACATCATACTCCTGCAGTGCACTGAGCAGCAGTGGGCAAGTACCAGCAAGTCCTGAGTCCAAGGGAAAGGTGACCATCCCTGCAGGCCTGGGCACAGTAGTGACGATCCTAGCAGACCTAACATCCACAATATACCCTATCGTCACTATCATGAAGAAGTCCATGGACGGGTTGTGCAAGTGTGTCACTCTGACCCCCAAGAAAGACAAGGCTGCCCTCATTAATGAAACACAACTTAACTCCCTCAAAGGGGCAGAAATGGAGTACAGATCTGTGGACTCAGTGGTGCAAATGGATGATGTGGTCCACTATCCTGTGGAGTTTCTCAACATGCTCAATCCTCCTGGCTTTCAAGCCCACAAGCTTCTCTTCAAAGTGGGAGCTCCAAAGTGGAAAACCACCAATGAGGTCTACAAAGAGGACCTTCAGTAGAAAAATAAGGTTGTACATATTTTTCACTTTATTTCTTGCACTACAATCTTTTCCTTTTAAAAATTTCTTCAATAAATGTTACATTTTGAAATTCACTTCATCAGTTTTAGGCATCAACATGCTTCATTTTATTCAATCACTTTTGTGAAGCTCAGGTACTATGCTATTATACTCTATTATACTCTGTCTAAGCTCCACCCCCCAATTCTCTAGGAATTTCCCAACCTGGACCAGGCAACCCTACTGTGAGGCCTGCCTGCTTGCACCCCCCCCCCAATGGGTCAGCTGTGGAACTCTGTGTTCTGAGGTAAAAATCAGATCGAGGAAACTCTATGGTATTATACCATTCTGAGGCCCCTCCCCTCCCCAAACCCCACTCTAAGCTCCACCCCCCCAAATCTCTAGGAATTTCCCAACCTGGACCAGGTAACCCTACTGTGAGGCCTGCCTGCTTGCACACACCCCCTCTCTGATGGGTCAGCTGTGGAATTCTGTGTTCTGAGGTAAAAATCAGTTCAAGGAAACTGCAGACAGTTGAAGAAAGACAGTACAAGACTCCTGAATAGGGATTTTATATAAAAGTCAGTATGGCAACTGAGTTTTTAAATGTTAATGGGGAGATGATGCACGATCTTTCTAGGGGCCCACCACACCACCCCTTCCTCAGTCCAACTCCACCTCACACCTCTCACAGCCATCACTTCAAGAGACTGCAGTTCCCCCTCAAGGCCTGCTTTGCTATGACAATCAACAAGTCCCAGGGGCAGACACTGAAGGTGGCAAGAATTGACTTGAGGGAGGACTGCTTCTCACATGGGCAGTTCTACGTGGCCTGCTCTAGAGTGAGCTCACCCAGCAGCCTGGTGATCCTAGCACCTGAGGGGAAAACCACCAATGAGGTCTAGAAAGAGGTCCTTCAGTAGAAAAAAAAAGGTTGTACATATTTTTCACTTTATTTATGCACTACAATCTTTTCCTTTTAAAATCTCTTCAATAAATGTTACATTTCGAAATTTACTTCATCAGTTTTCGGCATCAACATGCTTCGCTTTATTCAAACACCTTTGTGAAGTTCAGGTACTATGCTATTATACTACAAAACCAACTAAAAAAAACTCCCACAAACTACAAAATGTTACATACCCATAAGTATTATAACTGGATTTAAAGTAGTTAAATACTATAGTGAAGCACGGGCATCAAGCTAGTGGAAAAATGAGTTTTCTTTTTCTTTTTATGTTTGTGTATGAATGTGTGTCCTCAAATGGAAATCTGTTATTGTGAGTTTAGTATCTGGGAGTGTTTCCTCTAGAACACTGTCATTCCTAACAAGCACAGAAATGTTAAGAAACAAAAACATTACTGCAATTTTCTTCACTTATTATTTTTCAAGGTGAACTATGATCATTTCCCCCAAAGCTTTGTTTGCACTAAAGTAAGAGATCACATGAAAGACACAGGGGCAAAAATATTAATTGCTTTCCCCACTTTCCTGACAGTTCCAGCAGCTGCAAATGTTATTACCAAGGAGAAAGAAAACATCCTCAGCTGGAAGAAAAAAAGAAAATTGGCTTTGAGCTCTTGTATATCCCTGGTAGTATAAACTTAAGAGGATCCTGAAGCATACAGTGGGATTAATTTATAACCCCCCTTCCCCCAATACAACAGGTTAAAATACTGTTGTGAGTGTGGCCATCTTCATTATGGTGAATGAGTGGTCAGGGTCTTGACAAAAGAATGTTAATGTTTCTTAATGGCTGCTGATATTTTCCTGAATGGGGTAATTCACTAGTAGGGATGGTGTCTGAGGCACGTGCTCATGCTCGGCAGGTGCATTGGAGAGAATCAAAAGCTGGCAATTCGAACTTAGACAGGGAAAACAGAAAGTGCTGAGCCTTTCATCTGTTAACTGGGGCATAGCCTTAGGAAGATGCACTACAGCATCTCTCTGGGAATGTGATGCAGGGACAAGCAGATGTGCTCCAGGAGCATCTATTTACAATACTCTGCAAGTGTATTTGTGAATATTTTGAAAATTGTATTACAAAGACAAGGTTAAATTATCTCCAGTGCTTACTTATTCCAAAGAATCTAATTCTGCATTTCCATTGAAACTTCTTTCTGTTCAGAAAAAGTGAGGCAACTGATTTAAAACTCTTCACATTTCTGCCAGTTTAAACCCAAACCCTCACAATTCATATCAGCTAAAATGTCTTGAGATGACTATTATCCATCTATTACATTTTATTATCCTGTTCTTCCATTGAAGAGTTCAAGATGGCATATGTAGTTCTCCCCTCTCCCCCCTATTTTATCCTCAGAATATTTCTGTGGGGTAAATGTAGCTGAGAGACTGCCCCAAGCTCATTCAGTGAGTTAAGCAGCAAGGTAGAACTGAGACTCCCTCGTCAAATTCTGCACTACCACTATACCACACTGGCTCTGAGTGGACACAAGATTCCTCTCTTTCAAGTCTACCAACACCATTGGAGTGGATCCAGACTGGATATTATATCTAGAGCTCTGAGTGGGGGCTCGCCTGACCTCCTCAGACAGGCCATTTCATAGGGTGGGGTCCACCACAGAGAATGCACATGTATGGGAACCTGTTGATTTTGCCCATGTGCAAGATGTCACCTGCAGGACATTCTATTCAGATGAGTGAAGCTGCGTGGAGAATTACTGGGAGAGAGGCATTCCCGTAGGTATGTTGGACCAAGACTGTGAAGAACTTTGTATATGATAGTCAATACCTTGAGTTGAACCTGGTAACTGATAGGTAGCTAATGGAGTGACTACAGAATGGGAGTAATATGTATGCTCCTGCTCTCCCCCAATAACAGCTGAGCTGCAGTGTCCTGCACCAACAGGAGTCTCCTAGTTGACTTTGATAGGAAACCTACGTATACTCTATTACAATAGTCAAGGCTTGGTGTTACCATAGCATGGATCAAGGTGGCCAGATTGGCTGTGTCAAAGTAGGAAGTTATTTTCCAGACGAGAATGAGGTAGTAGAGTAGGTTATAGAAAGAATTTTTTACAGCTGCCTTAACTTGCTTTTCTGATGAACAACACAAGGGAAACGCCCGGATAGTAAGAACGCAAACAAACAACGATTCCGGGAATCAACAGTTAATAACAATTCATTTTCATTTTATAGTGCAAAAGTGCCAATGTGCAAAGTGCAAAGATACAGAACAATAAATATAATAAATACAATAAGGTCTTATGTTTCTCGTGTCCAATCAATCATGGAATAATGATGTCCAAAAAGGGAATAACATGAAAACCCACACAGGGGCTGAACACAGAGTCACAATATGGGATAAGAGATGACCCCAGTCCAAATTGGAGTAAAATCCAAACGTGCCGACGGGATTATGCGAGCATCTTATACAATTCCCGTTTCGTATAGGTGATACTTCTTCCTGGGCACAGTTAATTCTGGACTGTAACAAAAATATATAATCTCTTCTTAAAATTATGAAATTTCTTTAAAACATTCAACCACAATTTATCACAATACATACTTACTGGTCACCATATGAATAAATACACCAATGTGACCGTACATATGTTCATCCCAACTTCAATACTTCAATACATCACAGCAATGAACAATGACGTGGACATGAAACATACAGGAAAAGGGAACCTCCTAAATACATAATTAACAAATTGATTAATGAATTGATTAATGGGTCCTGTCCTCAGGGACCGCAAAACTTACAGCAATCATACAGCCATCAGACAGTAAGACTTACAGATAGTAAAACTTACACACAGCTAACAAGTAAACCCATCATATCTATGTATCTGTACTAGTTACCTAGTTGGGCTTATACTGCTATGCAAGGAGAAGTGGAAGGATTACTGAGGAAAGTGGAAGGAATACCAGCAAATTTCAAATGTTACCCCAAAAAGCAGGAATAGTCAATTTCATTATTGAGCCCGCCCGGGGCCAGGCTCCGCAATTTGAAAATCCACCTCGTTTCCAATTGCAATAGTCTCCTAGGACTATCCTCAGTGAATGGTTCTTTAATCATGTCGGCCACTGTTACCCTAAGGTCCCCCAAGCTATGATGATAATTCAAATAATGCAAGACCAGAGGTGCCTCCCTAACTTGGTTCCTTATCCTGGACACATGCTCCTGAACTCTGATTTTGAGCGGACGCGTAGTACTGCCCACATAATACAGTGGGCAGCTGCATTGGATGACATAAACCACGTATGAAGACCTACATGTGGTAAAGCCGCGGCAATATTCCTGTCTATCCCTAATTATTTCCTCGAATTTAACCATATATGGGCAGACATTACAATCCCCGCATCTAAAATGTCCCTTGGGAGCCGTTCCACCACGATTCTGAGAGGGATCGTGACGTTTAAATTCAGAACGTGTTAGTATATCCTTGAGAGATTTAGTTCTACGGAGGCCGATAGCTGGACTGACTTCACACCCAGGGATATTGTCTATTAAATGCCAATGTTTCCGAATAATGCGGGAAATTGGGGTAGCCAAAGTTGTGTAATTAAGAGCCCATTTTAAACGGTTATTGCCTGTGCGGGATTTTGGAACGAGTAATTGTTCCCGTGGCGTACCCATAGCTCGATTTTTTGCCGAGCTGATCGCTGGCAGTGGGTAACCCCTGCTAGAAAATGCCCGTTCTAATTGGGTGCAGCTGGTCCTAAAGTCCCCTGTATTGGAGGCATTTCGCTTCAGCCTCAGGAACTGGCCCACTGGGATATTGTATTTCAAGCGTTGCGGGTGGAAGGAGGAAAAATGGAGGTATGAGCACCTATCTGTGCCTTTCTTAAAGGGCCGCACGCCAAGTTTCCTATCGTTAATTTTATAGACACTAATGTCCAAGTAGTTAATACATGCACCGCTACCCTGCCAGGTAAACTTGATATCAGGGCTGATGGTATTTACCCATCTGCCAAACTGCTCTCCAATCTCCCGAGTCCTAATAATGGCCATGATGTCATCAATATAACGACGATAATATAGAATATTGTCCTTAAGAGGGTTATTGTCCCTGTTCAAAATATAATCTCTCTCCAGTTGGGCCATAAAGAGGTTGGCGATGCTGGGAGCGGCAGCACACCCCATCGCCACCCCTTTAGTTTGATAATAGAAAACCCCATCAAACTTGAAATAGTTCCGCTCTAGTATAATATCTAAGATGTTAAGAAGAAATGGAGTAGAGGGGCTTTGATCAGATCTAGTTAGTAAAGATGTTTCTACCACAGCCCTCGCCCCGTCGTGGGGGATCGAGGTATATAATGAGACCACATCCAGTGTCATCAGAAAAGCAGTGCTGGGGAGCTCCAATTGCTCCACAGAAGAAATGAAGTGCATCGTATTCCGTAAATATGCCTCAGTCTGGACCACAAGTGGCTGTAAAAAGTGGTCCAAAAAAATGGAAAGTGGTTCCAGTACGGAATTGCTGCCCGAAATGATTGGGCGTCCCGGCGGTGGTCTGCCCTCTTTGTGTATCTTCGGGAGCATATAAAACACAGGGGTGCGGGGATTCCTGTTCTGCAGACCCTCATAGGTTTTCTGGTCTATTTCATTCATCATTAAGGCCTCATCTAGAACAATCTTTATGACCCTTTGAATCTGTGGCAGTGGGTTCCCTTTAATTTTCCTATAGTCTGAGGGGATCGAAAGCTGTCTGTTCGCCTCCTGGATATAGTGGGTAGTATCCTGTATAACTACACCCCCGCCCTTATCGGCTGATTTAATAATAATGTTTGGATCCATTTTCAATGAATTAAGAGCCGCCCATTCCTCCCTATCCAAATTATACCTACGAAATCTTATCTCCTTCTCTAAATTTTCAATGTCCCTTAGTACCACCCTCTCAAAACAATCAATGGAGGGGTCAGAAATAGAAGGACAGAAAGTGGATTTTTGCCTAATATATGTTTCAGGGGCCGTGTTGGGAGCATGGCCAAAAAACTTCTTCAGTTTTATGAGCCTAATAAGCTTGTATACATCTAATCTTGTATCAAAAGGGTTATAAAAGGGTGTAGGGACAAACCCAAGTCCTTTGTTTAATACACCCTTTTCAATCTGCGTGAGTGGTCTTGAAGACAAATTGAAAACTAAATCCTCGGCTTGTATGGTCTCCTGGGGCGTGGTGGACCGTTCCCTAAAAAATTATTGTTATTTCTAATTCCCCTCGAGGGATAGGAGACATTGCGGTTCCGTAAGCTCTTAGTACTGGTACCCTCATCCCCGGAGGTATCCGTTTCCGAGGGCTCCGTGGTCTCAAAATCGGACCCGGTTTGAAGATTCCTGGCCCATGATACTCTTTTGCGAGGTTTAGCACTAAATTCTTCCTTCCATGTGTAAATCCTTCCTGAAGTGTAATCTTTCCTATCACGCTCAAACGCTTGAAATACAATATCCCAGTGGGCCAGTTCCTGAGGCTGAAGCGAAATGCCTCCAATACAGGGGACTTTAGGACCAGCTGCACCCAATTAGAACGGGCATTTTCTAGCAGGGGTTACCCACTGCCAGCGATCAGCTCGGCAAAAAATCGAGCTATGGGTACGCCACGGGAACAATTACTCGTTCCAAAATCCCGCACAGGCAATAACCGTTTAAAATGGGCTCTTAATTACACAACTTTGGCTACCCCAATTTCCCGCATTATTCGGAAACATTGGCATTTAATAGACAATATCCCTGGGTGTGAAGTCAGTCCAGCTATCGGCCTCCGTAGAACTAAATCTCTCAAGGATATACTAACACGTTCTGAATTTAAACGTCACGATCCCTCTCAGAATCGTGGTGGAACGGCTCCCAAGGGACATTTTAGATGCGGGGATTGTAATGTCTGCCCATATATGGTTAAATTCGAGGAAATAATTAGGGATAGACAGGAATATTGCCGCGGCTTTACCACATGTAGGTCTTCATACGTGGTTTATGTCATCCAATGCAGCTGCCCACTGTATTATGTGGGCAGTACTACGCGTCCGCTCAAAATCAGAGTTCAGGAGCATGTGTCCAGGATAAGGAACCAAGTTAGGGAGGCACCTCTGGTCTTGCATTATTTGAATTATCATCATAGCTTGGGGGACCTTAGGGTAACAGTGGCCGACATGATTAAAGAACCATTCACTGAGGATAGTCCTAGGAGACTATTGCAATTGGAAACGAGGTGGATTTTCAAATTGCGGAGCCTGGCCCCGGGCGGGCTCAATAATGAAATTGACTATTCCTGCTTTTTGGGGTAACATTTGAAATTTGCTGGTATTCCTTCCACTTTCCTCAGTAATCCTTCCACTTCTCCTTGCATAGCAGTATAAGCCCAACTAGGTAACTAGTACAGATACATAGATATGATGGGTTTACTTGTTAGCTGTGTGTAAGTTTTACTATCTGTAAGTCTTACTGTCTGATGGCTGTATGATTGCTGTAAGTTTTGCGGTCCTTGAGGACAGGACCCATTAATCAATTCATTAATCAATTTGTTAATTATGTATTTAGGAGGTTCCCTTTTCCTGTATGTTTCATGTCCACGTCATTGTTCATTGCTGTGATGTATTGAAGTATTGAAGTTGGGATGAACATATGTACGGTCACATTGGTGTATTTATTCATATGGTGACCAGTAAGTATGTATTGTGATAAATTGTGGTTGAATGTTTTAAAGAAATTTCATAATTTTAAGAAGAGATTATATATTTTTGTTACAGTCCAGAATTAACTGTGCCCAGGAAGAAGTATCACCTATACGAAACGGGAATTGTATAAGATGCTCGCATAATCCCGTCGGCACGTTTGGATTTTACTCCAATTTGGACTGGGGTCATCTCTTATCCCATATTGTGACTCTGTGTTCAGCCCCTGTGTGGGTTTTCATGTTATTCCCTTTTTGGACATCATTATTCCATGATTGATTGGACACGAGAAACATAAGACCTTATTGTATTTATTATATTTATTGTTCTGTATCTTTGCACTTTGCACATTGGCACTTTTGCACTATAAAATGAAAATGAATTGTTATTAACTGTTGATTCCCGGAATCGTTGTTTGTTTGTTAACTTGCTTTTCTAACAGTAGGTGGCTGGAGACCTCCCAAAATTTGAACTGATGTCCAAGCTATAGAGATCAGTTCAACTGGAGAAAATGGCTGCTTTTGAAGATGGGCTGTCTGGTGTTACACCCCATGGAGGTCCTGCCTAGAGATGGGCATGATCCAAAAAAATTTGCCGATCCAGCTGATCGTGGATTGGCGCTGGTGACGATCCTGATTAAACGATCCACACTGAACATCTCCCATTCCTGATCCGTGGATCGTGGATCATAGAGGCCAAAGCAGGGGGCGCTGCTATTCCCAGCTATGTGGGAAGGTGGGTGTTGGCGGTGGCCCCCGGGCCCAGCGGGCACAGGGAGACGGCGATGAGCCCCCTCCCCTCAGGGGGCAGGGGGTCTGGCCACTCGCCGGCAGCACCCCCCATGTGCCCGCCCGCCAGGCCAAAAAGTAGCATGCTGGCGAGAAAATAACAGTGGGTGATGCCGGCGGCATCTGTGTTTGTGTTTGGCTGTCTGTGTTTGGCCATCAGAGCTGCCTATCAGGGTTTGCAGGGATGAGATTGGAGTGCCCATGGCTACAGAACACCCCCTTCCCCCTCCCTCCCTTGGGTGTCTTCTCCCAACTGGTGACTGCTTTGCTGCTCCGTGGTTGGAAGGAAGCCTTGCTGATCAAGGAAAGCTGGACTTCCATTCGGGTTTCCAAGGCGACAGAAGGAGGGGAAACACAGCTCAGGCATCCCCCTGGCTCTGTTGCACTAGGAATAGATTACTGGTGCCTGAGTGTCTGGCTTCCCGATCCAAGCATGATCCAGCCCCGATCCAGCCCCCCTCCCGATTGCTGGATCGTTGGCCATGGCCAATCACGATCCACTGAGTCACGATCGCGCGATCGCCATTATCGTGGGGTTTTTTGGATTGTAATGCGGATCGTGCCCATCTCTAGTCCTGCCCTTCCTCCAACTCCTGCCCTTTCCAGGCTCTACCCCCTTAAATCACCAGAGATTTCCCAACCTGGAGCTGACAACTTTAAAATAAACTACTTACATGAATTACTTCTGTGACAAAGTTCAGGATAACCTTTGATTTATCTCCTTACCTTTCAAGGAACATTGAAGAAAAGTTATAAAGTAAACAAATCTTCTCAATTATAGTACAATCTATACAGCATATATTGGCATAAAAATATGTGAAAGAAACATTTCTTCCTCTTCTCCTTCTTTCCCTGTATATGCAGTCTTTAAAGTCTCTCCTGCATTTCCGAAACCATGGAAAACCTAGAAAAATCTTCCAATTATATCCCTTGATATTTCCCTCTGGCAAAACCAAAGTCACTTTGAACTAGAAAAGTGCCTTTGAAAGAAAAAAAAAGGGTAAGACCTGAACTTTCTTACATGCAGTGCAAGATTAGTCTGAACTCCTTCCCTCGTCTTCATATTTTTATACACCTATTTTTAACAAAGTCCACTATTCTCCTAGTTCTGCAATCTGGCAACTGCTTTGCCACTTTGTCAGTCACATGTATCATTCATAGGAACATTATTTAAGTTTTATAGCTAACATCAATAATGTTTCTAAGCAATTGCGGGGGGGGACACAAAGGAATAGATAGATTAAACTTCATGCTATTTCTTGTACAAAAAATCTCAGAAGTATGGGCTACTTTTATTTATTGACTAGTTTTCAAATGCCATGGGTTCCTGATTAGCGTCTCTTCTGATTAAAAGAGTTTTTCCTAGAAGATTGATCTCAGGTAAGGTATTGACAGGTTGGGTCTGCTTTTCATCGAAAGCCTTAACTAGCTCCAGTGAGGGGTCTACTGAGTTGTTTGAGTGAGGAAAGAATTCATCCTTCTAGCATATAGCTTAGCTAATGGCCATTTTTTCTCCCCTCCTGGCCCTTTCATCATAACAAGGCCATAAAGATCTAAGCAGTGTTTTTGTTTGTCAACATATCTACTCTGATGCAGGTGGTTTAAGAAATACGATAATATTACTTCACGCCTTGTACTTTAGCACAAACCATAACAAGACACAGCAGGGCATAATGGCTAGAGAGGGTATAACTCCAGGTTTTTTAATGGGCCTTCATCATAATATTGAAAACTAAAGGCTGTTCAGCCTCATTAAATTATTGAAAAGTAGCACACTTTACTTAGAAGTTATTACATTTTTTGTGCATGATCTATGATTTTAAACAACATTGTATGCCCAGAATCTGAACTACAAAGGCAATAAAGGAGCTATCCTTTGGGACCACAATGGCAGTGAAAATTCCATTTTCATAACTTACCAGCAATGGACTATGGCTTATCAATTTTATTTTGAAGGAAAGTTAACAAATAAAAAAGGAGGGCAATGTAGCTGAGAGAAATAATGTTTGGGGTATTAACTCAAGATCCACAGGAGTGCAAGCAATCATACATTTTTGGTTAATTGCTTCACACGGTTTCTTTCTTCATGTCGTGCCAGCAAATTAGACAAGACTCTTCAATGTATTATTTGGAGCTGTGTCAAAGATCACACACTGAAACACTTGTACTTTCCAGTTGTACTTTATTCCTCACAATAAATAAACATCTCAGAACAGCAAAGCAGCCAAAATGGCCTCCAGTGATGCAGGGAAAATTAGAAGTTCTTTCCAATGAAAGATGTTTCATTGGTGATGAATAAATTCCATTTCCCCCTCCCTGCAATCAAATCTGTAATTAAACCAGGATAACTGGAATTATTATCTCTATGCCCATACATATTAATTAATACAAGATTAATTTCACAATGCCTTTCCCTTCAACATGGAAACTTCTGGCCCTGATAACCTCATTGCAAGAATTACGAGATTTACGAGAGCACAGATTTTCTGAAGTGATCACACACTCCTGAAGTAGGAGGAGATTATCTAACCTGTGCTGGGATGGGTGCTGTTACAATAAGACCTTTGGCATCTAGGACCCAAAAAGTCTCCGATGATATGCGATTTATGTCAAAGCCTAGATTTGGTGCTCTCATACACAAGCATCCATAACTGGGCTGACATCACCATATGATCTCAAATATGAGCTAAATGTTTAGAAATATCATCATTGGCTCTAGTCTCTCAACTCTATCTGCTGTAGAGATGAGGTCGCCAAACAAGACCTTGGCAACTTCTAAGTCCAGAGTGAGAATTTTCTCAGGTTTACAATGCAATCCTAAGGAGAGTTACACCAGTCTAAGCCCATTGAAATCAAAGGACATAGACTGGAGTAACTGCTTAGGATTGCGTGTTTCAAGAGGGAAGGAGCCCTGTGGCGTAGAGTGATAAGCTGCAGCACTGCAGCCCAAGCTCTGACCTGAGTTTGATCCTGGTGGAAGCTGGGTTCAGGTAGCTGGCTCAGGGTTGACTCAGCCTTCCATCCTTCCGAGGTCAGTAAAATGAGTACCCAGTTTCCTGGGGGTAAAGTGTAGATGACTGGGGAAGGCAATGGCAAACCACCCCCTAACAAAAAGTCTGCCAAGAAAACGTCGTGATACGACGTCCTTCCATGGGTTAGTAATGACTCGGTGCTTTACCTTTACCTAATGTTTCAAGAAGTCAGCTGCTCTGCAGAATTAATTTTTAATTTTAATTTTTTTTAGGATGAAAAACCAAACTTCTTTCAAAAGAACCTTTCTCTACGTTTCTTCAGTCTTGATGAAATGAATGAACTCTTAGGCCTCATCTTTCAGCCATCAATGATCTGCTCCAATGACAGAAAGGCAGAAATAGTTTTTAAGAGAGCTGCAGACAAATAATTTGAAAATTAGATAAGTAATTAAAATTGTTCTGATACTTTTTTATCCCACAGTATTCTAGGGTATTTAAGAGGCTGCATATGTCTTGCCTTCTCCTGCTTAAGTTATCCTGTCACTCTATAAATCTTTTTGTCAGAATTTCTCTTCTTACTTGCTCAGTGGGTTAAGTCTTTCTATAGTGACAGTAAGTTACCTGCATAGATTTGATACTTCTTCTCATAGCTGCTTGTAAGAAGGAGTGACTAGAATGGGCTACATAATCCTATCCCAGCACTATATGGTCCTACTTGCACAAACATGATGAACTTGGTCATCCACTCTTTCAAGCAAGACCATCTGCTCAATTGATACTAAACCTCAGGGTCCTACCTCTCTGATGAGATGACACATCACAGTATCATCAACCTTCTGTAGCTCAATAAAAGTTCAGTATTCCTCCCGAAAAGATTTAAAAGAGTGAATCCTTATCCCTCTTACAAACAGACAGACAACAGTAATTTGCTCAAATGAGCCTAGCAAGAAGAATCTATCCTGAAAACAGCGCAGGTTTTAATGGCAGAAGAGCATGATGGAATACCACAGAAACATAACTGATGGGCCCTTTCACACTTAGTCTTTTAATCGTCTCAGTACCTGTTTGCAGGGGTTTCCCACTAACAAGGTAGTCATGGGATGCAGCTCTGTTCTTTGTTTATGGCATCCCAGATTTTTTCTCCCTGCACAAATACCACAACTGCCCAATCGCGTTTGGACCGATTAATGTCAGTATGAATGCTTCTTTCACCTTGTTGCTTCTCTTTTCCCTCCTCTCCTCTTCCTCAGTTGTTAATTAGTCAGTGCGGATCTGGCCACTTCCATCCTCAGAAGCACATCACATGCTTTCCCCACAATTGTGTGGGACTGTGTGATCACATTTGGGCTGCTTGCTTCTCAGCATCCTGCTCTCCTTTTACTGGAGCTGATTAGTCTGCAGATCTAATAGCATTCATGCTCCTCATCACCCTATCAGCTTTTCCTGTAACTTTTTTGGGTTCTCTATAGGACAGTAATGTTTCAGCATTGTGAATCCTTGCACAATTGCAGTAGAAAGTACTGTTAATAGTAATCTGTTTGCTTTACTTCATCACCCTTTCCTCAGCTCTCTGAACTCCTTTTCCACCATTTTTTCCCAGTAAAGTGAGGTAGGGGTTGTAGGGCTGCTTCTCCATTGGCTTCCTTCCTCCTGGGTATGCATGCAGTATCTCCCCCCCGCCCCAAAGCCAGGAACGATTCCTAACCTTGCTGCTTATTCTCTGCTGGCTTTAAAAGCCAGGAAAGGGTTAAATGACTGCTTTTCCCTTCCTCCTCTTTCTTTTTTTTTAAACCAGGAATGATTTATAACGTTGCTACGTTACTCCATATTCCCTCCTAGCCTTAAAAGGCAGGGAAGGGTTAAATGGCTGCTTCCCCCTTCCTCCCTCAGTGGTATGAGCAATCTTTTACTTTTTTTTTCAAAGCTAAGAAAGTGTTGTAACATTACTTCTAATTTCTACTGGCTTTAAAAGCCAGGTAAGGATTAAATGGCTGCTTTTCTCCCTCCCAGCATCTTCTACCAGTCTTGCAAATCAAAGTGGCAGAGAGGTAAAGAAGCAGCATTTTAACCCTTTCCTGGCTTAGCTTTTTAAAAGAATAAATGAGAGTGGTACATGTTTTCCCCCAGAACTCTGCCACCAATTGCCTCTCCAGCAGGCAGGGGACAGCCCAATCAGCAAAATCAGGGGGGAGGAATGGGTTCCAACATTGCAACATTAATACGCTTGCTCAAAGTTATTTTAAAAAGTGTGACATCTATTGCAAAGCCCCGAAAGCCCGAAACTTCACCAACACTTCAAAGCCAGTCTGAAATGAAAAACAAGACACCAAATTGAAACTGCCATGGATAGTACGAAAAGAGCAAGTGCTGAGCCAAAGCCATTGTGATTGTGTCGACGGCTCAGAAATGGAATGCTAATTTTTAAGTATCTGCTACGAACTCTGCTTGTTTGTTTTTGCACATCCATTATCACTTCCTTTTGTGAAACTCAAATTTCTGTAAGGGCATTCTCACTAGCAGTAAGAATATCCAACAGGTTATTTGAAACTATGCAATGAAATTTGGCAATGCATTTTAATGTTCCTTCAGCCACATTAACAATACAGGGAATTTCTTTCTACCTGATCAGAATTTGGAAAGATGTTGGGTGGGCTTTTGCATGAGTATGCCGCTTACAATAATATTAGGCTTAAAGGTGAGTGTGTTTCTCCAAATTAAATTTAGTAATTATTCCATGAGGCCAAATCTGGGCCAATTGGCCAGTTTCTTTGTGAATTCTCCTCCAACCTGGGAGGAGATCTTTGCTGCCCATTGGCCTGCTTGAGCTGAGGAAATAACATAATCTGCCTTCAAGGCATTTCTTTATATAACCTGTTGACTTCTAGTTGAAACCATCTTACAAAGTCACTTCGCTTACAACAACTATTATATGAAAGAGTAAAGGCAAAAAACAAGATCCCCAGAGTCATAGGATTCATTTTCTTTGAAATATATTATATGAAGAACAGAAGAAAGCCAACCCATAAGAAGTGCAAATTAGCAGGAGGGGGCCTGTCTTTCATTTAACCTCTAATTTGATGCTATTGTATATCATCTAAGTGTATATTTTGTTAATGCACATAGGCATTTGTAAAAGGTACACCAGTGATTCTACTGCTAGTAATCAAAGGCTGATATTGGAAGTTAACTGGCACATTTTTATCCCATTCTTCCTTCAAGAAGCTCAGGTAAGCAAAAAATAGTTATCCTGACTCCATTTTATCATAACTACTCTGTGAGGTAGGTTAGGCTAGAGGGAATGATTGGGCCGAGGTCACCCTGTAAGCTTTATAACACAGCGGGGAGTTAAATCCAGGTATCTCAGATCTTAGTGTGATGATCATACCCGAGGAAGAGGCAAAATGGCCCAAATGCCAAAAAAGAAAAGAAAGTCTTCCTGTGATAGTCATCATCACATCTTACCACAGCAAATTCAGTATTTTCTTTTGTCTGTGCTGAATTTACTGCCAAATCAGTTTTAATGCATGGCCCCACAAGAAAAGGAAGGGAAATCTCTCCATGCATTTTTCCTGTGCTGTTCAACATGTTAAACGTGTTGAGCAGAAAAAGTATACAATTTATTTTAATATAATCAATTTATAAACTTATTTCATGTTCCCTTTTTGAATAACCCAGGGTTAAGGTTTGGATTAGGATTATAGTTTGTAGAATCAGATCTTTCATCCCCCTAGGGAGATCTGGCCAGACAATACACAGATACTTTTATGAACTGTTCTTAACGCAAACAGCCTGTGACCTTACCAGCTTGACTCTAGCAATGCAGTCTTGTTTCAGTTGGCCCTTGGAGATTATGACAATATAGCCAGGAGTTCTCAGCAGTGGCACAACTGGAGTATATTGAACTCATCTGTTATGGAACAGTCAAAGGTTGCCTGCTAGTCATATCATTTAACACTGCCACATTAACCAGCTCATTCTACTGAATGAATGCTGGCTAAATGTCTTCATGATTTCCTTAGCTTTGCTTTATACTATGTGACAGAAAGACAGACAATAGTTTAACGTTACCATTAAACATAGGTTTCTTCCTCTCTCATTAGTTTTACTTAGAAGTACTCTTACAAATCATGATGGCCTTTACTGAAATCCAAATAAAAGATGCTCCTTCCTTTTGACCATTTTATGTTAGATTAAGAGAAGTTATTTAGCTGCAGGGATATGGGACTGGTACAGCCACTGTGGGTGTCTGGGTGGAAATGATGGCAAGATCCAGGCTAAACAGCAACTGCAGGTATCCAAGTTAGTAACTTAGAACATCCCACAACCACTGGTTGTGGAAAGTGCCTTCCAGTTGCAGCTGGTTTATGATGAACCTGAAGGGTTTTCAAGAGATTTCAGAGGTAGTTTGCCATTGCCTTCCTTTGCATAGCAACCCTAGGCATCCTTGGTGTCCTCCCATCCAAGTACTAATCAGGGCCAACTCTTTTTAGCTTCCAAGAGTTGTTGGCTGCTGCTCCTTTTTCAAAATCACTCCTCCTTTTCCCTGTCTCTCTCCCACATATGCCCCCACCATGCTGCACATTCTTCCCACTAGAGCCATAAGATTCACCCAGGAGATCCCCTGCTAGTTCTGTATCTGTGCATAATATCAGATAGGATAATATAATGTGTGTATGAAATGTATACAACTGTATTATTGAACTATGTGCAATAAAATACATAAATAAAATTGAAATGTTGTGCTTGTGTTACACTTGAGACACCCAGACATACAACACAGACTGGGTTACAGAAGACAAACAAATCCCAAATTAATTGTAATTCCCAAAGAACTACAGCAATTTCAGTGTGGGGAAGGGATACTGGGGCAACACACAGTCACAGCAAGTCGCACACTGAAAAAAAGAACTAATGAAGCAGATAAGATGGAGGGAGGATTAAATTTTAAAAAATGAGCTCCAAAAAGCCAGAAGTGGCAGAAGGAAGCTAGAAGACAAGCCACAAATCAAATAATAAGGCAAGAAAGAACAATAATAATAATAATAATTGATTTATATACCACCCTTCAGGATGACTTAACACCCACTCAGAGCAGTCTACAAAGTATGTTATCATTGTCCCTACAACAGCAATCACCCTGTGAGGTGGGTGGGGCTGAGAGAGCTCCTAGAAGCTGTGACTGACCCAAGGTCACCCAGCTGGCTACAAGTGGAGGAGTGAGGAATCAAACCCGGTTCTCCAGATTAGACTCCCATGCTCTTAACCACTACACCAAACTGGCTCTCATGGGGGGAGTAAGCCCCAAGTGAAAACAAACAAAAATTCTTCAGAAAGGATTAGCAAACATACACAAAAACCCAGAATCTATATTTAAGAAGAGAGCTAAGACTGTAAGAAATGAATAATATAGTATAAAATAGTTCACTGTACTTTGGCACAAGAAAACTTGCAAATGATTGCTCTCCGTTTGAGTTGCTTCCTTGCAGTAAGTGAAACCAATTCTCATCTCATTCAAAGTCTCACCTCATATGCTTTAGGATTGGACTACTTCACACATATAATCTTAGTGGCTATAAACTACAATCAGTCAAGAAAACCCAGAGGCTCTCCCCCCCATCCCCTTAATGAAGACAACTTTGTATGCCCTTATTAGGTAAACAGAGCAGAGACAGAAATGAAAGATCCTGAACAAAATGAAGAAAATCATAGGTTTCTTTCATTATAGCCTGTTTAGGTAAGGAGTTTGTTTTGTTTTCATATTAATTACTATAATAACGAAGCACCCAATTTTTGTAATTATTGCAATTAATAACAAAAGGAATGCACAAATCTAGTAAATAAGTATAAGCCAAAGCTCCATTTGTAACTTAGTGGTAGCATTTCCACCTGCGCAGCTTGCAGACAAAACTTTCTGCATTGCTGGGGAATAGGGATCCCAGGTCCCCTGGTGGGGATGGGGGCTGAATCAGGCCTGTTTGGGGCCCAAATGGTCTCCTCTGTGAAGTGCAGGAGCACTTCTGGGCCCAGTGCGATGACATCGCTTCCCAGAAGTCACATTGCGCTGGGAGCACGTATTAGCTTTGTGCACACATGAAGACAGCAACAAAGGTGAGTGTCGGGTCGCCCTCCCCTCCCACCAGGAGGCTAAGGGGACCTGGCAACCCTACTGGTGAATGCACATATCCTTCAGAGTCATAATCAGGTCATTAAGCTGACTAGTTTTCAAACATAGTCAATTACAGTTAACCCCCTGTTTGCACCTACAATGTATATGCTACTGTGATGGACAGGACTGGTTCCAGCTTCACCTGTCCCAGGGATCAGCCAATGAGAGCTGACAGAATGCTGGGGCTAGTCACAGTTGAAAGTCCATTGGAGGATGAGTTAAGACAGTTAATGAGGAGAGAAGGATTTGAAGCTGCTGTGGAAAAGCAGCAGAGAGATAGCTAGGTGTTAATAATTCTGATACACAGTAATTATTCCCTATTTAACCACAATATATCTATATGTTTTCAAATCATTCACTCCAGTGTTCTCTGTTGTAAATAAAATTTATTCTCATTTCTGGTTTAACTCTGGCTGGCTTGAAGTTGTTGGCTGAGGGGAAATAAGACATACACACACAAATCTCAAACACTCTGGTCACAACAAATGATCCAAATTTAATTAAATGGTGGCAGGGCAGGATATATAGGGAAAGTAAAGACTAAGTTCCCTTTCCCCAATAGCCCTGGGCAGTAGGTGGATGAGGGGAAATAAATATAGAGAACTGGTTGCCAGTCTAATGGAACCTCTGAGAGGAGAGAGGGAACCCAGTGTGGATTTGAGGGAGGGCTCTCTGCCTGATAAATAGAGGTGTAGCACGGTGTGACTGCCCTTATCTGCCTGTGAAGCCCCAAACCTCTGCAGGGAGATTCATGGTGCATAGCAGTCTGTAAGGGGAGAGGGAGGTCACAGCTACTCTCTGTACCTGTCTTTCTTACAAACAATCACTGGATCATGCAAATATGATGGATCAAGTAAACAGAAAACGCAAAGCCATGCAAACCTGAGACACCTCTTTTGTTAATCATACAAGTTTAATACACTGTGAATATGATGAAAAACACTACAATTCCCATGAGGCTGTATGAGTAGAAACATGCATGAAGTATTCCAGTGTGTCTTCCTTTGCAAATAATGAACAGTCGTAATAGTCAGGCAGTCATAAAGGACAGCAGGAGTCATTTCACATATTAAGTTAATAACTTTGAAATGTAAATGTTTAAATAAAGTAAACATGATGAGAAGCAGACGGCGAAGGGACACGGCATTGGCAGTGGACAAGGAGGGGGAGTTATGGGGAAAAAATATGAGAATGTGCCTGTACATTTTTTTTTTGGCAAAATCAAACATATGCAAACTGTTTGAATAAACATGAATAGTTTTTCAATGAAATCTACAGATGAACCGGCTTCTGGTTTGGGATCCATGGAGGTCTAACGCAGCTCAGGGAGCCGAGCTGTCTGAGTCGCTGTTTGTAGGGCTGGAGGGGTGCAATCTGCCCGCAGCCCCCTGTTTTCAGGCGGAGAACAGGCAAGTACGCTCAAGACCTTGAGGGCGTGTTGATCTCGGGTGTGAGGGGGGTTCTACATAACGAGCCCCCATCCACCCTTGAGGTCCCACCCGAAGAGAGGTTGCTGAGATCTCTGCAGTGACTTTGGAGTCAAATTTTGGCATAAGACCTACATGCCCAAGCTTCAGCAAACCAAAAAGGGAACCTGAATCGATTGGATAATCGAAGCAGTGATTACAACCCAAGAGAAACATTTAAGAAGGTAAAGATTGCTATCTCTCATTATGGGACTGTTTACAATAAGAAATAAAGTGATAAAGAGATCTAGAAAACTACAAAAGACTTGATATATAACTGAGAAAACTCCGGCAAACAAATTATTAAAAAGTGACACTGTAAAGAAAAGTTAGAGCGGAAAAACGATTATTGTTTACATACCTGCGGCTAGAGAGAGATAGTGGACTGTGAGAAACTTTTAACATCGCGAGAACTGCTGTGAAACGGAGAGGAACAGGAAGTGCATCAGAACCATAAAGAGCTTGGCGAGAAGTGGCTTGTAAGCAGCGGAAGTGGAATATTGCCATTTTTGAAGAGGGCAAAGCTGCGGCTTCAAGGGAAACGGAAGTAGGTCATCTTAGACAAGGGTAAGGGTGATTGCCTCAAAACAAAACCATAGAGAAAAGACGCCCGACATTTTGGACCGCGTAAATATCAGTTTTTACAAAAATAACCTAAACTTTGACTTTTAAAAATAAAGGAAAATAATAAAATAGCGCCACGGAGCTAAGGAAGAGAGCAGACTCATGGGAGCGAAGTAGAGCTAGCCCCACGATGTCAAAGAAGGAATGGCAAATGGCGCTGGAGAACCTAGACAAAAAAGTTTCGGAAGGGAATAAAGAGCTTAAAGATATGATGCAAGAGATGGCGAAAAATTTGAAAGACTTTAAAGAGGCACTTAAATCGGAGATGGCAGAATTAGCGAAGAATATGGATCAGGTTCAAAAAGAAATGCAAGTTACACAACAGAGAGTTAACGCAGTAGAAAAGGCGGCTGATACCTTGGCAGATGTGCAGAGAATGGAGCTGAGAGGCGTGAAAGGAAGAATGGCCATAGCTGAATGAAAACAAATGGAAAGACAAGTGAGATTTCGTGGAATCCCGGAAGTTTTGGAAAAAACAGCCCAAGAGCAGATTACAGAAATTTTGGTGGCATACCTGGGAAAAGAAGAAGAGGAGATCGCAGCGCTTCTGGACGTGGCATACAGAATTAACTCAAAATTTGCAGCTCAGAGGAAGTTACCAAGAGATATGATTGTGCAATTTACAACTAGAAAGACAAGAGAGTCAATTGTGAGTAAACAATTTCAGGACCCATTAGAGGTTGATGGGAAAGTGGTGAGAATTATGAAAGAACTGCCCAGATCGGTGTTGTTGGAGAGGAAGAAGTATAGAGAGCTGGTCCAGATGTTAAAAGACATGAAAATCAGATACAGATGGGAAATACCTGAAGGACTGGCTTTCGAATTTGGTGGTGTAAGGAAAATCATCAGATCTGGCCAGGAGATGGAAAGATTTATCAGGGACAATGAAAAAGACTTACCAAAAGGAGCTAAAATTTGATCACTGAGTGTAAAATCATATCTTGGAATGTAAATGGACTAAATTCACCTTTTAAACGTAAGACTATTTTCCACTGGCTTTTAAAACAAAAATGTAATATAGTGTGTTTGCAAGAGACACATATCAAAAAACAGGATGTGAAGTATTTGAAACGTGCAAAACTTGGAAATGAATTTGTAGCAGCTTCCAAAAAGAAAAAGAGAGGAGTTGTATTATATATAAAGGAGGAGCTACAGCCAAAATTGGTTCTAAGTGATACAGAAGCTAGACATATTGCAGTGGAAATAATTTGGAACTCTAAGAAGATTTTGGTGATTGGAATCTATGTGCCTAATGGGGCAAAAGAAAATTTTTTCAAGGACTTACAGGAACAATTAGATGAATTGACTTATGATCAAATAATTTTGGCAGGCGACTTCAATGGAGTTACAAATTTGGAAGAAGACAAGAAATCTAGAAGAGCACAGAAAAAGAGAGGACTTTTGCCAAAATCGTGTTTTGCGATTAAGGAACAAGAAAGTCTGGAAGATGTGTGGAGGAGACAAAATCCGAAAAATAGACAATATACATTTTACTATGCAAGACATTTTACACTATCAAGAATTGACATGATCTGGGCCTCCAAAGAACTGGTGGTATGGACTAGAGATGTGGAGATAATGCCTAAGGTAGGCTCAGATCACAATCCAGTTATGTGGAGATTTGGGAAAAATAAAAAGAAAAGAGGATGGAGGATAAATGAAGACTTGCTGCAAATGGAAGAAAATATGGCGTTGTTACGAAAGGAGACCAAATTTTTTATACAGTGCAATTTGAATAAGGATGTACCAACTAACAAGGTATGGGACACATATAAAGCTGTTATTAGAGGAACGCTAATGGATCTGAATGCAAGAGCTAGGAGGAGTAGGGAAGAAAAGAGACTTGAAATTATGGAAAAAATTAAAGCCAAAGAGATACAACTTAAAAAAAGACCAGGAAAAAAGAAAATATTTCAGGATATGAAAATCCTGCAGGAACAATTGATGGCAATGAATAATAGAGAATTGGAGTGGAATTTTAAAAAAATGAAACAGAAGTCATTTGAAGGTGCAAATAAGCCTGGGAAATATTTAGCATGGCAATTAAAAAAAAAAGGGAGAAGAAAATCATAACTAAGATTCGAGAAGAAGATAAAACATTGACAGATCAATCAGCCATTAGTAGAGCCTTTTTAAAATTTTATGCAAAGCTGTACCAAAAGAAAGAGGTGAACAGAGATTCAATAGCGGAATATTTGGAGAAAGTGAAGCTTCCAGTAATTTCAGAGGAATGGAAAGAGAAGTTAAACAGGGAAGTGACAGAGGAAGAAATAAAAGAAGCTATACAATCAACAAAATTAGGGAAAGCACCGGGACCAGATGGAATAACAGCAAAGTTTTATAGAATGAGGGCCAATGAGCTGACACCATTTTTAAGTGAGGTAATTAATGGAATTACAAGGCCAAAAGATTCCTGATTCATGGAATGAAGCTAATATATCGTTGATCCCGAAAGATGGACAGGATTTGACCAATGTTAAGAATTATCGGCCAATTTCGTTGCTGAATAATGACTATAAAATATTTGCGAAAATTATGGCGGAAAGATTAAAGGGATGGATGTCGGAATTTATTGCAGAAGAACAAGCTGGATCCCTACCCAATAGACAAATTAAGGACTATTTAAGGACAGTGATAAACGCTATTGAATATTATGATAAGCACTGTGATAGGGAAGTTGGTTTCTTTTTTGTAGACGCGGAAAAAGCATTTGACAATTTGAACTGGGATTTTATGTTTGCCACTATGCAAATGGGAGAAAAGTTCATACAAGCAGTTAAAGGAATTTACAAAGACCAGTGTGCAGCGATTGTAGTTAATGATGATTTGACTAAAAAATTGAAAATAGGGAAAGGTACAAGACAAGGTTGCCCATTGTCTCCATTGTTGTTCATTTTGATTTTGGAAATTTTGCTGATTCAAATTCGAGAGGACGACACAATCCGTGGCATAAAAATAAAGGAATTTTCCTACAAAGTCAGGGCATTTGCAGATGATGTAATGTTGATAGTGGAAGACCCAATAGACAATATGCCAAAAATAATGGATAAAATAAAGGAATTTGGTGATTTGGCGGGATTTTATGTGAACAAAAAGAAGTCGAAGATATTGTGTAAGAACATGACGAAGCAAAAACAGCAAGAATTAATGGATATAATGGACTGTGAGGTAACTAATACAGTTAAATATTTAGGAATTGAGTTGACTGCAAAAAATATAGATTTATTTAAAAATAATTATGAGAAACTGTGGCAACAAATAGAAAGAGATTTGATAAAATGGAATAAATTAAATTTGTCATGGTTGGGAAGAATAGCAGCAGTGAAGATGAATGTGCTACCATGCGTGATGTTTTTGCTGCAAACTATTCCAATTATCCGAGACTTCAAACAATTTGACAAATGGCAAAGAAAAATTTCAGACTTTGTGTGGGCAGGCAGGAAACCCCGCGTGAAAATGAAAGTATTACAAGATTCGAAAGAAAGAGGGGGCTGCAACTGCCAAACATAAGATTATATTATGAAGCAATTTGTCTGACATGGTTAAAAGATTGGATAACGTTAAACTGCTGACTTGTAAACTGCTGACTCTGGAGGGACATAAAAAGTTGTTTGGATGGCATGCCTATTTGTGGTATGATAAAGTTAAAGCGGACTCTATGTTTTTGCATCACCATATCAGAAGAAGCCTTTTCACAATCTGGAAGAAATATAAGAATTACATGGAAAATGGTATCCCTTCATGGGTGGTACCATATGAAGTAATAGATCCGAGAACTGTTTATAATGAACAACAATGTTTAACTTATAAAGAGATAATGTCGATAGAACATAGAATACCAAAAATAAAGACACAAGAAGAGTTATCTCCTCACTATGGATGGTTTCAATATAGGCAAATTAGGGATCTTTACAACTCGGGACTGTCTAAAGGGAGGAATAAGACTAAAAAACTCGGAGTTAGAAGAAGTGATTTTACAAGAAGGCAAAAAAGACATTTTGAAAATATACAAAATACTTTTAAAATGGTATACGGAAGTCGAGACAGTCAAAGTCCAGATGGTGAAATGGGCAATAAACGTTCATAAAGAAATAACAATGGAATCATGGGAATACTTGTGGGAAAATACCTTGAAGATTTCAACTTGTACCAACATTAAATAGAATGTATACAAAATGATGTATAGGTGGTATTTAACGCCTAAGAAGATTGTGCTTGGAAATGCAAATATGTCAGATAAATGCTGGAAATGTAAAAAGCATGAAGGATCATTTTATCATATGTGGTGGACTTCTGAGGTAGCTAAGCAATACTGGGGAGATATAATAGAAATAATTAATGAGGTTTTGCAAACCCAAATAAATAAGAACCCAGAGTTGTTGCTACTGAACTTGGGAATGGAAGAAGTTCCAAGGCAGCACAGAACACTGTTATTTTACATGACTACAGCAGCAAGACTTTTGTATGCGCAGAAATGGAAAGTGCAAGAAATACCAACTATAGAAGATTGGATTTACAAATTGCTGTACATGGCTGAGATGGACAAAATGACAAGAAAACTTAAAGACCTTGATCCAGGAGAATATATTGCAGACTGGGAGAAATTGAAACAATATCTAGAAAAAAATGGGATGTGAAAGGAGGATTGTGGCAGTTTGAGAATTATTAATATGTGACTTTATAAAGGGAAGAGAGAGAAGTAACTTTACCATTAAGGGGGAAACTTAGCTATTAATTAATCTGAGCTAACATTAGTAATAAGGAGATTGTATTAAAAATAGATAGTTTAAACAGTGAAATGTAGATTGATATATTAGAAAATTGGAGATATAGAAGAATTTGAACATGCTTAGAATAAGTGATATAACATATATAGGATTTAGAAAAATTATGGTTAAGAGTAATTTGAGTAATAAGAGGGGTTTGGGGTTGGAAAGCTGTTGGAAGTCAGTAAGGAGGGGGGGAAAGGGTGGGGGCTGATATAATTTAGATAAGACGGGGAATTTGTGTATTGGATAATATTGAATGTACTCACCAATAAAAATTAAAAAAAAAGAAATCTACAGATGAACCAAAGTGGTGGGTGATCATGTATTTTGGCCAAGTCCCTTTAAAACTATTCAAGATAGTGTTCTCATCTATATCTTATAGTGAATTTAATATTAAATATGAAATGTGTTAAGGATAATTTTTTTTCTATATTCTAATCCTGCAGATCAATTTCATAGATTGATCCCCTATTTCTGGCATTAGGAGAATGCTAAAAGTGTTCTCTGTCCACACCATTCATGAGAGGAGGGTTCAGTGTCCTTCTGACAAAGGGACTTTGAAAAGTAAAATGGAATCCTACTATATAAAAGGCAAACCATATTCCAGACAACTCCTACCCTGGTGCGCATCCAGAGGGCGCTGCTATAGAGGGAAGCCAAGACAAGGCAGCCTGTCCCTCCAGAGAGCGTGCCATGGCAGGAATCCGAGGCCGGGATTGGGCATGGAGCAGGTGACAATGCCTGCCCCCTTAACCTGGCCAGGATCAGGTGCAGAGCAGCTGGAAATGCCCACCCCCACCTTCACCCAGCTGAGATCAGGAGTGGAGCAGGTGGCAATGCCCAGGTTAAGGGGGCAGGCATTGCCTCCTACTCTGTGCCTTATCCCAGCTGGGAGAAGGTGGGAGGAGGGGTATTGCCATATGCTCCACTCCTAATCCTGGCTGGGTGAAGGGGGGTGGGCATTGCCACCTGCTCCACATCTGATTCTAGCAGGGTGATGGGAGGGCAGGCATTGCCACCTGCTCCCCTCCTGAACCCAGTCGGGTGAAGGGGACAGGTATTGCTTCTTACTCCAAGCTCGATCTCAGTCAGTTAACCCCGTTTGCACCTACAATGTATATGCTACTGTGATGGACAGGACTGTTGCTCATGTACAGAGAAAACCCATACTTCAACCTACCCTGTTGGGCTTGGTCAATGGGGCATCGGAGCTGGGGGGGGGGGCTTGCGCTCCAGGGTGCCCTCCTGCCTTCAGGCACTCGGTTGGCGTTGCCTCAGAAAAGGGGAGGAGGGGTGTATACAGAACCCTCACACACTCTCTCCCCAGGAAACGACATGAGTCAGGTCACCCGGTCTGCCTCCCTTTTTTCCTCCTCAGCAGCCCCAGGCCAGCCTTCCTTTAGAGGGCCACCCTGCATAGGTTCCCCGTCCCTCCCCCAGGCTCGACCCTTCCCAGGGGCTGTCCACCCCCTCTTGCTGATTGACAGACCCAACAGCCTGTCTCTGGATAGCTGGGGCTCTTCCCCACCACCAGCCTTCAGTTCTAGCCATTTAAGGCTTCTCTGCAGGGCAGGGCTGGCTGGCCCTCTCCCTGTAGGCCAGTGATATTTCAATGAAGTGACTCTAATTTTTATTAATTATTATGGTAACTATTGATTTTTGCTGGATGTTTTTACATTATCTTAAATTCCCCAGTCTTCTTTCATCAGCTGCCATGACCATTCCATTTCAAACAAGTTTTTGCCTCTGTAGTAAGAGGGAAAATTTCTGAAAAGAATACGAATTAGGTTTGGTGGCAGCAGAGCTGTGAAAACCTGCTGAGCCTTCATGGCTAGGTCCCTGGTACTTGGAGATTTTGATGAATATGGGCCATTAGGAATAATACTTCATGCCATTACCAGCTGTGAACATATGGCAGGAGCCACTGTACAGACAGAGAAACAACAGTTTTCTATCTCTGTTTAATATGAACATCCAAAGGCATTTAACTCACAGGCATTTTACACCAAAGGAACAAGGAATAAATTTTACTGAGCTAATAAGGCTGACATAGAATCTTATATGAAGAAAAATTAGCCATATCTGTTTGTTAGTCTTTCTGTCTGTCCAATAACCATTACTTTATCTCTCATGATCAGAGAGTAAGGGTGTATATTTGGACAGTAACTAAAAGCAATCACCATCACCCCAAAGACACACACACACACATACTATAATGATCACTTATCAGAATGATATATTGTCGAAGACTTTCACGGCCGGAGAATGATGGTTGTTGTGGATTTTCCGGGCTGTATAGCCGTGGTCTTGGCATTGTAGTTCCTGACGTTTCGCCAGCAGCTGTGACTGGCATCTGTGACTGCTACACTTCTGAAGATGCCAGTCACAGCTGCTGGCAAAACATCAGGAACTACAATGCCAAGACCACGGCTATACAGCCCAGAAAATCCACAACAACCATCGATCAGAATCATGTTTATTATTGTTATTTATGTCATTTATAGTCTGCCTTTCTCACTGAGATCCAAGGCGGATTACACAGTAGGAGATTAGTTCATTCAATATCAAGAACACTTCCATAAACAATAGATACAAGTATACCAAGATATAGCATTAGCAGGAATCCAATACAACATAGAGGTGAAGTCCATGGTTTCTAACTCATTAGTGAAGCATCTGAGACCCCTCCCTACAATCCAGCCATCCTATCTGAGTAGAAAACCTTTTTGAATAATTTGGTTTTGCATTGTTTGCAGAAAGCCAGAAGAGTGGGGGCTCTTCTGACCTCAGGCAGGCCGTTCCATAGGATAGGGGCCACCACAGAGAAAGCCCATATATGGGCTGTGGTTGATTTAGCCCATGCACAGGGTGGCATCTGCAGGAGACCCTGTTCAGATGAGCAAAGCTGCCATGGGGGAGCATATGGAGGGAGGCGGTCCCATAGGTATGCCATACCAAGGCTGTGAAGAGCTTTGTATGTGATAACCAATATACTGAACTGAGCACGGTTAACCGATAGGTAGCCAATGGAGTGACTGCAGGATGGAAGTGATGCTCGTGCTCCTGCTTGCTCCTGATAACAGTTGAGCTGTAGCATTTTGCACCAATTGGAGTCTCCTAGTTAATTTAGATGGGAGACCTGTGTATAGTACATTACAATAGTCAAGTCTTGTTGTTACCATAGCATGGATCCAGGGCCGTTTCCAGACGGCTTACCTTCTGCCGCTCCATGCCGCAACGCCGCGACTCGTGCTGTGGTGAACGTGAAATATCGCGTTTTCTCACGCGAGTTTTGCGCAATGTTGCGCAAAACTCGCGTTAGAAAATGCGCTATTTCGCGTTTTCTCCGGCATGAGCTGCGATGTTGCGGCATGGAGCTGCAGAAGGTAAGCCGTCTGGAAACGGCCCAGGTGGCCAGATCGACCAGGTCAAGGTAAGAGGCCATCTTTGATGTAGTGGTTTGGTGAGCATGGGACTCTAATCTGGAGAGCCGGGTTTGATTCCCCACTTCTCCGCTTGAAGCCAGCTGGGTGCCCTTGGGCTAGTCACAGTTCTCTGGAGCTCTCTCAGCCCCACCCACCTCACAGGATGTTTTGTTGTGGGGAAAATGATAACATACTTTGTAAACTGCTCTGAGTGGGCATTAAGTTGTCCTGAAGGGTGGTATATACATCAAATATTATTATTATTATCTTTCAGGCTAGGATGAGGTTGTAGAAAGCATTTTTGTGACTGCTTTATCTTGCTTTTCTAGTAATAGTGTTGGATCCAATATAACCCCTAGGCTCTTAACCAAGTTTGCAAGGGTCAGACAAACTCCATTGAAAGTGAGGAGTGCAATGCCCTTCAAGATCTCGACCTTCTCAACAAGCATCACTTCTGTCTTGTCTGGGTTTAATTTCAATGTTTTTCATTTTCAGCCATTTCACCACTGCTGTCAGGCAGCGATCCAAGATTTCTACCGAATCTTGTGGGAACCCAGATAGCAAGATACAGAGTTGGGTGTCATCTGCATATTGGTGACATTCAGCTCCATAGCTGTGGATGAGTTCTCCTAATGGTTTTATGTAGCGGTTGAATAACATGGGAGATAAGATTGCACCCTGTGAAAACCCGCAAGATAGCTCCCATTCTGGAGATAGCTGATCTCTGACAGCAGCCCTTTGAGTCCGTTCCATGAAAAACGATTTAAACCAGTCCAAGGCAAATCCTTTGATACCCACTTCTGCTTTTAAATGTCTCAACAGGACGGCATGGTCTACTGTGTCAAAGATTGCAGATAGATCCAGGAGGAGCAATAAGGAGGCATGGCCTTTGTCTATGTTCAGACGAAGATCATCTACTAAGATTATTAGTGCTGTCTCTGTCCCATGCCCTGGTCTGAATCCTGACTGGAAATGGTCCAGAGCACTAGAGTTATCCAAGAAAGTCTGGAGTTAGTAAATTACTGCTTTCTCAATCACCTTGCCAAGAAAGGGCAGATTAGAGACTGGGCAATAATTGGCTACATCATTTTTGTGTAGGGATGTTTTTTTAATTAGCAGATGGATAACCTCAGTACTATTTGACATCTCCTTTTCTGGTGCTTTGAAAAATCAGCAGATGTGAGTGACAAAGATGTTTTCCAACCAGTACATTTACTGATCTTGCCACTGAAGAGCATTGCACCAATAGATTTTTGTTCACATTTCCACCAATCATTCCATTGTCTTGAGAGTGAGCTGAGGACTTTTTTTACATTCTAGATATAAGCAACAACAATGCCACCATTTCCTTTTGTCCATGCCAATTATTTTCTCATTTGGAGATGGTGCATTTATAGGTTCTTTGCTATAGCAACTGCTATTGTGTGACTGAGCTGCCTGTGAGACACTGTGATTTACTATAGTGTGTGTGACAGGTTATTTGCAGAAGGCAAAAATCAAATCCTGAATTCTCATGTGCTACTAATACAGAACACACACAACAACAACCCTTCTCTTTGTGTTATTGGGATATTTGCAGTAGGATTTTACTCCAGTGGCGCCTTAGAGACCAACAAGATTTTCAGAGTGTAAGCTTTTGAGTCAGAGCTGCCTTCTTCAGACATGAGTAAGAATGATATTTGTAGTACATAAAAATTAAATATTGAGTTTGTGTGCATTATAGAAAACATACACATTAATAGTGTATTTGAGAGCCAGTCTGGTATAGTGGACTGTAATCTGGAAAGCCACGTTTGATTCCACACTCCTCCACTTGAAGCCAGCTGGGTGACTTTGGGTCTCTCACAGTTCCCTCAGAGCTCTTTATTATAACAACAACAACAACGACATTTGATTTATATACTGCCCTTCAGGACAACTTAACGCCCACTCAGAGCACTTTTCAAAGTATGTCATTATTATCCCCACAACAAACACCCTGTGAGGTGGGTGGGGCTGAGGGAGCTCCAGACAACTGTGACTAGCCCAAGGTCACCCAGCTGGCTTCAAGCAGAGGAGTAGGGAATCAAACCCGGCTCTCCAGATTAGAGTCCCATGCTCTTAACCACTATACCAAATTGGCATAGCCCCACACAGTTTTTAAACTGCTCTTGGTGTGGCATTAAGTTGTTCTGAATGGTGGTATATAAATTGAATGTTGTTATGTGCCAATCAATGCAGCACACACACATTTAAAAGTGATTGCCACCCAGTATTATTATTCCAGTCCAGAGCCTGTTTTCCATCAAGCTCTCGTACTCACTATCTGAACAGCACTAGCCTCTGTCCACTCTGTCATGCTTCCTGCAAAATGCCACCGAGTCCCTGTTCTGTCCATGCCTTATCGGGGTGCAAAATGCCTCCTTGTGCCTGCTGTCTGAGCAAGAATTCTGTAGCTTATAATATGGCCACCCTTTCTCTTTTCTGCATGAAAAGACAGAGGGGGGAGAGGGTATGGCTCCTAAGAGTTTCACCTGTGGGCAAGGGAACAGTCCCTCCGAATTTCATTACAGTTGAATGTGTGTGGGGTGTATGTCTGTGTGTGAAGCTGAAGATGTATTTTCTAACCAACAAAAATGAATGATGAATAGAATTATGAAAATGTCCAGGAGCAATAATGAAAAAGATTTTTTTTAATGAAAATGAACGTTTTTGTGCCTATCTCTAACTCCAAGCATTGATTGTAAGCGTGGCAAACAGGTTCAAGGGACACTGTCTGGCAATGCTGGGAGACACTTTGCTTGCTTTGCCTGCAGTAACAAGGCCTGCCTTACAGAGGCGCTAGTGCTCCCTCCCAGATTCCTCTTCCCATCACCTCCATGCTCTGCTGTGCTTTCCTTATTGCTGCCATGCCATTTCTGCTCCCTTGATGAGGAAATTGAGTAACAGAGATGCAGCTTATGAACAGCCAATGCTTTCTATACTGACTCAGGCTCAAGGCATCAAGCACAAGAGTCTTTGTAATGGGAGATGCTAGAGATTAAGCCAGGGCCCTTTGGCTTGCAAAATAAGTCCCATCACTGAGCTAAGGTGGCCAGCTAGGTGGTGGGGCTGGAGGAAATGCTCCTTTAACAGAGGTTTAATGAGTGGAGATTTTCATAGTATGGAGTAGACTTATTCATGGGAGTCCATTCTCTTTCTTTTGATTTGATTAATTCCCAAAGGGAATGTTTTGTTATTGGGTTGTTTCATATGATTTTGTTTCATTATTGTTTTATTTTCATAATTCTATTTCATTATTATCTGCCACTGTTTCAATGAGAGTACCCTCCTTTCCTTGGGTCTATCTGTACCTTCCTGGTTTTCTATCTGAACTGGACAAAACTTGGGGTTGGCTGCGGTACTCCACCAGGACATCTATTCTGCCAATTATCGGACAGAATAAAGGAGTCCCCATTTTTGAGGCAATGAGTTGCCCACGTTTAACATTCATTGATAGAGAAAAGTAAGACATCAAAGCTTGAGGACTTGGCACTGCAGCCCCTTAACTTGAAGAACAGTGGCTTGAGCTTGCAAGGAGGATTTCTACTAGTACTAAGGAGACTGCTACGACCATTGGCTGCTGCTGCTTTTTCAAAATATCTCTCCCTCTCCCTCTGCCCTCACCATACTGCACATTTTCCCCACCAGAGCCAGTGGGGGGGGGGGAGAAACCCACCTTGGCCTCACCTTACCTTCATCCCTCTTCTCTCTATATTGTTGCAAGCCCATTGGTTTACTCACAATGCAGAATACAAATTTCTGGTTGCACAATTTTAGGGTTATTTTAAATGCAGAACTCCTCAACCCCTACAGCATCCAAATTATAGGATATTATTTTTAAAGAGATTATTATCCAAACACTGAATCATTAGCTGTGTAAAATATTTTTGCTCATATGCCAGTGTCTCCAAGTGTATTCTGCACAGGTTGTGAGGGTGGGAGGAACAGTTGGATCATCCCATTCACATGAATTCTCCAGAGGGTAGAAAAATAGATTGGGGGGCAATTTTAAATAGATGTACAAAAAAGAGAGAAAATGGGAGAGAAATGTGGTAAGAAACAAAGTCTTCCTTCACTATTCCCAGGCTACAAACATTATCCAATTTTGCTGAAAAAAGAAAGGGTGTTGGAAAGGGGCAGAATGCTAATGGGGAAAGTAGCCATGCAGTTCTACTATGGTCTGCTATCATTGGCAAGTGCATTATTAATCAGTTGAAGATTAATTGAAATTCATATTTTCAACAACATCAAAACACGTTCTGCAAAATGCATCACCAAGGAGCCATCTGTGCACATTCAACCACACCATTTAAGTTTCATTAAACCGAGCAGCTGTAGAGTTGTGCTGTTTTTGATTTTTCCAGACCCACAAGCCACTGAGGTTACAGAACATCAAAGTATTTATGGCATAGTATTCATTATTCGTCTGGGGAGTGGGGAAGACCTGGGTACAAGTCTACATGCAAAGTTGCAGAGAGAGATCCTGATAACTTCTATTAATAGGAAAAATATTTGTCAGAATTAGATTAATGTATGTAGATAGACCATTTTCTTGCCTCTATTTCAGAGATCTGTGAGGCCTTTCTAGTCTTTTAACTTACCTTGAAATTCCTACAGATATTGTGTTTGAGCAGAACTTGCTTTGAGTCAGAGGAGTTGCTATCATGAGGCAAGGTGAAGCAGCTGGCTGGCTACAGATGGTAGATTTAAGGTGGCAGTAAAGGCAAGATAGTGGAAGAGCAACAAGTCTGAACAACTGGACATGATTCACCCAAAAATTCACCTGCACAAACCCCATTTAAAAAATAACAAGAGCCATATACTATTGTGCCCTTCCACGGCACTAATTCATTTTGACAGGGTTTTCCTGATGGCTTGTGCTCCGAACTGATTTGTGGGGTAAATGCTAAATGGATTTTCTTCTATAAGCACCCAAATGTCTTGGGTGGTGTCTAGGCATTCAACCCCCTGGCCACCATTCCAAGTGCTGATCATAGCCACTCAGACCCCTAGCAGCCCTCCTGGAGGGTTGAACTACCTGGTTTCACTTGAGACTTGCCAGTCTCCGGGTTCTTTCTTTGGGTGGATTTGCACACAGCTGGTTAGTAACTCAAGACACAGGCTTATATATAAAGGTTGTTTATTAGCTTAGAAGAATGTATGCAGGGTCGCAGGAACCACTCTATTAAGGCACAAGCAAAAGACAATAAAATAACAAACAACTTGTCTATTCTTTACTAAACTTATCTGTCTAAAAACTTAAGCTTGCTAACTTGCATTTCTCTGAAGAGGCTTGAGGCTCATACTCACAAAGTCCATGAACCATGCCAGGCAGGTCTGGTCACTTCAGGCCTGGCATGGAGCAAAGTCTCTCACATGCTGATGGAATGTGGCCCCGACCCAGCTGTCATGCAGCGGCACCTCAAAAGGAGGAGGAGGCAGATGGCCAACCTCAGCATCTGGGCTTCAAGACAGGGGCGGAGACAAGTGCTGTTAGAAGGTGTCTCTGCCCCCACACCTTCAGTTGCTCCATGAGATGAGCCCACCCTCCTCACCCTGTTTCAGTGCAGGATTAGCCAGCTGCTGTTACAGGGCCAGGTAAGAATTTCCCCCCAAACTCCTAATTGGCTAAGAAGGGACTGGATTTTTCACCTACCTTGTACTGCAGCAGGGGTTTGAGGCCTTTTGTGGTGTGGTGCCTAGTAGGTTGTCCTGGCAGGAGAAAGTTGGGGAACAGAGAACGGGACAGTGAGCACCCTTTTGCAATTCCCCATAGTTTGTTGCCAAGGAGCCCCTCTCTCCTGTTCTGAGCCCTGCAATAAACTGTGTCAGTTTCCTGCGTTGCTGCTTAAAGACACACTAAAGACCTGTTTCCTGAATACCCTGCACGTGTGGACTCTACTACATGTGTCTGTCTCCTGCCTGCATTATTATCTCCTATGGACTATGCCTGTTTCCTGTCTCTGCTATGGACTATGTTGTTTATACTGTTTCCTGCCTCCATGGATGTCTGCCTCACCTGGGCCCAGAGCCATGCTGTTAGCAGCACAGTGCCAGCCGGGGAGACCCTCCACGAGCCTGGCCAGGCACGCCCTGGTCAGTTCCTGTGGGGAATCTCTCGCAGGCTGGTCACCTAGCTTGCCCTCGCTACCGGGCAGCCTGCTAGCAAGCCCCAGTCAAGCCCCGGCGGCAGCCATGTTCCCAGGCAGCCAGAAGGCCAGCCTGAACAGCCTGCTTAGAGAAGCCATTTCGTGGAAGCGTGCAGACCATGTCCACAGCGGCCAGCCTCGCCCTGCTCTGCATATCTTGATAGCCGCCCCGGAATGGAAGCTAAGTGCTGGCCATCCTAAGCACTTAATGGACGCATCTCAAAGCAGCCTCCGCATTCCAGAGCTGATGACATCGCGACCAAGCCCAGTGTCCTGGAACATCCATTCAACCTGCCCGGCTTTCCCCCTCCCTCCTTTGTTCCCTCTTCCCAAGGTGTCAGAATAACAATCAGATTCTAAAGTGGCCCATCTAGGGTAGTTGTAGAGCCATTAAAACCTTCATTTCACCCATAAGAACCACTGGGAACTGCACCAGTCCCAGGGTACGTTTTGGGGTATTTAAGCCGGCCTCCCAGGCCACATGGCGCGCGTGCCATTCCTATCCAGACTCCTTGCTCTCACTCTATTGGATCTAGTGCAGGCATTAGACCACCTCATCTCGCTGCTACGTCTTCCTTCCACGCCGTGACTAGGTGAGTATACCCAGTTCCGTCGCTCTCAAGTGGACACTCCTGCTCATGCAACCATCTCTACTTTTCCTACTCTGTATTTCTTAGTATCTTCTTTGTATCTTGTATGTGTGTGCTAACTTAGGCATATGCAACACTACCTAGTAAAGACATGTTTTATTGTCATTAGTCTGCCTCTTTATTACATGAGTGTTCTGGAGAGGGACCCCAGTATAGTTGGTTAAGATCTGCACTAAATTAAAACCCAGGCTGCAAGCTAAGTCCCCATTGAAAAGAGCAGTTCTGATAACAAGGTGGGGAAATGGGGTCTGTCAGGAGGGATGGTATGCTTCATGGTTACCACCACCTGTGCAAACCACCTATAGGGAACCCCGGGTGCAAGTCTGTTGTGGCCTCGGAGTCCTCAGAGGATGAAGACCTCGGGGAGGACGACAGGAGTGGGAATATTCCAAGCCCCTCCAGAGTCAGCTGCTTGGAAGACCAGCAGGGAATGGAGCAGCAGGAACCCCTTGCCAAAGCAGGTTGAGGAATCCAGGGCAGACTCAGGGACAGAGGCTGTTCCCTTACCTGCACCAGCTCCTGAGACCAGGGCAGAATCTCCACCCAGCTCCCCTGAACCTGATAGGCAGCGCAGAGGGAGACAGCATCTTGCTGCACAGGAAAGGAGGCAAAGTGCAAGGCTTCAGGCACTCAAACAACAACGTAACGACCTTGAGTTGTAACAGGGTGCAGCACTGCCCTGAAGGTGAGAGCTCTTAAGCCAGGACGCCCTTTCCCTCGTTGCAGAAGCACCTGTGCACAGACCCGCCTGGTTCTACTGCGACTCCGGTCTGCTCTGACTGCTCTTTGGCTCTGACCCTTGCATTTGGCTCCTTGGACTACGATTCCTGCCTGCTCCCCCGTTGGCTTGGTTGAACTCCGGACGTTCAGAGAGGCTCGTGGCAGACTCCCTGCCTGCATTCCAGCACAAAGTCCTTCCCTCATGCTGTACGGCTGAGGCTTTAGAAGCTTGATGCGGGAGGGGGGGGGACTCTTTGCCTGGCTGGCTGGGTCCAGGCCATTCCAAGAACTGCTCATGCCCGGGGCAGTGGGGCTCACCCAGACAGGTCAAATCAGAGGTCCCGGAGTGACCCCATGGCTTGACCTGTATCGCAAGTTTGCCTTGCCGCAGTTTAGAGTTGATGTTGTATTTAATAAAGCGTCCCTTAGTTCCAATCCTTTGTGTCTGTTTCATCCGTCCAACTTGGCGGGGGGGGGGGGGGATAAGGTAGCAAAGAATGACTCAACGAAGTCTCAGTGAGTGTGTAGCATAATGATGAGTGCAGAGAGGAGCCATCTTTTCTATTGGTCTCAGCCAATCAGGGCGCACTTGCTATCAGCGTTGCTTGCCTGAGAACAGAGGAGGACGTGTGGAGCCAAGACTCCCTTGTGTCTCAAGGACACCTTGCCTGGGCAACAGCTCACAGGTGCAATTAATTAACTGAGCTGCACATTCCACTCCCAGGGTGACAAGCCAAAACTGGGCTGTGAGATCTTAGAAGTCGGAACCAACATACTCGATTGGGCTCAATGTGGATCTCCTAGACAGGTGAGCTTTCAGGTGCAATTTGCCCAGAATGCTAAAAACCCCCAAACTAACTAAAACTGGAAACTGATCCTTTCCACGTGCTGCATGCAACCATTCCAAAATACTCATAATGTTGATGGTATTCCCAGGTGGGATTCTCATATATTGATCAGAGCAACCAAGCCTGAACCTGTGAACTGCTTGTAGACTACGCCATAGATAAATAATTTTCTAAATGGAGAAACAGTTGCTCATGAGTACTCAGACAGAGCAGCCTCTGCGTATACATCCTCTGTTGGAGGGAGGGCAGCTGACATTGGAAGAAAGCTCTTCAGGCTGAAGGATGGCTTCAAACTTTGTTCAGTGAAGTGGTAGGATGAAGCTAGAGTCACCCCAGTATGTCATGAATAAGGGCACGCAGACCCATATGGGACCAATCATGTGGTAAATATTGCAAGACCAGTAGGGAAGGGTAGCTGCAGGGATGACATTTAGGATTACATCCCTGTGGCTACTGTGGCATGAGCACTGGTAACATCTCTGCCCATTGAGTGCCATGAACCTTCCAGCACCGTAGAAACAGCCTAAGTTTTCTCAACATTTAATATGGAAGGGATAGCAGGTCCTCCACAATAACTGGGACAATTGCTTTTCCTCTGGCTGACTGTAACTAACACAATGAATTTTTAAGAAAAGAGTGACTTAAAAAAACAATTATGAAGTGGTTTGCTGTACGAAAAAGTTATTTATGGGTCCTTAATATGATTTTGGCCAATGGAGTGGGTTGCATTAGGGTCTTAGTTTAAAAATCTTCAATAAATATCCCCCCATCCATAGAAAAAAAAATGGGTTGCTGCATGATAACGTCTGGTTGCTATGGCAATTATTTCTATTACCTAGGTGACAGCTTAGCGACATGATGTCACTGCTAAAGTGATTCTATCTCCAGAAACATTCTGAGCCTCAGCTGCAGATGGACCAAAGTCTAAACACCATTTATCAATGGCCTAAAATGCCCTCGAGTCAAGAAGGGAGAAGAAAGGGAGGGACTGAGAGAAGGCTGGTAAAAGAAGCAACATTTCCCTTTGGCGGTTGAAAAAGTTCAGCTCAGCGGGGAGCCAAAGAGATGAGTTAATTTTCTGAGTCTGACAGCTGATGAGCAGACCAAGCAGAATTTCAGCAGTAGCCAGACAGAAGGCCAAAAGCAAGAGAGCAAATATAAGAAGACAAATGAACTAGACAGGCCGGGCAGTCCAGAGGAACTGTGTTAGATTTGTCCCTCAGAGTTCCAAGTTCAGATCCAGCACCAGCTAGGCAAAGAGAAGTTTCTATGGGACAAAGCTCATCCAGATGTTGCCTCAAATGCATTGTTGCCTCTCTGGGGTGGTCCCATAAGCAGAAATGGAGCAATAAATAGGCCAGATTTGAGGGGCAGAGACCTTCCAGTGGGGCCATATTCACATTTTTATTCCACCTTTCTTCCAAGGAGCTCGGGGTAATTGACAAGGTTCTCCCCTCCTCCATTTTATTCTCACAATATTGACGAGGCTGAGAGAATATAACTGGCCCATGCTCACTCAGTGAGCTTCATGGCAGAGAAGGGATTTGAACCCAGCTATCCTTGTTTCTAGGGCAACAAGTTAACCGTTACACTGCATGACTTTTAATTAGTTTATTTTGGATGTAGCCTGTCCAACAACTACTCAGGTCAGCTTTCATCTTCAGGAACCTACAGAGAGGCAAAATTAAATGGGCCCTAAAATGGGAGGATATTTGGTATGGGGGTGAAATGTTTGCATTTTTTAAAAAAGGAATTGCTATGTGAAGGGTTGCCACTGTTTTTCTTAGTATAGCTACTATGCCTGTAACAGTTGCCACAGATGCATTGGCAGAAAACCAGTGGATATGAAAACAGTGATGGTGAAAGTTTTACTTGGTGAAATTCTGCATCTTATGCTGATGTTAAAAGGCAGAGCAATGTTGCTAGAACAAAGAGGACAACTGTAGCTACATGGGCACTCTCTCACTTTAGAGTTATAGGTGGAAGGGCAGCGTCTTGAAAGATTGAATATAACCTGAATATTTCACCAAATGCCGCAGCATTTTTGCATAAGGATTTATATTGTTAGGCAACACAGGATCAATACTGTATCCAGTAGAAATAGTCCACACAGGCAGCTATACTCACAAAATAATCTTTCCTTTGTCTAACACAGAGTTTCAAGAATTTTGCTTGCCTCTGGGGTTAAAAGAGCCTACCCTATTTTATATCAGTTTTATGATATTTGAGGAGGGAATGAAGAATTTTCTCTTGTCTCATGGAAGTTCAGTATTCAAACACTAATAAAACTTGATCGAGAATCTCATGGAAGAGAAAGAGACCCATTTAAAAAGTGAATAGGCAGAGCTTGTAAAAACATTCAGGCTTGAGAAGTGTAGAAGCAGGCTTCAGGAAAGGAAGGGTTGGAACACTGGTGGTTGTGGATCCTAAACCCAGGGCTCATTTCCAGGGGGAACACGCAGGAATGCAGTTCCAGCAGTTCCTCAAAGAGGTCACATGTCAAGTGGCCCTGTCCACCTGACTCGGCCATTTTGGGCCCGTTTCAGCCTGGATTGAGGCCGAAACAGCCTGGATCGGGCCTCTGATAGGTGATGGATCACTCTCCCAATCAGCAGCGGCCTGATCCTGACCATTTTGGGCCCATTTCCGGCCATTTTCAGCCCCTTTTTGCAATTTTGGGCCCAGTTTTGGCCCTGAATGGCCAGGTTGGAATGGGTCCAAAACAGCCAGGATAGGTGATGTCAGAGGGTGTGGCATATGCAAATCAGTTATGCTAATAACACACTTCTGGTGATGCCAAGGGGTGTGGCATATTCTGATGAGTTATGCTAATGAGTTATGCTAATGAGTTCCTCCAGCTCTTTTTATACAAAATGACCCCTGCCTAAACCGTTAAGCTTATGGCAAGTGTGGCTCAAGCTCCTCTAAGAAGATATTCAGTAGCCCCCTACCCATATTTGGTTTATTTTGCACAACCTGTTGCAAGGTCTCTCTGTCATACCTAATCTTTTCCAAATTGGCCCAGGAGAAGTCTCACATGTAGGCCTCAGAGCTAAGCCCTCCACTGATGCACATTTTCCATGCTTCCCATAGTGTGCATATTGCTATTTTCATTCTAGGAAGTACTAGAAATATACTGCCCAACTAAGGTTACCAGCCTCCAGGTGGGACCTGGCATTCTCCTGGAACTACAACTGATTTCCTGACTATAGGGATCAGTGACCCTGGGGAAACAGCAGCCTCAGAGCATGGGCTTTATGGCATCGTATTCCTGCTGGGTGCTCCCCAGGCACTGCACCCAAATCTGCAGGAGCTTTCCAAGCCAGAGCTGACAACCCTGTTCCCAAACCATATGTCCCATTGTTAATGGAATATTATACCTCTTTGCAGTGTTTTTTTATTAGTTTTACTTCATTTATAGCCCATATTTTCCCCAGTGGGGACCCAAAGGGTTTAACATAATTCTTTTCACCCTGTGAAAATGACCCTGTGAGGTAGGTTAGGCAGAGAGTGCGTGACTGGCCCATGGTCGCCTAGCAAGCTTCCATGACGGACTGGGGAATCTAACCTGGGTCACCCAGATCCTAGTCAGTCACTCTAGCCACTACACCACACTGGTATCCAGGCTATAATTCTTCTCATGGTCTCAATTTCTTCCCATTATCACCTCACCGTAAATTAAAATCTAGGGAAGGCAGTAGTTTGTGGCAGGGAAGCTTTCAGGCACTTACTTCTGATAACCTCACTAACAGCCCCATTATTCAGACTTAAACCAGTTTGTTTTAGAATTATTTTTACAATAATCTCTGTTTACTGACACATTCTAATTCATGGAGTGCTCCATGGAGAGGGAATTTGCCCATTCAGTAAATTCAAGACTGTCTCAAAGTCATGCTTCATAAACCTCTGTGAAATTTCTACCAAATGGGAGCCAAATGCCCTTTGATACTGGTCCTCTGGGGTCATCTTTGAGTAGCAGCTTCTTTTTAGGGGGTCTATTTTCTTCAGCTCAGGTAGGAAAGCTGATCCAGCCTTCACCACTCTTGCTGGCAACACCTAATTCAACAACAGGCATGGAAGATATAGAAGGTGATAATAAATGAAGACACACTGTGCCTTGTTGTATGAAAAATGTGATAAGGCACTTCATTAATCTTCCTGACATTTTCTGTGTTCAAGGCGATACTTTCAAGTTGTCTCTTTAAAGATGTACACGTCTGGATATATTTTTTTTCTGGCCAGGTTAATTTATAAGAACCTGAGTGAAGAGTTTGCAATCAATAATTTATGACACAACTCCTACCTCTCGTTGCTGTTTGGGGATGTCTTACAAACAGGTCTGTACATTTTCCAGGATTTATGCATTATTTAAAATGATGGGCAAATGATCCTTGATCTGCAAATCACTTTGCAAAACTATTGGTGGAAAGCTGCCATTTGCAAGGTTGGCATTGGCTTTCTTACATCAGATAAGGCTGCCAGCCCATATGAATGGCATCTATCAAGCAAGAAACCCTTGTTTTAAGCCACTTCCTGTCTTCTCAGAGGACTTTCACATGAGATGCTGAAATCAGTTTTTAAAAGCATACTGAGCCAGCCTGTTCAGAATCAACTAAGATTACATGCAAACACAGCCATCACAAGTGCTCCTGAGGTGCTGACAAGGAACTGAAACCTTTTCTAGATTCAGGGTCAATTTCAAGGTCACGGCATGTGTCTTCAGCAGCTAGCCCCTTCTGGTCTGTGTCCAAAAACAGGCTCCAGGAAGCACAGGTGTCAGGTCCAGTAGAAGCCTCTATAGATTCAAGCCTAGTGGTTGTAGCACATAGTAGATATGCTATAAATGGTAGCCCTTTGTCTCCCAGCAGCAGCCAGAGTTTAACTTGGGGGGCAGGAGATCAGTTATATGATTGTTTCCCCCATATGGCCCTTGGTTAGAAGGACTTCTCCCTGCACTGTGGATAGAGGCCCCCATTCCAGTGTGATATTAACCTCTATAGAAGCCAAAAGCCTCAGAGTGTTTCCTACCTCCTTCTACTTCTAGAGGTCCTTTGGCCCCTGCAGATCCAGTATTGTCAGAGAAGGAGACTGTATTGGACCTGGAGCCAACCACAAACTCAGATTCTGAGTCTGATGTAGCTTCAGAACTATCTCCTATTGATACTACAAAAGATCCTCTGGAGCTTTCCCTGAGTGAAGATCATTTCTATGGAGAACAGCTTATTAGAATGGCCACTGTCCTTGACATCAAAGTCACTTGTTCAGCCCCTTCATCCAAGGACCCCGTTTTTAGGGTAATGTATTCTGTGTCATCAGGCCCCCATTGCATTCTCAGTGATGGAAAGTCTTGTGGATATTACATTGGAACTGTGGTTGAAGCCAGCTTCTATTTCAGTATCTCAAAAGAAGATAGAAAATATGTATGGTATAAAGCAGATGGGGTGTTCTTTTTATTTTCTAACCCCATGTCCAATTCCATAGTACAATAGGCTCTTCAAAGGAAATAAAAGGCCCCCCAACACTATCTCATGGATAAAGAAGGCAGAAAGTTAAACTCAGTAGGGCCAAAAAATTATATTTCCCCACTTTATCTTTTAAGATAGCTAAATATCAGTCATTTATGGGATGCTATTAAGTCTTCCTCTGGGAGTAAATAGGTCCCTACTTAGAGATGATTCCAGGGAACAAAGCCACTTGGGAAAGGTCCTGCAACTGCAGGCCTACAAATTGTCCAAAAATTAAATATACTCAGGGAAGCCTGTGAGGATTGCACAGCCCATAATTTGGCCACTGCAGACACTCTTGGCTACACTCCTTGGCCTTTCCCAATGAAACTAAGGCCAAGGAGTTGCCTTTTGAGGGCACAGAGCTCTTCATCTCTGAGACAGATCTATAAAAAAAGATTTACAACTAAAACTCTGGGAGTTACTCCATTGCAGAAGTATAAACCTTTATGTAAGCTATATAACCCATATTATAGGTGGCTAAGATTTCATCCTTACCAATATCAGGGAAACTTCCATGTCTTTCTTGGAATGGGCAGCAATGTAAGTGATTCCCTGGACAAAGAGGGAAATTAGATTCCAATCCCCAAAGCCTCCTAGATCATCCCAGAAAACAAATTTTGTATAGTTATCTGGCTGTAAGGTACCCCTTCCCCTCAAATTACCTCTACATGTACTTTCATGGGGCATCATTGCTTTGGATTGTTGGGTTAATGATACATAGTTATGTGATGGAGTTTTTAAAATTCCCCCTAATAAACCCTAAGTCACATCCACAGCCCTTTTCTGAATCTTTTTGGCACTGGAAGTGTGGGCCCTGTAGCATAAGGCTCCTATACGGTTACTCCTTAAAGCAGATTGCTTTATTATTTATTTTTATTAACATTATTTATAGTTTACATTTCTCAGTGGGACTCAAAGCAGATTTCACAGAGTAAGTCAATACAATCAACAGGATGGGACATCCAATAAACAATGCAATAGGATTTGGACTGTAGAAATATGGGACCAACCAGAAACCTGAAACGGAACTGAAGCAAAGTGCAAGTATTAGCATGATGCATTAAAAGCTGCAAATATTACACAGCAAGATCCCATTTATACCTACAGACAGTACTACAAACTGTACACAGCAGTACAGACCACACAGAGCTGACTGTCAAAAGCTTACACACTGAAAATCTTGTTGGTCTCTAAGGTGCCGCTGGTCTCAAAACCTGCTGTTCTACTGCAGACCAACACAGCTATCACCTAAACATAGTTTACAGAAAGTGAAGAGAAGTCAGGACAAGGCCATTTCATTGGAGACCAATCATTCCATAAGATGGAGGCTATAATGGTGAATGAATGTGTGCAGGCAGTTGTTGATTTTGCCCATTTGCAGGTTGTCATCTGCAGAAGGCCCTGCTCGGATGAGGGAAGCTATCATGGCAGAGCATTGGGGGAGTGGTGGTCCCACAGATATGAGGGATCAAAGCCATAAAGGGCTCTGTATGAGAGAGCCAAAAACTTAAATTGAGTCCGGTCACTGATGGGCAGCTAATAGAATGACTTTGGAATGGGAGTAATATGCATGCTCCAGCTATCTCCCAATAATAGCCGAGTTGCAGTTTTTGCATCAACTGGAGTCTCTGTTGATTTTGAGGGGAGACCAATGTAAAGTACATTATAGTAGTCTAGTCTTAATGTTACTATAGCATGGATATAGGTGGCCAGATAGACCACAGGGGGCCATCTTCTGGATCTGACTGAACAGGAAGAAAGCATTTTTTTGCAGCTGCATTAAATTGCTTCACCAGCAGTAAAGTTGGATCTAGCATAACCCCCAGGCTCTTTAGTGAGTCAGCAAAGGTTAACTGAACGCCATCAAAAGTAGGGAGCACAATGTCCTTCAAGATGTCTTTGGAACCATCATTACGTCTGTCTTTCCATAGTTTAGTTTCGATTTGTTCACATGTATGTTACCAGAACTGCTACTTTATGAGGAAATTAGCATGCAGTCTGGGTTAAATTAGTGCGGATCTTAACCAACTATACTAGAGTCCGTCTTCTAGATTACTCGTGCAATAAAGAGGCAAAGACTAATAAGTTTAAAAAGTGTTTACTAGAAGTGTTGCATATGCCTACAATAACACACACAGTCAGAGTACATACAAGAACTAAGACATAAAGAGTAGGAAAGATAGAGCCGTTTGCATTAGCAGGGAACCCACTTGAGATCGAAGAAGCGGGGTGATATGCACCTGGTCACGGTGAGGAGCAAAGACGTAGCAGCAAAGTGGGGCGATATCTAATGCCTGCACTAGACACGCAGAGTGACGGTCGGGGTTCAAGACAGGAATGGCACATGCCAAGTAGGGGTTGGGAGAGGAATGACACGCCTGGCTGGGATCGGGAGAGGAATGACGCGCACCACATGGCAGGGAAAGCCTGCTTAAGTACCCAAAAACGTACCCTGAGGCGAGTGCCTTCCATGTGGTTCTCAAGAGGGGAAACAAAGGCTTAATGAGTCTACAACTATCGCTAATGGGCCACTTTAGTATCTGAATATATGATTGTGACACCTCGTGAAGAGGGGACAAAGGAGGGGAGGGGAGTGCCAGGCAGGTTGATTGAATCTGCCAGGAAGCTGGAGTTTTCTTGATTGCAACTGTTCTGAAATGTGGTGGTTGTATTGAAATGCGTCCATTAGGTGTTCTGGACAGCCGGCATGTAGCTTCCATTCTGGGGCAGCTTCCAGTGATCTGCGTAGCAGGGCGAGGCTGGGTGCTGTAGACGTGACAGGAGCCAGGTCTTGAGATGGCTCCCTCAGAGTGAACTGTCCATGTTGGTTCTTTGCTGCCTGGGCACATGGCTTCTTCCTAGTGGTGAGGCAGAAAACAGGCATAGGTGGCACAGTCCATTACAGCAGAGAGAACAGGAAACAGCCATGGGCAATGCTGTCCCTAACAGAGTCTCTGGTAGAGCCTTAAAACGGCAAGACAGGAAGTTGGCAAAGTCCATAGTGGGCCCCACAACGGGGGGGGGGGGGCTTGACAACACGTAGAAAATTAACCACAGCTGCCAAACAGCTATTTATGGCCCCTACTGCACTAGGAGATTTGGATAAGGATATAATACTCCTAGATATTGATGATAGCCAATCCAAAAGCTATGATTTGCCCTAAGGGCTTTTCATAGAGTTGGGAAAGCATGGAGGATAGGATTACACCCTATGGAACCCCACAGGATTAGTTCCTCACTGGTGGTAATTGGTCTCTTTGAGTGGCCAAGGGAAGCTGCCCTGGGTTAGTGATTGTTTTATGATAGATATTAAGGGCTTGTTGATGTGGATAGATATTAAGGACTTGCAAGTGTGCTAGGATTCTTTTACAAATATTTTCTGATTGATAAGAGAGCCCTGTATTAGATTTGAGAGAGTTAACACATTGTTAGTTGTTAGGAAGTTTTGCATGGTTTCTGTTTCAAATGTGCTGTTCTTCTTACGGCAAGGAGTTTGGTTTGCCACACTGGATTTTCTGGATGCATATTTCCATGTCACAATAAAGAAGAGTTACAGAAAGTGTCTTTGGTTCCAGTATGTGGCTTTGTTTCTTCATTACAAGGCTCTTCCTTTTAGCTTAGCTATGGCATCTTGTGCCTTCACCAAGGTCATGGTGGTAGTGGTGGCATACCTCAGAGTGCTCAGTTGGCAGATTTTTCCATATGTAGACAATTGGCTAATAGTCGCAGACTCAAAAGAGTAGTTACATGCACATATTCACCTGATTCTATCTACCATATGCAACCTAAACTTAAACTAGAAAATGTCCAAGCTAGAGCCTACTCAAAGGATTTTTTAATGGAGATAATGTGGGACTCCATCCAGGGCAGAATGTTTCCACCAATGGAGAGGATAGCAGTCATACAGTTTCTGGTTTAAAAGTTTCAAAACCTTTCTAACAGGCCATACTCATTCAAAAGTGTTTCCCTAAGTCTTTGGCTAGAGAGGGTCATGTTGGCTCTTGGCAGCCCTGGCTGTGTGTACACCAAAATGCATGCCGTGTCCAGGCTCTGGAAACCTCAACTCTATCTACAGCTAAGTAAGTATTCCCATTCCTCTCAGATAGTCCATCAAATCCTACAACCTTCTCTGTAACACTTTTTCTATGTCTGTGAATTCCCGAGGTATCTCCTGCTCCCAGTGGGCCTTGCTCATCAGCTCTCCAGTGGCCTGTGGGAGAAATAAAAAAAATTGCCATCAGTAATGGTATGACATCACTTCCAGGAAAAACCAAAAGTGATGATGTCATGCTTCTCTAGCAATCTCTAGAAAACCTATGATAAAACCATAGCGTTTTTGGCAATTCCTAGAGAGGACTGATGTCTTTTCCAGGGAAAACCTGGATATGACATCAGTCCTCTCTAGGTTTCACCATAGAGTTTCTGCCAATTCCTAGAGGTGTGGTATCACTGCCAGGTTCTCCCAGAAGTGACATGCTATTGCTGATGGCCAAACCTCATGACTCTGCCACTCCCATTTCCAGGGCTCGGGTACTCCTTTCAGGCTCCCACATCCTTCTGGGCCGTTCTTAGAGTAGCACTCAGCAGAAAGGTCAGCTTTTAGCAACTTCTTTTTACTGAGAACAAAACTTCAGCACCAATTAATTGCAAGGCAGGAGAACTCTCACACCCTGCTTTAGGCTAGCACACATTTCTTGCCTAGAACCAAACTAAGAAAAGCTACACCCCACAGGACTAAACCATTCTTCATTCAAATTGAAGGGGAATTGGACTGTTCCACTACTGTTGCATTATACTCTCTCTCTCTCTCTCTCTCTCTCTCTCTCTCTCTCTCTCTCTCTGTGCGTGTGTGTGTGTACCATTCACCCTAAGCTGGAGGGCATAGACAGGTTTCATGTATATACCATTACAAAAGCTATATGAATAATTCAAGAATGATGGTTGAATATAGAATTATTCCAAGTGAGGCTATGTTGTCTGGAATTGTGGAATTTTCTAGAAATTCTAACTTTATACTAGTAAGAAAAGAACTAATCAACCAAACTGTTGTAGGCCATTTCTAATTTTTTTTACTGAAGCTCTACACAGAACGTATAACATTAAAAAAAGTTTCAGGAGTAAAAAACAACAACAAAACCTGTCTTTAATGGGAGAATCTCTTGGAAAATAAAAAAAACTTATCAAACTCACTGATTTAATCTCAGCTAGACTCAGCTGTTGAACTGATTTTCACTCTGCACCCCCTTGTGAGCCCAATTCTGTCTTATATTGTAATCCCAAAGTAGCTAAAGTGACCTTTTCAAACAATGTAATAAGAATTCTGATTATTTATACCAGGGTGGTCCAACTTTTCCATCACTATGAGTCAGATGTCAAATAGCTTGACCAAATGAGGCTGGTTAGGAATGTAAGGACCAGAACAGGTAGGGGAAAGGAAATATCCTTACAGATGTGGGTACTGAAATTAGAGGAGGAAGTATCACAATGCCTGTATGTCTGAGGTTTTCATTATCTTCTAGGTCTCATGGTTGCCCTCTCTGAACTGAGAATGATGTTCACCCAATTAGAGATGCCCTGAACCTCAAAGTCATCTTTCACTGAGGGCAGCCAAGTCAATAAACACCAGCACTTCCACTTCAGGAACTGTGTCCTAAAGGGTTACGTTGTTTTTGATCCTCAATGTAGCAGAAAGCTTTCTTATGTACCAACAACTTAAGCAATTATCTTACACCCATGTCTACAAGTGCTACTGGTATGAGAGCATGGCTACAGAGAAAAGCACTGGGGGGCAGACTTCAGGCAGAGCCAAGCAAACTTCATTCCCTCTTTTAATGTGCTTGGGATGGCTGCATGTTTAAACACACAGAACCCATCATGTTTGCTCCCAAAACAGAAGTAGACTCATTAATACCACAGTAGAAATGTACATAGAGGGCAATTGGGTCAGGAAATGGATAAATGTCCTGACTCCTGAATATGTGGTACCATTTGGGGGGGGGGCAAGGTAGCAATACCTTCAGAATAGCTGGGAAAGCCCCAAATATCCCTATCAAAAATCCCCCCTGCCCCTCTTACTAACTTTTAGACATTCAAAAAGAGAGAATCTGGCAAGAATATTTCAGATGAGAATAGGAGTGTAACATGTTCTCCTTGTTTTTATTCAGCTAGTAAATTTTGTTGCTAGGAATCACATTTGTCCCTGTCAGCAAGATGATATGGATTCACAGCCTACCAATGTTATGTAATGCATCTAGAAATGGTGCCAAAATCTTTGTCTAGGGGAGGCATATAATAGATAATCCAGCAGATTATGGACAGATCTACTACCAGTAGAAGACCACAAATATGGCTTTATGCAGAAGTTTTCTCTCCATATAAGCAGATGCATTAGTTTTGAGTGTGTGTGTGTATGAGAGAGAGGGAGAAAGAGAGAGAGAGAGATTTTTTTCCCCAAGCCAATAATCAAACTAGATTTTTCAGCCACATGACTGTGGCAGTAGGGCTGAGATCCACCTTGCCTCCTGTTTTCTTTCCATCGACTACCACCTGTGTACCTCCATGGACAAAATCTGTCCCTGTTTGCTTGCAAAAGAGAAATGGCCTTGTGAAGCTTCCCACGACATGAAAAGATTTCAATTGGCTAGATAAGAGTTTAGCCTTCTCTGCAGACAATGTGCTATTGTCAAAGTTTTCCTTCATTGTTCCAGTAAGTAGGGAGTTCTCAGAAGGCAGCTTGGAGATAGCTAACTGCATAAAAAGAATGTGATGTTGTATAATCTATTAGCATGCACTTAATGGAGTAGGCAGTACCTCTTAGGAGAAGTGCACTTCCCCTAGAGTTCTCTGGTACTTGTGCATGGCAAGATACTTTTGTAACAAAAACAAGACAACCCTGGTGACATTTATTGGTTTATAAAAGAATCCTCACAACAAGTTTGCCTTACTCACATCAGCTTCTTCTCCTACCATGAGCACGGCATGGCTTTAATTGCAGCTGCTGAATTTTGTTCTCCACCTGCCAGCTTTGTGCAAAAATAAATGAAATGAAATAAAAGCAATAGAAAGCTGAACACAAATCAAGGACATTATCTGGAAGGTTAAGATTATATTGGATAGCACTCTTGCTTTATTTGGGGCACATATATGAGCCAAATTCAAGCAAACATAGTAAAACCATTCATGGATGCTACCATTGGAGATTGAGGTGGGTAGGTTTGGTTGAATGTTTCCTGGATTAGGAAAAAGACCTCCCTGCGCACAAAAAAATCTCTAGATATCAAGCAGTGAAGTTTTCTATGTGCAGAGAACATTTTTCAATGGAAAGCAGTTTTATTACCTCATCTGCCCCATGTTGAATACAATCAACATTGAGATAACAGATTTAAAAACCCTCCAATTCCTGAGTGATGGCAAGCCTGCAGGAGTTGATGGCTTTGCACCAATCAGCCCAACTGTAAGCACCTAACCTGTTACCAGAACTGCTATCTTTATAGGGGAAATTAGCAAGCAGTTCAGTTTGAGCTAGCGCGGATCTTTAACCAATGTATACCACAGTCAGTCTTTCAGATTATTCACACTAGAAAGAGGAGGCTAATATTCAAATAAATAATGTTTACTAAAAGTGTTGCGTATGCCTGACATAGCACTTACATACAGCAGACATACAAGAACTCAAAAATAAAGGTTGGAAACAGTTACAGAGACATTTGCGTTAGCTGGTTCCCACTTGAGATCGATGGCAGAGAGGCAATACGTACCTGATCACGTCAAGAAGCAGAGATTCCAGCAGCGAGGTGGGGGGCATGTACAGTGCCCGTACTGTACATGCAGCGGGTCCATCTGGGTGGGGTGGGGGTGGCACACAGTGCCCAGCCGAGCACAGCGCCGGGCACGACGCTGAGCACCGAGCACCTAGTGTCAGGCAGAGCCTGCTTAAATAGCCGAAATGTGCCCTGAGGCGGGGGCTTTTGGAGGGTGCCTCATGATGGCTCTCACAATGTTTTCAACAAAAGATATAATGGGCCAATGTTAGGAATTTGATGGGCCACTTTAGAATCTAATTGTGTGATAGTGACACCCTTGGGGACGGGACAAAAGGAAGAAAAGGAGTGCAGGGCGGGTTGATTGAATCTGACAGGAAGCCAGGTTGCATTTGATGGGATCGGCTTGGAATGTTGATGGTCGATGGGTGTATTGATAAGTGTCCATTATCCGCCCTGTACAGTCGGCACATCGCTCCCGTCCCCGGGCTGCTGCAAGCGATCTGCATATCAGGGCAAGGCATAGCTTCGGACATGACAGGAGCCTGGCGGTGAAATGGTGGACTCAGGGAGAACCGTCCATAGTAACTGCCTGTTGCCTGAGAACATGGCTGCCCTCTGGTTTGCTTCTGTGCGTTCATGGGCTCGCTAGTGTGCTTCTCTGGGCGTTACGGTGGGCCCAGGAATGTTCTGCGGTGGCTTTCCTGTGGAAGGCGGGCCAGGGGGCACCCAGTCTGTCTCACAGAGAATCCTTCCTTCTTGCATGTCAGTGCTAGCTGCCAGGTTCTTGTCCCAAGGTACAGTTCATACCCAGCACAAGAGATGCAGAGAGAAAGAGAGTCCATAATCCAGGAGGGCAGAAAACAGGCACAGATAACATAGTCATGGTAAGGCCCACTGTGGTTTTACCATAGGATTTTACCATAGGGTTTCTAGCAATTCCTAGAGCTACTCTTTGTTACTTCTGGGTTGCACCTGCCTTTCCACTTGGCAACCCTGACAACCCTAGCTGTAACAGAAAGAGGTACATATTAGACAAGGACTTTCCACTGAATTCTACACCCTTGTTTTTATATTACCAACAGACTTACTAGACTTTCAAAGCCTATGATGAGTAGACAGTCTTGCTTATATTCACTTGAGTAATACAGATGAGATTGACCCATGGTCCTGATCCACTCTGAGGTGCCCTGGGGATTGAAAAGTTAAGCAGCCTGTCCACCAGAGGCAACAGGGGACTTAATGCACATTCCACAGTTATAGATCAAGAAGAGTTAGCCATGTTAGTCTACAGTAGCAAAATAGCAAAGAGTCCAGTAGCACCTTTAAGACTAACCAACTTTATTGTAGCATAAGCTTTCGAGAATCACAGTTCTCTTTGTCAGATGCATAAAGCTGGTTAGTAGAGATGGGCATGAACTGGAAAAAATGAACCACGTGGTTCGTGGTTCGTCAAATTTCACGAACCACAAACTTTCATGAATCTGCCCCTGGTTCGCGAACCAGTTCATTTGGTTCGTGAAAATGCCACATCCAGATTAGAAAATTGTCACTTTCGGGTCAGCAGAAGGTCTTCAAGAAGGCCATCCCCTGTTGCCGAGGAAACTGATTGATCGGCACCAGGCTGTCTGCAGTGACGAACCAAAAAACAAACCAGACGAACCAGCCTAAAGTTTGTGGTGGTTCATCAGAAATGGGATCTGACGAACTGCTGGTTTGCGAATCACAAACCGGCCTGGTTCATCATGAATTTTGGTTCGTATTTTGGTTCATGCCCATCTCTACTGGTTAGTCTTAAAGGTGCTACTGGATCCTTTGCTATTTTATTCCACAGTTAGTGATGCTTCTGTCAAGCAGATTTCAGTTCTATGGGTGGAGACAAAATCAAATATCAGGGTCACGCAAATACCTGACCTGCCTGGCCAACAACTTCCTTTTTCAAATGTTGGAGGAAGCAAAGAGAGGCTTGGCCATATTGGACTTGATATTAACAAACAAGAAAGAGTTGCTTGATGGGGTAAAGGTGGTGGGAACCTTAGGGAGAAGTGATCACATCCTTCTAGAATTCCTTTTGCTGTGGAGTATCAAGGAAGTTTGTAGCCAAACATGCAGGTTAGATTTTAATAGGGCAAGCTTTAATAAACTTAGAAATATGATGAGAGTTATTCCATGGACAAGAATGCTGGAGTAGAAAGGAGCGAGGGAAGGGTAGGCAGTCCTAAAAGAAGAGCTCTTGCAGGCTCAAACTATCACCATCCCAGAAAGAAGGAAATATGGTAAAGGATCTAAGAAGCCAATGTGGATGAACAGAGAGCTCTGTGATGAGCTAAGGAGGAAAAAGGAGATGTTCAGGAAATGGATAGAAATGCATCCAAAGAAGAGTGTCTAGGAATAGCTGGGCACTGTAGGGAAGCTGTCAGAGAGGCCAAAGCTCAAAATGAGTTGAGACTGGCCAGGTGGACTCACCACAACAAAAAGATGTTCTTCAGATATGTGAGGAGGAAAAGGAAAGGGGTGATAACCCCATTGCTGGGTGAAAATGGAGAATCTCTGACAGAGGACAGAGAGAAGGCAGAAAGTCTCAATACCTACTTTGTCTCAGTTTTCTCCCTGAAGGAGAGAACAGGTCCACCTAGAAATGGTAGTGGGCAAAGCATGACTTCTGGGCTGGTTGACATGGGCAGAGAAGTTGTGAGAAACACCTTGCTGCACTGGATGTGTACAAATCTCCTGGGCCAGATGCTGTACATCTGAGAGTGCTTAAAGAATTTTCAAAAGAGCTTGCAGACCCTTTGTTGATCATCTTCCAGGCCTCTTGGGGGACAGGTGATGTGCCAGAAGACTGGAGGAGGGAAAATGTCATCTCAATCTTCAAGAAAGGGAATAAGGACAATCCTGGGAAATATAGGGCAATCAGCCTGACCTCTGTCCTACGGCAGATACTGGAACAGATATTAACAGTGTCAATCTGCAAGCATCTGATAGACAACATGGTAATATGAGCAAGTCAGCATGGATTTATCTTCAACAGGTCCTGCCGGATCAACCTCATCTTCACTTGATCTATGATCGAGTGACAGTCTTACTGGATTACGGGAATGCTGTTGATATAGTTTATCTGGATTTCAATAAAACTTTTGACAAGGTACCTCATGTTGTGCTGATGGGTAAACTGGTAGACTGTGGACTGGACTCTAGGATTATTAGATGGATAGGGAACTGGCTGGATAACCACACCCAAAGAGTAGTTGTCAATGGCATCATGTCTGATTGGAGGGAGGTGTCCAGTGGAGTGCCACAGAGCTTGGTTTTGGGCCCAGTGATTTGCAATATTTTTATAAATGATCTGGACAAGGGTGTGAAGAGATCACTCATTAAATCTGCAGATAACACCAAACTTGGAAGAGTAGCAAACACCCTTGAAGATAAGGATAGAATTCAGTGAGGTCTAAACACACTGGGAATGTGGGTAGATTTGAATAAGATGCAATTTAACATGGATAAGTGCCAGATTCTCCATCTAGGTAACAAAAATGCAAAACATGCATACTGGATGAGGGACACACTTCTGGGTAGCAGTGTATGTGAACGAGATCTTGGGATGTGGGTAGATAGGAAGCTAAATAAGAGCAGTCAGTGGGATGCAGAAGAAAAAAAGGCCAACACAATCTTGAGATGTATCAACAAAGGCATAACAACCAAATCACAGGATATCGTTGTCCACTATATACCACATTGGTCAGGCCCCACCTGGAGTATTGTGTGCAGTTGTGCATGTCTCACTTCAAAAAGCATGTGGACAAATTGGAACGGGGGCAGAGGAGAGTGACCAAGATGATCAGGGGCCTGCAGACCAAGTCTTATGAAGAAAAACTGAGGGACTTGTGAATGTTCAGTTTGGAGAAGAGCAGGTTGAGGGCAACCATGATTACTCTCTTTAAGTATTTAAAAGATTGTCACTTAGGGGAGGGAAGGGGGCTGTTCCTGTTGACAACAGAGGATAGGACTCAAAACAATGGGCTTAAACTCCAGGATGAAAAGTATTGTCTGAACATTAGGAAAAACTTCTTCACGTTAAGAGTAGCTCAGCAGTGGAATCGGCTGCCTAGGGATGTGGTGGGTTCCCCCTCATTGGCAGTCTTCAAGGAGTAGCTGGATGAATACTTTTCGGAGATGCTTTAGGCTGTTTCTGCATTGGTCCGGGGGTTGGACTAGTTGGTCTATAAGGACCCTTCCAACTCTATGATTCTCTGACCTGCATGTAGCCTAAAGATTACAATATTAAAAGCTGTTACTGAATAGGGAATTAAACTGGAAAGCCACATTGATCTATTCAGCAGTGTATCATCATCACACCCAGCAAGTGTCATACACATTATATACAAAATTAGCCACATGAAACTCTTATCATGTCATCGGAAGAACAAATAATATTCTAGAAGGGTAGCTAGCTATATTAGACTGTTGGAGCCAAAACAACAGAGTCTTCTTGTGTCACCTTAAAGTGGCATCTAACAGATTTATAATGACATAACCTTAATCAAATGCATGAAGTTCTGGGCTTAGGACCAAACCAAATATAAGTGTAGGAGTTTTGTGAATGGAGTTGCCACTTGACAGCCTATTTCTTTTCTTTAAAAGCATGGGAGCTCCATCTGAATTAGGACCATGGCATAAAGAAAGAGGGGTTTAAGCTTTTCACCCACACTAGTTTTCTGTAATAACCTAGCGGCACCCTCACCTGGATAGCCCAGGCAAGCTCGAACTTATCCGGTCTCAAAAGCTAAACAGTGTTGGCTTTGTTAGCAGGGTTGGATAGGAGACCTCCAATGAAGACCAGGGTTGCAGAGACAGGTAATGGCAAACCTCCTGTGTTAGTCACTTGCCTTGGAAAACCCCAGCAGGGGTTGCCATAAGTCAGCTATGACTTAACAGCACTCCCCTCCACCACCACTTCCAGTTCTTATTTAGTCTAAATTTGAAAGATCTGCAAATAAATTCCAATGCAGCAGCTTCTCACCTCCCTTTGAAACATTTTTGCTAAAAATGCTCTCAGAACTTGAAACTCCCCCCCCCCCGCTAGTTTTCCTTTTTTACTGTCTGATTTTCTCCATTTATTCTCTTACATAGGTACTGTCCAGTTCTGGCCAATGTAAATAGCAGAAGGTCTTGACTGGCACATGGGAAGGGTAAGTGAAGGAATTCTAGGCTTGGGTTGTGTAACAGAAACACTTGTGCACATATGGGGAGTGGGACACAAATGGCTTCAGTGTTTGTTGCAGGGGCTAGTTTCTGGGTTCCTTTCTTTTCTTGGTGATTCATTCTGGGTGCTCAGCAATTGCTTCAGTTAAGAGAGGCCTGTCTGTAGGAAAAGACAGGACTTCCTGTCCAAGGTCTGTGAGCACAAAGGATCAGCTGAAGATCCATAGGAGGGTGACAGCCAACATCAGTTCCATCCTTCTCTCAATCCCCAACAAGCCTCTAGCCTTTGATGTTTTACAGGCAATAATCAGTTCAATTCTTTTAGTCTGATGAATCATAGGAGAAGCAGAAGTCCTTGAGTACCCTCTGTAGCCAGTGTAGGACTTCTGTTTCTCCTAGACTCTATGGTATTTCATAGAGTTGCCTTCCAAAACTGCCATTTTTTGCCAGGGAACTGTTCTCTGTAGTCTGATCAATTGTAATTCTGGAAGAACTCCAGCCCCACCTTGCAGGTGGTAAGCCTAGTAACCACTCACCAAACTTCTTTTAGGAAGCACGTGAATATGAGCCTCTGCAGAAGATCTTAACACACAGGACTAAGAAGTTATTTAACAGAATACTCCTGAGTTAAACCCTTGTAAGCAAATTGATTTCAATGGATTCAGAAGGGTGCAAGTCTGCTTCGGATGGCACCTTAGGCATCTTAAGGAACATTTAAGACTTCAGATGGTAAAACGAGCACTTAAAATTGGGCCTCAAAACAGACTGACCGCCAGTGGATATAGAACTGGTGTATAAATTACAACATATGGCTGCATTCAATAGTATAAAGCATACTGCTCTACCCAGTTTTCTTCGTCAAGTGATTTGCTGTGAGCAAACAATTCTACCTATCAATTTTGTGCTAATGGGTTATTCTGTGCACTCTGACGATATACTATTACCCTGTCATTATATTAATTTATTATAGGCATGCATTTGCCAGTTCTCATTTTAGGTATTTTTTTCTTAATGCCTGAAATTGCAAGATTTATGATACGACTGTGAAAATCCCAGCTTTCCTTTTCATAGAACAGAAGAGTCTAGCCTTCGTGGTTTATAAGAAGAGAAATGTGATTGTAGCATACCATTAAGACTCCCAAATGAAAAGCCGTTTTTCCTCACAAAACATCCTTTGGGAACATTAATATTAAAATAGTTTGGTTGGGGTAGCAATCCTCTGTTAAAGGCGCAGGACATTTTTCTCCTAGCCAAGAAAGAATATATGATAACGCTTCCAGTCATATTGCATGCCTGCATGGTTAGATAAAGATAGCTCTGATTTAAATGAGTAATGATTTAAGAGGTTTCTATGGTTTGAATTTATATTTTAACATGGGGGAAACCCTTCAGAAACTTGTGAGGAAATTCCCTCAATGATACTGAGATCATGAGATGGGAGGAGGAGGCAGCAGGAGGAGGGAAAGGAGGAAGCTGGGAGGGAGCATCAGAAACTGAAGGAGAAAGCAAGTATCATTGAGGGAATTTCCTCACAAGCTTCTCAAGGATCCCCACATGTTAAAATATAAATCCAACCCACAAACTCTTAAATTCATCACTCATTTATTCCAGAGCTATCAGTATGTAACCATGCAGGCATACAGTACGACTAGACGCTTTATCACATGTTCTTTCAAATTTCTTGGCCAGGGAAAAATGCCTTGTCCCTTTTATCAGAGGATTACTATCTTTTTGATCAGCAGCAAAGACATTAAGCACCTTTTAAAGGGATAGGACATTTTTATCTGGGTTTGTTGGCAATTTGTCTCCTCCCACAACCTTCTTCTAGTAGTACCCTCACCTGGGAGTGGCCATTTGGCATTTGGTGGAGAAAAAATTGTCTTTGACTGTGTATTTTGTTTTTTAAGTGCATATATTTTTAACGGAATGTTTTAATTGCATACTGGTTTTAACTTATTAGTGGGTGCTCGTGATGTTTGTGTCCTTGAAGCTTTCACTGTTTTGCTAGCTGCCTTGAGTTTGCAGAGATAAATGTAAACATTGTAAATAAAAATAAATCAGTCTGTGTATGTGTCTGTGCAAGCAAATGTACGTTTTTCACCCCTTAGAAGCTTCTTGTATTTTTCAGCAATATGGAATTATATTAATAAGAAGGTACATTTACTTTTAGCTGACATGCAAAATTTAGAATTCTCAACTGCATTAAGTATTGGGATTTGGTAATTCATCAGAATTAAGAGAGTTTGTGGCACATTTCTTGCTTGTTCACATATATATGCATATCACATGACTTTGCACCATTAAGACTGTGCAATGCCAGATGATGGACTGCTGACCTGACTCTATGAACAAATGCTTGGGGTAATTCTCATGTCCCTTTCGGTGCATGTACAGCTGTCCAGAGGCAGGCTCACCTCCAGACTCTAATCTGGAGAGCCAGGTTTGATTTCCCCACTCCTCCACTTGAAGCCAGCTGGGTGACCTTGGGTCAGTCACAGTTTCCAGGAGCTCTCTCAGCCCCACCCACTTCACAGGGTGTTTTGTTGTGGGGATAATTATAACACACTTTGTAAACCACTCTGAGTGGGCATTAAGTTGTCCTGAAGGACGGTATATAAATTGAATGTTGTTGTTGTTGTTGTTAGACTCCTCCCCACCCCAGCCCCAGCCCTTGAAACACTGTCTGGCAGAAGAGCGGCTAGCAGAATCTGTGGGAATTCTAGCCCCATCCATACTCGCCCTGGCAGGCCAAGATATGGCAGGGACCCCAGAAGCCTGTCCAGCAGAGGTTGTTTTGCCAACTCAGCCTGAGAAATTCCTGGAGATTGGGGGTTGGAGTTGGATTTCACCTAAAATCTATGGTATACCATAGAGTTTACTCTCTAACGCTGCCATTTTCTCCAGGGGAACTGCTATCTCTAGCTTGGAGACCAGTTGTAATTATGAGAGAACTCCTGGACCAACCTGGAGATTGGCAACCCTCAGCAGATGGGATGGAAACAACCACAATGACATCACATCTCCAGGAGGATCATGGGGCCAGCAGGAAGAATTGGCAATGTCAGCTGTCTCAGGGAACGGGCAGACCCATGGAAGGCAGGTTTGGAGCAAATAGTGGTGAGGCTTAATCCAGTAAGGCCAGCAGGAGATCTCAGGGAGGGTCTATTATGGAGAAGGAGGGTGCCCTTCTTTTCTCTGATAGGCCATCAGGCAGGCAGGAAGTTGGGGGAGGCTGGGGGGAAAGTGGAGGGCCAAACACAATCTATAAAAGGGAGATCCCACAACAGGCTGGAGAAGAAGCGTTGGATCTTGCTTCAGGATTGCAAGAAGAGGAGTAATGAATCAGCCACCTGTTCTGCAGTTTCATGCTTCTACCACATGCTCTTACGAGGCACACAACTTTCCTTCTGTTCCACAATACAACTTGACTAAGATGGAGGAGGGGGGAGCAGGACCCAAAGACAAATGTTCTATTATTAACACTATTTCCAAAGCTATTGAACTGTAAATACTTCCAGATTAGGCAATTAAAACATGAACACCTCATTTGGCATTGTCACTTAAAGTAAAATATTGCAGGGATATTTTTAGTTAAAAGTCTGCATGCTTTAACTAACAGAAGCAGGGTGGGGGGTGGGGGAATCTCTTACTTTGCTATGTTGCTATGCAGCTGGTAAAGGGCCATTTCTCTCCCACTGTGAGTTTGGACCTCAGTCTGTGTAGAATTATATGCATTCTAAACATTAGCTAAAACCCATGGTGACTCTGTGTGAGAAGTGTGCCAGGGAAAAGTTCTGCTGTGAATTATTCAGCACTCTGAAAACTTGGGCAAGGTGCTCTGGTGCCCTTCAAGGAAGGCTGGAGAAATATTGGTCTGGGCAACTATTGCTGTAAATCGGCACAGCTCTCGACGTCATGCTGATTAAACCATCAGTGGTGCTCCATTAATTTACACCCACTGGAAGAGTCAGCACTTCATCACCAGAGGCAAAGACACTGTACACTACAGTGCCTCGCTTGTTTATTGGTACCATTTCTAGCCAGCCTTTCTCTCACCATGATAGGCCCACCACAAAAACTACCACAAAACTCACTACTACTCCATAAAACAGCCTCAAATTAGCATGGTAAAATTTTATATCACACTCCTCCATAAGTTTCCGGAGGAGAAAATCCCACTCTCCAGAAGCTTGCCTTGTGTGAAAGGCAAGCTTCTTTACAAAATGTACCACCACCAAGAAGGCCCTACTTCTCAATATGCTTAGTCTCAGCTCTTACAGCCAAACTACAAGTTACAGCAGCCATGGGTCCAATCCTTGGCTACCAATGTCATTTTAGAGGAGAATTTATCCATTTAAAAGTTACTGCAATGGCCCAATCCTGCCACATGGTGGCACAGCACAATCTTGTCCCCTTCATGCCTTTTCAAGTGCCAAAGGAACCCCCCCCCCCACATGACTATTCTGACACTTGAAAAGGCGGGGGGACAAGATTGCTTGGTGCCACTGTAACATAGGCTGTAACATATCAGGATGGCGCCCTTGAGACAATTTTTAAACAGCTAAATTCTCCACTAAAATGGCACTGGTGGCCATGGTTTGGACCCATGGCTACTGTAACATATAATTTGGTGGGCATTGCCACCTGCTCCATGCCTGATCCCAACTGGGTGAAAGGGGTGGGAATTGTCTCTGCTCTGCACCTGACTCCGGCTGGGTGAACGGGCGGGCAATGCCACCTGCTCTACTCCTGATCCTGGTCGGTGAAGAGGGTGAGTGGGCATTGTCTCCTGCTCTGCACCTGATTCCATCTGGGTGAAGGGAGGACAGGCATTGTCTGCTCTGCACCTAATTCCGTCCACGTGAAGGGGGGCTGGCATTGCTGCCTACTCCACTCCTGATCCCAGCTGGGAGAAGGCAGGGGGCGGGCATTGCCACCTGCACTGCTCCTGATCCCAGCTGGGTAAAGGGGGGCTGGCATTGCCACCTGCTCCACTCCTGATCCCAGGTGGATAAAGGTGGAGGGCGAGCTTTGCCACCTTCTCCGGTCCTGTTCTCGGCTGGATGAAGGCAGGGGGCGGGTATTGCCACCTGCTCTGCTCCTGATCCCAGCTGGGTGAAGGCAGGGGGCGGGCATTGCCACCTGCACTGCTCCTGATCCCAGGTGGATAAAGGCAGAGGGCGAGCTTTGCCACCTTCTCCACTCCTCTTCTCAGCTGGATGATGATAGGGGTGGGCATTGCCACCTGCTCTGCTCCTGATCTCAGCTTGTTGAAAGTGGGGGGGGGCGGGCATTGTCACCTGCTCTGTTCCTGATTCCAGCTGGGTGAAGGTGGAGGGCAGGCATTGCTGCCTGCTTTGTGCCTGATCCCATCCTGGGCTTCCTGCACTGTGCACTTTTGGAGGGACGGGCTGCCTCTTCTGGGCTTCCCTGTATGGCAGCACCCTCTGTAGGCGCACCAGGATAGGGAGTAAGTTATCTGGAACATGATTAGCCTTTTATATAGTAAGATGCACATGAGCAAAAGGTTGGCATATAAGACTCCCTCCAGCTCTGATTCTATGGAAGCAAGCCTAAGCATGCCTGCTCAGAAGTAAGTCCTGTGTTATTCAATAGGGCTTACTGCCAGGAAATTGCAGCCTGATCAAAGTGTAGAGGCTGGGAGTAGGGTCAGTGGATGCACTTTCCTCATTACCGCTCACCTGCACACATGTAGCCAGCATCCGTGGATGTGGTCAACTGTTCAAGGGTAAAATGTATAAATAAAATGGTAAAAATAGTAACATCAGTGATTCGAAACAGAAATACACATGGTCCATAAAACAGCATAAAGTGATTTTTGATATGACACATCACACCTCCACTTCCTAAGATGCCAGTATTTTTTGCAATTCTCTGGAAGCAGAATAAAGAGAGGGGATGACCATCTTAGAGAGGGAGTTGTGGCTGACTCTTCTCAGCTTTATCTGTGAATTTAAAGCTACATGCATGTTTGGTAGGCTACAGGCTGGAAACTGGAGTAAAATATATGGCAGCTGTCAGTGGCTTACAGGCATGGAAGAGTTTGTACGGACTTTACTGTACAAGGAACTTCAAAGAGCAGTCTTGGAGCTAAAGAGGAAGAAAAGACAAACTGTATTAAAGAACAAAAACCTGGAAAGAGTGTCTAACGTTCAATTAAAGGAATGGCAAGAATAAACAGAGAATGACTGTGCAGGTGTAGTTGGGGATCATTATAGTGTAGCTCACATCTGGCAACAAGGGAATATGTCAAAGCTTGTCACACTTGAATGCATCAGGTTGCCTGATTTTTTGAGAGATGTTATCTCATTACAGGTTATTTCAGCATTTTTTTAAAAAGAGTTTGGGCAGAACGAGTATGAACAAAAGAAGATCCGCTTGCCAACAAGCTGCCTTAAACCCATTTCATGAAGGGCTTGTTCACATGAAATTCAGACAGCAAGAGTTTTGCAAGTGACTGACAGAAAAACTGCCATGAGATTGTGACTCCTCTTAAAATAACTGTAGGGGTTTTTTTTATCACATGGGAAAAACTGCAATTTCTCACAAGCCTCATTCGCCAACATTATACTGCTCATACAGGTAGACCATTTATTTGAGCAGCTATTTGCAAGACTTTGTTTTTATGTAACTAATATACCTGGTATAGTTACATAAGAACAAGCCATGTGTCAAGAACATAGCTTCCTTTTACAAAAAAGAGTAAAAACAGTCATATATATCAAAGATCATTGCTAATTGATACTTCTGAGAAAACTGAGTTTAAAAAAGTTTTAACCCAGAAGGCTTTGTATAGCAACTATTACAAATAACATAACACAATATCTCCATTATTTAAATACTTTATTACATTAAAATATATATATGCTTGCCTTTCTCCTAAGCATTTCAGGACCCACGGTAGATTCAAAAGCAGTGTGCATTCGAATACTAGTTCACTGAGGTGTGCACCAAGAATTTTTTCATTTCAGTTTTGGTTTCGGGCTGTTCCAGAATCATTCTGTTCCATTACTGGTTTGTTCCAGGTCAGCCAGTACCAGCTCAAAACTGGTCCACTTTTTCCCCCTCTCTTCATTTTCCTGAGTTTTGGGCCATTGCGCATGCATTGGCTGTGCATGCGCAAATGCATGGTCTTCTTTTCAAGGGAGAATGGGGTGGGGAAACAAGGTTCTGGGGCAGCTGTTTTTGCATGCAACAGCATCAAAATTGCATGGAACACACTCTTCCCTCTAAACCATAAAGAGTCCAGTAGCACCTTTAAGACTAACCAATTTTATTGTAGCATAAGCTTTCGAGAATCAAGTTCTCTTCGTCAGATGCCTGATACAGAGATACAGTCTCTGTATCAGGCATCTGACGAAGAGAACTTGATTCTCGAAAGCTTATGCTACAATAAAATTGGTTAGTCTTCAAGGTGCTACTGGACTCTTTTTGATTTTACTACCACAGACTAACACGGCTAACTCCTCTGCCTCTAAACCATTGATCTATTGAGTTTGAGAGTGGGGTTCCATGTTTATAGACTTCAAGGAATGCTTGGGGAAGTCACATGTCAAGGCAAGTGTTGTCCTGTGCAAGTGTGCAGGCACACACTGTTCTTTTCAAGGGGTGGCGGTGGGGAAATAAGGGTCTTTTTGCACTTAACTAAAAACTGCATCATCCAAAACCCTTCAATCCAATGAGTTTCCCCTCAAGCACATGAAAATTCACACAATGATGTACCCCCGAAAAAGATGAGTGTTGGCAGGCACACACAGAGGCAGGAAGCTTACTTCTCCACACATCCTCCAACTTTTCTTGTTGTACTAATTCAAAAAATACTTTCGGTAATTTCCCAGATTTCTGCTTGCCTCCCTTTAACTTCCTGTCCATTTGTAAATCCACCACACCATTAAAGTCTCCAGCCATTATCATTTGGTCATATGAGTCTTGATCCAATTTCTCTATTATTTCTCTGTAAAACTGGTCTTTTGCGCCATTGGGTGCATATAAACCTATTATCAGTGGGTTTTTTTGCATTTACATTAATTTCTATAGCCAGATACCTTCCATTCTGATCTTGAAAAATTAATTTAGAGTCTATATCTTCTTTGATGTACATCACTACTCCTTTTTTCTTTTGTTTTGACGATGCTGCATATTCTTTTCCTAATTGTTTATTTTTCAAATATTTGATATCTTGATCCTTAATATGTGTTTCTTGTAGACAAATTATATTACAATTTTGTTTCTTTAGCCAGTGAAAAATTGCTTTTCTCTTTTGGGGTGAGTTTAATCCATTTACATTCCACGATAATAATTTGTACTCCATTGTGTTACATTCTTAATAATCTGGGAAAGTCCTCTAAATTTTCTTCAAAAAACTTTTCCATCTGTTGTCTTGTCTTGATTATAACTCTTAGCCCATTAAAATAAAAGCTTAGTCCTTCCGGTAACTCCCATCTGTATCTGATATTCTTTTCTCTTAGTTTTTGGGTCAGTTCCCTGTATTTTTTCCTTTCTTGGAGAATCCTTTTTGGCATCTCTTTCATTATCTTGATCTTGTTTCCCTCCACTGATAAGGGATCTTCAAAATGCCTTTTGATAATTTCCTCTTTCATTCTTTTTGTTATTAATTGCACAATAATATCTCTTGGTATCTTCTTTTGTTGTGCATAAGCTGAATTGATTCTGTATACTAGATCCATGTTTGTTGTTTTTTCTTCTGGTTCTTTGTCTAAAGATCCTGCTAGAATTTCTGTCATTTGTTCCTGTACACTTTGCGTATCCGATTCTTGCACGCCCCTAAATCTTAGTTGCCTCTCTGTCACTTTGCATTCCATCAGTGCCATTCTTTCTTGCATCACTTGGTTTTCCTGCTTTATACTCACTGATAAATCCTTGGTCTTCTGCTCTACCTCTTCAACTTTATTATTGGTTGCTTGCAATTCATTTTTTATTCCTTCTAAATTTTTCGCCAGTCCCGCTACCTCCCGCTTACTGGCAAAGCGGCGCTGGCATGGAACACCAGCGCAGTGCACAAGCAGGAAAGCACTCCATTGCCAACCAGCACAGTTCAGAAAAAGGAAAAAAAACGCTTCTATATTATAATGAGAAAGCCAATAAATTATTACCTTTGAGTCCCGCTGTTATGTCATGTTTCCCTGTGCCTTGTAGTTTTGTTTCCATTACGTGAGGCAAATCCTCCTCACTCTAATCTGCTTTGCAGCAGCCTGGAACTCCCTGTTTAATCCCACAATGGCTGTTGGCCTGTTCTTGCACTGTGCCTATAAGCACACAGAAAGGAGGGCTAGAGGTTGGCTTTTCCTTCATGGGAATGGAAGTAGAGGGAGGATGGCCCTCTTTGTTTCCTATTTTTTATTAGTAAAAGTGGGAGATGGGACAGGTTGTTGGCTGCCAATCTCTCTTTCCAACTAAAACAATTAACCCAGAGTTGAATGAAAGGAAAAAAGAGCAATCATAGCAGGATAAGGAACAAAAGTCTCGTTGTTGTGCCAGAGAATAAAAAACTGACCAGATCTGTCCTTCCACATGCAATACTAATCTGGAAAGACTTGGCTGTGCATGCATGTGAAATTCACACATCCACCTGCTACCTGCCCGTCAATTAACACTGGGTTGACACTTTTAGTCAGATGAGCCCCTCAAACCAGAAGGCTTTCTGAACAAGATGAAATTCCTCCTGGTGCTCCTTGACTTGACTTGCTACCTTTGGAGGACTCCTTAAGTCACAGTGAGTGGCCATGGCACCTAAGTGAAGGACAGCAGCAGCAGAAGGCATGAACCAGAACCAGCTCTGCATGCCTGGGACCTCCTGGCTCTCCTTTAATAATTGCTTTTTCTTTCTAATTTTCCCCGTGATCTGCATAACATGAATCTTTGTGGCAGCCAGGGGCTCAGAGGCTGCAGGATACCCCTCCATCCTCAAACCCACATGTGCACACCCATATGGATGTTGCCAGGCAGGCCTTTCCTTGCATTGTGCGTAAAAGTGCCCAGAAAGAGATGGTGATGGCGAGGGTAACGCTGGCCCTGATGGCACCATGTTGTCTGCTGCTTCCATCCCTGATGCAAAGCACACCTTTGATCCCTAGGAGCCACTCAATGCCAATGGCATAACCCCATTTCCCAAGAAGCACTGAAGCTGCTTTAACAAGCTGAACCACTGAGTTCTGTGTGTAATTGCTGTTCATTTTTCCCATTATGCACACCCCTGCTAGTTACTAGCGAGCAATAGCAGGGTGAGATTTCAGCTTCTAGGCCTTGCCTGTTGGCCTTCTAAGAATGGAGATGGACCAGAAGAATCCAGCAGGGCTCTTCTTACATTCTTGTAACAGCACAATAAAGAACAAGTGCATAGACCAAAATTGTCAAGCATGCAGAAGAACAGACATTGCCAAAGAAGAATCAGCACGAATTCTGTATAGGAAAGTCCCACCTCATCAAAGCTAGAATTTTTGAGAATCAGCACATGTAGATAGGAGTGATCTAGCAGAGATGACATACTGGATTCTGACAGTCAGTTGAAAGGAAATAGGTGGGAGGGGATCCCATGAGGGTTTAGAAAATACTGGAAAGGGAGATTGGGGGGATGGATATCTAAATCCCCCTCCAACAAGTCTTAAAGAACTTTCCTTCTAACAGTAAAGTCCCTGGCCCCTTTGCCAATAAGGCAAGCAGTGTAATAGGGCCAGCCAAAAGAAAGAGGGATGATTCTGCACATCAAAGACATCCTCCCGGAATACAGAAAAATGGTTTTCCTAATTCACTTCCCAAAGAGGAGGAAACTCTCCCCCCACCTTAAAGAAATGGATTCAATACTGTGTATGTACAGTCTACATTCCACTGTTCACAAGCGGAGTGGAAGCAAGGTCTTGCTATTTTCCTTTTAAATGTAATGCTTAATTACTTGCCCTCTACAACCTGCCTTGACTTTCTGAAGTACACTTATAATCCAACTTGTAGGGTTGCCAGGTCTCCCTCTACAGCAGGAGACCTTCCACTGGCAGCCCCTGACCCTTGTTGCTGCTCAGTAGGCTGATGGAGGGTGTGTGTGTAATGGCTGTGATGTGACACCACTCTGTCAGCAGAAGATCAAATCACAGTTTCCATAGTATCCTAGAATGGTTTGATGTCACTTCCAGGTTTGCCCGGAGATGACATCATGTGGTTGAAATGACCTGTTCCATGCAATCTCCCATTAGGTGTCAGTTGCTGGCTGACAATCCTATCCACCTTATCCTATTTACTCAGAAGTCCCACAAATTACATAGTTGGGCTTACTTCCAGGCAGGTGTGAATTGGCTATCAGCTACATAGCTGTTCTGACGTCAGTAAATTGTTAGGAAATTGTGCAGTTTGCAGACAGGAAGGAAACACAGGAGGTACCAAACACGGGACCTCCTTTGCACAGTAGGCCACCAACGCACACACATACATACAGTAGAAAGAGAAAAGCAAAATGTGGAGCTCAGAGCAGGTAAAATGCATCCATCAGAACTCAAGAATTACAGGAGATCTATCTGCTTCTAGTGGTGGGGAGGGGAAGGAGTAAACAAAAATAGTCTATAAATATGCCTGAAAAAATGTGCCTGTAAAGTAGGCAACATTCATTAAATCTTCTTGACTTCTAGGGTCTCTGTTTAGTCAGCCTTACTCACAACTCTGCAAAAGCTGCTCTATCTGCAGCTGCACGGATGGTTGTTAATGCAGGCTGGACTGGACTGAAGTCTTGAGGAATGGGGATCTGATCTGAATACATCCATAACTGGCAAACTCCAAAATTCAGGCAAACAGTACAGATTTTGCAGCTCTAATATATAAAAAGTTAACCTTCAATAACTACGTCAGTTCCTCTGGTTTCAAGTTAATGTTCACAAACTCCCTTTAAAAATTCACACTTTATATACTTCAAACACTTTTTTCACAAGTCATTTCTTTCTCTTGGGTCACTTACCCACAGAAAAACAGATTCTGGAGAACACTGTCAAGTACAACAAAAAGGCAAGTGAACTGATATTTTCTGAGAATAGAAAAAATCTTTTCAAGTGAGGTGAAAATAGAAGCATTGTTGAGGGTTCAGAGCTATGGAGCTCAAGAATTACATGTGCTATAAAACTTTGATAAAGACACACTGAGCTGTTAGCATAGACCAAGATTATTTATCTTACCTATCAAAGCAAATGTTTGGACTTCAAAATCCTGAACTGTGGTGCCATTGTATAAGAGTCCATGTTTTTGGTCTCTTTGCTACAGATGTGTCACTCACCATCTACCAAGCAAAACTAATTTTCTCATTTTCTTTGCCTCAGCTCGGGAATGTGTATTCATGCTTACTTAGCATCCCTAACATTTTATTTGGTAAGAGACAAGGCAATGGGAATGTTTTAGAGAAAGGGTTGGATCCAAACTAAATTTTCCAGCAGCAGAATGGAACTCCCCTGCCCCTCCTTTCCTACTGCAGGCCACTGATCTCCATAGAATGCTACTCCTGGAGAATACAGGACTTTTGGAATAACATGGGGGAGGTCTGTGGCAGGAAAGGGGGATAAATGGAGATTGTCAATTTAGTCCGGATCCAACCCTAAATAAGCAGTGAAAAGGCTCCTAATCCAATAAAGCTTTGATAGAAAATGAAATTGTCACCTTCTTCTCAAGTTCAGAATCCCATATAGCATCAAAATCAATTGGACCAAAGTTGATTTCAAAATCTGGATTTGACCTGTTTTAATTGCCTAAATGATGTAAACATGTAGATTAAACATAACTATCTGTAACAGATAAGCCGTTTTCAGATGTTGTGTTTGGAAGTATTCAACCACACAGACTGAGAGTGCACACTATCTGCATCTTCCTGATAGACACTATTGTCACTTTACAATACAATTTTCAGACAAAATGGGAGGGTTATGGGCTGTGCATACTCCCAGTGCATGTTAGATTTGTACATTTCTTTTGTTACTCGTTATAAATAAAACAATAGGGCATCTCATAAATGTTGTAATTAATATGAAAATGAAAGAACTTCACTATCTAAACAGATTATAATGGGGAAAAATCCCATCATTTTCTTTCATTTTGTTCTGGTTTCTTTTATTAATTTCAACTCAGGAGGGGAGGGCCAGGGGGGCGGCCACCCCGGGCACAAAATTTTGAGGGGGCACCATGTCCCCCCAGGAAGTGTCCCCGCTTGCCTCGCCACCCTTTTGCCACTGCCGCCAACTCAGTGCCCAGCAAGCCGGGCACCCCGGTGGCACAGCAGGTGGTGTGGCAGGTGGCCTGCTTCCCGGCTTGACTCTTGACCCTCCCTGCTCCCACGGTTTGGGCTACTCATGTCCCCCCGCCCTTTACCTCTTTGCTGCAGCCACCCATGCCACTGCTATCAGCTTAGTGCCCAGCAATGGTGTGGGCAGCTGCAGCGAAGAGGTAAGGGGCAGTGAGATGAGCAGCCTGAACCGTGGGAGCGCTCAGGGGTGGGGACGCACCCCTGCGGCCCGCCTCCCCACTCCTTCACCACAGCCACCCCCACTGCCACCGCCAGCTCAGTGCCCAGCAAGCCGGGCACTCTAGTGGTGCACCAGGCGGTGCACCAGGTGGCCCACCTCCTAGCCCCCCTGAGTGCTCCCGCAGTTCGGGCCACACTTGTCTCCCTGCCCATGACATCATCGTGCAGGGCCTGGCGCATGCACGCATGGGGGCGCCACCTCTTACCCTGGGCGCCACTAACCCATGCTATGCCACTGATTATGTACATCCCTATATTCTAATCTTGAAGCATATGGGGTGAGACTTTGCCTTCCTCTCTCCTCCCAATGCCTGCCCTGCTGTGCTAAATTTTCCCTTGCAGTCTGTACTCCCCTGCTTGCCTCCTGTTCTCCAAACCTTATCCTCTAACCAACCAAATCTCTTTCAAGATACTCCTGCTGCCGCCTGCCCACCCAGATGCTTTACCCTCCTTGTGCCACCAAATGCTTTCTTTGTCAGTCTCCCTCTTCCTTGTGCTACTGTCCTTCAAGCTTTCCTATCAATTCTCCCACAGACATCAGTCTTAAACATAGATACTTAAACAGGGAGGGGATTTATTTTATCTGTCTGAAATTTGACAGTGTTGGTGCCCTCTGGATACATTACAATCTGAGTTTTGTCCAATTTGGATGGAAAACTATTAAGGTGCAGAGCAGACCCAGGAAAAGGATGGGGACATCTCTTGAAACTAATGGGAAATAATAAACAAAATAGATTTATGATAACAAAATGGTACAAAACAGCCCAATAACAAAATAGTCCTTTTTGGAATTAATAATAAGAATGAACTAAAGAATACAAACTCCGATACACAAGTCTAGATGTTATATGCCCAAGATGCATAACATGAAAAAGGCTATAGAGTTGCTCAGTTCATAGTTTGTGCTACTAGGGGCTAATTCTCTGTTGCTGAACAACAGAGGTGATTATTTGATCTGAATGATTCATTATGTTACATAATAATTTTATATTGTAGTACAGTATTGCTATACACAATAAACTGGTGAAGATGATGAGTCAATATTAACTTTTACTCAATTCTGTTGCAACTCAGCTGTCAGAGAGCGTCAGATACTGATTGCTCCTGCATGCCTGCTGCAAGATGCTGTCAAATGTTGATTGCTGCATGACTGATACCATCAAACGATGACGTCTGCTGCATGCCAGCTGTTAAATATTATCAAGTATAGACTACAAACAGGTGAAATACTGTCCAAAACTAACTGCTAAATCTTTATCATTCACTCACTTCTCCAATATCATGTGAAACAGATCTCAGTCTTGCTTTTCCAGCCCTGTCTTCTCAGCCTTCCTGCTTCAGTGTCGATGACTACCACATCAGAGACCATCCAAAACTGACCACTGTATTTTTTTAAAAAATGAAGACAACATAGGCCCACAATATTAAACCCTCACTACTGCTGTATGTCAGCTGTCAGATATCTCCATGTTTAGTGCAGCTACAAATGCTTTGGCTTATCAAATATTAATTATAACTCAATAAGTGAATGTCCTCAGAAAATTTGCCATCAAAACTGGGAGAATATTAAGAAGGAATTTTTTGGGAGCAAATGCATTTAAGCTTGAATTGATGCACTATAGGTCGCCCCAATATACAAACCACAATATAAGACACTTGTTTTGTTTCCTCTGTTTTTATTATTAATTCCCAGTTCATTATTGGGTTGTTTCATATGGTTTCTTTCATTTTCATAGTTCTATTTCATTATTATTTCCATTATTAATGGAAGTATCCCCCCCTTGTTTCTTGAGTCTGTACCTTCCCAGTTTTCTATCAGAACTAGACAAAGCTCAGGGAAGTTGCCGTACTCCACTAGGACATCTACACTGCCAAATATCATACAAATAGAATAAAGACAACCCCATTTTTGAGGGAATGAAAGGTGCCCATGTTTAACATTAAAGTCTATAGGAGAATTGATAGGAATAGGACACAGTAACACATAAAAGTAGCTTGAGTAAGTGGCACTCCAGCCAGTTACCTTGAAGAACAGTAGCTTGAGCTTGCAGGGGGGCCTTCCAGTGCCAAGCAGGCTGCGACTACCATTGGCTGCTGCTGCTTTTTCAAAATACCCCTTTCTCTCCCTCTCCCTCATCTGCCACCACCATGCTGCACATTCTTCCCACAAGAGCCAGAAGATCCCCTGCCACTCATGATGTGCTGTGTTTGTGCACGGATATCAGATAAAATACTATAATGTGGATATGAAATGTCTGTAATTTTATTATTGGACAATGTGTGATAACATAAATAAATAAAATTAAAATGTGCTTGGCTTACACTTGGGACACCGAGACATACAACACAGACTGAATTGCAGAAGACAGATAAATTCCAAATTACTTGTAATTCTCAAAGAACCACAGCAGTTTCAGTGAGGGGGAGCAGTTAAAATCAAAAGGGGTTGATAGGAGAAGGGCCACACAATCACAGCAAGTCACACACTGAAACATAGAACTAATGAAGCAGATAAGACTGGTGGTGGTAACTGCTGTCAAGTCATACTTGACTTATGGCAACCCCTGGGGTTTTCAAGGCAAGAGATGAGCTGAGCTAGAATTGGGTGCTTGGTTAAAAAAACCTCAATGAGAATTAACCTTGCGATGCCAATATCCAGTTTTTCATATTCTACTTGCTGCCACTGTCTTCTGTAGTTCAGGGACTCAGTCTACAAACCAGCCCTTTTAGTTCAGGGGTCCATGCTACTCCCTAAAGAGCTATTTTCTTTGTTCACTGTTGGTGCTGATAAATTTCCTACAGGTTATAATATAAAATAACTGAAGCAATAAAGTCTATTCTTCCATATTTTATAGTTGATATTTTTGCTACATTGTTGAATGTCACACATTGCATTCTTTTAAGTCACAGCTATTTGGCTGCGCGATAAGACCCTGTTTACAATAGACTGTGTGAATGTCATTCCTAAACTCATCCTGCACATTTTACCTTCTTTCGGTGCCGTTTGCAGAACAGGCAGATGTAGACTGATTCAGATCACACAAATAAACCCAAACTTTCTCAGGTGATGCTGGCTTCTATGACCTGGGGTTCTGCAAGAAGAAAATAGGAGTTCAACAGCCAGTCAGCCCAGAAAGCTTAGTAAGTGAGTTGATCAACCCTTTTCTGAAGGTTTGGAGGATATCCCATTCCCCACCCGGCTCCCATTTCTATTTTGCTAAAATGCCTTCTTTGGGTCGAGCAAACCACTGTCCTGAGGGTTCTCTTCTGGATTGTTAGGGTTGCCAACTTTGGCTTGGAAAATTCCTGAACACTTGAGGCTGGTACTTGGGAAGGGCAGAATTTGAGGAGGTGAAGGAGAACATAGCATCCTTCCAAGAGCCACAGGAGGCTGAAAGATGATGACTGCTCATGAACGCACAGAACAAATACCTTTAAAAATTGTACACATTATAAATCGCAGGCAGATCACTAGTGCAAGCTTATGGGGTGCTTGACATAAGAGGGAACTGGCACTACAAGCAGAGTAGATTTAGTATTTGAACACATTATTTGGAAAGATCACACTGTCACCACTTGGAAGCATTAGCTTTCTCTATCTGACATGGATGAGAACACCTATCAAGGCAGACCAGTGCAATGAGCAACCTATATATTATGAAAACTTCTGGTTTACTATCTGAAAGTTCCACAGAACCATCTCTGAAACACCTTTTTTTCATTTCTCTGGTACTTTAAAAAAAAACTCTCCTTTTCATATTAGGTTGAAAGCCTTCAAGTATATGAACAGTTGTGTCTATTATTTACCATAAGGTATCTCAGTACGTTTTAAGTACTCTAGAAAAAAATGATTATCTTTTTCTCTAAAATATTTAATCTAAGAAATCTCCTGGAAAAAAGTAGAGTTGTCATATCCAACTTTTTATATTATTGTTTTGAAAAAGCATGTAATTCGGAGGGAGCTGGGGGAAGGATTTTCAAAGGATGGGTGTAATACTAATGATGAAGGCTTCCCAAGGACTGGAATTAACTTCTACCCAAAGGTGCAACATACAATTCATGCAGAGGCGCAGAAGTAGGGAAGTTCTCTTCTGCAGTCTCCAATTAGAAACAGTTCGTGGGTGAGGAGGATGCAAAATTTAGCATGCTTCATAGGCACACGCTGTGACAGGAAGAATCACACCTCCAAAAGCCACTGAATCAAAGAGTCTGGAGACTTAAGCATTTCTCTTTTGGCAATGGGTGACCTAATCCCTCAATCCAGCCTTCTGCGTATACCAGAGAGACAGGAAGAGAAAGGACATGGCCACATTTTGTTGAAAAAGGTGGGATTTTTTTATCTAGTTCATAATTTAACTCAATCTCATTATAGAACACTCTAAATCAGGACATAGATAAATGTTCTCAGAACGGATGTGTTGACCCATGGCATGCGTTTTCATCCGTATCAAGTGGGCCAAATGAAAATTCCAAAATAACTATTTCTCTTGCTCTTTTCTTTTTTTAAAAAACATATATTTCTCATGGTATGTGTTGCTCACCTGAAGCACTTGACACGCAGCTTTTCATCAAAGACATATACAGAGAGCATAAAATTGTTACATCTGAGAACCGTCAATCCAAATAAAGGATTTCTTTGATTTGCTTGGGTTAAAAAGATCACCATTTCCTGACTCTTTAAGACTAACCACCTTAATTGTAGCATAAGCTTTTGAAAGCCACAGCTCTCTTTGCCAGATACAGCAAAATAGTAAAGAGTCCAGTAACACCTTTAAGACTAACCAACTTAATTGCAGCATAAGCTTTCAAAAGCAACAGCTCTCTTCATCAGATGCATCTGACGAAGAGAGCTGTGGCTCTTGAAAGCTTATGCTACAATTAAGTTGGTTAGTCTTAAAGGTGTTACTGGACTCTTTACTATTTTGCTACTACAGACTAACACAGCTAACTCCTCTGGATCTATTTTCCTGCATGTTTTGCAAGTATGCCCTTTTTATTTATAATGGAAGATGATGCAGGGATCTTTGGTTTGGTTCCATTTGGGTAAAATAGCTCAGTGTTCAAATGACTTGCCCAAATCACCTTCTCAGTTCTTGCCTCACCGTTGTTCCTTTTTCCACATGGCTGTTTCTTAGCAGCACACCTCTCTGCTCCTGCAACAGGGGATGTTGATATGGCTTGTAAAGATCCTCAGTGCAATGATATTTTTAAAATTAATATTTGTTCAGAAGAGTTTCTGTGGTGGTGGAGAATGCAGTGAAGTCATAGCTGACTTATGGTGTCTCAAGGAAAATGAACCATAAGAGATTGAGACCAAGTACTAAATTGGTGGTGCCAACAAATAGACAATAGAGGTGGTATAAAGTGCTGTCAAGTCATTGCCATCTTATGGTGAACCCTGCGGGGGGTTTTAAGGCATGAAACTAACAGAAGTGTCAGTCGGTCAGTCAGTCAGTAACCTTTTATTGGCATTCAAATTAAAAAATTAACTAACAGAAGTGGTTTGTCATTGTGTGTCTCTGCATAGCAATCCTGGTTTTCTTTGGAGGTGTCCCATCCCATTACTAACCAAGGCCAACCCTGCTTAGCTTCTGAGATCTGATGAGATCAGGCTGGCTTGAGCTATCCAGGTGAGAGCTGATCAGTCCTAGTAGAACATTTGTGACCATGTATTTAATTCAACAGCAATAGTGGATTCCCCCTTATAATGGCAGAAGGGAGGATAGCTTCCAAAATCTGACGCGATCAGGCTAGTGTGGGCTAACCAGGTCAGAGCAAATAGAAAATAGTTAGTTTAATAAACATGTGAGACAATATTGTGATCAGCTCAAAAAACTTTATTATAGTTAGAGATGGATAAATAAGAAATCTGCCGGGAGTTGGCTTCTGATCTCTTGCTCAAGAAAATTTCATCTATACCCAGCAATGCCTTTGGGAGGAGGTGTCAGGAGCTGACTCCCAGCTGATCAACTGGAAGATGGGTTCTTCTGAGCTCAACCATAGAAACTCATATTAAGTGGCAGGGTGGTAGTGGGATCAGAAGCAGCTGATTTTACTTTTCTTCTTCCCCAAAAACTGTTGATTTAGGCTTCAGAGAAAAGAAGCTAAATGAGCTCTTTCTCAGCTCCCTTTTGCAATGCAGAGATTAAAAGCATTGCTTCTGTACTTGCCAAACTTCAAGGGGAAATAAGAGAAACAAGCTCTTTCTCCTCTACCTTTTGCAACTTTATTGTGTAGCTTTTTTGCTGAGTGATGGTGACGCGTCAGAACCTGACTCCCAGATGATCCCCGATCAGCGCGAAGTTGGCTTTTGATCAACGCAGTTCCAAACTTGTCCAGCAGCTGTTCAGGTTGCTTGCTACAATCCAAACATATCCCTGACTGGCTCACGGACCTGATTGTGAGTGCTGAACAGGGTAAGTTCAACTACCAAACAGGTTTTGCTGAGAAATTCACAGCATCCCTAGCAGAGATCCATTATTACCACAGTTTGAAAGAATCACACAACAGAAAGTGTATATACAAACACTCTTGCCAAGTGAAAAGGAACAGATCCACAGAAAAGAATGAATATGCAGAATGGATCAAAGAGAACTACTGCACTTAATTGCACAATTTTTTTTCATGTGATTGTAATTATGATTCTATCAAGATTACTTTTTGTGGTGTTTTATCAGTTCATACAAGTTGTACAACTATATATGTGCATAGGTAAAAATGCAAAAAGAATTGCAATTGAGTCATGTGTATGACCTTGCTGTTTTGTCGCATTTTATCAATATGCACATGTACATAATTAATATAGAGGGGAAAGGGAAGGCACAAATATGCAGAAATAGCAGAAACCTGGCAAACTTCTAAGTCTATTGAACTCTTAGAAGCATGTAACTACTTAATATCGCAGCATCTTGTTTCATGATGGATAGCTCAAGCTTGCCATTTCACTACTTCTATATTATCCCTCCCTCTCCCCTTGCTGCATCTCCATTGAGTTATATTTACAAATTAACAAGGCTTCAGAAAAGAAAGAGATGTTTCACTGAAGAAAATATGGTACATAGAAAGAGTGCCAAAAGATGCTTGCATCTTTTCCAGAAGAATAACTTCCTCATACTTGAAAGAAGGACACCCTAACTTTTAATTAGAATTTCAGCAATGCCTTTTTTATATTTCTTGACATATACCCAAGATTGGTACCTCTATATTGTATGGTTACATTTGTTAGGTTATTAAATATAGATAAGGTTTGCAATAAGATAGCTTTACATGTCATTATTGCATTGCAATAGCTGGTAAGCAAATATTGAGCTTGTAGAATTCAAACATGAAACTTAGTAGGCAATCTTATGCCAAATATGCAAAATCTGTCTCTCACTGCAGTCTTCTTTAATTTGGAACTACTAATTTAGGGTGACTGTTCCAATATGACCTCTGTGTTGGTCCTACTCTTTTAGTAGGATAATCCCCAGCTGGCTAATGAAGAAACTAGGACATTGTTTTAAGCAGCCATACCACACAATTTTTTTAATGGCAGATGCAACAGACACATAAATTTTAATAATCTCTCACAAGTATGAATATAAAGGAAACCCCACCACAGTCATAACTGGGCATTGAAATGTCAGGAGAAAATATATCTTTAACTGCCCAAACTTTGAGTAAGGTTGGAATTATGGAATATCTAATCAGTTTCACATTCTCTTGGGCTCTTTTAATTTTCTACCTCAAGCCTTTAAAAGATTATAGAACATTCCGCTTTTTATTCTGCTTCAGTTCGTACATTTTATCCCACTCTTCCTCCAAGGGGATCCTGTCCTGCCACAGTCCATCATTCTCTCCTCCTCCATTTTATCCTCACAGAGCGGTAAATTAGACTGAGAGAGTGACTGGACCAAGGTCACCCAGTGAGTTTCATGGCAACCCAGGATATGAAGCTGGGCCTCCCAGATCCTAGTCTGACGACCTCAGATGGGGAGCACCTTTTTTTGGCACCTTTTATGAGAACACAATTTCCTGCACTTTCCTGCGTCCCTGAAAAGTCGCCGAAAAAAATGGAAACCAAACAGATGGCTAGAGAGTCAGTTTGGTGTAGTGGTTAAGAGGGGCGGGACTCTAATTTGGAGAACCGGGTTTGATTCCCCACTCTTCCACATGAAGCCAGCTGGGTGGCCTTAGGTCAGTCACAGCTAGAGATGGGCATGAACAGCAATATGAACTTTAAAAAGCCATGAACAGCCCAATCAGCTGTTTGCGAACAAGCTGTTCATGAGGCCCCATTCTAAACGAACAGGTGGACGTTACAAGCCTCATTCATTGCTGTTTGTCAAGCCAAACAATCTGGCACCTGCAATCAATTACCTTGGCAACTGGAGTCAGGGACTGCCTGAACTCTGTCTGAACTCCTGTGGTTGCCCTGGAAACACCAATCTAAGCCCAATTTAGCTTGATAGGCAGGTCTTCCTTTCAAGTGTGGAGCTCCAAATTTGTTACAAGGAAGCAAAGAGCAGGGGGGAGGGGAGCTCCCAGCTCTGGTTTTGCAGACAGTGAGGGAGAGACAGTTGCTGTTGGCATTTTGAGAGACAGACAGGGAGAGTGCATTGGAGCTTGAATTTTCTTTGTGTGTGGTGGGATAGGGATCTACCTCTTCAAGTTCCAGGGCTGCTGCCAGGCTCTGGGCCAAGCTATTATTTATTACTGATACCTTTCCTGCTGCCTGCTCAGGTAAGGTTTCTGGGAGTGGTGCGGTAGGGATCTACCCCTTCAGGTTCCAGGGCTGCTGCCAGGCTCTGGGGCCAAGCTATTATTTATTATTGGTACATTTCCTGCTGCCTGCTCAAGTAGGGTTTCTGGGAGTGGTGTGGTAGGGATCTTGATGGCTGGGGGAGAACCTGCTGGCCCCCATGAAGAAAGAACAACGAACAATGAACATGTTCGTGAACAGGTCATGTTCATCAATGTTCGTTGTTCATTGTTTGTGGATGGCAACGAACAACAAACACCATGTTCATGTTTTTTTTCTGTTCGTGCCCATGTCTAGTCACAGCTTCTTGGAGCTGTCTCAGCCCCACCCACTTCATAGGGTGATTGTTGTGGGGATAATAATGACAAACTTTGTAAACTACTCTGAGTGGGTGTTAAGTTATCCTGAAGAGTAGTATACAAATCAAATGTTGTTTTTGTTGCTACTGCTTTGAAATCAGAGATGTGTAGAGTGAAGGAGAAACGCTGCCAGAGTTTGGTGGGTGGGCCGTCCATTTAAGGACGTGTGGAAATGGCCCTAGTTTACCTGTGAGGATATATTGTCCATGCAATCCAGTTGGACGAATAGAGGCTCCTGTTTAGTGTTTGTATCCTAAGATGGAGTCTAATGCATCCCACAAGCTCTTTAAAGTATAAAACATCACAGATCTCCCATGTTATATTTAGTTGGATCATAAGAAAGATTTAAAAACTGCGTAATTTCCATCCAGCTTTGGTCATAATATTTTTATGGAATATTTCTTCACATTGAACTAGAGGGTTGTTTTAATGTACAAGAGTTGTGTTAAATCATTGAACTAGTACTGTTTGAAAACAATATTCTGAAAGATTGCATGTATTTTGAAGTGAAAAGCACTGCTTCCATCAAAGCTTTTTAGCACTTTTGACACTTCTAGGAAATTTTTTGCTTAAATTACGCTTGCCCCCAAACCAAAACATGCAAATTTTATTTCACATCTAATGTAGAAATGCTTTTTCTGCCAAGCCTTCATTCTCTGGTTGAAGCATCCATCCAGCACATCCATTATGGCTAATACATGAAGTCTTTAACTCCTTTACCTGCAAGTGCCCATATAAGTGAGTCATCATAAACACCAGAAGTAAAAGAGGCACCCTGATTAGTATTGATTTCTTTGGGTAGTCCCAACAGCACTAAGGAGGGCCTGGGCTTTCTCTGAAGCCTTTATAGTTCATAATATCGATGCCTCCAGGAAGCTGGTAGCATAGTCTATTAAGATGCACTTGTTTCTTTGTGTGTGTGTTTTCCCCAAGGGAATTTATTAACTCCATGGACATTCAAAAGAAAAACAAAACAAAAAAAGAATTTTGTGGCTTAAGCTGTCATGGACTAGAACTCACTTATAAGAAGCATAAAATGAAATCCTCAGTGATACCACCACTACCTCAACTTAGTTTGAAACCGGGCTGTGTAAATGGAAGCATTTTGCACCCACTCTTCTGATGAATGGTGAATTAATGCCACAATAAATTCAGAAGCACTTCTCTATTTATACATGATCTCATCAAGCATACTTTTTGATCCACACCCAGGGCCAAGTTTGGAATTAGATATGATACCTTTTTCAGCATGGCTATTGTTTCTGCAGGGAATAAGCTAGTGAAAACACTTGTGTATGCTTATGCACAGGGAATTTTCCTATCAATTATTGCAAGCATTTGTTCATTATCATGTTATTACAATTTATCAGCAAGTATTTAAATCTGCCAGGCCCACTTGTGATTTGTCAGCACTGCAAAATCCTTCTTGTTAGTGTTCTCATTCAAAACACATATTTGATTTATCTGCTGTTCAGTGCACTGTATTTTGGTTCTGAGATGAAATATTAATCTCCCAATGGATGGAATTTCTAGGTTTTGACCTCTTTTTATTTGGCACATGTCAATCAATCAATCAATCAGTGGAAACTTCTGGCAGCATTTATTATGCCTTCTATCAGAGGTGGGAGCAGAAGAAGAAACAGACAAAATCCACAGATTGGATCTGATATCAGAATTCAGTCTCCAGGGGACATAGCTATGTTGTTCACACAGAGGGCAGGAAAAATGGCCCTCTAAAATGGAGTCTTTGCATTGCAGACTTGAACAGAAGTCACTGGCATCTATCCCAAGAATGATATAAAGGTACCAGACATTGTCCCATCTCTGAAGCTAAGAAAGCATAAACCTGGAAGTACTTGAGTAGAAGAGGACCTGAGAATCACATTTATGTTGTTTCGAACTCTGTGGAAGAAGAAACAAAAAGATCTGCTGCTTGCTCTAGATCTTTTTTGCTACTACATTATGTCAATAATATGACTAATGGCCAACTCAAGCTTAGTTTCCTCTGAAGTCGTAAACCTGTCTCAATTGTACTATTTGGTCTTTACATGTAGTGGAATGGATAGTCCTCTACATCCTGAGTTTGATGCCTGATTTTGTCCCAAATTAAGATTAAACTTCTCAAAAGAAAGTTTGAGATTCTTTCTTAGGAAAAAGCATTTATGCATTTTTAAATATAAACCAATAGTTTTGAGGGTAGCTTGGTGTCCACACATTTCTAAATTTAAAATTGTATTTATTTTTTAAAATGTCTTAGGACACAATCTTGTGTACATTTATTTGGAAAGAAGCACCACTGTACTTAATGGGCCTTACTCCTAAGCAAATATCCATAGGATTGATGTATCTGTTACTTGAATTGGACTTCTTGTGAGTAAGGAAATTGTGGGGGAATTAGCAGCAAGGAGTAAGGCTGTACAAGTGGGGTAAAGATGGGAAATCACCAGAGTTTATGGGGTCTCCTACCCAAGATAGCAGATGAGACTGGTGCTTTAGGTCCAAAGAGCAATCTTTTATTAAAAGAGGAGTAAATAATAAAATGGTTGTACATACTCAGAGTCCTAGGAAGCTAGGCAGAAGATGGAATAGAATGAGGGAGGAGAAGTTTATTTACCAGTCCTGAAGAGTACAGTAGTCCATGGAGGAAGAGAGCTTCAAACATCCAGTGTTCTCAGCCAGGAGAGAGAGAGAGAAGCCAAAAGTACGATGCTCAGATCCGGATGTGCAGCATGCACAGTTTGAATAGGGCTATAGCCCTGGTTCTTATGGGGCGAAACATGCCCTGAAGCGGTAGGAGTCCCTTCAGCCATTGGGACAAGGACCGTAAAGATCAGTCTCTGGGAATGACAAAGGTTTGATTACCTTGATTACTTGTTGCTGGGGTGTGTAAATGCAGTCTCTCCTGGAATTGCACAAAAGGGGCAGTTTGTTAATGAATCTACCAGAACTGTGTTGATGAATTTAGATATGAGAAAACATAAGTTCCAAGATAGAAATAGATGCTGATTGATTGCTCCCAAGCTTGGGGTAGGAAATGTAATCACGGGAAGAGGGCATTGGAATGTGCTAATGGGGTGACACAGCGCAGCCCACTATTGTCGTGGTCTCATACCAGTTGCTGGGAAGATGGTAAATCCAATCATTTGGTCCTTTGCATTTGCATGAACATTCCAGGCATACCTGATTCTCTTGGGCTGGGTCCAGCAACATTCTGCCTAGCCAGCTTGGAATTTCCCCTGATGCAGACCAAGCTGCATTAATCCAGGGGCCCTGTAACCTTTTATATCACAGGCCTGTATTAAAGGTATATCAAATTGTTACCAGAACTGCTCTTTATTATAATGGGGAATTAGCTATAGCAGTCTGTAACTTAAAATTAGCGCGGATCTTAACCTATGTCTACGGAGGTCCCGATCCCAGACACTCAAGTGAAAAAGAGGCAGACTACAAATAGGTTCAAACACGTGTATTTTCTAATAGTGTGGCGTAAGCCTGAGCTTGCACATACATACAAGAAAACATACAAGGACTAGGAAATACAGAGTAGGAAATACAGAGACTTTCGCATTAGCTGGTTCCCAACGATGGTAGAGGGAATACTCACTTATCCTGAAGCGAAGCAGAGACACAACAGCGAGGGTGGCCCAATGACAGCACTGGGACCACAGACGGACAGCGAGGGGTTCTGGATAGGATGGCACGAGCACCGTGTGGTCTGAGAGACCAGCTTAAATACCCCAAAACGTACCCTGGGGCTGGTGCTGTACTTGGTGGTTCTCACAGTTTAAAACAAAGGCTCTAATGGGCTACTGAATGGCTTGGATGGGCCACTTTGGTAATCAGATTGTGATAAGTGACACCTCAGGAAGAGGGGACAAAAGAGGGAGGGGGAAATCCAAGTGGGCTGAATGGATGTTCCAGCGGACAGGGCTTGTCCTGATGTCATCAGCTCTGGAATGCGGAGGTTTCTTTGAGATGCATTCTCTAAGTGCTTGGGATAGTCGGCACTTAGTTCCTTCTCCTGGGCGGCTCCTAAGATATGCAGAGCGGGGCGAGGTGCTCTCGCTGCGGACGTGGTGTGCCCGCTTCGCCGAAATGGCTTCTCAAAGTAGTCTTCTTCCCTGGGTCTTCTGGCTGCCTAAGAACATGGATGCCGGCTGGGCATAGCTGGGGCTGGATAGCAGGCTGCCCGGTAGCGAGGGCAAGCTCGGCGACCGGCCCGCGGGAGGCTCCAGGCGGGAACTGACCAGGGAGCGCCTAGCCAGGCTCACTGGAGGTTTCCCCGGCAGGCGCCCGGCTGCTAGCAGCGGCTTGGGCCCATATGAGGCAGGCTTCCATGGAGGCAGGGGAAACAGCACACAAAACACAGTCCAAGGCAGGGAACAGGCACGGTCCATGGCAGATGGCAATGCAGGCACGGGGCACACTTGTAACACAGTCCAAACACACACTGGGAAATCCAGATATAGGTCAGGGCAGGGCTGCCCAGGAAGAGAGTCCTTTGTGCAGTTATCCAAGCATGGAGTCAGGGAACTACACAGTCTATTGCAGCAGCAAGGTAATTAACACGCAGGCAGGAAACTGACACGTGTACCAGAACACACACGTGCAGGGCAGTCTTTGGTGCAGCAGTAAAACAGCAACGCAGGGAACTTTAACACAGTTCATGGCAGGCCTTAAAGCATGAGAGGGGGCCTACTTGGCAACAATTCCCCCCCTCGGAGACCACGTGGCGTCAGGCGCGTGGGTCTCCGAACTTGACTTCAAAGGCGAGGTGGTCGGTAATGTCCGGTGGTCGAGCTTCGAGCGAAGAAGGAGTGGGAAGGGAAGGAGGGGGAGGCGTCACTCAAAAATTTAGTTTAGAGAACCACCTAACCGAATAAGTGCAATTTTAGATCAGCCAATGGGCTGCAGGTCTCTGGGTTCACAACAGGAGGTGTGCTAAGTGCAACCGTCAGAATAAATAGAAGCAATAGCAATTCATAGTGGTATAAGCAGCAATGAGCAATTCATGTATATAAGCAGCAGTAATTCATCCTTGTATACATAGATCAATTCATAGTTGGAGGAAATTCATTCGTAATTCATGGTGGATTAAAAGCACTAAAACCAGGAGCAATTCATATACATGGATCAATTCATAAGCATAGGATTAAAAGCAAAGGCAATTCATGGGTCAATTCATGAATGCAGGATTAAAAGCAATTCATACAAGATAAAAGTGAAATGTGCAAGCAAGGCATAGACCAATTCATCGAGGGTGGAACAATTCATGGGTGATTAAAACCATAAATACATAAATACATAGGATTAAAAGCAATGATTCAGGAAGTTAAAACCAATAAAAGCAGCAAGAGTAAAAGCAAGTGCGTGGAAACAATTCATGAGGGGGGGGGGGCGGCGGAAGGGCTCATAGGGGGTCAGAAAAATAAACTTCGCAATTAAAAGACCAGTTCATACAGTCAGATTAAAACCAAATTCATAAAATCTAAAACCAATGTTTAAATACCCAATAAAAGAGACCGTTCAGGAGGGGTCTCGGTTAAAACCAAATTCATAGGATGATAAATAGGCTAGAATCACTTCGGCGGAGGGAGTCAGGTTAAAAGGCAATTCATAAGGTTAAAAGAAAACTCATAGGAGCAGAAATTGATAGGGGGTGATTAAAAGATCCCAGTTCATGGGAGGATCATGGGCGCACTTGCAATAGATAGAGTGAGGGGTTAATTCGGGGCTAAATTCATAGGGGTGAAATTCATGGAAGGCAATGGAAAGAAATTCATAGAGAGCTTAAAACGATGGAGCGGCAAAGATCACAGACGGCTCAGTCCGCAGTACAGCTGCTGGACTGGGTTGCATATATACAGGAACAAGCAAACTTAGTCCATGTGTTCCAAAACATACTTCCACCCCCCCTTGCTGTCTGCGTCAATCCGCAGAGCAGGGTCGGCTGGCGGCAAGAAGGGCTTCAGGCACACAGTTCTAGTCCTCATGGAGGTGGCTGTCGGTTCGAAGGCTGGCCGTGGGCTGGGAGGCGGAGAAATGCATCCTCCCCTAGTCCACAAGAGGGCCTCGGAGCGGTGTCCGGCAGCAAAGCGTCCATGGGGCTGGTTCAGGATCCATACATATTAAGCATAAACACAGGCAGAGTTCACAACAACATAAATAATAAACACAAGCAAGGGATCAAACTGGGGCGCCAAGAACAACCCTTAAGGCAGAAGAAGGTCGGGGTTATAGTGATCCAAGCGGTGAGACATCTGGAGTTGCTGGAGCTGTCGGCGGCTCCAACAGCCCAAATAAAGTAGTGAGGCACACAACAAAACTTGGAAAGCCAAAATAACAACGATCGGGTGCAAAGCCAAATTGTAAATTCCAGTGGCAGTGGGGCTCCAGCCAAAGAGGGTTTCCCACCACGAGTGCTCACTGGTGGTCTTAATCCGCTGGGCAAGGTCCAAGATTTCCTTGCCGTTGTGGGACACAACCAAAGCAGTAGTATCCCCGTCCCTCTGGATGCTCTGGAGGGTGCGGTGGAGCTGCGGGTGGGTCAGGAGCTCGTGGACTAGCTCCAGACCGATGCCAAGGGAGATGGGCTTCACATATCGATAGATGGAGGGTGCCACCAGGATCTCTTCTTGGGTCCAGACCGGTACCGTGTAGGTGAAGTCGCAGGCTGCTACCGAAGACAGGTTGCAGAAGCAGCGGTTGACTCCCGGGATCACGGGCTTGAGCTGGAACGAGTTCAGGATCACAAAGTCGCAGGCCGTTCGCACGCAAGCACATCCTTTCCCAATGTAGACCACAGCGGAGCTGTTCTCCCGGACGACCTCGAAGGGGCACTCGTTGAGGGCGTCGACTTGCGGGGCTACACAGGGATGATGTGGTGCAAAGGCTTGGTCTTGGCAAATGAAGCCGGTCTGGTCTCTATGCTGGCACCCTTGGAGGCTGACGAGCTGCCATCCGGTCGGGGTGAAGCGGGTCCAATGGTCGGGGTGTCTGGCGTAGAGGACTTCGGTGTCGCTGACTTGGAGTCCCAGAGGCACGACTGGATACACATGGAATGACTCGTGCGCACTGGCCGTTAATAAAAATAATTTAAGCTCCTGGGTGGTCGGTGAGAATGAGGAATTCACGAGGGACCACCAGGATTCAGGCTCCAGTTCTATGGGTGACAATTTGGGCATAATCAATCTTTTAATTTCCAGGGGCAAGTGCCCGTCCGTGGCTTGCCGAATTAGCCCCATGGCCACAGCCTGATTTAATTGTTGGGCTTGCATACATGCCATGGCTATTGACACGTTGCGTTCAAAAGACTGTGTTCCTTTGAGCAGCAGAGAAAAATCTCTTTCAATTTGACTCTCCCAGTTAACTAAAATGGAGCTGATCTCATGTTGCCCATTCGAAATGGAATTTAGGGACTGCACCACCGGTTTACCTAAGTCGGAGATGCTAGTCGTGACATGGGCAAACTTATTAGCGAGAGTCTCAATATTGACCGAATCCATGATTGCTAAGCCTCCGGCTGCAGGAGCAGTCCAGTCGGCAATGCTTCGTCTGGCACGCGAGAGAGAGGGAGAGGGATCGATCCACAGTTGTAGCCATGCGTTCCAACCCTTGCTACCGGCCTCCAGATAGGGAGCGCACTGCGGCAGCCTCTGGGTTATATTTAGCTCAGCTAAGTCTATGCGGATCTCTTTTAAAGACATTTGCGGGCGGACTAAAACTCTCTCTCGAATGTCAGTTTTCAAAACATGGGAGCCCACTATATGCGTGCCACCTTGGCTTAATTGTTCATTGCTCGCAATCAAAGGGTCAATTTGGATGGTGTGGGTCTCCTGGGTCCGGATCAGCAAGGAATAATTGCCTGGTTCATGAGTCAAATTTACAAAGAGCAGCCCAAGCCGGTGAAATTTCTCTACTAGGGGCTTGGTTTGGCATTCGGGCGTCTGCTGAACCAGTATCCAATCGGGTGGGCCATGTTTGGCTAGGTCTTCCTCCTTTACAATCCAGGTCAGGTTCTCCCAGCGCTCTATAGCGAAGGAGAGAACTGCGCCTGAAGGGGGCGTGATGGTGACTGATGCAGATTCAGTGGTAGTAGTGCCTAGTAGGATGGTCATTCTGAAGGGGTCTCCTGCCTTCCATACTGCGGCCGACACTAAGATAACTTCACAGTATGGTCCGAAAGCCTCAGTGACCAACGGCAAGGTTTCGGGATTGGCAGGGGTGGTATACTTGTCTACCACCGGGACTGCGGTGGGGGCTGGCCTGATACGGCGAAGAAACATACATGGAATCGGAGCGAGTGGTGAAACGGTATCGGTAGGCGAGTAGCACACTAGCTCTTGGGACATGGTTTTCACTCCCACACATAAAATAACAAGCTCTGGGGGTCGGATCCACTGCTCTTCGCAACTGCGGAAGTTTGTGCGATCCGTGGGGGTGGTCATATTGCTCTGCTGCACAGTTTTGCAGACCATCATTTCATTTCCTGCTAGTGTATTGATACATCTCCAGTGGGGGTAGGGCATTAATTTGGACGGGCGTCCCTCTATTAGGGTGCCTGCCAGCACGAGCAAACACAGAGTAGCCAGGTGCCTCATCTCCTGGCCTTCTTTTCCTTTCTGTAGTGAAAATAGCCTGGGGAGACCTGCGGATATAAGTACACGTTCCCTGAGTTGCAGCAAAATAAATGATGTGAAGCAGGGAAAAAGAGGGAGGGCGTTTTTCTGCCAGTACTGTCTATTAAGCGGGATTCGAACGAGAAGTCCCAGGGCACTAAGCGAGCCTTCCAGCTTGTTGCTCTGGGGGACTCCTATGCGGGGGCTTCTTCCTAAAGCATGTATATTTCAGGGGGGACGTCTTTACGTCGAGCAAGGGTCGGCTGTGCGTTAGGCGGGATTATGCAAACTCGCCCCAGGGGTCCCTGGGTGCCTAGACTATGTGGCCTTCAGGTGCCCCTTGCTCGGTGGCGGGCTGCTTTTATTTTGCGGGCTGAGAGCTATCGGTCCGGCTCGGCCTGGCCTTGCCATTTTAAAAGGGAAAAAAAACTCGAGACCGGTATCCAGCAACTATAAGGGTTGCTGCAGACGGGGACCTTCGCTTAACTTCCTAAAAATGGGCTTTCGTCATATGTTTGCAGGACTAGCAATTTTTGGAGGGACTCCCTCGGGAGGCCCCATTTTCTGGTTTAAAAAAAAAACACAAAGCGAAAGCACATCGGTGCGGGGTGCTTTTAAGGTTGCCCTCACTTGGAAGGTCTGGCAAGGCTCCATTATAACTTCAATATGTCTCCCCCCCCTTCTTTTCCCTTATACGGTACGGGCAAGGGAAAAGATTATATTAGATGGGGCGGGCGGCTGCTGGCGGAAAGGGCCGAAATGGAGCCGAAGGCGCTCGGCGGCGTTTATCGAAAAGCGGCGAAGACAGAGGAAATCTTTCGGCGCCACTGGGTCTGGGCTATTCGGGGGTCATCTTGGCGCGGGGGATTCTGGCTATGTAAATGAGGCACGCTGCCCCTTGTGCGTAGCGAACGCACCTCAATAACATATTCCAGAGGGCACATATTTATAAAATACTGGCGGGTCTTTTACCTTTGCACTAAAGCGTACTAACGGGTGGCGCCGTATAGCAACTCACCATGACGAGTAGGAACATTAGTAAAAGAGGGGGTTGACGGGCTTGACGGGGGTTTCCTTCAGGGGAGGCACGGCCCTCAAAGCCAAAGCCGACCATCATGCGAAAGCGTGGGTCTGGCAGGTGAGACCCCGAATCTACGTAGATGCGGGATCTTCACCAGCACGGCGGGTGATATATTTTCGAATACAGGGATCACCTTTTTTGGTGGTTCCACTATGTTCGAAAGAATGTATTCACCTTTGGGCTAAAGCCTCTCCAAACACTTTCACACACAGCAAATCTCTTTTGCCTGTGCAATTTTTTTCCGAACATGCGGCTTAAAATCCAATTAAGAATCACTCTCGGTGGTGGTCCTATTTGGCTTTGGTTGCCGTGTTTCCCCCTAGGGTCCCAACTGTGGGGCCTGCCTAATGAAGTTAAAGAACAGAACTGAAAAAGGAACTCTTAACTTTTATATATATATTCTGCCGTTACTTTTATACTAGAGCTACAAAGGTCTGGTCTAAGGGGACACAGGGTATCTCTGGCCCAGGGTGAAGGGACATCTGGCGAATCACTGGGCAGAGGGGGGCTGGGCTGGTGGCTGTTCCCCCAGGATCATACACAGGCGGGGCGGTTTGGAGCAGCTTCCCTTTCCATTCTTTTAATTGAGAGGCATGGAAGTATTTTAGCCAAGTGCCTCCTGTCTTCCTCTGGATGGCTACCTGATAGACGGCTGGAGAGACTCTTTTCGTGATTGGGACGGGGCCTTGCCATTTGGCCGCTAGCGAATGCGCCTTCTGCGAGAACTTCCTATATAGAACGAGCTGTCCTTCTTCCCACTGCCTCGGGTTCCTGACCCATCCTAGTTTGCGGTCCATATCCTTCTGAGCTGTGCCTAACTTCTGGGCCACTTGCATGTGGACAGCGTGTATGGATGAGAGGAGGTCCTGAACCCAGGAGTCATTAATTACTACGGGTTGCATATCAGAAGGGAGCTGCGTGTCTAGCCAGAAGGCTTCTGGGAGCTGCATTTTCCGTCCTGTCATGACCATATGGGGCGTGAGTCCGTGAACTGCGGTGGTGCCTCTGATGGCCATTAGAATTATGGGGAGTTTTTCATCCCAGTCTCTCCCTGAGGAGCGAACCATTTTGCGGAGAGCCTCCTTGAGGGTCCGGTTGGTTCTTTCTATGGCGCCGGAAGCCTGGGGATGGCCGGCTATGTGAAAGCGTTGTTGGATGCCTAATGCCTTGCAAAGTTCCTGGGTGACTTCTCCAATAAAATGTGAGCCCAAATCGGAATCCATGACTCGTACAGTGCCCCATCTCGAGAACACATTATTGAACAGTAGTTTGGCCGTGGTGGCCGCAGTGTTATGCTTACACGGGAATGCCTCGACCCATTTACTAAAGGGATCTATGACAGTGAGACAGTAGCGATTGCCGCGGGGAGTGGGAGGAAGGGGACCGATAAAGTCAATCTGTATCCGAGCCCAGGGTCCATCAATTCTCTGATGCTGGAGGGGAGCTCTAGGTCCAGTCGGGTCTGCATTGACCATAGCACAAGACAGACAGTTGTCCACCCATTGTGCTACTTCGGTACGCATGCTAGGCCACCAACCAACCTCTCTGACCCTCTCCAGAGTCAGATCCTTGCCTCGGTGTCCCTGCTCGTGGACAAACTGGATCAGGTCGGCCCTGACTTCCAGTGGCACTACCCAGTGGCGTTCACCAGCTGTATCTACTGCCCAAACTATGCCTTCCTCTTCTCGGATCACTAGTCTTCCTGTCTGATCTCTTCCTGCGGCTAGGAGGTCAGCTACTTCTGGGTCAGCTATCTGCAGTTGGGCTAGGTCTAGTGTACCTGCGGTTCCCTGAGCCTGGCTGCGGGCTTGTGCCTGGGTGGTGACAGGGTGGAGGGGACAATCGGGGGCTGGTTCCGGGAAGGGAGCATTTTCCGTGGCAGCTGCCTTGGCTGCGAGGTCTGCCTGGTCATTCCAATAAGCGGTCTCTGAATTTGTTTTTTGGTGTCCTTTAACATGTGTAACCTGCGTTGGGCCGGTGCGGGACTGAAGGAGCGCGGCTACTTGCTGCCATAGCTGTAGGTGGGCTACAGGTTTCCCATCGCTAGCTCTCCACCCCTGATTTTGCCACACCGGGAGCCAGACTGTGGCGACTTTGGCCGTCCAATCCGAGTCTGTGTAAATGGCAAGTGGGCTTTCTGGGGGCTCAAACTCAAGCACTGCCAGAAGCGCTTGCACCTCAGCCGCTTGGCTGGAATGGGGGCGGGCTGGACCTTTGAGGGTACATGCATCGCTCACTCGCACAGCGCCGTAGCCCGTCCGAGGGGAGTCACCAACGTGAAAGGAGGAGCCGTCGCAGAACCAGCATGTGAAGCCGTTCAGTCGGGCTTCCTCTAGTGGGACTCCCCAAGTGACTGGCCAAACAACCTGTGGTGGCGGGTCCAGGGGGCACTCGTGCTCGGTCCCGGTTACTAACAGGCCATAGGGGGCTGGTGGCTCAGTGGCTTCCTTTTTAAATTCTACTACGCGGTTGACCAAGGCTAGGGTCCATTGTGCTATGCGGGCGTTAGATACCTGCCGGTCCTGTATTTTTCCAGATAGGATGTACTTGAGGGGCGTGTGGGTGGTCTGGACTATCGTGCGCGAGCCACCTATGATAAATTCCCAATGGGTCAGACTCCAAACTAGAGCAAGGCAAGTCTTTTCGCATGGGCTGAACTTGGTCTCTACTGAAGTTAGGTTGCGAGAGGCATAGGCTACTACTCTAGCGGCTCCCGCTTGCTGCTGGGTGAGCGTGGCTCCGATGCTTTTGTCCGAGACTGCTAGCTGGATAAAGAACGGCTGGGTGACATCCGGATGGGCTAGAGCTGGGGCTGCGGCCAGACTACGTTTCAGTTCGGCCAAGGCTGTCTGCTGATCTGGCCCCCATTCCCAGGGAGTGTTCTTTTTAAGTAGGGCATAAAGAGGGCGAGCCTTATCTGCAAACGACTCGATGAAATCTCGGGAGAAGTTGAAAGTTCCTAGAAGGGCTCTCAGGGAGGGGACGTCGGTGGGTGCAGGCAGCTTGGAAATGACCTCCATTCGCTGGGCGTCCGGGGTGCGACCCTCGGGTCCCAGGGTCAGACCCAGGTACTTGACGCTGGTCTGAACCAATTGGGCCTTTTCCCTGCTTGCCTTGAACCCAGTCTCACGGAGGAGTTCTAGGACTTCCCTTGTGACTTGGCGAGCTAATTCTTCCGTGGGGGCGTGGACCAGGATATCATCCACGTAACTCAGAACATGGGGCCTCGAGGAGGGTTGGAGGCGTTCCCACATCTGCACTACATGGGCATGGCAAATGCTGGGGCTAGAGTTGAATCCCTGGGGTGTCCGCTTGAATGTGTATTGCTGGCCGCGGAAAGTGAACGCGAACTTGTACCAGCAAGACTCATGCAACCGGATGGAGTGGAAAGCGTTGGCCAGGTCTATGACCGAGTAGAACAGGGACCCATGGGCAATGGCCGTCAGGATCTCGTTGTACTTGGCCACAACCGGGGCAACTGGAGGGGTGGTGGCATTCAGGGCACGGAAGTCGACCGTCATCCTCCAGGTCGCTCCATCTGCTTTCAGAACTGGCCACAATGGGGCGTTGCAGATGGACTGCATCGGGAGTATGACGTCCCACTCAAGGAGCCCTTCAATGGTCTTGGCTATCCCTGCCTCGGCTTCGGCTGGGTACTTGTACTGTCTCTGGGGAGGGGGGGTCTTTTCCTTCAATCAGGACGCAGGCGCCCTTCACTATCCCACACTCGGCCTTGTCTGTCACCCAAACTTCGGGAAAGTCCTGAACCCAGGGGTCTCCTGTGATGGGGGCGAGAGGCAAAGGGGCCTTAAGGGCTGCACATCGATGGACTGCATTGACAAAGTCTGGGCCTCCCGGGATGCGCCACAGGAGCCCGTTCGCTAAGTCAATGGTCAGTCCCTCGGCTCGGAAAAACGGCATACCCAAAAGTCCATCATCTTCTCCCCGGTTTGCGCATGCTGAAATCCGGGTGGCCAGGCTCCCAACGGAGAGGGGGATATCCTGCCAGACCGGGGATTCCTGCATGCCGCCTCCAAAACCGGCGAGCTGCATGGTGGTAGGGGTCTGAGTTCCCTTTGTAACTAAGGTGGGCCGGAGTATATTAAGTGAAGCTCCGGTATCTATGAGGAGGGTGGCAGGCTTCTTCTTTTCCCCGGGAGTCCCGATCCCTGCCTTTACTGTCGGTCTCCCCCATGTGTCCGGCTTTAGTTTGGCAACTATGCCCACGGAAGGAGACTGGGACTCGGGGCGACCCTATTCTGATCCTGCGCCCTGGTCGGTGGAAGCGGCGCTTCCTCTAAAGGGGTTGTTGGGGCTCGGGCGTTCCCGGACCGCAGCTATCGGGGGACCCGGAAAGGAAAGGTCCGGCGGTAAGGGGGGCGCCGTCGGGGGTACCGGGAGTTGCTGCTGATCTTCCCAGTCCATGATCGCCTTCATCAGAATGGACGTGGGCTTTCCATCGAATAGCTCCATGTTCGCTCCAATGTTTTTGAGGCGCATCCAAAGTTCCCAACGGAGGGGGTCCCTGGACTGGGGCGTGCTGCCGCGGTCCTTGTAGCCCTCGTGGTCGCCTTGCGGTGCTCCCCAAGCGTTAGACTGATCTGGAGGTGGGTAGACCTGATGATTGTACGGGTGCGATGCTCGAGAATGGGAAGGGGCTAGGGGCGTATCTTGCGGTCGGGGCTCGTGAGGTCCCTGCTGGGAGGAGGAACCGTAACTCGGGGTGGGTGCAAAGGAAACTCCCGGGCGGTAGTCCCTTGGCCCTCTTCCCCGGTTAAAACTGCTGCTCCTTCCCCTCAGGATCCCTCCCCTTGTCTCCGAGTACGAGTTGCGTCCCTGCGGTCGGTACTGAGAGTGGGGGCCATGGTTGGCATAAGTGACTGCACTAATCGGTTCGCTCTCCTTCCTACGAGAGGCCGGGGACTTCACATGGCGGATCGCTCCGGTCTCTCGCAAGAGGCCAGCAATGCTCCTGATGCGAGGTTCCAGGTCTCCCCATGAGATGCTCCCAGGTTCTACTCCTGCCAGGGCTAGGCGAGTGGTGCTGTTGAGCCCATCTATGACTGCCCTTCTAAATTCTAGCTCATTGAAGTCGGGTACATCGCTTGCATCTAGGTCCACTTCGTCTGCTAGCTCAGCGAGAAGCTGCTTCCTAGCTAAGTATGCCTCTGGGTCCTCTCCGGGCTTTTGGGACTCTGCAATGTACAGGGCCTTTAAGCTCTTGGTGGGCCATAGGAATGCGCACAGTTCTTTAATGGCTCCATACTGACTGCGGGTGGCTAGTCTTCGGTTAGAAATATAGGCATTGAGGGCTGAGACTATTTCAGGGGCGGCGCATTGGCGGGCCAGCTGGGCCATGTCGGAACCACTAGCGGAGGGCTGGGAGGTGGTTACGTGCGTGAACCATTGGATAGCCGTGTCTCGGTTTAGGGGCCCCATGCGATCTGCTATGGCTTGGAGCTCATCGGGCCTCCAATTGCGGGTTTCCTTAATGACCCGGTCTGTCTTCTTGCCGTCCTCATCCATGGATACAATTTCTTTAATAGCTATCGGATGGAGGGGCTGTGGGGCTTCCTCAGGCTGAGGTGATTGAGATGCCCAGCTATCCTTACTATCTTCTGGGAGGGCCAAGAGGGCGGAGGGGTGCACGGCGGAAATTATGGCCTGTTGCATCCCCAGGTGTCGCTTCAGGGCCTCTAGCTCCCTCTTACACGCTGAATGGTCCGCGGCTGCGGCTTTAGACTGGTTGTGGTCCGCCATGAACCGGGCGGCATGGGTGAGCTTAGTAATCTCCTCTTGTCCCTCAGCTAATGCGTGCTCAGCCATGTCGGCACGAGCGGTGGCCGCTTCAGCCTTGTGCTGAGCGTCCTGGAGGGCGGTAGTGAGTCCTTGCTTTTCTAGTATGAAATTGACGCGTTCGGCACGCCACTCAACTGCTCTTCTCTCATACTCTTTTTCCTGTTCGTTTAGCTTAGTCCTGAGAGTCTGGATTTCTAGACGCAAGGCGTCCTGCTCTCGCTCTGACCTCTCCTCTAGCTCCTCCTGTGCTGTTTGCAACTTACTAATTAGGGACATACTGTCCTGTAGGGCAGTGAAAAGTGCCCAAGCTCCATATCTATCTTTCTTACTAGACCTAGGTTTTTCCTTGTCACAGAAGTCCTGGAAGGCGCTTCTAACTATCTGGAGCGGGTCGGGTCCCTTGAAGGAACCTGCTTCCCAAGGGCAATCTCCCTTCTTAACTAGCCACTTCTCCAGGCGGGGCACGGTGGGGTTTGCCCGGTACATTTTACTTTCGTTTAAAACTACTCAGGGGTTTTAACAACTTTTTTTTTTCCTCTCTATGTTCCTTTGGGAGGTTTATCCTTCCCTCCGGTTCTCAAGGATTTTTACACTGGGTAGGTTTGCAAGGGTATTTTTAAGGGTCCTATACTTGGTTTTTCTCCACCGGGGGAGAAGGGGAAAATTCCTATTCCCGTTTCAAGCTTGCCTACAAGCCACGGGACCAGGAAAGTTTACTGGCTCAGAAGGTGCTCCCAAGCTCTCTAAGCCCAAGAACCAAAACACTCAGTGCTCCCAAGCCTCTGCCTAGAAGCCAAAGCTCAGGGGTCTCCCAAGCCTATGTGCTCAGAAAACCAGAAATGCTCCCAAGCCTCTGCTCAGAAGCTACAAATGCTCTCAAGCTCTCTGCCCAAGAACTGTATTCAAAGTGTCCCCAGGCCTCGCGCTCAGAGACAAACGGTTAAACTGTCTCCAAGCCAAGACCAAAAGACCGAAAGCGCTCAAGGACTGCCTCTGCAAGTCCCCAAGCAAAAGTGCCCAGGAGTAAAACTACGGTACTCCCAAGCGAGGTGCGCTCAAGAGTTCAAACAACTCCCAAGCAAAAATGTGCCCAAGAGTCCTACTAACTCTCAAGCGAAGTGCGCCCAAGAGTCTACCTTAAAACTCTCAAGCGAAAAGCGCTCAAGAGTCTACCTTAAAACTCTTAAGCATGGTGCGGCCGGTTGCCGCGGGGCTTCAGGAAACTGGCTTTAGATTCCCAAAGCTACACTAAATGAACGGACTAACGATCCCTTCACGTTTCCTCCGGAGCGGGGATTGAAGCCTAAGTGCTGGCAGGAACAGGGTTTGGACGGACTTAGGAGAGACGGGGGAGGGCGGAAAAGAATTTTATATGTGCTGCTTCAGGAGATATATAGATCTATACCCTACTTCTGGGATCCCACCCACATAGACGTGTTTAGGCGGCCCGGAAGGTGGCCAGGAACTTCACCAGTTCAGAGGTCCTCACCCACAGTACACCGGTTATAACGGCTGGAGGGCCTCGCGGTGCACCACAAAAGGCAAGTAGTCCAAAGCTGGCTGAAGGAGGAAATGGGGGAAAAGCCAACCAACGAGATAGAATTGCTCGCTAGAGCCACACACACTCACACTTTTAATTCCCTGAGCTAAAATTGCGCTCTTTACACAGAGGTCTGGAAAATTTTCCTCTACGTCAGTTCGCTGAAGACACGTGTGTCGACTCACGTGGATTCACACGAACTGGGTTATGCCCGCATCCTCCACCAGTAAACTGTTACCAGAACTGCTCTTTATTATAATGGGGAATTAGCTATAGCAGTCTGTAACTTAAAATTAGCGCGGATCTTAACCTATGTCTATGGAGGTCCCGATCCCAGACACTCAAGTGAAAAAGAGGCAGACTACAAATAGGTTCAAACATGTGTATTTTCTAATAGTGTGGCGTAAGCCTGAGCTTGCACATACATACAAGAAAACATACAAGGACTAGGAAATACAGAGTAGGAAATACAGAGACTTTCGCATTAGCTGGTTCCCAACGATGGTAGAGGGAATACTCACTTATCCTGAAGCGAAGCAGAGACACAACAGCGAGGGTGGCCCAATGCCAGCACTGGGACCACAGACGGACAGTGAGGGGTTCTGGATAGGATGGCACGAGCACCGTGTGGTCTGAGAGACCAGCTTAAATACCCCAAAACGTACCCTGGGGCTGGTGCTGTACTTGGTGGTTCTCACAGTTTAAAACAAAGGCTCTAATGGGCTACTGAATGGCTTGGATGGGCCACTTTGGTAATCAGATTGTGATAAGTGACACCTCAGGAAGAGGGGACAAAAGAGGGAGGGGGAAATCCAAGTGGGCTGAATGGATGTTCCAGCGGACAGGGCTTGTCCTGATGTCATCAGCTCTGGAATGCGGAGGTTTCTTTGAGATGCATTCTCTAAGTGCTTGGGATAGTCGGCACTTAGTTCCTTCTCCTGGGCGGCTCCTAAGATATGCAGAGCGGGGCGAGGTGCTCTCGCTGCGGACGTGGTGTGCCCGCTTCGCCGAAATGGCTTCTCAAAGTAGTCTTCTTCCCTGGGTCTTCTGGCTGCCTAAGAACATGGATGCCGGCTGGGCATAGCTGGGGCTGGATAGCAGGCTGCCTGGTAGCGAGGGCAAGCTCGGCGACCGGCCCGCGGGAGGCTCCAGGCGGGAACTGACCAGGGAGCGCCTAGCCAGGCTCGCTGGAGGTTTCCCCGGCAGGCGCCCGGCTGCTAGCAGCGGCTTGGGCCCATATGAGGCAGGCTTCCATGGAGGCAGGGGAAACAGCACACAAAACACAGTCCAAGGCAGGGAACAGGCACGGTCCGTGGCAGGTGGCAATGCAGGCACGGGGCACACTTGTAACACAGTCCAAACACACACTGGGAAATCCAGATATAGGTCAGGGCAGGGCTGCCCAGGAAGAGAGTCCTTTGTGCAGTTATCCAAGCATGGAGTCAGGGAACTACACAGTCTATTGCAGCAGCAAGGTAATTAACACGCAGGCAGGAAACTGACACGTGTACCAGAACACACACGTGCAGGGCAGTCTTTGGTGCAGCAGTAAAACAGCAACGCAGGGAACTTTAACACAGTTCATGGCAGGCCTTAAAGCATGAGAGGGGGCCTACTTGGCAACAATTCCCCCCCTCGGAGACCACGTGGCGTCAGGCGCGTGGGTCTCCGAACTTGACTTCAAAGGCGAGGTGGTCGGTAATGTCCGGTGGTCGAGCTTCGAGCGAAGAAGGAGTGGGAAGGGAAGGAGGGGGAGGCGTCACTCAAAAATTTAGTTTAGAGAACCACCTAACCGAATAAGTGCAATTTTAGATCAGCCAATGGGCTGCAGGTCTCTGGGTTCACAACAGGAGGTGTGCTAAGTGCAACCGTCAGAATAAATAGAAGCAATAGCAATTCATAGTGGTATAAGCAGCAATGAGCAATTCATGTATATAAGCAGCAGTAATTCATCCTTGTATACATAGATCAATTCATAGTTGGAGGAAATTCATTCGTAATTCATGGTGGATTAAAAGCACTAAAACCAGGAGCAATTCATATACATGGATCAATTCATAAGCATAGGATTAAAAGCAAAGGCAATTCATGGGTCAATTCATGAATGCAGGATTAAAAGCAATTCATACAAGATAAAAGTGAAATGTGCAAGCAAGGCATAGACCAATTCATCGAGGGTGGAACAATTCATGGGTGATTAAAACCATAAATACATAAATACATAGGATTAAAAGCAATGATTCAGGAAGTTAAAACCAATAAAAGCAGCAAGAGTAAAAGCAAGTGCGTGGAAACAATTCATGAGGGGGGGGGGCGGCGGAAGGGCTCATAGGGGGTCAGAAAAATAAACTTCGCAATTAAAAGACCAGTTCATACAGTCAGATTAAAACCAAATTCATAAAATCTAAAACCAATGTTTAAATACCCAATAAAAGAGACCGTTCAGGAGGGGTCTCGGTTAAAACCAAATTCATAGGATGATAAATAGGCTAGAATCACTTCGGCGGAGGGAGTCAGGTTAAAAGGCAATTCATAAGGTTAAAAGAAAACTCATAGGAGCAGAAATTGATAGGGGGTGATTAAAAGATCCCAGTTCATGGGAGGATCATGGGCGCACTTGCAATAGATAGAGTGAGGGGTTAATTCGGGGCTAAATTCATAGGGGTGAAATTCATGGAAGGCAATGGAAAGAAATTCATAGAGAGCTTAAAACGATGGAGCGGCAAAGATCACAGACGGCTCAGTCCGCAGTACAGCTGCTGGACTGGGTTGCATATATACAGGAACAAGCAAACTTAGTCCATGTGTTCCAAAACATACTTCCACCCCCCCTTGCTGTCTGCGTCAATCCGCAGAGCAGGGTCGGCTGGCGGCAAGAAGGGCTTCAGGCACACAGTTCTAGTCCTCATGGAGGTGGCTGTCGGTTCGAAGGCTGGCCGTGGGCTGGGAGGCGGAGAAATGCATCCTCCCCTAGTCCACAAGAGGGCCTCGGAGCGGTGTCCGGCAGCAAAGCGTCCATGGGGCTGGTTCAGGATCCATACATATTAAGCATAAACACAGGCAGAGTTCACAACAACATAAATAATAAACACAAGCAAGGGATCAAACTGGGGCGCCAAGAACAACCCTTAAGGCAGAAGAAGGTCGGGGTTATAGTGATCCAAGCGGTGAGACATCTGGAGTTGCTGGAGCTGTCGGCGGCTCCAACAGCCCAAATAAAGTAGTGAGGCACACAACAAAACTTGGAAAGCCAAAATAACAACGATCGGGTGCAAAGCCAAATTGTAAATTCCAGTGGCAGTGGGGCTCCAGCCAAAGAGGGTTTCCCACCACGAGTGCTCACTGGTGGTCTTAATCCGCTGGGCAAGGTCCAAGATTTCCTTGCCGTTGTGGGACACAACCAAAGCAGTAGTATCCCCGTCCCTCTGGATGCTCTGGAGGGTGCGGTGGAGCTGCGGGTGGGTCAGGAGCTCGTGGACTAGCTCCAGACCGATGCCAAGGGAGATGGGCTTCACATATCGATAGATGGAGGGTGCCACCAGGATCTCTTCTTGGGTCCAGACCGGTACCGTGTAGGTGAAGTCGCAGGCTGCTACCGAAGACAGGTTGCAGAAGCAGCGGTTGACTCCCGGGATCACGGGCTTGAGCTGGAACGAGTTCAGGATCACAAAGTCGCAGGCCGTTCGCACGCAAGCACATCCTTTCCCAATGTAGACCACAGCGGAGCTGTTCTCCCGGACGACCTCGAAGGGGCACTCGTTGAGGGCGTCGACTTGCGGGGCTACACAGGGATGATGTGGTGCAAAGGCTTGGTCTTGGCAAATGAAGCCGGTCTGGTCTCTATGCTGGCACCCTTGGAGGCTGACGAGCTGCCATCCGGTCGGGGTGAAGCGGGTCCAATGGTCGGGGTGTCTGGCGTAGAGGACTTCGGTGTCGCTGACTTGGAGTCCCAGAGGCACGACTGGATACACATGGAATGACTCGTGCGCACTGGCCGTTAATAAAAATAATTTAAGCTCCTGGGTGGTCGGTGAGAATGAGGAATTCACGAGGGACCACCAGGATTCAGGCTCCAGTTCTATGGGTGACAATTTGGGCATAATCAATCTTTTAATTTCCAGGGGCAAGTGCCCATCCGTGGCTTGCCGAATTAGCCCCATGGCCACAGCCTGATTTAATTGTTGGGCTTGCATACATGCCATGGCTATTGACACGTTGCGTTCAAAAGACTGTGTTCCTTTGAGCAGCAGAGAAAAATCTCTTTCAATTTGACTCTCCCAGTTAACTAAAATGGAGCTGATCTCATGTTGCCCATTCGAAATGGAATTTAGGGACTGCACCACCGGTTTACCTAAGTCGGAGATGCTAGTCGTGACATGGGCAAACTTATTAGCGAGAGTCTCAATATTGACCGAATCCATGATTGCTAAGCCTCCGGCTGCAGGAGCAGTCCAGTCGGCAATGCTTCGTCTGGCACGCGAGAGAGAGGGAGAGGGATCGATCCACAGTTGTAGCCATGCGTTCCAACCCTTGCTACCGGCCTCCAGATAGGGAGCGCACTGCGGCAGCCTCTGGGTTATATTTAGCTCAGCTAAGTCTATGCGGATCTCTTTTAAAGACATTTGCGGGCGGACTAAAACTCTCTCTCGAATGTCAGTTTTCAAAACATGGGAGCCCACTATATGCGTGCCACCTTGGCTTAATTGTTCATTGCTCGCAATCAAAGGGTCAATTTGGATGGTGTGGGTCTCCTGGGTCCGGATCAGCAAGGAATAATTGCCTGGTTCATGAGTCAAATTTACAAAGAGCAGCCCAAGCCGGTGAAATTTCTCTACTAGGGGCTTGGTTTGGCATTCGGGCGTCTGCTGAACCAGTATCCAATCGGGTGGGCCATGTTTGGCTAGGTCTTCCTCCTTTACAATCCAGGTCAGGTTCTCCCAGCGCTCTATAGCGAAGGAGAGAACTGCGCCTGAAGGGGGCGTGATGGTGACTGATGCAGATTCAGTGGTAGTAGTGCCTAGTAGGATGGTCATTCTGAAGGGGTCTCCTGCCTTCCATACTGCGGCCGACACTAAGATAACTTCACAGTATGGTCCGAAAGCCTCAGTGACCAACGGCAAGGTTTCGGGATTGGCAGGGGTGGTATACTTGTCTACCACCGGGACTGCGGTGGGGGCTGGCCTGATACGGCGAAGAAACATACATGGAATCGGAGCGAGTGGTGAAACGGTATCGGTAGGCGAGTAGCACACTAGCTCTTGGGACATGGTTTTCACTCCCACACATAAAATAACAAGCTCTGGGGGTCGGATCCACTGCTCTTCGCAACTGCGGAAGTTTGTGCGATCCGTGGGGGTGGTCATATTGCTCTGCTGCACAGTTTTGCAGACCATCATTTCATTTCCTGCTAGTGTATTGATACATCTCCAGTGGGGGTAGGGCATTAATTTGGACGGGCGTCCCTCTATTAGGGTGCCTGCCAGCACGAGCAAACACAGAGTAGCCAGGTGCCTCATCTCCTGGCCTTCTTTTCCTTTCTGTAGTGAAAATAGCCTGGGGAGACCTGCGGATATAAGTACACGTTCCCTGAGTTGCAGCAAAATAAATGATGTGAAGCAGGGAAAAAGAGGGAGGGCGTTTTTCTGCCAGTACTGTCTATTAAGCGGGATTCGAACGAGAAGTCCCAGGGCACTAAGCGAGCCTTCCAGCTTGTTGCTCTGGGGGACTCCTATGCGGGGGCTTCTTCCTAAAGCATGTATATTTCAGGGGGGACGTCTTTACGTCGAGCAAGGGTCGGCTGTGCGTTAGGCGGGATTATGCAAACTCGCCCCAGGGGTCCCTGGGTGCCTAGACTATGTGGCCTTCAGGTGCCCCTTGCTCGGTGGCGGGCTGCTTTTATTTTGCGGGCTGAGAGCTATCGGTCCGGCTCGGCCTGGCCTTGCCATTTTAAAAGGGAAAAAAAACTCGAGACCGGTATCCAGCAACTATAAGGGTTGCTGCAGACGGGGACCTTCGCTTAACTTCCTAAAAATGGGCTTTCGTCATATGTTTGCAGGACTAGCAATTTTTGGAGGGACTCCCTCGGGAGGCCCCATTTTCTGGTTTAAAAAAAAAACACAAAGCGAAAGCACATCGGTGCGGGGTGCTTTTAAGGTTGCCCTCACTTGGAAGGTCTGGCAAGGCTCCATTATAACTTCAATATGTCTCCCCCCCCTTCTTTTCCCTTATACGGTACGGGCAAGGGAAAAGATTATATTAGATGGGGCGGGCGGCTGCTGGCGGAAAGGGCCGAAATGGAGCCGAAGGCGCTCGGCGGCGTTTATCGAAAAGCGGCGAAGACAGAGGAAATCTTTCGGCGCCACTGGGTCTGGGCTATTCGGGGGTCATCTTGGCGCGGGGGATTCTGGCTATGTAAATGAGGCACGCTGCCCCTTGTGCGTAGCGAACGCACCTCAATAACATATTCCAGAGGGCACATATTTATAAAATACTGGCGGGTCTTTTACCTTTGCACTAAAGCGTACTAACGGGTGGCGCCGTATAGCAACTCACCATGACGAGTAGGAACATTAGTAAAAGAGGGGGTTGACGGGCTTGACGGGGGTTTCCTTCAGGGGAGGCACGGCCCTCAAAGCCAAAGCCGACCATCATGCGAAAGCGTGGGTCTGGCAGGTGAGACCCCGAATCTACGTAGATGCGGGATCTTCACCAGCACGGCGGGTGATATATTTTCGAATACAGGGATCACCTTTTTTGGTGGTTCCACTATGTTCGAAAGAATGTATTCACCTTTGGGCTAAAGCCTCTCCAAACACTTTCACACACAGCAAATCTCTTTTGCCTGTGCAATTTTTTTCCGAACATGCGGCTTAAAATCCAATTAAGAATCACTCTCGGTGGTGGTCCTATTTGGCTTTGGTTGCCGTGTTTCCCCCTAGGGTCCCAACTGTGGGGCCTGCCTAATGAAGTTAAAGAACAGAACTGAAAAAGGAACTCTTAACTTTTATATATATATTCTGCCGTTACTTTTATACTAGAGCTACAAAGGTCTGGTCTAAGGGGACACAGGGTATCTCTGGCCCAGGGTGAAGGGACATCTGGCGAATCACTGGGCAGAGGGGGGCTGGGCTGGTGGCTGTTCCCCCAGGATCATACACAGGCGGGGCGGTTTGGAGCAGCTTCCCTTTCCATTCTTTTAATTGAGAGGCATGGAAGTATTTTAGCCAAGTGCCTCCTGTCTTCCTCTGGATGGCTACCTGATAGACGGCTGGAGAGACTCTTTTCGTGATTGGGACGGGGCCTTGCCATTTGGCCGCTAGCGAATGCGCCTTCTGCGAGAACTTCCTATATAGAACGAGCTGTCCTTCTTCCCACTGCCTCGGGTTCCTGACCCATCCTAGTTTGCGGTCCATATCCTTCTGAGCTGTGCCTAACTTCTGGGCCACTTGCATGTGGACAGCGTGTATGGATGAGAGGAGGTCCTGAACCCAGGCGTCATTAATTACTACGGGTTGCATATCAGAAGGGAGCTGCGTGTCTAGCCAGAAGGCTTCTGGGAGCTGCATTTTCCGTCCTGTCATGACCATATGGGGCGTGAGTCCGTGAACTGCGGTGGTGCCTCTGATGGCCATTAGAATTATGGGGAGTTTTTCATCCCAGTCTCTCCCTGAGGAGCGAACCATTTTGCGGAGAGCCTCCTTGAGGGTCCGGTTGGTTCTTTCTATGGCGCCGGAAGCCTGGGGATGGCCGGCTATGTGAAAGCGTTGTTGGATGCCTAATGCCTTGCAAAGTTCCTGGGTGACTTCTCCAATAAAATGTGAGCCCAAATCGGAATCCATGACTCGTACAGTGCCCCATCTCGAGAACACATTATTGAACAGTAGTTTGGCCGTGGTGGCCGCAGTGTTATGCTTACACGGGAATGCCTCGACCCATTTACTAAAGGGATCTATGACAGTGAGACAGTAGCGATTGCCGCGGGGAGTGGGAGGAAGGGGACCGATAAAGTCAATCTGTATCCGAGCCCAGGGTCCATCAATTCTCTGATGCTGGAGGGGAGCTCTAGGTCCAGTCGGGTCTGCATTGACCATAGCACAAGACAGACAGTTGTCCACCCATTGTGCTACTTCGGTACGCATGCTAGGCCACCAACCAACCTCTCTGACCCTCTCCAGAGTCAGATCCTTGCCTCGGTGTCCCTGCTCGTGGACAAACTGGATCAGGTCGGCCCTGACTTCCAGTGGCACTACCCAGTGGCGTTCACCAGCTGTATCTACTGCCCAAACTATGCCTTCCTCTTCTCGGATCACTAGTCTTCCTGTCTGATCTCTTCCTGCGGCTAGGAGGTCAGCTACTTCTGGGTCAGCTATCTGCAGTTGGGCTAGGTCTAGTGTACCTGCGGTTCCCTGAGCCTGGCTGCGGGCTTGTGCCTGGGTGGTGACAGGGTGGAGGGGACAATCGGGGGCTGGTTCCGGGAAGGGAGCATTTTCCGTGGCAGCTGCCTTGGCTGCGAGGTCTGCCTGGTCATTCCAATAAGCGGTCTCTGAATTTGTTTTTTGGTGTCCTTTAACATGTGTAACCTGCGTTGGGCCGGTGCGGGACTGAAGGAGCGCGGCTACTTGCTGCCATAGCTGTAGGTGGGCTACAGGTTTCCCATCGCTAGCTCTCCACCCCTGATTTTGCCACACCGGGAGCCAGACTGTGGCGACTTTGGCCGTCCAATCCGAGTCTGTGTAAATGGCAAGTGGGCTTTCTGGGGGCTCAAACTCAAGCACTGCCAGAAGCGCTTGCACCTCAGCCGCTTGGCTGGAATGGGGGCGGGCTGGACCTTTGAGGGTACATGCATCGCTCACTCGCACAGCGCCGTAGCCCGTCCGAGGGGAGTCACCAACGTGAAAGGAGGAGCCGTCGCAGAACCAGCATGTGAAGCCGTTCAGTCGGGCTTCCTCTAGTGGGACTCCCCAAGTGACTGGCCAAACAACCTGTGGTGGCGGGTCCAGGGGGCACTCGTGCTCGGTCCCGGTTACTAACAGGCCATAGGGGGCTGGTGGCTCAGTGGCTTCCTTTTTAAATTCTACTACGCGGTTGACCAAGGCTAGGGTCCATTGTGCTATGCGGGCGTTAGATACCTGCCGGTCCTGTATTTTTCCAGATAGGATGTACTTGAGGGGCGTGTGGGTGGTCTGGACTATCGTGCGCGAGCCACCTATGATAAATTCCCAATGGGTCAGACTCCAAACTAGAGCAAGGCAAGTCTTTTCGCATGGGCTGAACTTGGTCTCTACTGAAGTTAGGTTGCGAGAGGCATAGGCTACTACTCTAGCGGCTCCCGCTTGCTGCTGGGTGAGCGTGGCTCCGATGCTTTTGTCCGAGACTGCTAGCTGGATAAAGAACGGCTGGGTGACATCCGGATGGGCTAGAGCTGGGGCTGCGGCCAGACTACGTTTCAGTTCGGCCAAGGCTGTCTGCTGATCTGGCCCCCATTCCCAGGGAGTGTTCTTTTTAAGTAGGGCATAAAGAGGGCGAGCCTTATCTGCAAACGACTCGATGAAATCTCGGGAGAAGTTGAAAGTTCCTAGAAGGGCTCTCAGGGAGGGGACGTCGGTGGGTGCAGGCAGCTTGGAAATGACCTCCATTCGCTGGGCGTCCGGGGTGCGACCCTCGGGTCCCAGGGTCAGACCCAGGTACTTGACGCTGGTCTGAACCAATTGGGCCTTTTCCCTGCTTGCCTTGAACCCAGTCTCACGGAGGAGTTCTAGGACTTCCCTTGTGACTTGGCGAGCTAATTCTTCCGTGGGGGCGTGGACCAGGATATCATCCACGTAACTCAGAACATGGGGCCTCGAGGAGGGTTGGAGGCGTTCCCACATCTGCACTACATGGGCATGGCAAATGCTGGGGCTAGAGTTGAATCCCTGGGGTGTCCGCTTGAATGTGTATTGCTGGCCGCGGAAAGTGAACGCGAACTTGTACCAGCAAGACTCATGCAACCGGATGGAGTGGAAAGCGTTGGCCAGGTCTATGACCGAGTAGAACAGGGACCCATGGGCAATGGCCGTCAGGATCTCGTTGTACTTGGCCACAACCGGGGCAACTGGAGGGGTGGTGGCATTCAGGGCACGGAAGTCGACCGTCATCCTCCAGGTCGCTCCATCTGCTTTCAGAACTGGCCACAATGGGGCGTTGCAGATGGACTGCATCGGGAGTATGACGTCCCACTCAAGGAGCCCTTCAATGGTCTTGGCTATCCCTGCCTCGGCTTCGGCTGGGTACTTGTACTGTCTCTGGGGAGGGGGGGTCTTTTCCTTCAATCAGGACGCAGGCGCCCTTCACTATCCCACACTCGGCCTTGTCTGTCACCCAAACTTCGGGAAAGTCCTGAACCCAGGGGTCTCCTGTGATGGGGGCGAGAGGCAAAGGGGCCTTAAGGGCTGCACATCGATGGACTGCATTGACAAAGTCTGGGCCTCCCGGGATGCGCCACAGGAGCCCGTTCGCTAAGTCAATGGTCAGTCCCTCGGCTCGGAAAAACGGCATACCCAAAAGTCCATCATCTTCTCCCCGGTTTGCGCATGCTGAAATCCGGGTGGCCAGGCTCCCAACGGAGAGGGGGATATCCTGCCAGACCGGGGATTCCTGCATGCCGCCTCCAAAACCGGCGAGCTGCATGGTGGTAGGGGTCTGAGTTCCCTTTGTAACTAAGGTGGGCCGGAGTATATTAAGTGAAGCTCCGGTATCTATGAGGAGGGTGGCAGGCTTCTTCTTTTCCCCGGGAGTCCCGATCCCTGCCTTTACTGTCGGTCTCCCCCATGTGTCCGGCTTTAGTTTGGCAACTATGCCCACGGAAGGAGACTGGGACTCGGGGCGACCCTATTCTGATCCTGCGCCCTGGTCGGTGGAAGCGGCGCTTCCTCTAAAGGGGTTGTTGGGGCTCGGGCGTTCCCGGACCGCAGCTATCGGGGGACCCGGAAAGGAAAGGTCCGGCGGTAAGGGGGGCGCCGTCGGGGGTACCGGGAGTTGCTGCTGATCTTCCCAGTCCATGATCGCCTTCATCAGAATGGACGTGGGCTTTCCATCGAATAGCTCCATGTTCGCTCCAATGTTTTTGAGGCGCATCCAAAGTTCCCAACGGAGGGGGTCCCTGGACTGGGGCGTGCTGCCGCGGTCCTTGTAGCCCTCGTGGTCGCCTTGCGGTGCTCCCCAAGCGTTAGACTGATCTGGAGGTGGGTAGACCTGATGATTGTACGGGTGCGATGCTCGAGAATGGGAAGGGGCTAGGGGCGTATCTTGCGGTCGGGGCTCGTGAGGTCCCTGCTGGGAGGAGGAACCGTAACTCGGGGTGGGTGCAAAGGAAACTCCCGGGCGGTAGTCCCTTGGCCCTCTTCCCCGGTTAAAACTGCTGCTCCTTCCCCTCAGGATCCCTCCCCTTGTCTCCGAGTACGAGTTGCGTCCCTGCGGTCGGTACTGAGAGTGGGGGCCATGGTTGGCATAAGTGACTGCACTAATCGGTTCGCTCTCCTTCCTACGAGAGGCCGGGGACTTCACATGGCGGATCGCTCCGGTCTCTCGCAAGAGGCCAGCAATGCTCCTGATGCGAGGTTCCAGGTCTCCCCATGAGATGCTCCCAGGTTCTACTCCTGCCAGGGCTAGGCGAGTGGTGCTGTTGAGCCCATCTATGACTGCCCTTCTAAATTCTAGCTCATTGAAGTCGGGTACATCGCTTGCATCTAGGTCCACTTCGTCTGCTAGCTCAGCGAGAAGCTGCTTCCTAGCTAAGTATGCCTCTGGGTCCTCTCCGGGCTTTTGGGACTCTGCAATGTACAGGGCCTTTAAGCTCTTGGTGGGCCATAGGAATGCGCACAGTTCTTTAATGGCTCCATACTGACTGCGGGTGGCTAGTCTTCGGTTAGAAATATAGGCATTGAGGGCTGAGACTATTTCAGGGGCGGCGCATTGGCGGGCCAGCTGGGCCATGTCGGAACCACTAGCGGAGGGCTGGGAGGTGGTTACGTGCGTGAACCATTGGATAGCCGTGTCTCGGTTTAGGGGCCCCATGCAATCTGCTATGGCTTGGAGCTCATCGGGCCTCCAATTGCGGGTTTCCTTAATGACCCGGTCTGTCTTCTTGCCGTCCTCATCCATGGATACAATTTCTTTAATAGCTATCGGATGGAGGGGCTGTGGGGCTTCCTCAGGCTGAGGTGATTGAGATGCCCAGCTATCCTTACTATCTTCTGGGAGGGCCAAGAGGGCGGAGGGGTGCACGGCGGAAATTATGGCCTGTTGCATCCCCAGGTGTCGCTTCAGGGCCTCTAGCTCCCTCTTACACGCTGAATGGTCCGCGGCTGCGGCTTTAGACTGGTTGTGGTCCGCCATGAACCGGGCGGCATGGGTGAGCTTAGTAATCTCCTCTTGTCCCTCAGCTAATGCGTGCTCAGCCATGTCGGCACGAGCGGTGGCCGCTTCAGCCTTGTGCTGAGCGTCCTGGAGGGCGGTAGTGAGTCCTTGCTTTTCTAGTATGAAATTGACGCGTTCGGCACGCCACTCAACTGCTCTTCTCTCATACTCTTTTTCCTGTTCGTTTAGCTTAGTCCTGAGAGTCTGGATTTCTAGACGCAAGGCGTCCTGCTCTCGCTCTGACCTCTCCTCTAGCTCCTCCTGTGCTGTTTGCAACTTACTAATTAGGGACATACTGTCCTGTAGGGCAGTGAAAAGTGCCCAAGCTCCATATCTATCTTTCTTACTAGACCTAGGTTTTTCCTTGTCACAGAAGTCCTGGAAGGCGCTTCTAACTATCTGGAGCGGGTCGGGTCCCTTGAAGGAACCTGCTTCCCAAGGGCAATCTCCCTTCTTAACTAGCCACTTCTCCAGGCGGGGCACGGTGGGGTTTGCCCGGTACATTTTACTTTCGTTTAAAACTACTCAGGGGTTTTAACAACTTTTTTTTTTCCTCTCTATGTTCCTTTGGGAGGTTTATCCTTCCCTCCGGTTCTCAAGGATTTTTACACTGGGTAGGTTTGCAAGGGTATTTTTAAGGGTCCTATACTTGGTTTTTCTCCACCGGGGGAGAAGGGGAAAATTCCTATTCCCGTTTCAAGCTTGCCTACAAGCCACGGGACCAGGAAAGTTTACTGGCTCAGAAGGTGCTCCCAAGCTCTCTAAGCCCAAGAACCAAAACACTCAGTGCTCCCAAGCCTCTGCCTAGAAGCCAAAGCTCAGGGGTCTCCCAAGCCTATGTGCTCAGAAAACCAGAAATGCTCCCAAGCCTCTGCTCAGAAGCTACAAATGCTCTCAAGCTCTCTGCCCAAGAACTGTATTCAAAGTGTCCCCAGGCCTCGCGCTCAGAGACAAACGGTTAAACTGTCTCCAAGCCAAGACCAAAAGACCGAAAGCGCTCAAGGACTGCCTCTGCAAGTCCCCAAGCAAAAGTGCCCAGGAGTAAAACTACGGTACTCCCAAGCGAGGTGCGCTCAAGAGTTCAAACAACTCCCAAGCAAAAATGTGCCCAAGAGTCCTACTAACTCTCAAGCGAAGTGCGCCCAAGAGTCTACCTTAAAACTCTCAAGCGAAAAGCGCTCAAGAGTCTACCTTAAAACTCTTAAGCATGGTGCGGCCGGTTGCCGCGGGGCTTCAGGAAACTGGCTTTAGATTCCCAAAGCTACACTAAATGAACGGACTAACGATCCCTTCACGTTTCCTCCGGAGCGGGGATTGAAGCCTAAGTGCTGGCAGGAACGGGGTTTGGACGGACTTAGGAGAGACGGGGGAGGGCGGAAAAGAATTTTATATGTGCTGCTTCAGGAGATATATAGATCTATACCCTACTTCTGGGATCCCACCCACATAGACGTGTTTAGGCGGCCCGGAAGGTGGCCAGGAACTTCACCAGTTCAGAGGTCCTCACCCACAGTACACCGGTTATAACGGCTGGAGGGCCTCGCGGTGCACCACAAAAGGCAAGTAGTCCAAAGCTGGCTGAAGGAGGAAATGGGGGAAAAGCCAACCAACGAGATAGAATTGCTCGCTAGAGCCACACACACTCACACTTTTAATTCCCTGAGCTAAAATTGCGCTCTTTACACAGAGGTCTGGAAAATTTTCCTCTACGTCAGTTCGCTGAAGACACGTGTGTCGACTCACGTGGATTCACACGAACTGGGTTATGCCCGCATCCTCCACCAGTAAACTGTTACCAGAACTGCTCTTTATTATAATGGGGAATTAGCTATAGCAGTCTGTAACTTAAAATTAGCGCGGATCTTAACCTATGTCTATGGAGGTCCCGATCCCAGACACTCAAGTGAAAAAGAGGCAGACTACAAATAGGTTCAAACATGTGTATTTTCTAATAGTGTGGCGTAAGCCTGAGCTTGCACATACATACAAGAAAACATACAAGGACTAGGAAATACAGAGTAGGAAATACAGAGACTTTCGCATTAGCTGGTTCCCAACGATGGTAGAGGGAATACTCACTTATCCTGAAGCGAAGCAGAGACACAACAGCGAGGGTGGCCCAATGCCAGCACTGGGACCACAGACGGACAGTGAGGGGTTCTGGATAGGATGGCACGAGCACCGTGTGGTCTGAGAGACCAGCTTAAATACCCCAAAACGTACCCTGGGGCTGGTGCTGTACTTGGTGGTTCTCACAGTTTAAAACAAAGGCTCTAATGGGCTACTGAATGGCTTGGATGGGCCACTTTGGTAATCAGATTGTGATAAGTGACACCTCAGGAAGAGGGGACAAAAGAGGGAGGGGGAAATCCAAGTGGGCTGAATGGATGTTCCAGCGGACAGGGCTTGTCCTGATGTCATCAGCTCTGGAATGCGGAGGTTTCTTTGAGATGCATTCTCTAAGTGCTTGGGATAGTCGGCACTTAGTTCCTTCTCCTGGGCGGCTCCTAAGATATGCAGAGCGGGGCGAGGTGCTCTCGCTGCGGACGTGGTGTGCCCGCTTCGCCGAAATGGCTTCTCAAAGTAGTCTTCTTCCCTGGGTCTTCTGGCTGCCTAAGAACATGGATGCCGGCTGGGCATAGCTGGGGCTGGATAGCAGGCTGCCTGGTAGCGAGGGCAAGCTCGGCGACCGGCCCGCGGGAGGCTCCAGGCGGGAACTGACCAGGGAGCGCCTAGCCAGGCTCGCTGGAGGTTTCCCCGGCAGGCGCCCGGCTGCTAGCAGCGGCTTGGGCCCATATGAGGCAGGCTTCCATGGAGGCAGGGGAAACAGCACACAAAACACAGTCCAAGGCAGGGAACAGGCACGGTCCATGGCAGGTGGCAATGCAGGCACGGGGCACACTTGTAACACAGTCCAAACACACACTGGGAAATCCAGATATAGGTCAGGGCAGGGCTGCCCAGGAAGAGAGTCCTTTGTGCAGTTATCCAAGCATGGAGTCAGGGAACTACACAGTCTATTGCAGCAGCAAGGTAATTAACACGCAGGCAGGAAACTGACACGTGTACCAGAACACACACGTGCAGGGCAGTCTTTGGTGCAGCAGTAAAACAGCAACGCAGGAAACTTTAACACAGTTCATGGCAGGCCTTAAAGCATGAGAGGGGGCCTACTTGGCAACAAAATATGGCGAAGGACTGACTGCTTACATGTTGATTTCTATTCCCATAACAGCACAAGACAGTATGGCACAATTTGAGAGAAGAAATAATACAAAAAGTTTCCCAAAGAACAAACCTACTAAAGGAAATCTATTCCATACAATGTCCTTAATGTCATGCATTGTTCTAACTAGAGAATGTGGCCAGAGGATTTCAGACAGATATGAAATACACACGAATTTCCCCTAAATCAGAATCTGAGGTGTCTAAAACAACAAATGAGGAAATTATTTAGTTGCTGGGAAGAAAGCAGAAGTTTTCCTGTTCCTTTAAATTTATGCTAGAGGCTATATGGGCCACAGCTGGGTAATCTTTTTTAAAATTCTGATTAAAATATAAGAATATTAAGGTCACATTAGATGTGCTTAAAGAGAGGTACTTTGAGTAACTTCTCCATTTGTTTGTTTGACTGATTGTTTTATATACCTGTTCAAGAGAAGTGAATTGCTCAAAGCGATTCACAACAATTACCTCAAAACCAATACAAAACATGATATCACAATAAAATAAATATAATAATAATAACATTCGATTTATATACCGCCCTTCAGGACAACTTAACGCCCACTCAGAGCGGTTTACAAAGTATGTCTTTATTATCCCCACAACAAACACCCTGTGAGGTGGGTGGGGCTGAGAGAACTCCAGAGAGCTGTGACTCACTCAACATCACCCAGCTGGCTTCAAGCAGAGGAGTGGGGAATCAAATCCGGCTCTCCAGATTAGAGTCCCGCATTCTTAACCACTACACCAAACAGACTATAAAACCCTGCAGATAACATACAATTGCAGGTAGATATAATATACAGAAATCAGTTCTGCCTCATAGTAAGAATATTAAATGCCAAAGCATGCTGGAATAGTTCAAGTTTCTGAAATATCAACAGGTCGTGCTGGGCATAAGTGCCTTCTGACAGCACGTTCCAAAGTGAAGGCAACACAAGGGTGGAAGAAAGTCATGCCAGATTGGGACTGGGAACCACCAGCAAGCCCTGTGAAGATGAACAAAGCAGGCAGGGGGCGGGGTTTCATAATAGGAGAAGAAGGCCCAAAAGGTATGAAGGTCTCAGACTGTGAAGGGTTTTAAATATAAGAACCAACACCTTGAATTGGGTTCAGAGACTAATTGGTAAGCAGTGCAGCTGCTTCAAAAATGGTTTTATAGGAGCTGACCATGGTGAATTCAATCCCGCCTTAATGAGGAAATGATCTGGCAATAGCACCAGTCCAGAGACAACCACAGACTCCAGATCAACCCTGCACAAATGATCAAACCTAGCGTGTGACCAGCTTCATGCGGGGGAGCCAACACAACCGACCCAGTGTTGCCATAGCAGCCATAAAGTTCAAGGCCGCCCCTGACAGGACTGCCTTCATGTGGATATTGTGCATTTCAAAGTGCCATATACAACAATTAACATCTGTGGGGGATTTGTCACTGATTTCAAAAGGATGTGGATGACAGGCATTTATTATATAACAGGACTGGCCTAGCTGAAGCTGTGGAATGGACTGTACCGCTTCAGACTGCAGGTTACATTTCTTTGAAATTCACTGACTAGGGCTGCAAATTCTGGGTTGGGAAATTTCCTGGAGATTATACTCCTGAGCAGAGGAGTGATGCCACAGAGTTCACCCTCCAAAGCAACCATTTTCACCAAGGAATCTGAACCTTGTCATCTGGAGTTCAACTGAAATTCTGGAAGATCTCCAGGCACCTCTTGGAGGTTGGCAACCCTATCCCTGACATCAATAATTTCTTGTAAGTTCAAAACAAGTTAGTATGTGAAGAGCTAGGCTACATCTCCCCTAATGTTCTAAAGTTTTATTTGCATGGAATTTGTATGTAGGAAGATGATTACAAATGTTCCAATCTACCATCTGAAGAGGATCAGCTCATTCTACCTCCTTAGGTTTCTATCACCTCCTTCCACTTCTTGTGTAGACTGGGAGGTGACCTGAAAATTAATAACAATTTAAAATCAGGATTTATTTTTCAGACTAATCTTCTAGTGTACAGTTCTGAACCTACCAGAATTATTTAGTATTCCTTTTCCCCACTCCCATTATCTGACTTCTATATAGCTGAAATTTATTGGAAAAATAAACTTTGCCTCACTTGCAAAAGATGGTAATTCCAGGTTTGTGGGAGGTGATGATCATGGATGGATTGCTCAACTATTAAGGGAAATCATAGAAATAAGAGGGTTTTTTCAAATAAAAATAAATGGAAAAATACATCACTCATGTATAAACTTGAACATTTCTTATATAAGCAGCATGCAAATGCACGCATACAGCACTGAAGTAACTGTCATAAAAAGTTCAATATGACAGGAAAACACTAAAATTAGAGAAGCTGCAAAGGTTAGAATCATGATAAAAAATGCCTGACATATTTCTCCAGGATGAACACATTTTTCATCGAGGCTCTGAGAGACAATTCCTTCTGTTTCTCCTGTCTCATTTCAGGGTCCATTCATAGGGGCATGGGGTTCCCCATTTCCCTAAATCGTAGGAGTTTCTAAGAGTTAATCTGTAATATTGACTGTTTTCCTTGTGAGGAGAAAGTACCATGGTATTTTTTGTAATATCTACTTATTTATCAATATACACAAGGAACATGTTGGACCAGACAACTAACTCAACAATTTTAGTCTGTAAAGGAGTATCAGTTCCATCCAAATAAACAACAGGCTTTACCTATACCTTCCCTCCAAGGATTGATTATTTTAGCCAACTGCAAAGCTCAGACTTCTTCTCTGACTACATCCAGTTCCTACCATTCATAAACACTGCAAGTAAAACAGCAGATATTGTAATGCTCTTATATAAAGTGTAATGCCTTTATATAAAGATATGCAGTGGCCTCATTTGTGTGCTGTTATGCTCACCATTACCGCAACAGGACATTGCAGAACTGGGGGAAAAACCTAAACAAACAAAGGAGGCCAACAAATAATATTATGGGGTAGAGCACCTTGCTTATGAAGAAGGCATGGAGAGTCTGGGTCTTTTCACAGTCTAGAAAAAAAAGACAACTAAAGGAAGATATGATATGATAATATTATGCATTAGGTACTGAAAGTGGATAAAAGGGAGCTTTTTCTCCCTCTCCCATAATACATTGAAGTCTGGGACGCCCAATGAAATTATTGGAAATAGGTTCAGAACAGACAAAAGGAAATACTTCAATGAATAATTAAACTTTGAAATTCACCATCAGAGGAAGTAGTGGTGGCTATGAGCATACAGATCTTTAAAAATATGTTAGACAGATTTGGGGGGGAGGGGCGAGGTCCATCAATGGCTACTAGCCATGATGACTGAAGGGCATCTCCATATCCAGAGACAGTAAACCTCTCAATACCCATACTGGGAGGCAGCACCTGGGAAAGGCCATGGCCTCCATGCCCTTCCTATGATCTTAACACAGAGAGCCAAACCAGGCATGATGGCCAATCCGTAGCTGCTATTGGAAATAGGAGCTGTATATATAGTTCTCCCATTTCATACTGTATATGAAAGATCCAAATCAAGTATAGTAGAAGCATAATCTGGGCATGGAACCAGATTTGTTGAATGTTTGGAGCTTTTAAAAACTAAAGATCAATTCCAAGCTCAAAAATCCCAATGTATTTTGAGTCTCAAAAAGCCCTTTCTAAGGAGAATTCTGTGGACTAAGAGGACATCAGCTAGAATCCTATGAACCAATTCTGTGCACATTGGATAATCTTTGCCACAGAATAAGCATCCTCTTCCACTAAAACTTCCATTTATGTAAGGGCCCATTGATCTTTTGTGGACAGATGTTTTAGCAGAAGAGGAAAGGGGCTCCTTGGTAGAGACTGTCTAGCGCACCCAGAAACTGCCCAAGCCACAACCAGGAGACTCAAAAAACAAGTTGCGTTATACAATGAACCAGTTTGCTCCACATCACTGGCTGTGTGTGGCAAGGATACAGGGAAACATGGGAAAACGTAATCACAACATGACAAGTTCTGCTAGATGCTACAGGGGGTAGAGTAGATACATGGCTACCATTTTCTGGCAACAGCTGCATGTTTACTCTTAGACAATGGTTGTCAAGTTTGGGAGCAAGGGCTTTTTGGAGTACAGCACTTTCAGCCTACAGACTGAAAGCCTGTCAGCCCAGGTGGTCTGGAGACCAGTGGATGGCTCCACAGTCAGCCAAGCCAGCCAAAGCAGCAGCAGACACTGCTGCTTTTTATTTAGAATGTTTGTACATCTGCTGGCTTATGTCATGTGCGTATTGCTTGTTTTTGTTGATCAATTTGGCTGTTTATTGATGGATCAAGTTTGTTTTGTGAGTTGATTGCCTTGTATTAGTCATCTTATCCTACTATATAAAAGGCAAACCATATTCGAGATAACTCACCTACCCTGGTGCGCCTCCGGAGGGCACTGCTGTGGAGGGAAGCCTAGACAAGGCAGCCTGAGAGAGCGTGCAGCAGCGGGAATCCCAGGCCAGGATCAGGCGCAGAGCAAGTGGCAATGCCCGTCCCCCACCTTCACTCAGCTGGGATTAGGAGTGGAGCAGGTGGCAATGCCTGCCCCTGCCTTCATCCAGCTGGGATCAAGTTTGGAGCAGGGGGCAATGCCCGCTTTTCTCCTGTCTTCACCTGGTCTGGATCAGGAGCAGAGCAGGTGGCAATGCCCACCCTCCTTCACCCGGCCAAGATAAGGCATGGAGCAGGTGGCAATGCCCACCCCCTTAACCCAGCTGGGATCAGGAGGGGAGCAGATGGCAATGCCCATCCTCTACCTTCACCCAGCCAGGATCAGGTGTGCAAGTAAATATAATAAATGATTTCTTCTTCATCCGACTGGGATCAGGAGCGGAGCAGGTGGCAATGCTTGCCCCCCCCCGGTCTTCACCTGGCTGGGATCCATCATAGAGGGAGAAGCAATGCCTGCCTGCCTACCCTCCCCTTTCTAGACCCTGTTGTATTTTTTCCCCCCACAACGGGCTTTGTTTCTAGTCAACCATATTTTATGCAAGCACAGCCTTATGGGCGTTGTAATTACAAACCCTTTATTATTTAGGGTATTTATTTATTTAAAACATTTTTATATCACCTCTTCAGCTGCTGATGAGGCTCACAACCTAATAGGTAAAATTATTAAAATTAACAATCCTTCAAACTTGCCAATAAAACCCAGGAACATATAAAAGCTTAGAAGCATAAAACATCTGGCATTTGATATCACAGGAAAATATATGGACTCTAATGTTGTATTGGCAGTTGCCATACCCATTCAGAGACAAATGTAGTTTGTAGACTCTTTCTAAGATTTGAGATGAGATACTCCCCTTATATGTTGATTGTCCAAATTTACTCTGCATTCTTTGCCAGTTATGGCATAAAATACTTAGAGCTCATTTTCCATGGTAATCACTGCAATTTCTGTTACATCAATTAGGTCTGTATATTTCTTCATCGTAAATATTGATCTCTAAAGTGACTTTACAACAGTATTGTAAGCACGTAGAAAACTACAACAAACTCAGGTTTGGCTAAAACTGAGGCCCAGTTAAATTACTTAAGTAATATGTAGGTTTGTGATCCTGCCAGGGCAGTGGTCAAGCTCCCACTTCCTGGCTCCAGGCCCTACCAGGCCTCATCATTTCAATGTAAGGAAAGGGTATGACATGATGATGTGTCACATCATGTCATCACTTCAGGTATGTACGCAGAAATGACATCACAACAATCTAAGAAATCTTACATCTCTATGTAAAAAAATAAATAGAGGTGAGCTAATTCCTATATTGTCATCATGACATTACTTTTGGATGCAAACCAGAAGTGACATCATAACATCATAACATCATGCATCATCACCCTCCTTTCCCCAAAGACTCCTACTGGTTTCCAGCATTCAGCTTGTAGTGATATGACACCCTGATACCCATAATTGGATCCTGAATCCAGGGTGCTCTGCTAACCTTTGAATAACCAAGTTATGTGGGATGGCAGTTGGTTACGAATAAGAACAAGGAAGCACCTTGGAATTTCAATCTGCCTCTATTACTGGAGAGCCAGTTTGGTGTAGTGGTTAAGAGCAGCAGGACTCTAATCTGGAGAGCCAGGTTTGATTCCCCACTCCTCCACTTGAAGCCAGCTGGGTGACCTTGGGTCAGTCACAGCTCTTGCAGAGCTCTCTCAGCCCCACTCACCTCACAGGGTGATTGTTGTGAGGATAATAATAACACACTTTCTAAACTGCTCTGAGTGGACATGAAGTTGTCCTGAAGGATGGTATATAAATCAATTGTTGTTATTATACTCCACTTGATTTTTTGCTTAATTTGGGGGTGGGTGGGTCTAGAACTGATTCTAGAATTAGAACACTTGCAGTCAGCACACTGAAATTGCATTAGTTTATTTGCATCCCTTCCCTCATTTGTTACCAATGTGTGTATGTCTGTGGTTAGATAAAGGCCTGCAAAAGAATGGCAGTCTCTTGATGTGACTCTTCCACATTCCCAGCTCATATGTGGAGAGAAGAGGATTTCATTAACTTCTCCCTCCTTGCTCCAGTCCCCCGGCCCCTGTGGCTATTTGTCTATGTGGTCTTGCAGCTGCAGGGATGATCTTTCCAAGAGTCAGAAGGGGCTGCAGGAACCATGATGAATGTGGAAAACCTCCATGCACCTTTCATGCATGGATGGTTGGATACTATTTACATATTTAAAACATCGATAAACCCACCTTTCTCCCATACTCAAGGCAGGTAACAACAATAAAATCAGCACAAGTCAGTATCTCTAAGACATCTCCATGGTTTTTCTCCATCTCTGCACCTTTCACCTGGAAATAACAGCTGGGCTTCTAGGATAACTTCTCAGAGACCTCTGAATATCTTCTAGCACTGTGACAAACTGTGTAGATTCTAAAATCTAAAGGCTCTCCAGGGAAGACAATAGCTGAGTGTACACATTCAGGATAGCTTACGTTGTGCCATCTGAATTAAACAAGCACATTAATTTGCTGGTTGTTACAAGAGATAAGCCCCATCGAGCCATTAGCTCCTGCTTCAGTAAAAGCACTTATTATGGGAAGCAGCTAGTCTGCTTGTTCCCCTTTGTGTATTTATCGTTGTGGTTTTTACTTCTTGTCACATTGTATGGAAAGGTAACTTCATCTTTGGAAATAATTGATGAATGTTACTATCATCAATTCTAAGGCCAGACTAGGCAATAAATTAAAAGAGCAGCTGCTTCCCCAGCAACCACGTCTTTAAATCCCCCCTCCCTGCCCTCTCTAACATATAGAAAAGCTTATGGATGTCTCAATATTATAATGTTGGGTGTTTCTCTGTCTCCCCTAGGGGCAGCCAATGATGCAGACTACGGTTAGAGAATGCACACCTCTATTTGGTATTGTTAGTCAATAGATCCATGTTCATTCTCTGCCATCTTTGTTTAAACATCCAGATTCATTCCTTGTCACCTCTGTTGAAAAGATTATGGACAGCACGGCTGGGAAGGACCTCTGCCTACAACTCCGGAGATCTTGGAAACCAATGTGATGACTCAGCATAAGCCAGCCATTGGTACAGTCAGGACTGGGATGCAAATGTTTGGTTGGGTATCTGAGATCCCATTTGTAATAACCTTAAGAAAAAGGAGGCAGAAGATTTGAATGCCTAATTGAGGCCAACGGCCAAGAATATATTGATATAAGGGTTCAATTTTTTTTAAAAAAAGTGAGACGGAGAGTGTATTTAACAAGGCAGAGAAGGGAACAAAGATAGCAGCCTTAAGTCAGGTATTTCCTCCACCAAGCTAGTAACAGCCATGGAGAAGGAATGGCACACACAGGCAAGGGATCCAGTGCCTTCTGCTGGGTCAGCTGGCCTGGGCAGGGGCGCTCCAGGCTGGACTGAGCAGGCTGGGCGGTGAAGTGGTTTCCCTTTTAGGCTTCCCAATGCAAAAACAGGCAGGCATGAGGCTGCACTAAATGACCCTCCCCAACAGCCATCTGAAGGTCTCCTGCCCAGGAATGCTATCCTCCCCCGGCAGCCTTGTGGGTTCAATGGAGCGCCCCCGCCCCACTCTTTCTCTTTGTCACTAAGCATGTGCTCATTTTCAATCTTTTTAAAAATTCAGCCATTATACCGATATAGCAATATAAATATGCACAACATTTTTTTAAACAAGGTGTTATGATACCACTGATGGTGCTACTAATGACGACAGCACCCTCCCTTGAAACTCTTGATTATTTAAGGCATGTATGGAAGAAAATAAAGTCAACTGTAAACATGCAGAAAGAGGGCAGATGTGCAGAAGAACCCCGCCCAAACCAATTCCAATGTTTGTGGATGCTTGTGAACTGATGCTTGTGGATCAACTGCCAAGAAAATCAGGAATAATTCGAGCATATGGGAAAGCCCATCGCGAAAGTTATGACGTTTTGGAAATGGAATCAAGAAAATTCTTCCATAGCCACAGAGCCAGCAATGATTAGTTGAAGCACTTTGGAAAGAAAGGCCTAACAATGTAATCTTTTTAAAGATTGCCTTGATTTTAATTACCGGAAAAGTCCAATGTTATTTTATATATTCAGATGTCTTTTGATTTACCCTTTCTGCTCTCTGAGCTCTCCTTTAATTCTTTAAACAAGACAGCCAGGGACAGGAATGAAATGAACAAAACAAATGTAATCCATTTTATTACCACTACTTTTTTGCTTCACCCACATAATAAAGTGAACTTTTTCCATTTATTTTTTCCAATGATGTAGGAAATAACTTCAGTTTCCTAATCTTCAAATGCTTATGAGAAATACAATGATTTACAAAGTATACTTTAGGTCATAAGAATGGCCCTATTAGATCATACTGTAAGTCTATCTTGCCTATCACCCTGCTTCTAACATGGATCAGTTGGATACCTTCAGTAAGCCCACAAACAGGAATTAGACAACAGCCCCTCAACAGTCTCCCATTAATTTGGATTCGGAGCTACACTGCCTCTGAACATGGAGGTTCCATTTAGACCCGTTAGCCATTTATAAACTTGTCCATGGCCATTTTCACACTGCTTACCGGCCATGGAACATCGCGCCGAACTCCCAGAATGACAGCGTTTTTCTGTTGCGATTTCGTGTGAGAACAGAAGTTCTCACACGAAATCGCGCCAGGAAGACACTGTCATTCCGGGAGCTCGACGCGATGTTCCATGGCCGGTAAGCAGTGTGAAAATGGCCCATATAACATAAGGCATCTAACTTAATGATCATCACCTCATCTCACAGCAGTGAATTGCATAGATCAAATTAGAGAGCCAGTTTGGGGAAATACTAAGAGTGGCAGGACTCTAATCTGGAGAACTGGGTTTGATCCCCCACTCCCCTGCTTGAAGCCAGCTGGGTGACCTTGGGTCAGTCACAGCTCTCTCAATCCCACCCACCTCACAGGGTGATTGTTGTGGGGATAATAATAACATACTTTGTAAACCGCTCTGAGTGGGTGTTAAGTTGTCCCGAAGGGCAGTATATAAATCAAATGTTATTATATTATTATATAAATATAGTAGCCCTAAATCACAATGATTGTTTGTCTTTGGGTTTGTACACTGTGATCCCAGTTGTATTCCTGCTCTAAATGGAGATTAGATAGTCAGCAAGCACCGTTGCCTGACCCTAGGAAGTTTTATTCCCAAGATTGCAGGACCCATGTTTACTAACAGCCATGCAAATCAGGAGGTGAAATTACTCTCTCCTCTCTTTTCCACCAGCTGAGCCGAGTTGATAGAAGAGGCAGAAAGGGTAATTTCATCTCTTTCCCCCTCTCCACTGCAACCTCCTGATCCAAATGGTTGTTAGACCACTACAGGGGTTCTATGATCCTGGGAATAAATTTCCCTGGGGTTAGAAAGCACTGCAGTGTGGAGAGGGGATATGGAAAGTATCCATAACCATCAATATCTTTTGCTGATAGACATGGGAGCCAGCCCCGTGATTTCCTGTTTGCTTTGGGTAATCTATCGATCTCAGTCTGATTTACCTACTGGGCAGGTCTAGCACTTTTCCCAGTAGGAAAAAAATGTGGCATGATACAGCTAGCCATTGGTGGCACATGCTGTAAATTTGAGAGTGCAAATGCACTTCTGCACACTATCGATGTTATGAATATGCACCAATACTCACCTGTAGCCTAACATAGCCAGGAAGATCAGCGCTCAGCAGTGCACAAGCTGCCTTTCAGGGAAGTTTAATTGCCATTACCTGATAAGCTTCTAAGGAATCCACAGATCCTATGGAACTTCATTTGCAAAACCATGCCTTAAAGTATTGAGGATGTGCCAGATCTTTTCCTTTCCTGTAGGCAGTATTTACTAATAGACTGTTAAACCTTAAGGGCAAGGATACAAACAATGTTTTTGCTTATTTAAAAAAAACCCTCTACTTATTACATTCAGGGAACAACAAAGACATAATTCGAGACAATGCTGTGTTCAACTAGAAACTTCATTTTATGAAGCTTGGCTGCTCTAATAAGCAATGATCCTGGGGTATATACTGAGTGTGTAAAAGGTTTTTTAAAAATCCTGTTTATCTTTGGGTTTAGTGCTTCCTACATACTTTACATGAAAGCAGCAGCAACTGGCTGTTGACTGAAGTATTGTGCATCAGTGCTGCAAGACTGCTGGAAAGCTGCCACAAAGCACACTATATAAAAAGACACAACTACTTCAACATTCGCTCTGTTCTCTGACGGCCAATTTTTCTTCCAGGATTTTTACATGAGGTTTCTCAACTTCTTTCTGCTGGAACAGCTCCCCACCACATGGGCATCAGGATGCACATAGTGTAAAGCTGGATGCCATCTCAATTTAGAACATTTTAGAGAAACAGTGTCATTTTCCCTTGAGTATACCCATAAAGAAATTATTGCAAGGAGCACAGACCTGATACAAATTACCAAGCCCTAACGACAAGCATTCCATTTGCTCTGTGATCAAAGGTAATAAAATGCCGAGTCTTTTGCAACTGTTTCACATTCATTCTGGCCACTGTGGGATTTCTTAAACTGACAAGGGTTTCAAGAATTATTACTTCTGAGCCAGTGTTTTCCTCTCCATTTCTTTTATTTCTCTGCTTGGAATAGATACTCAAACTGGGAAACTCTTTCCTTTGCCTAATTAAACTCTAACATTAAACTTTGGCTGCCTTGCAAAACTTTTGCAAATGTTGGCGATTAAATTTCCACACTAAGGAGATCACTCAGCAAATACAAACCCACAGCTGATCACACAGAGTAAATTTTAGTGTCGATGAAAGACATGGGGTGTTTTACATCATCTGCTGTCAGTGTCGAAACAAGAATTTGGAATGAATTTGCTCCAAAAGCTTATCTACAAACTTGGTGGAAAATATTTGGCTAACACTAGATAATCAACACTGCCTTTAGGCATTCTATTTTTTCCCCAGTAGCAGTCAATATTTAACCATATCTGACAGCTGACATGCAGTTGCAGACAGTTATTGACAGTCTCTAGCTGCTGACTTCTCATTTCATTCCGTATATTTTTTTACTAACTTCTTTCATTTACTCAGTCAGGAAACATCGCCTTAAAAATGGAGGTAAACCAATTCCGTGAGATTAGTTTCCACATCCAAATCCAACATTGCTATTTTTTGTATGAAATGTTGTTTCATTTGCTAGCCTATACAGATATGTATACATCTGATTTAGAAATAACATTTAGTGTACAGATACAGAAGAATTATCCCAGGTAAGATCCATCAAGACGAGCACTGTACCATGGTTACAATGGGGCTCTAACAAATATTCTCCAGTTTCAGAATTTTCATTGAAAGTTGAGCATGTGATACAACCGCATAAATCAACAAACATTTTTGTCACATTAGCAGGTGAGTGGTGTCAGCTTTGTACATGTTAAGGATGGGTGGGGCTGAAGTACTACAACATCTCCTAATAGAACTGAAGGATTTAAAATACATTTAAGTTACATCAGGCAGGAGGGTTGCTTTGACTTCCTGGGCAAGCACCACATCTGCATGTTTAAAAATTCTTCTAGGTGTCATCATTGGAACACTATATCTGTTTATTGATCCCACTGTTCACTTTCCATAATATATTTGAAAATACCAAGCCCATAATAGATGTTTAGTAGCAAAAGAAGCTCACCTTATTCATCCAACTTAACATACAGTTAAGAAACCACACACTCAGTATGTACTCCGCGAGTACCATGGAGGGCCAAAAAGACCAATAAGTGGGTTCTAGATCAAACCAAGCCTGAATTATCCCTAGAAGCTAAAATGACAAAAATGAGTTTATCATATTTTGGTAACATCATGAGAAGACAAGACTCACTGCAAAAGACAATAACGTTAGGAAAAGTGGAAGGCAGTAGGAAAAATGGAAGACCTAAAACTAGATGACTTGACTCAGTGGTGTAGCATGGGGAGGGAGAGGGGGCAGCTGTCCGGGGTGCAAAATTTTGAGGGGGCACCATGTCCCTGTCCCCTCCCTGGGAGTGCGCCCAGCCCGCCTCCCTGCTCCTTCACCGGAGCTGCCCCTGCTGCCACATCCAGCTTGGTGCCCAGCGAGCCAGGTGCCCAACTGGCGTGGCAGGCAGCCCACCCCCTGCTCATCTCCCCACCCCCACCCCCAGAGTGCTCCTGCAGTTTGGGCCGCTTGCCTCCCCCACTCCTTATCTCTTTGCCGCAGCCACAGCCACCCGCGCTGCTGCCATCAGCTCGGTGCCCAGCAGTGGTGCAGGCTGCTGCAGCGAAGAGGTAAGCGGTGGTGAGGCGAGCGGCTTGTACTGCGGGAGCACTCTGGGGGGGGGACCAGAGGCACACCCCAGCATGATGACATCACAAAGTGACATCATTGCGCAGGGCCCACAGTGTGCACACTTTGCACATGCGCACGGGGGCAGGGGCACCACCTCCTGCCCCGGGCACCCCTAACCCATGCTACGCCACTGACTTGACTCAATAAAAGAAGCCACACCTTCCTGTTTGCAAGATCTGAGCAAGTCTGTTAATGATAGGTCATTTTGGAGGTTGTTCATTCATAGGGTCGCCATAGGCTGGAGATAAATTGGTGGCACATAACACACATATTGCTTATCATAGTAGCCAAGCTTAGTAGAACCAATTTCCCATTTATGCAGACTTTCCTCTCCTCTAAGTCCCCAGTTTCACTTCCTGCTACCTGTTTGCAGGTTGCTTCTCTATTGCACAGAGATGTCATCTTGAACATAGCCAGCTGTGAATCACTATGTGGTGTTGTCATTGTCATCTTCATGTGCTGTGATCCCTGACTGTCTGGGATCACATAGTTTCAAAAAGCCTATTCTTAAAAAATGATAGCAGAGCAGCTACTGATTGGGCTTCAAGAAAACACTAAAAGAGGTGAGAAACTGGAGCTGGACATTTTAGTACCCCTGATGGCACTACTTTTATGCCAAGAGATGTTTGAATGAGAACAGTTGCACAGCCCTCTTTTTTTTTTTTAAAAAAAGGTGGTCTTTTATTCAAGACATTTAAAATGCAAATGTTCCTTGACTGTGTATGGTTTGAGGAAACAGTATTCAGTTCTCAGTCTCTTTCCAGAAGGCATAGCAGTAACATTTCAAATAGTCTCTAGCATTACGGAAGATGAATTTTCATCAAGCCTGAATCTTTGTTGCCATAGGTTTTTGGAAATCCTTCTTGGAATCTAAACTCCATCCTCAAAGATGCTTATATTGGCATAAAAGAACAAAGCCTTTATAATGGTCACAGATAGCTGCTTTGCGCAAAGTTTGCATAATTTGGATTTCCCTGGATTTCAAAGAATTTAGCTGGCATGCCAAAACATTAATCACAGGCTCAAATATTTTAATGTACTCAAGCAAAAACAAAAACTCCTTCCATTGAAAACAAATGATAGACTGAATGTGATGTTTGATGGGGGGCTCCCACCCCCCAACCTCTTGAATATGGCAGTCAGATTCTCCCCACTCTCCTCATAATCATCAGGAACACTATCTATTTACTAAATTTGTGTGTCACCTTTTCCGCCCAATGAGGGACACCATGGGGGCTAACAGTTAAAACAAAACATTATAAAAACATCATTAAAACAATTCACTAAAACAATTAAAACCAAAGCTAAAAATACATATTTAAAAGCACATGAAACAGTAATTAAAATGTAGGGCAGAAAAGAGGGATCATTGAGGTAATGCCAGAATAATAGTAATATAATAATAATATTTGGTTTATCTACCGCCCTTCAAGATGACTTAACATCCACTCAGAGTGGTTTACAAAGTATGTTATTATTATCCCCACAACAACAAACACCCTGTGAGGTGGGTGGGGCTGAGCGAGCTCCTAGAAGCTGTGACTGGCCCAAGGTTACCCAGCTGGCTTCAAATGGAGGAGTGGGGAATCAAACCCGGTTCTCCAGATTAGAGTCCCATGCTCCTAACCACTACACCAAACCCAAAAAAGGTTTCACTCCCTGGAAGAAGACAATGTCAGAAGAGGACAGACAAATATCCTTGGGGAGAGAGAGACCCATAGTTTTGGTGCTCCAGCTGAGAAGGCCCTGTCTCAGGCTGCAACCTGGCTAACCTCTGACGGCAAGGGCTTGGAAGATGACCATAGCAATTGAGTAGGTTTGTTTGGGAATAGGCATGCTGGTCCCAGGTAGAGTTGCCAACACTGGGTTAGGAAATGCCTAGAGATTTGGGGGTGGAGCCTTGGGGGAGGGACCTCCGTGGGGTATAATGCCATAGAATCCACTCTCCAAAACAGCAATTTTCTTCAGGGGAACTGATCTCTATAGACCGTCTGGAGATAATCTGTAATTCCAGGAAATCTCCAGACTCTTCCTGGAGGTTGGCAAGTTTAGTCCATGTCATAAAGGGCTTTGACGTTCAGCACATACACCTTGAACTGGGCTTGAAAACAAATTGGGATTCAGTGTAGATGGGCCAAAGCTAGAGTTATATGGTCCCTATGACCCACTACAATCAACATCCTGGATGCAATATTCTGAACCAGCTGAAGTTTCCAAACACTTTTCAAGGGCAGTCCCAAATACAATCCATAGCAGTATCTCATCTAAATGTTACCAGGGCAGGCACCATGGTCACCAGATCCTTTCTGCCCAGGAAAGGCTACAGCTGGCTAACCAACTGAAGCTTGTAAAAGGCATTCTTTGCTGCAGCTGCTTATTCAGTAGTAAACCCAGGTCCAGGAGTACCCCCAAGCTATAGATCTGTTCCTTCATTCAAGAGGGGTGTATCCCCATCCAGAACAGGGGAAACTTTAAATAAGAAGGCCAGAGTGGTGTAATGGTTAGGTGTAGGATTAGGATCTGGGAAATTCAGGTTTGATTTGCCACTGTGCCATGGAAGTTTGCTGGGTGCCCTTGGGCCTGTTGCACACACACACAGCCTAACCTACCTTACAGAGTTGTTGTAGGGATAAAATGGAGGAGAGGAGAATAATGAAAACTATTTTGGGTTCTCATTGGAGAGAAAGGTAAGGTATAAATATAGTAAATAAATAATAAATACATCAATGATACTCAGTGGCTTGCGAGCCACATGTGGCTGCTTGATGTGCTACCTGTGGCTCTTCCCCAATGTGGCACCATTCCCATGTTCCTGAACAAAGACATTGTCTGGTAGGGCTTATGGCTGGCAAGTGGTTTCTATTTTCAAACAGCTGCTCCTGGGTGGAATGGAGCTGTGAGCATCCCTGAGCTGTGGGCCTCATTCCACAGATGGAAGGGCTCATCCTATCCAAAATCAACACTCCTCTGTAGCCTCTGTGTGCTCATATCACCAGGGAACTAACTACTGGGAGGACAGCAAGCTGACTACAGAGAAGAGAGATTAAAATCACCACAGCAGCCACCAAAGGGGAAAGGAAGCTGGACATAGCGTAGTGATCGTTTTACTCCCCTTTCTCCACAACCAGCTGTTCCTTCTCTGGGCACCTTGCAATCTCTCTCTCTCTCTCTCTCTCTCTCTCTCTCTCTCTCTCTCAGCTGGCCTGCTGTGCCTCATGCTTGTGAGAAGCTTGGGACATGACAGACTATCACAGGGAAAGGCAGCTGTAAAAATGTGGCTTAGCACAGCTGAGCTAGGTACTGGCAGAAAGGGGAGGAGCTGAGCCCAGCAGCTGGACCTACCTGGTTCCCACCTGGAGGTATGGTCTGGGCCTCCAGGTCTCTCAGGCCTCAAATGTGAAAGGAGGTTGTGCCCACCTGGGTCCTTCTCCTCCCACGAGGGCACTCTCTGCTTGTCCCTTCTAGCCCTCTCTTTATGCCAGCTCTGAGACAGGAGCAGCCCCCAAACCACTACTTGAGGCTCAGGTGGTTTAAATAGGCCTTTGCAGCCTTTACATGCCCCACCCCCATTGTTTGGACCAGTAGGCCTTTGGTGGCCTCCTCTGCCTACCTTCAGTTGGGGGCCCGCCCCCTCATCCCCTCCCAGCCAATCATCTCCCTGGCTGGGTATCTGCCCCTTGGAAGAGTTGGGTCCTCCTTGTCTCTTGCCTTTGTATTCCAGCTGGCCAGCTGAGATGCAGGGGCATGATTGACACAACCCTGCCCTCCAGTTAAATCCCAGGAAGCCAGCTGAGCCCTAGGAAGAGTACTGGCCTCCAGCAGTCATCATGCTGTGTCCCTGCCACTCTGGGATGGCCTGTTGGACCCTGTGGGATGGTTCATTGTGGGGGCCTTGCCATGGAAAGGGGGCTTCAACTGGGATGGAGCAGGGTACCCTGCCTGCTCCTGGACAATGTTCTAGGAGTTCCATGTTTCCTACACATGCCTAGTCTGATCCAGATTGGGATCTACACCATTTTCTTAAACTGACACAGCCTTGGAGAGCTGATTTCAGAAACTTGTGTGCTGCCATCAAGAAACAAGGGCAGTTGGAAGACTAAAACCCAACACTGCACTGGATTCAACCCTGTGGGTTTGCTTTGCAGAAGGAAGAAGTAAAGTTGGAACAGGGATTTTGGAGTCTGTTGAACAGGGATAAGAACTTCAGTAGCATCTCTAGTTGTGTTGATAGGAGGGGTTTTTCTGCTTCTATTCCCCACAACCTTTGAAACTCCTTTCCCCTTGAAGGTGAAAGTGGTGGCATCCCTACTGACCTTTCAGATCAAGTTGAAAGCTTTTTTATTATCATTCTAGAAGGCCTTTGAGTTAGGCTGAGTGAAAAGAGGCACCAGTTGTATTGTATTTGGACCTGCTCTGTTTGTTTGTAGTGACTTTTAACAGTTGGTGTTTACATTGGATTTTATTGTGTGTAAACTGGATTTTTACATGTTCTGTTAGCACTTCGAGAGCCCGAGAGTAGACCAAAAGCAAATAAATAGGGGATTCATCTTGTGCACCATCTGACCAAAGGAGGGAACTGCAATGCCACACTGGCCAATGCCACACTCCATGAACCCAGAGGCTGCAGTGAGTTAAGTGATGCTCCTTGACCTCCACAAAACCTTCCAGATGTTCTTTTTCACAGGACCAAACAAGTTTGAGACCTCCTCTTGCTGGTTACAAGCCATCTGGATCAGGGCCCAAGGCTCACGGCAGCCTTTTCTTCACAGGCGTCTTGATACAAAGGAAGCTTGTTTCAAACACCTGGGTGACAGACGCACACAGCCGAGTGAAGGCCAACTCTAATCAATCTCCGAGAGATGCCGCATTGCTTCATTTAAGGCAGGTTGGAAGGGCAATCCATTAGAGAGAGACTGGAGCTTTATTGACATGCTCTGTTAATTTTAATTAAATCCACCTCACTCACAAACATGGGGGGGAGGGAACCCTGCAAAACATTTTAATTTCTTTTTAAGGGAGGGAGCAAGGAGGGAGCAACAAGCCATTACCACCTGTAATGGCTTCCGACTAATGTCCAAGCACAATGCCAAGCACCAGACGGTCATTAGAGTTTGTCTAATTAGGCATAAGGAGGGCAAACTGTTGGGGCGTAGGCTCCATTCTCCCGAACGACCCCATTGCAAGTTTGGACTTTGCAAAGCATGGAGAACATGAGCAGAGAACACCAATTTGTTCATTAGGTGACAAAAGTGGCAGCTAAGGCTGGTTGTTCTAGAGAAAGTAAAAGATTGATTATTCTTCTGTTCTTATCTGGAATCACCAATGAGATTGTGCACTTTTGAGATCGTGATTGCAAAAATCCGAGGAGTGCTTTGACACTAGAAACAGTTGGGCAAGAATGACTGGAGTTGTCAGAGTGAATGCCCTGTCCTATAAGTAGGGACATGTACAAAGATAGATCATATTGTACAACTACTCAAGGTCACTTTAGCATTTACAAGAAAGCATCCAAGCATGACCCTGTGGATTTGCACAACTGCAATGTTACAAAGAGTGATTTGTGCTAGCAGAGCAATTACAGATCAAGATAAGAATCCGTGTTTGGCTGTCTGTAGCAGTAGAAAAGAGCAAGAGTCCAGTAGCACCTATAAGACTAACAAAATTTGTGGTAGGGTATGAGCTTTTGTGAATCACAGCTCACTTCTTCAGATACAGCTAGAATGTGAGTCCATCTGTCCTTATATCTACGAGAGAGGAGTGATTACAGAAGCTGAATGATAATACCCGGTGAATGACAATGGCAGGCGTGATTGAATAGGGTGGGGGATACAGACGGGTAGTGGGTGTGGAGAAATCAGCATTGGTAATGAGACAGGAATCCTTGATTCAGTCTTGAGCTTCTTTATCATTTGCATTTCAGATCAGAAAGAGAGACTGCTGAATTACAACTGATAGCAAAGCTCAAGACAATGCATCCTCCTGGACTGAACTGAGACATAGGCTTCCTATGTCCACACCCACTGCCCTTACCACACTTTTTTTTTAGTCTCCCTACCACATTTTTTTTAAGTCTTATAGGTGCTACTGGACTCTTGCTCTTTTCTATAGCAATTACAATGCTGTTGAGGAAGAATGTTGCTGTCCTCTCTCCAAGATATAAGGGCATAAATGGATATCCTGAGAACCATGCAATAGGTAACCAGAATTGTGGGATTCTACATTGCCATACCATACAAAGTTTCCCAGTACTTCAAATCTGACTCCTTCAGATACAGCTAGAATGTGAGTCCATCTGTCCTTATATCTACGAGAGTGGATACACACCAGTCCCTACAAAGTATAATTAAAGATCAAAATTACAATTTTATGCAAGCCAAAACATACTACACACGTGCCAATTGTGCATTTGTTGATAGCACCAAGACTGCAATTAGTTAAATTTGACCTCCTCCTCCTCAGTATAAAACACACATAGTTTCTTCATTATGAAACTAAGATTTTTGTGTATACTTTATTTTATTCAGCTGTACAAATTGATCGCTGTTAAAAAACACCTTTTAAAAGCCTTAACAGAAAATGGCACATTGTTACTCTTACCCTTTGTATGTTTCTTGCTGTTCTGAGTTTTTAGTGAATCTGTATTCATAGAGGAGAATTAACATATCTGCTTCTTCTTTTTTAATAAGGCCAAAACAGACAGGGGTGGCCTGTCTCCGGTCTCGTGCATGAATATGACTTCAGAAGGGTGTGTTCTTGGCTCATAGCAGAGTTAGACTTTTCAGATGGGAGGAGGGGCTTCATATTCCATATTCTACCATTCTAAATACATCCTAATCACTAGCTATTAGTATCTCTCTGTCTGTCCGTCTGTCATTTCATACTGGAACTCATTAAAATTTTACACATTTTTTGATCTGAAACTTTATAAAACTGCTTGTCTAATTTAATTAAATATCCCACGCTGCTGGGAGTACAACTGCCTTCTAGCCTTCTACACCTTCTAAGTTATCAAGTGCAATGTATTCATTTTTAAGAGCTTTGTTAAAATAAGACCAAGTGACATTTGTGCCCTGTGGCACCACAAGACTTGGAGGGAGTTGCAGCTTCTGTGATTTCACATGGAGGCATCCACTGAAGTGGCACCAGGAGTTTTCAAAGCTTGCCTCTGTCTATGTATTTGCAGAAATGTTTCCTTTTAGGGCCAATGTTACACCTTTTGAAGAGTTGGGTTCAAAGTCCCCCTCCCCACTCCACTACTTCAGCTTGGGAAGGTGGCTTAGGGAGGAGATAGGAGCCCTCCGCCATGCTGACATTTTGAGACCAATTGGGCTCTTGAGGACTTTAAAAATATCTTTACCTGCAGCTGCTGTGTGACTTCCAGCAAAGTGACTCAGGTCCAAGGAACATAATGTGTAGTTTGGCCCTCACACTCAGAGGATAAAGGAAATATTTCCACCAGTTATGCCTCTTCCCAAAAGAGGAATTTGGTTCCAATATTGTTTGGGTCAGACCCGAAAGCACAGGCTTGACTGACTGAATGGTTAAGCCAAATGGCTGGATTCTGACTGGCATGAGGGCTGCAAGGAAGTCTTGAACTTCCTGTTTGTGCTTCTCACTCGTCATTTATGTTTGGCCCCAGACTGTGTTGCCCTCCTTGGTTTCACTGCCTCCATGTTAAGTTTCTGCTTTATTTATTGTTGAGATGCAGGTGTGTCTACAATTGCACATTTAAACTACATCCAAGACTGTTTAAGTTAGGGTTCCAATTTTTTTTCAAAATACCAACTCCTGCTCCTTGAAGCAGTTTTGAGTGCCAGCATCTTCGCTCAGGAATAATTTTGATATCATCCTCTTTCCCCTTCTGAGTGAATTAGTCAGTCTTACCACGTGGGTAGGATTTTCTGCCATGTGACTGTATGAGCATCTGCAATACTTCTATGTTTTTTCCTGCTATTCCTCAGTACTGAAAAGTAACTGGCCCAATCTATGAAGTTACTCAAATTTAAGGACCAAACCAGATCAAAACATTTATTAAAGAGTCACATCCAGGTTCCCCAGTGCTGTTTCAGGGCAGAAATATTGTGTGTGGGGGGGGGGAGGCAAGAGCCTCTCCTCCACCCACGTCTCAGTTCCCAGCTCACCTGGGCTCTCTGTTTTTAAAGAGAGAGTCCCTGCAACTGTCTCTTTAAGGAAAGAGTCTGATGGTTTTCCAGACTCAACTCTTTTAACAAAAAATGTAATGTCTAGCTTGGCCTTTAAGGCTAACCAACCTTATTGAGGCTTATCTTTGGCCCTCGAAAGCTTATGCCTCAATAAAGTTGCTTAGTCTTAAAGGTGCTCCTGGACTTTTTTACTATTTTGCAACTACATCCTAACACGGCTAACTCCTCTGGATCTATGATCAAGTCATAGATGACTTATGGTGACCCCACTGGGGTTTTCAAGGCAAGAGACTCACAGAGGTGGTTTGCCATTGCCTGCCTCTGCACAGTGACATTGGCTCCTTTGGAGGTCTCCCATCCAATTAGTAACCAAGGCCAACCCTGCTTAGCTTCCAAGATCTGACTTTTCAAAATTTCCTCCAAAGAACTCAGAGTGGGCATGCCATTCATCATTTTATCTTCACAACAACTTTATGAGGTAGGTTAGGCAGGGCCGGTGCCAGAGGTTTTGGCGCCCGCGGCGGCGTGTGCGCGCGGGCGCGCCTCGGACTGCGTGATGACGTCATTGCAGACGTCATCACGTGCCGCAGGGGGGCTGGGCGGCGTGTGGAGGACCGCCGAGCGCAGAAGCTGCGAGCTGCTGCTGGAGCGGCGCGCGGAGGCTGCTCCGTGCGCCGCCCCAGCAGCAGCTCACGGCTTCTACGCCCAGCTGGGGCGGAGGAGTGCACAGCAGAGCTGGGGTGGCTGGCTGCAGCAGTAGCTGCAGCCAGCCAGCCAGCCCCGTGCTGCCGCCGCCACATGCCCCAGCCGAGCGCAGAAGCTGTGAGCCGGGGCTGGGGCGGCGCACGGAGGCTGCTCCGTGCGCCACCCCAGCAGCAGCTCACGGCTTCTGCGCCCGGCTGGGGCGGAGGAGCACGCAACGGAGCCAGCCAGCCCCGTGCTTCCACCGCCGCCGCCCCCACACGCCCCAGCCGGGAGCAGAAGCTGCGAGCCGCTGCTGGGGCGGTGCGTGGAGGCTGCGCCCGGCTGGGAAGTGTGGCGGCGGCAGCGGGGCTCAAGCGGCGCACAGAGGCTGCGCCCGGCTGGGGTGTGTGGCAGCGGTCGTGGCAGCAAGGGGCAAGTCATGCCAGCTTCGCTGCGCGCGTCTCCACCCCCCAACACCCCTTCCAGCGCCCCTCCAGTGCCCGCGCGCCCGAGGCCACCGCCTACCTGGCCTCCATGGGCGCGCCGGCCCTGAGGTTAGGCCGAGAGAGAGAGCAGCCTAAGGTCACCCAGTGAGCTAAAGGAAAGCGTGAATCCGAGTCTTCCCATTCCTAGTCCAACACTAACTGCTATACTACACTGGCTCTTATGAAGGCTTCCTCACATTTCTCACATGACTAGATGGTTGCTATATTAGTAATCCATCAGGGTTTGTTGGTTTTTTAAAAGGGTTTTTTTAAGTGCCTTCAGTCAAAAAAAAGTTTGTTAACATGTTTTGAGATCAAAAACTGGATGGGGAAAGGGTGGGAATACCACAGTGGCAGTGAATTAACAGCCATCTCTGTCTTCTGTGATGTGGAGCCTGCCACAATGGCTGTCCTGCTGTGCCCTGTTCGACTTCCTTGGAACAATGACAGCGCACTGCTTGCCAGGATATATGCATCAGTGTGCAAAATACTTAAAAGTTGCTCAGAAAGAAGAGATCATGGAGGCTGACCATTTGTGAGACGGCCAAGTCAGGATTTTCTATTTTTCCTCCCTTTGCCTGAGGCGACTTTTAAGTGCAATAACATACCGGAGTGGCAAAGAATTGCTATGGCAACCAAGCTAATAGAAGAGACAGTAGAACTTTTAAGAGGGGAAGGAGAAAAGTAACTACAAGATGAGGATATCTAGCTGAGAAAGCCGCAGCGCTTCCCAGAATGATTTAGTTGGAGGGCCCTCTGCAAAATAGTTTGAAGTTTTCCAGCATCAACTGCCCTGATACCTCCACTGCTGCTCGCTTGCCACATCTCAACCCCACATCTTCCCTGAAGCCTTCCATACAATCCATCAAGAATGGCTGGCTGGAAAGGGGAGAACTTGTTTATTAAAATATTAATACCCTGTCTTTCCTCTTGACCTAGGATGACTTACAAGTTGCTATTAAAATGCTACAGATTAAAACCAAATTACCGCCCCCCCCAATATCTCCCGTCTGCCCTTAAAAGCTGTTTGCTGTTCAAACTCCATCAAAAGTCCCATCAACATACCTTGTAGGACCTCCTGAAGGACTCTAATGAGAGGGGTCCTGTCATCTCTTCAGAAAGCCAATTCTACAGCGGGGAAGTCATTGGATGGGGCTCTGGTCCATGCCGGGGGGGGGCACCCTGAATGGGAGAACATCCAGCAGGTGGTAGCTCTTGAAAACCCCATGAAAGGCCACCATAAGTTGGCTGATCTTTGACAAAAAAAAAAGGTTCATTTATTGTCGAAGGCTTTCACAGCTGGAGAACGATGGTTGTTGTGGATTTTCCGGGCTGTATAGCCATGGTCTTGGTGTTGTAGTTCCTGATGTTTCGCCAGCAGCTGTGACTGGCATCTTCAGAGGTGTAGCACCAAAAGTCAGTGATCTCTCAGTGTCACAGTGTGGAAAAGAAGTTGGCAGGTCATTTATATCTACTCAGGAGGGTTGGGGTTGGGATGAGTCATCCTGTAAGAGTTTCCCAGGGTGTGGAATGCTAATAGTGGGAGGCTTCACTGTATTCTGAGGAGGTTCTTTTGCATATGGATTGGTGCTTGATATGCTAATCTTCTCTGCAGGACTATTGTCGGCTACAGACAACAAACAAAATACTCTATAGCCGACAATACTCTATTCCTTGGTCACTCTCCTGAGCAGCTGGTGGGTGGAATTGGTGGTAATACATAAATTTTACAGCAAATCATTCTGAATGTAAAAGACTGGGATAGATGTGGTGGTTCCACTTAATGAATGAAAAAAGTGGTCACAAGTTCCAGCCGCTTGTGGCATTCAGTTACAGAGAGATATGCAAAGTCTAAAAGAAGTTCTTTTCACTTAGCAAATTTGTCAAGGCAAGCAAAAGACTTACCAAAATGCCCACCTGTAATTCAGCAAGGAGCTAAGGTAAGGTCTGCTGATATGCTTTCAGAAACACTCTTGCTGTTTCTTTTTGTCCTGTGCCTGGTGCATTATCAATACTGTGTTCTCTCTACTTTCTTTAAATTAAATTAGATCGTAAAGCAAAAGTGTGAAGCAAGTAAGAGTGAATACAGTGTGACATGGCATAATAGTATGATTATAACATGATAAGAAGAAGCTATTAGCATGTCTAAAGTGTCGATTATGTTGTACTGTTAGCAACTATAGTGAGTTAGGAAATTCACATCTCTATTTAAGCCTGGAGGTGATGAATCTTATTCAGCGCTTGTGCATCAAATTCCATTAAAGTTGTTGCTCTTCTTCTTCTTCAAACACTGAATTTAATCCCCCCCCCCGGGGTTTCTGAATGTTGTGTCCATTTATTGTCACGTACGGACTGAGTCATTTGTCCAAGGTAAATAGTGAAAGGCTCATAATAACAACATTCAGTTTATATACTGCCCGTCAGGACAACTTACTGCCCACTCAGAGCTGTTTACAAAGTATGCCATTATTATCCCCACAACAGTCACCTTGTGAGGTGAGTGGGGCTGAGAGATCTCTGAGAGAGCTGTGAATTTTTATTAAAGTTCTTACTAAAACTCCAGATTTGCATAGAGTGCACTCATTGTAATTGCAGTTCTACTGTCAGCTTTTACACAAAATCACCCTCACAAACATCATTTGGGAAAGTATGTTCATTCTATGGAATATCTACCAGGGTGAGAGTAGTTACTTGGAACAATCAAAGTGTCTTTCGACTGGGAGTGCACTTAATTCATTTGCCTGGGTATAAATTACCAAAAGGGCCCAGAAGGAAAATGATGTTTCACAGTATGGGAGAATACCAAATTAATGGAGCATGGTAGATATTTGAAATTGTACTTCTTACCAGGAACACACAGGAGACAAGGCCTCTGAGCATGTACAGAATAAAGGGAAGAAAAGGATATTTTGGGCTTTGAACAGGTATAAACTTTTTTCTAGGACCAGCCACACTGCCACAATAGAACTGCTGCCATCTATCTCTACCGAAAGACAGGACACCTCTGAGCATATGCAGAGTGAACCTGCAATTTTTATTGCTAGTTTTTCCTGCTGCTGTTGCTGTTTTCTCCCATCAAGAACATGCAGAAAAGAAGGCCTCTGAGCATGCACAAAAGGGGGACTTGTTTGGGCTTCAAACAGCAGCAACTTTTTTACCAGCACCAGACATGCTGTCAGAATAGAGCTGCTGCCATCTCTCCTCCAAATTCTGCAGACAAAGACACAATGCCACCAAGGATATACAGACTGCATTGGGGCTCTGGTTAGGCTTGCCATTCCTCAGTGGGGTGGGGTTCACCCCTCTGCCCCCTTCCTCAACCTTTCACCTGGCTGGCGGGGTGAAAGAAGGTATGAAATCACAGTGGTGGGGGTGGGGGCATGGGGGGAGTCATGGGGGGCACTTACTTTGAGTGCATGCCCTGAAGCACCCTACATCACGCCAGGAATGATGCCATTCCTGGCACAACATAGAAGTAATGGGTTGCAGCGGGGGCCAATTGAAAATCATTCCTGGCAGCAACTCTGACAGTATAGCTGGTGTCATCCCAAGTCCAAACAATGTTTCCCTCCTCCCCACCCCACCCCAATACTGCACATGGTCAGAGGCTTGGTTTCTTGCAGATACCTGATGGGACAAAAGATCAGCAGCAACAGCATTGGAGCTAAACAGCTGCCATCAAAATGTATCACTGGTAACCAAAACTGACAGGTTGTGGTTTTTAAGTGCAACAGAAACATTCTTCCTGCAGAAGCCAATGTTGACAGGAAGCTGTTTTGTTTCCCTGAATAACTGCTCCCAGAGGCCAAATATGACAGGGATGCTCTTTTTAACAGTACACTGGCATGCCTTCCAGTCTTGTTTTAGGTCAGGTTACAGACAAGTTTCACACACACAAAGAGTGATGTTGCTGCATTGCTGGAGATGTCATTACATTGCCTGTGACACCTTCTCACCTGCATAAGGTTCACACCAGTTGCCAGCCTTGTGCTGGCAACCCTACTCCAGACTCTTGCAATCCCCTCATCCCTTTGGCGGTACCTTGGGAAAGGGCGGGGCTTGGCATCAATGGCCCCTCCCAATGGTTGGTAGGTTCCCTGGGGCTCCAACTGGGGGATGTGGGGAATAGGGGGGCTTGCTTGGGGGGAACATACCTTGCATGCATGCAAAGGTCAGGTGAGCTCTGGGGACCCCCTTGTCACTCCAGGAATGACGTAATTCCCAGCATTACAAGAAAGCGAAGGCCCCTGTGTGGGGCCAATTTGATAGAAACCAGCCCCCAACTAGTGTTGGGGGCTGATTTTTATCAAATCAGGTCTTCGCTTGCTTGTTGCACTGTGAATGACATCATCCCTAGCATGACAGGGAAGTCCTCCAGAAAGTGCAGAAACACATTCTGGAGCTTCCTAGGCCCATTCTCCACATCTCTCCCTCAGTCATCCAGGTAAGGGTGATGGGGTGGAGGCTGGGAGTGGGGGATCCTTCTCCCCCATTGGGGGAATGGGATCCCTACCCCTACCGCTGGGCCTTTGCCTCATCACCCCAGCCTTCCTCCAGCCACCCTGAAAGGGCTGTGCTTCTGGCCCTCACAAGCTCCTGTCAGCCTCAGCTCCAGCCGCCATCTTTTCCCGGCAAGCCCCCATCTGACTTGGAGAGCATCCAAACCCCCGCCTCTTTCTGGAGCCTCCTGGCAGGCCATCCTGACTCAGGTGCCGGTCCAGCCATGCCTCCACGTTGCTGCAGCATCTTCCTCTGCTGCTACTTTCCTTCTTGGCAACAATTGGGCAACAATTAAATAACAGTCCAAAAAGCTTATGAAAATGAGCCCAAGTTTCAAACAAAGCTGGACTTCAAAATCTAAAATCCTAAATTCTCCTAGACTATTACTCATATGATGCTTTGGGTATGAATTTCTATACCTTCCATCTTTTCTTCTATCTGTTTCTCTGTTCTCTCTTCCCCACTGCCTCTATCATTTATACTCAGACTGTAAGCTTTTGGGGAACTGAAGCCTAACCAGATTTTTTATCTGACCTTTACCTTCAAAGCACCATATGCATTTATGGTTCAGGTAATATTACTTTGTCATCTGCCGGAAGTGATGTCATCACACACTCTGGGACTGTGCGCACGTGTGCTGCACACGCACACAAAGAGAGACACAGAAGGCTCCACAGGGTAAGTGCCAGGGTACCACCAGTCTCCTGCCGGGGGACTCAAGGGACCTGGCAACCCTAGATGGATGGCTTCTTTAAAGAATATAAAAGTAGGGAAAGGGTACAGACTTGGACTTACAGACTTGAAAGAGATACCTAACTGGGTGGTGTGACTTAGTGGTTGGAGGGGTTGACTGTATAAAGGTTGTAGGAAGAGGTGGGGGGCCACACTATTCCCCACTTAAGAGAATCAAGTATGACACACACAAACCATCTGAACCAAAGTAAAAGACTCATCTAAGTTCATTTAAACATTAAGAAACTGATTACTGTGCTTCAGAGCAGTGGTTCCCAACCTGTTTGATATGGATCCAGAGGAGTTAACCATGTTAGTCTGTAGTTGCAAAATAGTAAAGAGTTCAGTAGCACCTTTAAGACTAAACAACTTTATTCTAGCATAAGCTCTCAAGAACTACAGCTCTCTTCGTCAGATGCATATGACTCATAAGTCCAAATTTGCTTCATATGGTGACCCATCCAAGGCTGGCCCAAGAGATTTAGAAGGTGTGTGTGGGGGGGGGGAGTTGAAAAGATGCGAGAAGATGGCAGATGTCAGCAAAAGGGAGGGTGGCAAGTGGCTCAGTGCTGACCATCTCCCACAGCAGATAGAGGGGAGCGAGGCACTGCAGGGGGCTGGGCAAAAGGTTGGGCTGCTGAAGGAGCAGTGCCAAGGCAGAGCCTATGCTTGCATAACCTCTTTCTCTCTTCCTCCTGTTTTCCCATGTGTTGAACAGCTCCCACCTATGCTCTAGACTTTACTCCCCCCTTCCAGCTACTATTTTGATGTTACTAGTTGTCAGATAGCTTCCCCCCGCATTACTGTTGCAAAGGGCAAGGTGAAATGGGAGAAGGTGGCAAGGAAGAAGAGGAGAGAAAGAGAAGGGTGTAATGGCCCACCATTAGGAACGGCTGGCCTGAGGCCCACTTCCAGAGGTTTTGCAATCCACTTTTGGGTCCCAACCCACATGCTGAGAAACAATGTTTTAGAGTTGTTAGAAGGAGCAAGAATGGGGACAAAATCTGAGTTCGTTTGTTCTGACTCAGCCCACCATTTACTCTGGCTTTGTCCACCATTTGCCCTCTGCGCTATTAGCCCCTCTGGGCAACAGCTGCCACTGACAGCAATGGCTCAGAGCGAGAAGCTTCTCCCCTGTTGCTGCCCTCTAGGAATTGGTATTCTGCCTCTGAGCCTAGAGAACTATCATGCCTAACAGCCACCAATGGTCCTATCTTCCATGAATCATAAAAGAGAAAGGCACAAAGGTTACAATAACAACAATAACAACATTTGATTTATATACCACCCTTCAGGATGACTTAACACCCACTCAGAGCGGTTTACAAAGTATGTTATTATTATCCCCTCAACAAAACACCCTGTGAGGTGGGTGGGGCTGAGAGAGCTCATAGAAGCTGTGACTGACCCAAGGTCACCCAGCTGGCTTCAAGTGGAGGAGTGAGGAATCAAACTCAGTTCTCCAGATTAGAGTCCTGCGCTCTTAACCACCAAACTGGACTCGGAGCATCCTGAATCACTGAAGTCCCTTTCCCTACTTCTTTGACATTTTATCTTCTTAAAAATCCATCATAAATACATCGGACGCATGGAAGCAAGAAGCTTCCTTGAAAGGCTTTCTTCTTTGCCACTTTGGAAAAGCTCCTCTCTGGCATCACTGTGCTATGAAACTCATTATATGTTGTCCTATTTATAACTGGCATATCTCCCTAACAAGCAAACTCTTCAGAGACAAAAAAGACTGTGTTATTTGAATGCAACTGTGTGTCACAGTTTGATATTGCTATTCTGACAACAGTTTATAACAAAAGCGTAGCAGAACAGGTCAAGCAGCAGCAAGGGACATTATGTGGTGAAGAAAATGGAAAATGTTAACTTTCCATATTTGTAAGAAGGACATTTTTTCTTGTATTCTCTATCAGACAAAAAGGGAGATAACAGGGGCTCTAATCAGTGAGTCTAGCCAGCTCTCTCTCTTTTTTCTCCAAGGACCTTTATATAACACTCATCTTACCTTGAGGTTTCTGGAAGACCATCAGTTGCAGCAGTATTACAGGGTGGGAAGTTATGGATTACTTTTTACTTCATTTTTACCACCTTTTGTCCTAGTGGGAACCAAAGCATCTTACATAATTCTCTCCTCTAGTTTATTCTCACAACAACCCTGTGAGGTAGGTTAGACTGAGAGTGTATGACTGGCCCAAAGTCACCCAGCAAGCTTCTATGGTAGGTGGGATTTGAACCTGGGTCTCCCAGATCCTAGTCTAAAACTCAACACCATTCTGGCTCGCTAGTTAATGATATAGAAGGGGCTTCAGAGTAATGTTGACAGTTATTCAAATAATGTTATTGTGTAATGTTTTCTTTCCCCATACAGAATAATCAATTAAGCATGTATCCAAAACAGTCAATGAAAAGACTGAAATCAGAGTGCTTAGAGGCTTAGTGAAAGCAGTAGCTTGGCAGATTGGCACTATTGCAACTTCTTATTGGCCTCAGGTACAGCTCACAGCTCACTTTGTCACTGAATGCTACTGGAGCAAAAAGAGAAAACTGGAGTTGTGGCATTGGTTAGAAGCCACTGGGAGGTCCGAGTAGGAGCAGCCTACCTGAGCAGCCGGAAGTTGGATCTGTCTGTCTGTCTGTCTGTCCATCTGTCTATGCAAAGCTGCTAACAGCACAGCAGAAAAATAACAAAAGAAACAGGAAACGGGGTGGGAGAACAGACTTCTGAGTGCCAAGCAGATCTTCCGTCTCTGCCAGCTGAATGTCCACCCAGTTCTAGACAACAATCCTCAGCCCAAAAGCTGAAGGACAAGAACAGGCCTAGGCCTTAAGTACCTGTGTGTGGAAAGGAAGACTAAGGGCCAAGCTACACATGACGAATGACACTTGAACGGCAAGTGGATTGAGTGGAGGGCAAGTGAACAGGGAGAAATACACTTGCCATTCAAGTGTCATTCGTCATGTATAGCTTGGCCCAAACTCATTAAGATAGCATTCAGTTGCTTCTAATTAGCAGAATCTTTCTCAATTCTTCCCATACCAACTGCATTTCAGCATCATTTCTTTAGTGGTCTTGATTTCACATAAACTGAAGTTACCAACTATGTAGAGCCAGTTTGGTGTAGCGCTTAAGAGTACAGGATTCTAATCTGGAAAACCTGGTTTTATTCCCCACTCCTCCACTTGAAGACAGCTGGGTGACCTTGGGTCAGTCACAGCTTCTAGGAGCTCTCTCAGCCCCACTCACTTCACTGGGTAATTGTTGTGAAGGTAATAACAACACACTTTGTTAACCACTCTGAGTAGGTGTTAAGTTGTCCTGAAGGGCGGTATATAAATTGAATGTTATTATTATTATATTATTATCCCTTCTCTTGGGTTGTCCTCAGTGCTGGTCTAGACTTATCCTGACCCTTGAGAGACTTTCCACATCACATGTGAAACTGGGAACCTAAGTCAGTGTGGACTTGATCACTGCAGGTTGGTTACAGGGATTCTTGAGTAAATGATCGTGGGGTTTTTTTTAATGAAGAGCCCAGGAAGTCTGGAATCCAAGTGTTTTCTCTTTCACTGGCACTCAAGGCAGATTCACAGATCACTCAGTTTATTACTAACAAAAGCTAAGCTTACAATGCTCAACAAAGGTAGCCTGATCTCGCCAGGTATAACAGATGTCATATTAAACAGGAGTACTGAGATATCCAGTCTGGTATCTTCAGTGTTATGGAGAGCAAGGCATAGTATGCCATTGTTGTACTGGGTTAACCATATCTGCTTCTGGTCCCAACCAGCCAGATTCTTCTTGTGTAAAAGTGTATACCTTAGAATACCCCAGACCAGTAATTTTCCTTCATTACATCAGATTCCGTTTTGTGGTGCATGGCTGTCATAGTGGTATTAGACTAGGACTGAAGATGCCTAGTTTCAAATCCTCATACCTTGGGCCAATCACCTTCTCAGATGAACCCATCTCATTGTGTGTGATGGGAGGGGAGGAATATGGAAGCGCCATATATGATACCCTAAGCAACCTGAAGGAAGGGCAAAACAAATAAGTAATAGATAACAGAACCAAAATTTCCTCAAGAAACACCATAACCAAAACCCATGAATAGGTGCCTGAAGGTAGTTTTGGGACAGATGAGGGCTAACAATGAAACTTAATCTTGACAAAAAGGAGGTGCTACTAGTGGGGGAAGGTTCGAGCCAGGAACGGGGAGATCTCCTGTGGTGGATGGTAATGCATTCCCCCTAAAGGATCAGGTTTATGATTTAGGGGTATTGCTGGACTGAGTCCTCCTGTTGGATAAACAAGTGGCAGTGGTGTCTAGAGGTGCCTTTCACCAGCTTTGGCTGGTGGAGCAACTAGAGTCTTTCCTCACTAGAAAAGATCTTACCATTTTAGCACATGCTCTGATAATATCAAGAATAGATTATTGCAATACATTCTGCATAGGCTGCTATTGGACTGTGTAGAAGCTAAACTTGGTACAGAGTGCTTTGGCCACAATATTGACTAGAATAGATTGCAGGGACCATGACGAGTTTTGTTCATCTACAATGGCTCCAGATTTGCTTGGGAGCCCAATTGTCATATATGCCTCCTGCATATCTGCCACGAATGTATATGGGCTCTGCCTCTGATCTCTGAGAGTATGGGAAGTTCTTTATTGCTGCGATGCCAGCAGGTTATCTCGTAAATGTTTACTTTCTCTTTCTCGCTCCGCTGAGCCAGTGTCCTTGACTGCTAGCTGGAACTGGCTTGAAATGTATTCTTTTTCAGAACCAAAGATAAGTTCATCTTTCTCACTGTCTGCTCCAAAACAATGTCTAACTCCAACCCTGAACCCCTGATAATGGTCCTCTTTCCCAAGGCGGGAAGATTCCCTGTAACTAACCTTACTAGCCCCACATATGTCACTTCTGCCAATCCCACTGTCTATGCACCTTGCACTGAAAGGATCTCTAATAAAGTTACTTCAACTGGAATACCTGTGTGTTAACTGTGGAGAACATGGGGACCTATCTGCCAGGGACTGACACCAATTTAACATGCTAGTATTGACCTTTGAAACCCTATCTACCTTTGAAACCCTATATACCACAGCATACCTTAAGGATCATCTTCTCCTATATGAACCTACCTATCCTCTCCAGTCAGCTTTGGGTGCCTTGCTTTGGGTGCCCCCACCATCTAAGGTTAGATGAGTGGCAACTCGAGAAAGGGCCTTCTCAGTTGTGGCACCAAAACTTTGGAACTCCCTCCCCAATGAAATTCATCTGTTTCCCTCTGTCATTGACTTTCACCAGCAAGTGAAGACCTTTTTTTTTTTTTGGCATACCCCCAGTAAACTTTTATTGGCCCTCCTCCCTGGTTGTGTTTGTTGCTTTAAATGTTTTCAGTGGTTTGATGTTTACTGCCTTGTGGACAAATTCTGGGTAGAAAGGAAGCATATAAATGTTACAAATGAATAAATAAGCCTCAAGAAACTATTAACTGAGAGCCAATGTGGTGTAATGCTAGGACTGGGACACCTAGTTCGAATTCCTGCTCCAGCATGAAGCAAACTGGGTGATCCTGGAAGAGTCACTCTTTCTCTCTCGGCCTAATTTTCCTCATGTGAAATGGAAGGAAGCTACATATGCCTCTTTGAACTCTTTGGAGGGATAAAAAAGTTATGTTCAACAAAAAGGACCACAGTGTTGAATGTAAGACTAACAAAAACTACAACTGTGTAATGAGAAAATTTACAAACAATGCATAGGGTAATTAATCATCATATAAATGCCTAGTAACAATCCTGTCAGTATCTCATTGAAGTATGTAATCGACTGTTCACACAATCAATGCAGTTGGTTATATGCAATCCAAAATAAATACAATTTACTAGCAGTTTGCTGGCAAAATTCACATCAAATATACATTCATATACCCAATCCAATCCACAATAACAGCATCAGCTATTGGCCGTTTCCACACATGTTGAATGATGCACTTTCAATGCAGTTTAGCAATCTTTTGGAAGTGGGTTTTTTGTTTCACACATGAAAACCCATTTCCAGATGGTCACTAAAGAGCAATGAAAGTGCATTATCCAACATGTGTGGAAGCAGCCCATTAGTCCTCCACCTAGTCTACACCACTGATCCACTGAGTTTTTCCTCAAGCTTAATAATCCACACATACACAACAACAGCAGACCCAAAGAAGGCAAGTGTTGTTATGTGAAGCAGTGGCAGCAGGGCATTCCCAAGTAGGAGAGCACTCCAACCAGTGCAGTGCAGCAACATTAAAAACAATCTGGCAGCAATGCTGTTTCTATAGACCTAGGCAGATCACGAGAGAGGGCAGGAAGGGTTACATCAGTGCTTAATTCTTGTGGCCCCTTCTTACATGCCCAGGGTAATGCCAATCACCACGTTGGGGTCAGGTAGCAATTTACCCCAGGCCAGTTTGGCTAGGGATCCTGATGGAGCTTTGTTAATCTTCTGGGCATGGAGCAGGGATCACTGGGGTGGGGGGAGGGAGTTGTGAATTTCCTGCATTGTGCAGGGGGTTGGACTAGATGACCCTGGAGGTACCTACCAACCCAATGATTCTATGAATTCTGTTTCATGTTCCCTTTTTTTCTTTTTCTGTAGTGCTAATAACTTATTACCTTTGTATTCTGCTGTTTCCTGTTGGTTTCATATTTCCTTGTTGTTTGTATTTTTGTTCCCACAACGAGGGGTGAATCTAAATCCTTCCTTTTAATGCTCAGTGTTCCACTGCAAAATGGGGCACTCTCACTGCCAATCTTCTCCATTAACCAAGTGCAGCAGGCAGAATGGTAGGCTGAATTCCACCACCCACCCATAGACCTGTGTTTTCCCCATACGTTTTCTTTTGCTGTTGGGGCAGGCAGGATTGTTTTTGAAAGGGCAGAGTAGATACACAGTTGCCATTTGACTCAGAAGAAGAGAGAGCCCCGAAAGACTATGGAAGCAAGCCTAAACAGGTCTACTCAGATGTAAGTCCCATGTTATTCAATAGTACTTATTCCCAGGGAAGTTTCTTTCCCATTGAAGTCTCCCTTCCAAACATTTCCAAAGCTGATAGAAGGGGAGAGGTCTCCCCTTGCAAAGACCAAATTGGTAGGGAGGAAGAGAATGTCACTTCCTCTCCTAGCTATAGGATGGAGGTGGGGAGATCTCATTCCCCCTTCCAGCCAACAGAGTTAATTAATAATGTAAGGTCTCTCTCTCCTTGAGATCTGGTTGGTGCTGTTCAGGGAAACAAGATGCTGCCCTGTGAGGTGAGACCAATGCCTGCCTGCTACTGGAAGGTATGAATTGAAATGAAACACACAAACATTTTGACGGGAGAAACTCAGTACAATTTAGTTTTCTGGATTTGGTTCAGCATTCCTTAACCAACCACACCATTGATTTTGGTGTGTAATTTTAGCTTGTTTTTCCATTATGCCCGCCCCTAGTCACAACCCAACTACCTAATATTTGTCTTAATTGGCCTTCACCAATTAATCCCCTGAATAAAGCTTACAATATTTGCTCTTATCAAAGACCTGAATTGTACTGTTCTGGCTGTTTATAAAATTGCTGACTTGTGTGGTGATGGTATTACAATACAATAGTCAGCATTAAAAAGTAAACCTTTCAGCAACGTTTCTACACAATGGCACCTGAGATAATACAGTTGCTTCCCTACAGTGTAATTAGTACAGACAATTCCAATGAAGAGTATGACTGTGGTACAGCTAAGCCAAAATATCCATCAGTTGTGGGTGGTGAGGGTGTTTTGTTTCAAATCGGTGTCACTTTTGTAAGTGTGTGGGTTTGTCTTCAAATTATTGGAAATAGTGAAAACTATGTATTACACCCACAAGATGCTGTGGGTTTAAATTATGCAGCTATGTTTATTCTTTTCTCTTTACTTGGGGTTGTTATGGGTATGTTTGTTACAGGGAATTTGTATTTTTTTCCTATTTGTTCCAGCATATTGTAAAGAATTCAAGCCTTAACTTTTGAAGGGCAAGGGCAGTGCAGAAAAGTAGAATTGATCTTTTTTTCCCCAATGACTTTAGGTTCAGCTCACAAGCTTTGGAAGTTTTCTTTGAAATGAAAACACTCGTTTGCCAAGGGAAATTTTCCAAAATCTCACAAGCTTCTCTCACCAGTGACACACAGCACCTGAAATGATTCAAAGATTAAACAATGAATGGCACTGTGAACTTTTCCCCCTATGGAAAGCTCTTGTAGAATTCCAAGGGGGGAGGAAACAGAGGGGCACTATAGAAATCTTGCCCAAACCTATAGATCTTGAAAGTCTTTTTGATCATCTGACAGAATTCTCTATCAGGGATACAGTTGCTGTATATTTAGTTCTATGGAGAGTCTGAGAGAAAAAGAATAGCAATGTCTAGTAAATGTTCCTCAAAAATAGGGTCTCTCTACAAGTTGGCTTTGGTGTCCGGCATTGTAGCCACAAATGGGAACCCTCTGAGGAACTGATCCAGTAGAACCAAACAAGCTTGCTTCTTTTGCTTAAAGTAGCCACCTATTTTATTTATTTGTTTCTTAGATTTCTATCCTGCTGCATCCTGTGGGCTCAGAGTGCTTTGCAGTAAAATGCAACCATTTGGTTAAAATACTGAGTTTAGATGTGCAAATTTTAATACGTGGTTGGTTGAGAAACTCAGAACTTTTCCATACATTTTGTGGCAGCAGACCCAGGCTACAAACTGCATCCAGTTCTGGCTTTCTGAAAAATTGGCACAGAAGAATGTAGTGGTAAGTTTAGTAGGTACTGATAGCCAGTGTTTTATTTATTTTTATTTATTTATGTCATTTATAGTCCACTTTTCTCACTGAGACTCAAGCCGGATTACACAGTGTGAGATTACTACACTCAGTATCAAGGACATTTCTATACAGTGTCAAGGACATTTCCATAAACAACGCCATAGGATAAATAAATCCAAGTTTACAAAGACGTAGCATTAGCAAGAATCCAATGCAGAGTTGTGTTCAGGTATGACTAGGTTCAAATTGCCATTGGAGCTGTTTGGGTGACCTTGGGCTAGTCATTCTCTTCTATGTCACAGAGATACTGTGAAGATAAAAGGGAAAGAAGGATGGTGAATAACACTATCCTGAGCTTGAAGAATGGAGGAGATGTAAACATAGTATCACCTTCTCCCTCCCTAAGGGAGGGAACTCCCTCCCTAAGTCTATTTCTTAGCTACCATTGCCATTAGCATTTAGATGCCAGGTTAAAATGTAGTTTTCCTTCCATGCATGTTGAGGTACCTGATTTGCCGCGCAGTCCTAAGCAACGGTGCACCCTTTTAAATCCATTGAGTTCATTAGGCTTAGAAGGGTGTGACTCTACTAAGGGTTTCAATGCCGCTTTGTTGCGTTTATGCTGATTCTTGATCAGAGACATGTGTTGATTATACTGACTTTGGATTTTGTGGTATTTTACTAAATTCTTAAGGTTGTCTTTAGAAAGCTGCCTTGGAACTGTCATGGCAAAAATACAAACTGAAGGTTACTTGAAAAAACCTTCTAACCCCCTCCCCCCCATTTCTCTTCTTGCCCTGAGATCTTCTAAAGTTGTCTGGCTGTGAATGTCAGTTAGGAGTCACACACAAATGATTGCAACGTGGAGGGTCTCCTCAGTTGAAAGTCTCAGACTGATGGAGCTGACCTTCTCTATCTTTGGAAGGCTGTTAGGAAGGCATTTGCTATTCCTGAACTGAGTTGAGATGAAGCAAGCCTTTATGTTACAGTTATGTTACAAGAATTTTTATTGCTGATTTTATGGTCGTTGTTTTATCTGACAATGTTTTATGGCTTCATTGTATTAATTTTTATGGTCGGTGGCTTCAAAAGCCTTGGGTAGCAAGTATACTGAAAAACCAAAGTAATAAAATAAATAACTAAATAAATATATTTTTTCTCATTTACACATGAAATTCTTCCACAGAAAGATAGCTATCATCTAGAAAACATAATGGAGTAGGCCTTCATGACTGGCCTATGCAAGTCACTGTCTCTCGGCCTAAAGTATATTTTCTAATACGGCTATTACAAGGCTAAAGTTATACCACTTTTTAAAAAATCCTGCCCATCCTTCAAGGAGTTCAGAGCCGCTTACAATGCATTACCTTCTTATATTTTAGCTTTGCAATAATCCTGTGAAATAGATTAGGTTCAGACAGAGATGATGACCAGTCCAGGGTCATTCAGTGAACTTGATGCGGGCTTGGACCCAGGATCTCCCAACCAACAGCATAACCATACATCCTTTCAATGCAGCAATGAGTGAGTTCTGCCTATTATGACGGAGAGAGATAAGATAGGGGGTTTTCCCATCTAACTCTCTCCCCTCCACATTGAACTGTGCTTCCCTCCTAGGCCATGTGTGTCTCTTGGCAGTGATTGTCATCAGTCAAGAAGGATAGTGTATCGTGCTGTCAGTACAGAACTATAAAATCAAGTATGCCCTGGATTGGTCCATGAGATGTGTATCCAGGCAGCCTACTGAGAGAGATCATTACCCTGGCACCACCTGAGGGTAAAGTACTTCTGGTGTGTTCCTCCAACTCTGGCACTCTAGTAGTCTGTTCTGCTTCTATTGAAGGTGTTTGTTTGGGAGTTGTTATAAAGAGATGGGTGGTTAAGTGGGATATGACAGGGAGGGTGGAAGATGCTCTGATCTTTTGTTTGGTTGATCCTACCATGTTTCATCTTTGACAGTTTTCAAGTATTTTGATAGAACATAAGCAGACGAGATATGGTGGTGGAAAGAGTAGAAGTTCTGTGGGATGAATTAGTAGATGTAGTGGTGCTCATTGTGCATCCAGTCTCTGAGGGATGTGGTTGGCTGAGATTCTCAATACTACCTTCCCTTCAACCTTGACGTTATATAATTCCAGGTCAATGAAAAACAAGACCTCTGTAAATCACGACCTATTCTTGGGCTAGCAGGTAGATTTGTCAATTGAGTCCTGGGTAGATGAACCTGATAGCTAGATTGTTATTAACTATCTCCTGGCAACTGACTTTCAACTGTCTCACCCTTCTGGATGAGGGATTATTCTCTCTGCAGCAGTATCTCCTCAGCTCTGCTCCCAAGGAGTGAACATCCTCCCACTGTGGTAAGGTCTTTTATCCTTTCTCTAAGGCACCATCCTTCTACTTTTCTATTGGTGCAATTTTTCCTCAGAATCCCCTCTTACCCAATCACAGGGGCCAAAGGAAACCTGGGAAATGTAGGTCCTGCAGTCACTTTAGTGTAGGCTTCCTCAGAGCCACCAGGCCTCACTAGGCCCAGGCTCATCTCACCTTCCTTCCCCACCCCCCCGGCTAGACCAAATGGAGTCTGGCTATCTGGATCCCCATCGATGAGGTCTACAACTAAGTTGTGTGTTGCTGTTTTAACCATCTAAAACTTAATACACAAGCTCTGTAACCCATTAAGATAGAACCAAGTGGAAAACATAGATAAACACTGTAGTGGTGAAATGATGGAGAATATCTGTATACAATAAGATACATAATCGTCACAGGCTCTGCAGGATAGAGCATTAGCTACTTTATTCCCAGATCCTGCGATGTGTTCAGTCTTGAAATTGAAGCCTTGCATGGCTAGGATCTATTTCAGGAGCCACCAGAGAGGGGAATGATCGGTTCAGAGCAGGAAACATTGACTCCACAGGTAGGGCCAGATTTTTCTCAGAGCAAATATGATAGCATAACATTCCTTTTTGGGAATTCCCCAACCCGCTTCAAGCTCAGTGAGTTTCTTGCTAAGGAAAGCAACTGGGTGTTGCTCCTGATCTAGTCCCTCCTGAGATAACACTGCCCCCATTTCATGGGCAAAAACATCGGTTGTGAGGAGAAATGATCTATTGAAGTCTGGAGTCCTTAGAACTGGACGGGTGATGAGGGAGTTTTTTAGCTCATCGAAAGCCTACTGACATTGTACTGTCCATTGTAATTTCTTAGGCTACGATCAGCAAAAGACAGTAGGACCCCCTCACCTCTGCAGGAGTATACCGTATACCCTGCAGCTGTGGACAAGTTTACATCGGGACCACAAAGCATAGCATCCAGACAAGAATAAAAGAACATGAAGGACACTGCAGACTTGGACAACCTGAAAAATCAGCAGTGGCTGAACACAGCCTAACTCAAACAGGGCACAGTATCTTATTCCAGGACACCAAAATACTGGACAACACTTCCAACTACTTTGTCAGACTGCACAGGGAAGCCATTGAAATTCACAAGCATAAGCAAAACTTCAACAGGAAAGAAGAAACCTTAAGAATGAACAGAGCATGGTTTCCAGTTCTGAAAAACACCAGGCTAACAAAACACTCTATACCCGACAATAGCCCTGCAGAGAAGATTAGCACATCAAGCACCAATCCATATGCAAAGGAACCTCCTCAGGATACAGTGAAGCCTCCCGCCATTAGCATTCCACAGCCTGGGAAACTCTTACAGGATGACTCAGCTCAACCCCACCCCTCCTGAGTAGATATAAATGACCTGCCAACATCTTTTCCACACTGTGACACTGAGAGATCTTTGTCTTTTGGTGCTACACCTCTGAAGATGCCAGCCACAACTGCTGGCGAAATGTCAGGAACTACAATGCCAAGACCACGGCAATACAGCCCGGAAAACCCACAACAATCATCGTTCTCCGGCCGTGAAAGCCTTCGACAATACATCAACTGGACTTATGTCTTTGTTCTGGATATAGGCCATTCCCAAATGGCCTTGACTTTGGCTTGTCCAGGAGAAATGGTCCCTTGTCCTACTTTGTGTCAAAGGTATGTAACTTGGTAGAGGCCGATTTGGCATTTCTTGCCCCTCAATGTAAATCCAGCTTCTTTTACCCTTTCCGACACCATTCACAGGTGCATCAGATGTTGTTCCCCCATCAGGGAAAATAAAGTGACATTGTCCAAGTATGCAATGGCAAAATCCTCCAACCCCTTGAGGAACTTGTTGATGGCCCTCTGGAAGGTGGGCATTCCTAAGCCCAAATGGCCAAACATTAAATGTATAAAGTCCTTTATGTATCACAAAGGCAGAACGCTCTTTCGACTGTTCATCAAGCTCTAGCTGCCAGTAGCCTCTGGTGAGGTCAAAGGTGGAGATATACCTAGCTGGGGCTAGTTGGTCCAATGAATCATCTATGTGGGGCATGGGGTATTGGTCCAGTTGGGTTATCTTGTTTAGATGCCTATACTCAATGCAACAATGGACCTCCCCGTTGGGTTTGTTGACAAGCACAACTGGTGATGCCCAAGCACTCTCAAAGGGTCTGATCATTCCCATCGCCAACATCTCTTTCTCGATGACCTGAGGCTGGGTATGTGGAATCCTATGGGCCCATTCTGCCACAGTGGGCTCATCCCCTGTGAAAATAGAGTGTATTGCAATTTGGGAGCGACCAGGTAGGGCAGAGAACTGTTCAGCAAATTCAATACACAGTTGCCTAACTTCTCCCTGCTGGTCCATAGACAATAAGAGGGAGAAGGTAATCTTCTTTACCCCGCCTTCACCACGGCTTCCTGCACACATTTCTTTGGGATTCCCAAAACTCTCAGCCAATTCTGGGATGAGATGGCAAACAATGTTTTCTTGAGAGTAGTATGGCTTCAAGGCGTTGGCATGGTAAACTTGGGGTGGGAGATCCGTGTCTGGGAACTCAACCAAATAATTCACATCTCTCAGGCAACTCTTAATCTGGAGCGGTCCCTTCCAGGGACAAGTAGGGGCTCCTGTTGATTTACAGTCTGTTTAACTTGCCTGTGGTTGTGTTGGATGAGCTGATGGAGTGATCTCGTCTTGGTGTTGGAAACCCTCAGACTGTTTTGGTGAACTTCAACACTCATACAGAATGTTGAAGTTCCCAAAGTTCCCCTTATCTACCCACGCTAATGACTTAATGGCTGCCATGACATTAATGGAACTGTCCCTGATTATTATGGGCCCAACACATGACAGAGCACATAGGTCAGATCTACTGTTCTATTTGGAGCAGTTTTCTGATGACCTGAAAAGAGTTGTAAGTGTAACCATTGCCACAATCACATGAGTATCTGCTAAAGGCTTGAGTAGTCCTGCCACAAGGATCCTATTATGAGCTGACCTCTGAGGTTGATTGATTTCCACAATGTCAAGGGAGGAGGATAGAATTTTGATGGTTACTCATCAGAAGCCTTAGTAGAATGCTGGAATACCAGATTTCTCGGTGTTTTGGAGAAGATTGTTTCATGGCATCCTCTTCCTCACTCAAATAGAGCTGTGGCACTATAGTATGTTGACAAGTTGAGAGAGCTCAGAGCAGGGAGATGGTTTTCTTGATGCTGCCAGAAGAGTCATCTTGTCAAATCAGATAGAGCATGCCATAGAGCATGCCTAACGGTCTGTGAGATGTTAGTGACATTGACAAAGAAGGCTTTCTTCTGTGCTTCCATTACATTCATTGAATCATGGCCTACATAATATTTTTAAGTGTCTGAAGCTTTTGACTCCCAAATTAGGAAGATATAAAGTCTTGCCTTTCTTTAGTGAGCTTCTTCCTTCTCAAATATATATATAAATTTAATTGGAAAGATGGGGGAATTGCAGGATGACTGGCTAATGATAGTGGCAAATCATGTGACAAGAAAGGCTCCAGTTTGAAGCAGTCTGGGCCAGGTTTCTTATGAAATCAGTCTTTGAAACTAGAGAATTTCTTGTAGTGAACTCCTTTAATTTGGAATTTATTTCCATTTTGAGTTAAAATCCTGCTGTAAATTGCTCATCTGAAAGTGACAGAGGGAAGAATCTTTTTAAAAGCTGGTGAAAACGCATGATGTGGTAGAGTATGAGAATTGCCTATTATTTATTTGAAGAATAGTTCCCAGAAATGGGCCATTTCTTTCAAGTGGATTGGTATGGACATGTATCATCACTGTGTTTCTGTGAAGTAACCTGGTCTTAAGGAGGTACAATCTTGGTTCATTAATTGCCAGCATTATCCATCCAGGCTTTCATCCTGGTATGTGGTAAATCCTGTAATAAAAATGAGTGTGGGTGTAATATTTTGTAATGCATGACAGAACTGAGTCAAGGTAACATCATTTTGTAGACAAGGGAAGGTTTTAAAGAAAAAACACAAGGGAGGGTTTTAAAGAAAAAACACGAGTAAAACACTAGTTCAGCTGCACATGAGAATAGAACTATGGCAGGTCTTCCCGAATACTAGTCTCACTATGGTTGGCAAACAGACGAGAACGCAGAGGTAACAGTAAAGTGTAGCTGGTCTTGGCTCCAGGTTTTGGAGTTCTGGACAAGAGTCCATCAATTGCTTCTGCCATGTGGACATCCTCCTGGAGGAAGGAACAAAGTATGGTGTAGTGGTTAAGAGCAGCAGGACTTTAATCTGGAGAGCCGGGTTTGATTCCCTGTTCATCCACTTGAGGCCAGCTGGGTGACCTTGAGTCAGTCACAGCTCTTCCATAGGTCTCTCAGTCCCACCCTCCTCACAGGGTGATTATTGTGGGGATAATAATAACATACTTTGTAAACTGTTCTGAGTGGGTGTTAAGTTGTTCTGAAGGGCGGGATATAAAAGGAATGTTGTTCTTGATATGTATTTTTTAAGCACAGTCAGGGCCAATAGGACCTGACTAAAGACATGCTACATTTACTCCTCCATGTACCACTTCTAGTACCAAATGGGAGATTGCTCCAGAGGCCTGATCACGCAATGCAAAAGCCTTTTTTGTTTGTTTTAAAGGAAAAGTGGGGTGATCCAGGTGCCATGATGTAATTGTTTTCCCTGAGGCCTTGCATGGAGGAATTCCTCAGTTCTTCCGAATAAATTCTGTGTGGTCAGAGAGTTCTTTATCAGAAAGTACACACAACCACCTGTCTCCTACCTGCAGCCCAAAGTGATAAATTGTAAGAAATGCTCTAATTGCAAGGAGGTAGAATCTACACTGGAGCTTCTTCCGTAGTTCTCCCCAGTACAATTCTTTCAGGAGTTTCCACATCCCTACATACTATGCTTCTAGTGGCGGTCTCACCTGGCTACATTGGGTGTCAAACTGACTAAAAGGCATGATAGCACTGGGTGACGATCATGAAGAAAAATTAGACAACATTTTTCCCCCTGTTACAGTACTAAGCTTTTCTCCCTGCCCCCCGCCCCCCCCCCTCAATCTCCGTTGTGGTACTAAATATTCATGAAAGTGGCACACTTTCCAGGAAATAAGACTGACGATGATGCACAGTGGGGCAGTGAGGTGAGCAAAGAACAGTTTATCAGGTAGCAAAATGCACCACTTAGAAAGGAGAAGGCGAAAACATGCTTTCACCTCCCAGCAATTTACGAATTGTTCCTCTCAAAAATTACCATGCCTGGAAAACCAGCTGTCCCTTCAAACACGCTTTATCTCTGTATACTGAGCCTTGCTTTCACTAATCCACTGCTTCAGTAAAGGAAACAACAGTGCCCTAATCTACTAGACAACATAGACATTCTCTTCTAGTTCGGGCCTTCACTTTCCTCTACTTTACTTTCATTGTGCTTGTTTGTGTTGTGTGCTGTTCAATTTCCTCGACTCCCTTCTTGCATCTTTCCGTCTTTATTGTCCTTTTTCTCCTTGCTGTGGAAACGTTTTGTTAAAAGCAAACAAAATGGTACAAAACAGTGTTGCAAGCTTTCAAGTACTCCAGAACTCTTCAAGAGACTGGAGCAAACTTTGATGAAGAATCCTGGTGAACTCAAAAGCTTGCACACCAGTGGCTCATTTTGGTTTTTTTTGACAAAAGTTATTATGTGGCTTTAATTTTTTAATTTCTCTTGGGACTAACCCAGCTACCTGAAACTTCTTATCTTCATATAAACAATTCCCACCCACCCTCACATAGCAAGCCTGTTCCATGGCCTCATTGATAAACCAGCAAGAAGAAGAAACACAGAAGAAGAAACACAGATGGGAAGAAACACAGATGGAGTTGACGGTTCAAATGAAGAAATAGATATCTAATCAGGATCTAGGGTTGCCAGATCCCCTTACCCTCCTGGCATGGAGGCACATGGGACTTACATTTTGGATCTTCTCTCATGCACGTGCAAAGCTCCCGGGCCAGTTTTTTGCCTCCCAGGCCTGTTCCCTGGGCATTCTCCCCACCGCAAGCTAGGTGAGTGGCAGTGGGGAGCAGAGGCTGAGAGTGGGGGATCCCCCACCTCCACTGCAGAACTGGCAGCCCTATCAGGATCCTACAGCATGTCAGTATTTCACTGCCCAAGCTGGTGGGATATTTTGAGCAGTAGAGGTGCGTACTGAAAGAGATTCCTTTTCAGTTTTGAATCCAGGGTTTCTGAAGGAACTGTGTACCATTATTTTTTTTTCTGGATTTCCCCCCTTCATTACCATAAATTTCAGCCCCTTTCTTTGCAATGAGGGCTTTCAGACACTTGGGGCAGCTGATTTTGCACTCAATGGCACTAAAATTGCACAGAACACATCCCTCCCTCTAAACCATTGATCCACTTTGCAGTTTTGTTCTTATGATGAGGGGATATTCCCACATTAATCACTGCCAGTCTCCATCACTCAAGGGCAGGCAGGCAGGCAGTATTGATGGTTTGAATTCCCTGCCACCTAAACAGACTTGTCATTTCCCCATATGCTTTACTTTTGCTGTGGGCAGACAGAATGCTGCTGCTGCTGCTATGATGATGCCACCTTTCTCACTGAGACCTAAGACAAATAACACTGTGCAAGTGAAATACAATATAATTAACAGCTTGGACATTCACTGAGCAAAAGCATTGTTGCCCAGAGCCCCTTTCATTATAATTTGGGCATGGACTTTATGTGTGAACAGTGCATAACTGGGTGGTGAGGCCAATGCAATGCATGAAGACGGGAGAGCCAAGGAACTGGCAGAGCAGCTTCTGAGCCAGCATCCACAAGCGGCTCCCCTCTGCAAAAGTGCTGAAATGGCCACACTGCACCCAGATAAATGGGCCTGCTTGCCAAGATGCCAGCCCCTGCTGAGATTCCTGCAGGAACCAGGACTAGCAGTGAAAGAGAGAGAAGTCATTTTCCCAGAGACAGTTTTAAAATGACAACTATTTTTCCTGTGGAAGTCCTGGCATGTCTGCTTCTCGTCATGAACCATTTTCCAGATGGACCTCTTGATATGGAGATGCCAGGAACAAAAGGCGCTTCAGGATCTCCTGGTAATCCCACAATCAAGATAATCGCTTCCACCCATCAAGCAACGGATGATCATAAAATGCAGATCACTTTTCATCCGCTCTTCCCCTCTGCCCTTTTCTTCCCTCTGGAAGTGTCACCATGGACCATCATAAAAATCAATCACCCCTCATCTTCTTTTCCTCCTGTCCCTTTTGTTATTCTTGAGGGGTCACAAACACAAACATTAAGACTCCAAAGTACCCGGCCCGGATCTCCCTTATCCCACCTGAGTGGCACATTATTTCCTTTTGTTAAATTTCCTGAGGACCGTTTGACAGGGCATAAGCCCACCCTAGGTGTAGCCCAAGGGTTGAAATTGGCTATATAAGGGAGATGCTCAGACCCCTCCCCTACCTACCCCCATCTCTCCCTCTGTCTCACTCCTACTATGCTTAGCCTAGTGTAGTGCTGGCCACTACACTAAGCACCCTTGCTGCTAGAATCTCTGCTTCTCAATGGATAAGTGAGTATCGCCCAAACAACGACCTTCCTGCTAATGCAACGGTCTCTATATTTCCCACCTTTTATTTCTTAGTCTTATAGTGAATGTGTGTGTGTTTCTTGTACTCTGTATGCTCAAGATTATTAAGTAAAAGCCTTGATTCATTGAAATATTAGTCTCCTCTTTATTGGCCAGCCACCAGGATTACTGACCCTGGTAAAAATTGGTCATGATCCCTTAATAATAGCCTGCTGCTTATTATTAATTCCCCATCTTTGAGGCAGTTTGGCTAACAGTATAATAGTGATCAGCAGTGAACAGATACAACAGGTCTGCTAACAGATAATTTAAAAAGAGGCTTAAAATTGTGCAGAAATGAAATCTTTCTGAAATTAACTAATTTACATGACATGTTAGCAATGAGGAAATTACCCAGTAGGAGCATATCTACATCAACAGACAGCATTCAGTAGCATAGACTATAGTCTCTTTCCCCACCAATGCATCTTTCTGAGCTATTTCTTATGGCACAACCCTATAATCTCAGTAAAAAGCTCTCCTGAATTGTTCAGTTTTGCATAGTTTGTGGAAAGCCAGAAGAGTGGGAGCTTTCCTGACCTCTTCAGGTAGGCCATTCCATAACATGGAAGCTACCACAGAGTGATCACGTGTACAGGCAGCTGTTGATTATGCCCAACTGTTCAGATGAGCAAAGCTGCCATGGAGGAACATGGGGAGAGGGGCAGTTGCACAGATATTGGGGGGGCATAGGACTTTGAATGTGCTAGCCAATACTTTGAATTGAGTCCAGTAACTGATGGGCAACCAGTGGAGTGACTGCAGAATGGGAATGACATGCACGTTGCATCTAGCTCCTGAGAGTAAATGAGCTGCCATGTTCAGCACCAGCTGGGGTCTCTGAGTTGACTTTGTGGGGAGACCTATATAGACTGTGTTACAGTAGTGTAATCTCATTGTTACTGTGGCATGAATCCAGGTGGCAAGATTGGCGGTGCCAAGATGGAAGAGGGAAGAAATCCTAAACAGGCCTATGCAGATGTAAGTCCTATGTTATTCAACAGGACTTACTTCCAGGGAAGTGTCTTTTAAATTGCAGCCTGCAATTGAAGTTTTCTGGGGCTTTTATCTAGTTTGACTGATTGAACAGAGCACTTGCACTCCACCCCCACAACACCCCCAGCGACTGACTATCCAAGTGCCCTGATGGGGATGGGGGAGATAAACAGTGCCTGGGTAACACCCAAATCAAACCAAGATACACCCTCCCCAAAACAGTTCTACTCAAATGTTCATCCTATGCTATTCTGGAGTGCTTACTCCCAAGAAAGTGTCTTTAGAATTGCAACCTATGACTGAAATCTGCACATTCCACCTTCCAAACACTTCCAAAGCCATTACGGAGGAAAAGGTCTTCCTTTGTGAGGATCCGATTGGCAGGAAGACAATGCCATAGCCCAGGTAGCATCAGGGGAAAAAAGATACACTCATGCCCATTGAATGCATATTACATGCACATACCCCCTTCCTACCAACAGAATTAATAACGTAAGGGCTCTTTCCCCTTGGGATCTGATTGGTGAATGCCATAAAGAAAAACAAGATGCTGACGAGCGGGCCCAGTGCCTTCCTGCTGCCGCCACCACTGCAAGGTGAGAAATGAAATGAAACATGCAAACTTTTGGGTGGGAGGGTGTTGCTATAATTTGGTTTCCCAGATTTGGGTCACCATTCCAAAAGCTGCTTTAATGAATCTAAACAGTGATTACTAGATGTATTTCTGGCTCATTTGTTTCATTTTGCACACCCCTATTGAGCAGTATTTGAGTTTCTTATTTTTCAGAACAATTGAAACAACCAGTTCTTCAGATTCCTTCAGCAACTATTGATTTACTGACATTCACTGATTTCTGCCCTGCCTCTGTTCTAAGAAGAGTATTGGGAAATCCACTAGCAACATCAACCTTATGCTAAACTCTTCCCATCTAGTCTAGTTAGTTCAACACTAAAAAGGTCTTTATAGATCCATAGATATTAAACTACGCAAAATGTATTTATTCAGATAGTCTCACATTGGTAGCACATTGGTATTCTGAAGACTTAGGGTAGGAAACAAAAGCAAAACTTCCTGGCTGAATAGAATAAAACTGAATCAAGTCCATCAATTATTCCTTGTGCTTTTGTAACTTGCATCCAAGGCTCAAAGTCCTGCACAAACAGGTAGCTCTTATAGTGTTTCTGACAGGTGTTCAGGTATGGAATTTGGCAAATCTTTAGTAGGGGAGAGTTCAATAATAATTGTTGGGAAGGTCGCTACCAACAAAGCCTGACTTCCTGAGCTTGGTGTCTGAACCTGACAACTTGATACTATCCACAACAAGATGTTCATGATGGATTTTGCAGATGGTAATAAAACACATGGGAGGATGCTGTCTTTATGGACTAAGTGTGACTTTCTTCATGACTTTGTTGAATGAACTTGCTATTATCAAAGAGACAGTGTGGAGGTGGAAGACTCCTTAGAGTCACTTCACATAGATGTTTTCCCATTGATGTTTGCTGCACACAAAAGTAGAATTTCCTACATGAAAGTCACTTCTCAAAACAGTAAGACTTGGGGAGAGGGCATCTAGTGAAATTGATTAGCGATAGCTTCAGGACAGGACAAAGAAGAAATATTTTTTGCTCCTAACAAAAATCATAGAAATTGTTAAGACAGATGTAATGATTAGAGATGGGCACGGACAGAAAAAAAAAAGAACATGATGCCAATTGTTCATTGCCATCCACAAACGGACTCACAAACAACCACGAACATGTTCGTGGTTCGTGGTTGGCTGTTCATGGGGACCAGCAGGCTCTCCTCCAGCCATCATCCAAGTCAATATCCCTACTGCACCACTCCCAGAAACCTGACCTGAGCAGACACCAGGAAAGGTACCAATAATAAATAATAGCTTGGCCCAGAGCCTGGTAGCAGCCCTGGAACTTGAAGGGGTAGATCCATATCCCACTACACACAAAGAAAATTCAAGTTCCAATGCACTCTATCAAAATGCCAACAGCAACTGTCTCTCCGCTGTCTGCAAAGTCAGAGCTGGGAGCCCCCCTCCCCCCTGGTCTTTGCTCCCTTGTTGTAACAAATTTGGAACTCCACACTTGAAAGGAAGACCTACCTATCAAGCTAAATTGGGCCTAGATTGGGGTTTTCAGGGCAACAGCAGGAGTTCAGACAGAGTTCAGACAATCCCTGCCTAAATTGCCAAGATTGCAGGTGCCAGACTGTCTGGCTTGATGAACAGCAACGAACAGCAATGGACGAGGCTTGCAATGACCACCTGTTCATTTAGAATGGAGCCTCATGAACAGCTTGTTCGCATACAGCAGATTGGGCTGTTTGTGGCTTTTTTTGTTTGTATTGCTGTTCGTGCCCATCTCTAGTAATGATAGCCGCCAGTTTAGTCAGGGATCCTTTCCTGAGAACTTTGATGAGAACGTGATCACCAGCCAAACTTACCATGACAGAGTTCTTTGTTGACACGTTAGCTGACATCCCATCATTGGATTACATTGCTGTTGATGCTCATTATTTACCTTGACTATCATACTAAGCAGCTTTATATATCTACACACAAGCTGCTTGTGATACAGGGTCACTCTTTGGTAAATAAACAACATTTGTAACTTATATATGGCAGTTTGTGGCCACTTTTGTATCTCTGCAGTTGGTGAACTAAATCTTCTTGATTACCAGAGAAGAAAGCAGATACCACCCAGGATCATGGTTGGGTTAGCGTACTTGCAGGGTCGGTCTTAGTTAGTAATTGGATAGAAGACTGCCAATGAAGATTAGGGTTGCAGAGGCAGGCAATGGCAAACCACCTCTGTTAGTCTCTTGCTATGAAAACCCCATCAGAGATCGCCATAAGTCAGCTATGATTTGAGGGCACTTTCCTCCACCACTGCTTTTGGAGCAAAGTTTCCCCCCCCCCTCACTTCGGTATGCTCAAAATCTTTATGGAGCATACTGAAGTGATTTAAATACCCAAAACCCGAAGTGGTTTGCCACTTTGGGTTTGGGGTTATTCTGGAGCATTTTCCCGCTTCGGGTAAACCCAAAGCGGGAAGCCTGAATTTTTTTTCAGATGCACACCGCTAGACTGATCGAAGACTGGCAATTGGCAGTCCCCAAGCTCTCAGGTGCTAACCCAAAGTAAGAGAAGTATATGGAAAGGGTTCCACATTGTTTATTGGCTCTACTGGTATGCCTGTAAGGATACATAGAAATTATACTTAATTGGCTTTGCCCACCACATAAGTTTGAAAAATCTTCACCTTCTAAATTTCTGATTCAGAACAGGAAAAAGAAAATACTTCTTACAGTGTTATTTGCGGAACTCACTATCACAGGACAAAATGATGGCCATTATTTTAAATTATTTTAAAGGGGGATTAGACAGCTTCAATGAAGATTAGGTCCACCAATGGCTGTGATGGGTCAATAGAACCTTCATGTTCAAAGGTTCTGAATGTCAGCTACACAGAGTAGAAGCAGGGGGTACTTTGGCCTCTGCCCCTTGTTGTGGACCTTCCAGAGGCATCTGGCCATTGTGATAAACAAACTACTGGACAAGATGGAATTATGATATGCTATAGCTGTGCTCTTCTTAAGTCATAAAGGCACACAAACACAGAAGCCAAAAGCAAAGAAGAGGGCTAATAATATTTATTGGTGCAATGCCAGACAAAACAAAAACATCTTTACCCTCCGGCAGAAGATAGCAATAGAGGGGAGTAGACCAATCTCCCTGGGGAGGTAGTGTTATGCACAGACTTGTGCCTTAGGTGTCCCTCTCACCAATCACAATAAGAGACACACACACCACGGAGTCCTATAGAATGAAGCAATATATGATTGTTTAATTTAAACAATGGAGGAGCCCATTTACACAGGAGTAGGTGGTCTCCTTGTGTCCAAAGCTCATCAAAGCTACAATAGAAGTGCAAAGCAATTTATACCCTCAGGTTAATTATAATAATATCACAATATTTTAATATTTGTTATCTTATTGGCTTGCAGTCTTTGACACAGGTGTCTAGGGTTAATTTGATTGGAAGAGCAAGTTTAGGTCAGCTACTTAATTGAGGGAATTCCAAGATTTGCAGCTCCTTATCTTTCTCCCATATGAACCTATGACTCTAGTTATTCCAGTAGTGCCTTTAAGACTAACCAACTTTACTGTAGCATAAGCTTTCGAGAAAAGCTTATGGTTCTCAAAAGCTTATGCTACGGTAAAGTTGGTTAGTCTTAAAGGTGCTACTGGACTCTCTTCTATTTTGCTACTACAGACTAACACAGCTAACTCCTCTGGATCCAGTCACTCCAGTCATCTTCAGAGTTCCTGCTTCGAGTGCTTCCACCATCTGCTGCTAGATGGGTGGCAACCTGAGAAACGGCCTTCTCAGTTGTGGCACCAAAACTTTGGAACTACTGAGGAATATGGATTTGAAGAAAGTGATTTTATATACCATTTCTGTGCCTTTCAATATTATATATACCAGTATTATATATACCATTTCAGTATTATATGACTTGCACCTTTTCTATGCTCAGGAGCCATTGTAATATTTGTAATGCAACCTGACAGTCTACTCCCCATGTAAGACAGAGTCTTGTGGAAACGTGCAAGGCAAGTCCAACACTGGTGATAGTTGGTCTCCAAAAGAGATTCTGAGTCGTAACTGTAAGAAACAATTAAAACTAGTCCATTCCTTACTCTCAGCTTCATCTTGCAAGTACCTCAATAAGATGGCATACTCCACTGTATAAAAGGTTGCTGACAGATCCAATAAGAGCAACAGAGAGGCACAGTCTTTGTATACATTCAACTGGAGATAATTTATTACAGCCACAAATGTCTCTGTTCCATATGCTAGCCTGAAGCAAGACTGAAAGTGGTCTAGGCCAGATAAGTTATCCAGGGCGGCCTGGGGTCGTTTTGCTACTGCTCTCTCAATGATCTTGCCCAAGAAGGGTAGGTTGGAGACCAGGTGATAATTAGTGATATTATTCTGCTCTAGTGATGTTATTTTTCAGTAAGGGACAGATGGCAGCTTTTTTTAATGACGTGGGGAATGTGATTGATTTATGATATATTTCAGGGCTTTATTGATGTTGTCCTTATATTCTTTCAGCAACAAAGAAGCATGCAAGTGGTGCTCTTCACAGATCCTAAGATCTTGTCAATATCCATCTCAGTTGGCAAATCAAAGCGATCCATAAATGGACAGATGATGTATTGGGTGTCTTTTCATGTGTTATCTTGTATTACAACCAGCATCCAAATTATAACATATTTGAGAGATTTTGTGCACAAAAAGCTTTGCAAAGGCATGACCACTACTTATTAGTTATTATGAATTCAGAGTTTCAGACTTTTAAATCATAAATTAAACCATATATTGCCTATTCTTGAAGTGCAAGTGAAAGTATCATGGTGGAGGGCAGCTTTAAGGATGGAAGCAAAATCTAAAATGATAGTTTTAAATTTGGTCTATTTAACTCTTGAATTAATGTGCTTTCTGAATCTCATGATAATTGCAGAGGTTCAAAAATTCCTTCCTTGAGATTTACTCTGAGGCTTTACTTATTCTTGCAGGAGATGGTCCTATTTTTGCTGAATAACTCAGGATGGTAGCTTGGCTGGTCTTTCTGAGAATTTGGTATTATTGTTGTTAGAGAGAGATGGAGTCACACAACCCATCTGTGAGCAGAGGGGTTGTGTAAACCCTTGGTTGTTTCATTGTGAGACAGTGTTTTCTTCAGTCTTATTTTCTCCAAAGGCTACTTGAAGTTCTTTGGATTCCTCCTATACCCTTAGCGTTTTATGACCTTTGGTTTGTAGGAGTTCTGGGGTAACAGGACCAAGTCCACTCAGGTTGTTGGAATTACATTAAAGGTTACAACTTTCAGATGTCTTTGGAGATCGGAATGCTGTCTAGAGCATGCTGGTTAATAATTCATATTCTCGTCAATATTGCTTTGACCTAGTCAGCAATTTTTGAATAAGCCTGACTCTGCTTTGGAAAGTTGCTTTTCAGCTAATTCTGAGAAAATATGGAATAACCTGTATGGATTTTAATGCATGACCTTCTGGAAGTCAAACTTTTTTTAGTTTCTACAGTATGGAAGGATGCTTTATGATGCCTCATCATGCTTTGGGAGTCTGCTAAAATGCAAAGAGACCATACTTGTTTGTAACCTGAGTCATGATGGAGTCTGTAACTGACATGAGACTCGAACCCTTAAGAGACTGGTTGGAGGCTTTCTTCCTAGACATGGATGCATCATTTCCAACAACCCTATGTTGCATCTTCCCTAAGTCTGACTCTTTTGACTTATTTCATATCCTAGTCTAGGCATTATTCCACTCTAGACTTAATCTTTAAAAAGAGTGTGTGGCTTGATAACAGGTCAGCAGCCACAGTACATTGTGCAACTAATTTTTGTCTTCAGGCATTATGTTTTTAGGTGTGTGCACATGAACTTTTAAGTGTGCATTTAAAAATGTAGGCAACAGCCTCAAACATGTTACTCTTAGCCAGAGCTCACCAAAGATAAAATAAACAAACATATTGCAACAATAAAAGGAAGCATCGAACCAAAGATGTCCTGGCTGCCATATATCCCCCCATGCCTTACTGGGTTGGCAGTGAATCAGCAGCCTATGTCTGGAAATGGTTGCTAGGCAACTAGAAAATGCCTCTCTAGGATGATCCTCTGGTTGTTTCTGCTGTTACTGCTACAGCAATTGAAGAACACCTCATTTCAGTACAAATGAAATCAGGTTTAGGTGAAATATTAAGCTGTCATAGTTTCAGACTTAATGCGATACACACATGTTCCCAAACATACGTTTCTTACAGGTGCCATTCATCAAAGAATTGGGATTGACTGACACCACTAGGCCCAGGATTGCTCTGTGTAATGTGTGAACTAACCATCTGGCTGTTATTTTAGATTTAACTGTAAATTCTGTCCTCAAGCTATAATTTAAAGCTGTTTTTGTTTCTTTCACTCCCTCCCACCTTTTCATCTGCATATGGGTCCTTCAAGGTGTCTAAAAGTTATCATAATAAAATAAACCCCATAAATTAATCATCTATAATAATACAAGAGCAAATCAAAACCCATAAAAATGTGATCAATAAAAATGAAGTCAGCCAAGATCAGCAGAAGCATATGACAACCAGAAACCATCTTATTATCATCCAGGCTGAAAAATACACATTGAAATAATACCATTTTGATGCAATGTTTAATGCAAGTAGGGTGGGATCCAGCTATAATGGAGCAGAGAATACCAAAGCCTGGGTATTACCCTGCCTTGTGTGCCCATTGAAAATAGGCAAGTATTCAAAATGCAATTTGATCACAAATTGCAAGAATTACCCTTGAACACTTGGAAAATTGCAAGAATTGTCCTCGAATGGTAGGAAAATGATTGCTTTTTTCCAAATGCTTGAGATTGTTCTAAATTGTCCTACAAATGTTTTGCGTGTGCATGTTCTTGCACTGCTTTCCCATGGCTTTCCTTTCCCCCATCCATCCAACCCACATGGCAGAAACAAAGTAGTTACTTACAAAAGAGATCTTTTCCTTGGAGGTAAACTGTGATTCATCTCTTTGATATTACAGCCTTGCCCATTTTGCCTGCCTGACTCCAAAAAACAGTGTCCATAGTAATTAAGTATTCCAGATCAGAATTATTTTGCACATTTTCATACTGCTGCTGGAGAGCTGCAGTTCAAAAGGAAATACATTTCTTCATTACTCAAAGGAATTCACTGCCAGAGGCCATAGTAATTGCCACAAGCATAGATGGCTTGAAAAAGGGATTAGGCAGATTCATAGCTACTAGCCATAAGGTTTAAATGGCAGTAAACCTCTGAATCCCAGCTCTAGGAGACAACGTTAAGGGAATGCATTGGTCTCTATGGCTTGTTTGTTGGCCCTCCAGAGCAACTACATGGCCTGATGTGATCCAGCATGGTTCTTATGGTTTTTTTTAATGTTCTTAATCCAAACATCCGATAAATACTTTTTACTCCATATGAGCAAAAGCAGCGTATGCATTTCAAATGTCGCTCATTTTAAATGATTCATGATCTACCTGTGCTGACCTTGGAGCATCTTCAGGACAATGATCCAAGTCAACTTTGAACACACACCAACAGCGGGTTCCTGGTCAGCCACCATGCTTCATAAGGTCTCTGCATACAAATAGAATTATTCAAAATACTGCTCATTTTAAATTACAAATAAAGAATAAATTCTATTGCATGAGGCAATTGAGAAAGAAATGGAAATTGTGAACAAACTTATCTTCTTAACACATTTTTTTTGGTCACTGTCTCAATCCTGGTACCCACCTGCTGTACTGCAGAGACGGTGGGTCTCCCATGACTTGAACATCTTGAGTTCATAATGATGGAGGCAATCTGTTGTAATTCCATCTCCCTCTATGGGTGCTTTGTCAAGCAGAGCTCCAGTTTTGGGTGTGCATACTGGTTCTGGGCATATGGGGAATAACAGGAATTATTTTAGTATATTGTTTTCCCCGGTGACCAACATTCTCCCTACCTGAGCTACTGGAGGGGTTTTCAGACTTATATTGAGTTCACCAAAATTTGTTGTTCTTGAGAGTTCAAATCAGCTCAGCAGGTGGCCTTGGGTAAGCCACTCTTCTCAGCCCCTGCTCCCTAGCTCTGTTGTGGGGATAATAATACACTGACCTCATTCATCTCTCTGAGTGGGGCACTAATCTGTCTAGAAGAGCAGTATATAAGCACAGTTATTATTCTTGAATGGTGCTGCTCAAGATATCATAGCCACTTTAAGAATAAACCTTCTGAAAAATGTTACAGGGATAACGCATCTATAGTGCATGCCATGCTATGGGTTGGATACAGCAATCTTCTCAGACAAGAATCGTGGTTCTTTCCTGCTTTCCCTTCTCCCCAGCAATATCTTCCAGTGCTGGAAAAAGTTTTTTCCTGGAGTTATGGGACCCATGTGGAGTACATGCAGATCAGTTGGCTGCAGTGAAGTATGGGGTGGGGAGGCAGAAAAAATTTATTTTGCCTCCTTCCCCTTCACCACTGTAGCCCACTGACCCACATGGCTTTTATTTCAAAGTAGTTCTATGGCTCCAGGAATTATCTTTCTCATGATTGGAAGAAACTACTGTGAGAGGGAAAAGGAAGTTCCATAACCCTCAGCATATTTGACTAATGGATTGCTGGATCTAAATCTAAAATTTCAGCTCCTGTCAAAGTTCTAAAAACTTGTACAAGGAGAATATAGTCATGATTTCTTCATCATAAATAGATATTACCTGGTAAGGTTTTGCTGACAGAGTTTTTGGGATCTCTGTAGTGGTAGGAGATAGATCAAAATGGTCTGTCCCTAGAAACTGATGGATCTGGAAGGGTGATCAGGATGGTCTCTTGGCTTCACTAACTCCTGTCAAAGCTCTGACTGATGTATGGAATTCTGTAATGACCAGAGATCACTGCTAGCTGCCTTGTTTGACACAGTGGAGCTTGTTTGGCTATCTTACTTTGCATAATTACTGGGGAAGATGAAATGGACAGGCAGATGCATTGATCCAAATTGGAAGAACACAGACTTATGTTCAAGCACTCAGGCTGTATCTCTTTCCTGCTCTGTGGCTGTGATGGTGATGAATATACCTACTTTCCTGACACCACTACTTCCTTTGAGAAAAGCCATTTGTGACCAGACTTTTTGTCCAACTGATGGAACCCACACAGCCTCCTAGAATTTTGGGAACTAGGTTTGTTTTGAAATGTAAACCTTCCCCTCAGTTGCTAGATGTCTTACAGTAGTAAATTGTCCAAGACAGCTGTGGCCAGACTCAGACCTGGGGCGGTTGCCACCCTCCTGCCCCAGCCAGAACTTGTTGCCACCACCCACACCAGCTAAGCCAGTGAGCTCAGGGGAGGTGCCACACCCTGAGGCCAACTATGTCCTTCCAGTCCAGTCTTAATGAAAACAAAATGGGACCCAATGAGTTTTCACAATACAAGAAAAACATATGAGAATTATTAAAACCAATACACCTTCCCTTTTGTAAATTTCAATATAGAATGAAAATGATATTTTTCCAGTGTACACCCCAACCTTGTATAGTATGTTACAGTAATCTTTAGATGTTGATTTGATTTCTAGGAGTATTCTTGATCTAACTTTACAGCTGCATTGGGCCACTGGAAGCTCCAAGAGGATTTGATTTTTGGCTTCCCAGTTCACAGCAATTGTTTATTTCATCCAAGCAAATTCTTTCAATTCCAGCATTTAGTCAGGAGAAAAAATGTATATTACTAGCAAATGTACTGCCTGGGAGAAAGGCCAGACAATTTCTTGACCTAGTCATTCATGTAATAGACAGTGAAGAGATCTCCAAGCTCCATTACATTCAGATGGTAAACATGTATTTACAGATTTTAAAAAGCAAAGTAACCTGCCTCTGAATGGTAAACGATTCTTCAAAGCTGCCTGAAGTTTTATTGGGTTAATTAGCTATAATGGTTGTACTTGAAGGCAAAATGTATTTATACATTGAAACTAGCACCATTAGAAATAAAAGCTGGCAAAATGCATTCCTCTGTTGTCATAAAAGGGGGGGAGACACTTCATAATTATGCATTGGCAAAAGATAAAAAGTAGTGCAAGGAAACAGAAAAACATAAAAGGAGTCCTCTTGGATCAAACCAAAGATCCATCTAGACTATTTCTTAATACCACCCAACCAGATGTTTCTGGGAAGCTCAAAAGTAGGATATGAGTTCAGTAGAGCTCCCCAATTGTTTGTCCACACTGTATGTGGTATTGGGTTGCCAGTAAGCTGGAGGTGTCCTGCCTTTTCATAGACACTTAACAAGTGGAAATGGGCAGCTGAAGCTTTTAATAGAATGGAGGAAAATAAGACCACTTGGTAAATTGCATCCCATTAACAGGACATAACATTTTTTTCTCCAGGCTATTGGCAACATTCTGTTTAGTTATCACGGCTTCTGAATTAGAAGTCTTTGCTGAAGAGACTGGCAAGGATAACCACTGTAAAGTTGAGATTTATATAATTCCTACATATTAGCCCTAGGGAACACTACTTGGTCCTCCTAGTTTTTAGCCAAAGGGAATCCCATAAACAGCTCCATCCAAAACCACTCATATTTTTATGAGCATTCCTGTGAAACATCTGGAAATGTTTCCAAATGTTTCACAAAATATTCATAAATAGTACTTTGGTACACATATACATACAGTAACCTACACCTCCCCATTGATTGCTTCATACCCACCAGTCCCCCTCCTTTGTATTATTATGAAGGGTACTTTATAATTTGCAATATTCTAAATATGTGACTAGGAACTTGCTCACATAAAGTGTTCCAATAATTGAACACTTTCATTCATGGCCAAGAAAATGTCAGATTGCATTATCTTTTATAGCTTTGTGTCCATCTAATACATGTAAGGTTATCCATTTTTGCTATCCATAAAATGTTTGTCATTTTTTTAAGGACAGGTATCTGATATGATTTCTATAAGATGTTGCAATCACTAAGGAACATGCTGAGGGTCTTTTCAGTTAGAGTACCTTATTCAGGAACAAACTGTATGAAAAAATGCCCACCAGGGTCCTTCATAGCAGCTTGTCTAGCTCCAGCTTGTGGAGAAAGCCATAAGTATAAAATAATAGTATAATAAAATATGGAATAGGCATTTGAATATTGCAGTTTCCATAATTTAGAATACAGCATCCATATATATCAGAACATGCACAGATTTCAGTTCATATGCTCTTCAAAGATACTTAAAGGCCTATGTTTTGAGGCTTTGGTTGCCTTGTTTTCCCCCAAGCTCTCTAGTACACTTCTTTTTAGTATTCTTTCTTTTCTGGAGTTAGGAATGCTGGGACACACTTTTAAGTACCCCAGTCTCCTTCTTTTCACACATCAGTACTTTCCTTCAGTTGTTAACTTAATCTGAAAGTCTCCACAGGCAGTTTCCAACTACACCCAACCAGGGATCTCACTCTCCAGAGCAACCTCTCTATTTGACTGGATAGGGAAAATCTCCTCTCCTTAGAAGATCTATCCCCTTTATTTTGGCCAATTTGGAAACCTGTACCTCCTTGTTTACTTTCCTAGTTCTTCTTCTGGTGTTAAAACAGCTCTCAGTTAGGACTCCATCTTTCAGCTCTTCACATTCCATTCCTCTCTGCTAGGACTGAAAAAAGACCCTCCTCTTTGCAGCTCATGCTACCCAATCAGATCCCTTGGAGTAGCCTGTCACTCAAAGCTCTCTGATTGTGTGTATGTATGTGGCTTCCTGTCACTGGTGTTTAGAGAATTACTGCCTCTGAATGTGAAGGTTCCCTTTAATCCTCAATGTGCAAGTTGCCTTTCTTAATGAAAAAGGCAGGTTATTAAAAAAATGTTTTTATCATTGTCATTGTCAAATGAATAAGATTGTCAGCTGACGTTGTTGCTGTAGTCCTGCCTCTCTGCTCCCACTACAGCCCACTGTTCTCCATGAAACTCTGCTCCTGGTTGATAGAGGACCCCGAGGAACAATATGAGAGAATCTGACTAATTTACCCTCTAATTTACTATTGTCTACTACTAATTTACCTGGAACAATGATGTCAAAAAACAGGATGTTCTAGGCTATTTCTTGGATAAAACTTTGGTTCAGGCTTTTGGCCAAAAAAGATATCTCTGGGAAACTTACTGAAAGAGCTAGCTGCTCATCCCCCTCCCCCCATGCTTATCTGGTGTTCCCAGAGAGATAAGATTAGGTATGGTGTTCATAGAACCCAGATGAGGGTTAGATCGTCAAGAACAACCAGAGAAGGAGGTTTGTCCATCTCGTTAGTGTTTAAAGTTCAGGCCAGGGGTAGTTTAATTAGCAATGCCTAGTTTGATTAGGTATTTAGGACCAGCAGTTGGATGACTGGTGGCCCTAAGTTCTGTTTAAAGTTCTGTTTGTGGTAAATTTTCTTTTCTTTCTTGCTTTGCACAACTTCTACATTTGTATTCTTTTCCATAATTCTTAATAAATATATATTGACTAGGAAAAATACAACAGGCTCTAGAAAACTAATTGGGCAAGCCACTGCTGCAGGGCATTGAGAGGGCAGCACCACTGGGCTGGGCCTCTCCGGTGCCTCCATGGCCTGCATCAGGTGTCTCCGGAGTCTGGAAGCACTGCTGGGGGCAGCAAGAGCCCTGGAGCACTCCTGTGCCCTGCAGCCGCCCAATTCGGCCCCAATTCTGGCCTAACTAGGCAGCCGCAGAGGCTGGGAGAGCCACAGGGAGGCAGAAAGGGCCCTGCAGTGCTCCTGCACCCTGCATCCACCTAATTCAGCCCAAATTCAGGCCTAATCAGGCCCCTGCAGAGGCTGGGGGGCAGAAAAAGCCCTGGAGCACTCCTGCACCCTGCAGCCACCAGATTCAGCCCCAATTTGGGCAGCTGTGAAACCAGGAGTGCTGCCGGGGCAGCAGCAAGCATGGAGGTAGAAAGGGCTCTGGAGTGCTCCTGCCCCACAGCTGCCCAATTCAGCCCCAATTCAGCTGATTGCAGAGGCGGGGAGCACTGTCAGGGAGGCCATTGGGGCTGAATCTGATGGCTGGAGAGATGGGAGTGCTGTGGGAGGGGTGTCAAGCCCATGCCCAGCAGCCACCGGATTGGGGGCAAATCTGGTGGCTGGAGAGGCGGGAGCACCTCCGGGGGCAGAACACCAGCAAGCACAGAAGTGCGGCCAGGTAAGTGTGGGGGGAGGGGGAGGTGCAGCAGCCTCCTCAACAAGCTCTGTTGCCGAGGACTCTCCTTTTATCCCTGCAGAGAGGCGCGCCAAACCATTATCTTGGCTTGACTCAGTTCTTCAAACACCCTTCCCCAAAAAAGCAGCTTCAGTGTGAAAACAGATGCAAAGTAGAGATGGGCACGAACAGAAAAAAAAACCCGAACATGATGTTCGTTGTTCATTGCCATCCATGAACAGGGACTCACAAACAACCACAAACATGGCCCTGTTCACGAATATGTTCATGGTTGTCTGTTTGTGGGGGCCAGCAGGCTCCCCTCCAGCCATCATCCAAGTCTGGTCAAGATTCATTATTACTTATGTTTGTTTTTGTTACTCTAACAAATATAACAAAACGAGATTTTTAGATTTTTTTCCCCCATTAAGTTTTGAAATGAATGTATATCCCTCTCTAAGCTAGATCACTACAGATCTGCATTTGCTCATTAATTTATATTCCCATTTATTTGTTACTCTAATGAACATAACAAATGGAGCTTCTTTGAGTTTGTTTCTTCATTAGCTTGGTAATGACTGCTCATTCTTATAAAGGGTCCAATATGAAGGAACTAATTCAACTTTATCAGGCCCAGAGTTAAGCCCTGTCCATACATCCTTAAAGGGATGGCCCACTCACCGAATGCTGGCAGCTTTTCCCCTTGACTCCTGATATCTCCATTTTCAATACAGTTGCAAGCTGTTTGGCTTCTGTTTTTTTTTTTCCCCAGCACCTTTTCTGGGATCATGGGAAAGTGCACTCCCAGAAAAGGCTCCCAAAAAATGAAAGCCAAACAACCTGGAACCATTTTGAAAATGGAGATGTCTGGAGTCAAGGGGAAAAGCTGCCAGAATTCGGTGAGTGGGCCATCCCTTTAAGGACGTGTGGAAAGGGCCTTAGATTTATTTGATTACCACATCTTTCTGTAACTGACAGGTAGTATACCTGGCCTGAATAATTGTTCTTTCTTTAATTTCCACTTTCAAGCCATTTCTGTTGTCTCCAGTCTCCCCTACCCCTCTCCCCTTCCCAACTCAGGTCTTTAAAAAGTCACAGTAAACCTCATCTTAAAGTGACCTGCTAAACAACAACCCTGTAAATATCACAACAAAGAGTCCAAAAAGAGAGAGAGAGTTTCCAGAGGGAAATAATTTCTGCTTCTTACAAACCTCATTGACATTAACTCTTGGGGCGGGGGGGAAGGGAGTGCCAGGTAGAATATCTAATAAGCATCACATACATACAAGGCAATGTGTTGAAAATATCCTATAGGCACTCTGCTTTCATGGAAGAGCTGCCTGGGGTTGTATTCAATAATTTATTTCCCTCTGAGGAGCAAGGGAGAATTTTGAGCTGAAAAATAAAATAAGAAAATGATCCTCAATCCCACTCTCATCTCCTTGCACTATGAACTCTAGTGCCAACAGAAACCTTCAGTGTTTTGGAACATGATTGGCAGCAGAAGTGATGTTTTATCAGCATCCTTCACACCTTCTGGTTTATTTAACATATGTTACTGTCTGTCTGTATTTTTATCTCAGCCAAACTATGCACCTTAGCGAGCAGAAAACAAAATATGGATGGAAGGGGGCATCAAGAGAGAGAGCGCGCGAGAGAGAGGATAAAGGAGAGGAAAGGAGAAAAATAAAGGGAATGAACAGAGCAGCATGCAAAGGAAGGCAGTTATAATGGTTAGGCTGTTCCATGTAAGGCAACTCACGGGAGCTGTCCTCCTGCTGAGCCCAAGCAGCAGAATGGTAACTACAAATCAGATGTCTAGAAAATCTGTGCGCAAACCCCAGCTGAGATCAATCTTCCCATGAGTAATAATAAGATGTTTCCAGCAATCATTTTGGACTTACATTCACTGAAAACTGTACTTAATATGATGTCACTCACCCCATGAATGCACACAGCCCCCACACTGGTTTGTTTTTTTACTTTTCAAAACTTCCACACCTTTGGTGACTGCTGGAAAATAAACAGCTAGGGGAAGTTTGATGATGGGATACTGTCTGGTCTGGAGGGCACAATGCTTGCAGGAAATTGGGGGGATTCTTTTAAAAAATAAATGTAGCTCCTTTAATTCCCGAGATCTTTTACTAAGTCTTTGCATTAGCATCCTGGCAGAATATGAAGCTCTTCTTGTATCCTTTCTATAAATGGTGAGGATAGGGATAGCCCCACTAGATGTTAGAAGACCAGCTGCATTTTGGGACAGTCCAAATCCCCAATAATGATCCAAAATGTATCTGAGAAATTGCAGGCACCTAACATGCAGCATTCCAATCCCTCATCAACCAATCTGGAGTTGGTTGTTGGGGGTTTTCCGGGCTGTATTGCCGTGGTCTTGGCATTGTAGTTCCTGACGTTTCGCCAGCAGCTGTGGCTGGCATCTTCAGAGGTGTAGCACCAAAAGACAGAGATCTCTCAGTGTCACAGTCAGAGAGATCTCTGTCTTTTGGTGCTACACCTCTGAAGATGCCAGCCACAGCTGCTGGCGAAACGTCAGGAACTACAATGCCAAGACCACAGCAATACAGCCCGGAAAACCCCCAACAACCATCGTTCTCCGGCCGTGAAAGCCTTCGACAATACATCCAATCTGGAGTTCACTGCAAATTTAATATCTATGAATATTGAGGCAACAGCATTAACTATAAATCTGCAGATCCAAAGCATATTATTTCGCCCTAAAAGCCATACACTATCCAGAATTGTTTTCAGTCATCAGTCACTTCAGTCAGAAGTGAAGTCATCGCACAAGGCTGGGGAGCATACATATGCTTCACAGAGGGCTGATTTAGGCCCAACACATTTGGGGTGGCATGATGATGTCATTGATGTCAATGCGCCGGCCCCAGGTTCCTCACTTTTCCCTCTGCCAGGCATGTAAGTGGTGGCAGGGGGTGAAAGATGGGAGCAGAGAATCCCTCGCCCCCACCAGGGGAATGGGATCCCTAACTCTGTACCTGAACTCAGTGCTTACTATGTGTGCACCCATGAATGATCTGGGGCAAGCAAGCCAACTGCAAGCCAACTGAAGCAAGCAAGCAAGCCAACTGAAGCAAGCAAGCAAGCCAACTGCAAGCAAGCCAACTGAAGATTAACTAACAGACAAAATTATGATTATGACATCTTGCAGACCTTTTAAAAGGCAAGAGGAAGGATAGCCAATATTAAGGGACTTTGGCCTAGTTCTCACCAGTTCTCTAGGAATCTTGTATCTGGGTTACCACCAGATAGTATGGAAATATTCCTCAACACAAAAATGTTTATTGTATATAGAATCTAGCATTTCTCTGGCATTCTAGTTTTCTAGATGCTGAGATCCTCCAGTGACACACGATAACACTTCACCTGCCATCTGAAGTGGTCCAGCTAGGGTTGCCAGTCCCCTGATGGAAGCGGGGGATCCCCCACTCCCACCCTCCACCCTCTGCTTACCTTGCTGGTGGAGACAAAGGCACTCCAGTGCTCCACAGTGGGCTGATTTGGGCCCCGGAAGTGACATCATCAAACAGCCTGGGAGCGCACATGCAAAAACCCTAAGTCCAACCCAGACAGGTTTGGTCTCTTACTGAGAACTAGGTCTCAGCCTCTGTGACCACTCAGTTCTGTTTTTGCTTTATTTTTTGGTTCACTTGAAGCGCCAGGCTGTAGCAATAGCCTGGAGTGTTTTTCATCCTGTGACCCTTCTTGTCAGATTCGGACTAGCCAACCGTCATTCAGTTGCTTAAAGCTAGATTGCTGCAGCCACTCTAGTCATTCTGAAAATTATATCCAAAACATGTCGGATGTTTTGGATATAATTCTTATTGGGTTCTTATTGGGTGCTGCATGACAACTGAATTGTGTTCTAATTTACCCATATCTGCTCTGTCTTCTCTAGCCCTCTTCCCTTCTATCCCTTCCGAATTTGCAGAGGTCCCCAAGCAGATGTGGTGCTTGATAAATCTCAGTTCCTCCAAATATTGCTCATATAAATCATCCTTAACTCGTATAACATCATCTGAAGAGATTACCATTTCCCTAAAGCTATTTAGACAAGGAAATCCTAGCGGCTAATTGAATGTGAGTTTGGGAAAGAGAGCAGGCCACAGCTGCTGCCTCAAATGCATGGGTTTAGCAGACAGAGAAAGGAATAGCCCTTCAATGTATGACTCTGGTGTCAATGTATTTTGCACCCATACCAAGTCCACTCATACCAAGGATGGTGCAGTGGTTCAGCCTTCCTTTTCTTAATGGAACTTTTTTCACTGAAAGAATAAGAGCTACTTTTTAATAAAAAATTACTCTGGCAGCTGGTGCCCCTCAGAAGTGGCCATCCTCCAAACTCTACCTGTTTCTTTTCCATCCAACAAAGCCCATCCAAGACTCCTTCTGTTCTGACATAGTTTTCAAGATTCTATTGTTCTCATCAATCATAAGAGATTTTGAAACAAACCCCATTTAGTTACTATGATTGTGAGCATGGCAGGGAGCAAAAGGTAACTTTATTTAAATAGACAAAAGCGTCTGAAATTAACTTTTCTGAAGTGCTAACAATTCACCAGCATTCAAGTGCACACAGACATTTAGGCTTGGTAAGAGGCTCATGGGAGTTTCTGTTGATTATCAGGAAGCCAACGATTTGCCATTAAAATGTGCCTGAAGTTTCCACTGAAGCACAGGAGTGGTCTGTTGGAGAGCTGAGTGTTTGCCCTTGCCTTTCCTAAGCTGCCAGGGTATAATTGACTGAGGCTTGCTGTGTGTGTGCCATGTATATGTGGGTGTGGACAGGGCTGAGAGCGAGCTGGTGCTTTTGACCTAAGAGTGAATGGTGGTGAGCAGCTTGCAAAGGGAGTAGTTTTCTCCTCATTTCTCCTACGTGTAATTGAGGAGGGCCTTGGGAGTGATTTCTACCACACCCTCTGCTGCTGTCATTGTGAAGCAGGGGTCTGTGGCTCTTAGCCTGGGGACCCTGTAAGGTTCTCCCCTTCTTCCTTCCCCCAGCCCTGTGGTACTCCACTGGACACCTCCCTCCCATCAGACATGATGTCACTGACAACTACTCTTTAGGTGCAGTTATCCAACAACTTCCCTATCCTACCATCCTACAGCCCAGTCCACAGTCCTCCAGTTAACCCATCAGAGCATTATGAGGAGCCTATGAATGTTGATATTCACCATAAACAATTTATGCATGTGCAAGAAGATTTAAATCCAAACATCCTCCTTTGGAAGTTTTGGGTAATTTACAAAACTATTTCCTAGCTTGAATTGATACTATTCACTTGTTTTCATGATCATTTGCTGCCCCCACCCCCAAATTTTCATCATTTGAAAATGGTACATGCAAGACCATCTGCTATCCAATCATGATTGCACAGATATGAGGGGTCTATATGTTCCAGATGTCAAACACGGTACAATAACGACAACTCTACACTCTGGCCTGGTATATACAGGCAGCAGGATGAGGAAGCAAAATGGGCTGTACCACTTCAAAATGCAGGTGTCATATTTCTAATGCTCCCAAGTGTAAAAAAAAAAAAAAAAGACCAGCAAATAAAATAGTAGCACATAAGAGAGAAAGGTTCAAGTCTAGCTCTTTAAATGCTATGCTAGTTTTTCACTTCCTTATTACCAACATAAAGGGCCGTCAAAAAATAAAACTCTGTAACCTGCAACCTAAACCGGTTCAGTTGATTCTACTATCTTGCCCTTTATAGGTGGTCCTGTTGATTTCATTGGGGGCATCAATCTTTCCCATTGAAATCAATGGGACTTAAAAGTGACTGGATAATACTTAGTACATTTAAAGAATCTTTCTTCATTAGGGAGCAGTCTAAAACAAATGAATATTATGTAAAACACCCACATATATCTCATTTAGCTTCTAAAACTGCATAAGAAATTAATTAAACCCCACATTTACCATGGAATTCTCTATAGAAACCTTAAAAAAACCTCTCCTGCTATAAGAAATCTTAAGGCTCTTGTTGCAAGCCATTTGTCATACTGTGACATTAATTTTCTAACTGTAATAATGCCATAATGAAAAGCTTCCAAAAATATATTTTAAAACAGAAAATACACGCTTGGACCTGGAAGCCGAAGAGTGTTACAGAAGCACAAGGATAAGTAGCAACATGGAGGTCTCCTCCTTATAGGGTTGCCAGCTCCAAGTTGGGAAATTCCTGGAGATCTGGGGGGTGAAACCTGGAGAAACGTGGAGAATGTGGGGTTTGGGGAGGGAAAGGACCTTGGCATGGCATAATTCCATAGAGTCAAAATGGCAAAGTAGCCATTTTCTCCAGGTGAACTGATCTCTGTGACCTGGAGCCCAGTTGTAATTCCAGGAGATCTCCAGCCACTACCTGGAGGCTGGCAACCCTACCTCCTTACCTCCTCAGTGCTAGTGTGTCTGCAACAGAGCTCTTCCCCATTCCAAAAATGTGGTATGAGAATGAGAATCCTGACCCATGAAGGAGGAGTCCATCTAGAACTACCAACTTGAAGTTGGAGCCTGGAGTTCTCCCCAGCTGATCTCTAGAAGCTAGTATTGCTCTGGGTTCCAAGAAGAGCTAAAGTGTAAGTGCCTCCACACACACACACACACACACACACACACACACACACACACACAGACTGGGGCTTCTGTTGTTACCTGTGGGTGTGGCCTGGCCCAGTGGTTGAGTAAGAAACAGCCTTTAGGGCAAAAGAGCAACCTCCCTGGCTCTAGGGGCGGGGGCGGGGGGGAAATACCAAATGAAAGCTGTAGCTTTCAGCAGCTCTCCTCCATCTTACTTTTTCTATACTTCCTCCTAGTGTATTCTGGGAATTCTGGTTCCCAGAATGCATGTAATTATAAGATTGCCAATATGCAGGTGGTAGCTGGAGACCTCCTGGAATTACAACTAGGGTTGCCAGGTCCCTTTATCCTCCCACTGGGAAGTTTGGGACCTGGCACTTACCTTATCCTGGGCTGTTTTAAATTCTCATGTGCACACAGAGTGTGCACGCGCTCTGGTGGCAACATTCCGCAAGTGACATCACCACACTAGCTGTGGGGCAACATCACTTCCGTAAGTCAATTCTGCCGGTTTGGGGCCCAAATTGGCTCCAAACTAAGCGAGGAAACACTCCTGCAGCCAGCACAATGACATCACTACAGAAGTGACATCACCCCAGCGAGTGGGAGTGTGCACACAGTGTGTGCTCCAGAAGCTTGCCCCCTCCCACTGATCGCAGGTGAGGGGGCAAATCCCCAGGAGTTTGCCTGCTACCAGTGGGCACCTGGGAACCCTAATTACAACTGATCTCCAGACTAGACATGGGCATGAACAGCATTATGAACAGAAAAAAACAACAAACAGTCTAATCTGCTGTTCTCGAACAAGCTGTTTGTGAGGCCCCATCCTACACGAACAGGTGGTCATTGCAAGTCTCATTTGTTGCCTTAGGCAGCCTGGCACGTGCTGCAATCAATCCCTTTGGCAACCGGAGGCAGGGAGAGACTGAACTCTGTCTGAACTCCTTCTAGCTTTCCTTCTGGCTTTAACCCTTCAAAGTACTTCCAGCAGAGAGTCCCGTTTTTGCCACTGTGAAGAGAAAATGACAGCCAAGGGGGAGACCCGTGGATCATGCCTTTCCTGAGGTGCAATCTCTCTGAAACTTGGGGGGTCTTCAGAGGACAGTGAGGACTATGTCCCCTGCAAATTTGGTGGGTATTGGACATTAGGAAGATCAGTTTGTGGGGTGTTTAAAGGGCCCTGCCCCTTGCACATGGCAGGAAAGGGACCTTTAAACTATCAGCTGGCAGGTGGCAGGGTGGAATCCCTCCCTGCCACCTGCCAGCTGATAGTTTAAAGGGATCTTTAAAGGGTCATGTAAGTGGGTTTGAGGGGAGGGGGCTAAGTGGGGGTGGGTGGGGGTGGGGGTTCTGGCCCCCATGAACAACGAACATGTCCAGGAACAGTTCATGTTCGTTGTTTATTGTTCGTTGTTCATGGATGGCACCAAACGACAAACAGGGTGTTCTGGGGGGGTTTTCCGTTCGTGCCCATGTCTACTCCAGACAACAGAGATCATTTCCCTGGATCTTTTGGAGGGTGTGCTCCATAGCATTATACTTTTCTGAGGTTCCTCCCCTCCTAAACCCTACTCTTCCCAGGCTCCACCCTCTAAATCGCCAGGAATTTCATAACCTGGAACTGACACCCTTACTGTTTAACGTTTCTGCATGTTAGAATTGTCAAAATGTACTGGGAGAGCCAGGAAATGAAGGAATACAGAAAGTTGGGTAGAATTGTGCTACAATTTTGCCTTCTCTTGACTGGCTCATACTACCATTATTTCACATCAACAGAAAGAGTGGCCAAGTTCCAGGTAGGGCCTCAAGTTCTCCCATAATGTTACAAAAGATCTTCAGATTACAGAGATCTATTCTTCTGGAGGAAATGTCAGGTTCAGAAGGTGAACTCTGTAACATCATCTGTATGCTAGGCTCCTTCCCTTTCCCAAACTCTCCACTCCCCAGCACCATCCCTAAGTCTCTAGGAAGTTCATAAGCCAGAGTTAACAAACTAGCTCCCAGTTTTCTTCCAGATCCAATTCCAAAATGCTGGTATTTACCTTTCAAACCCTATATGGCTTGTGACCACCATGCCTTGAGGATTGCCTACTCCAACCTAAATGAATCTCCTGGAGGATTACAGTCATCTTCAGAGGCTGTGATTTGGGTGCCTCTACCATATGAAGCTAGATGGGTGGCAACCCCCCAAGGCCTTCCCAGTTGTGGCACCATAACTATGGAATTCCTTTCCCAGGGACATTTATCCACCTCCCTCTATCATTGCCATCAGGCAGAGATCTTTTATGTATTTGCTTGGTTGATGGGTATATAATTTTTTAAAAAACTGGGTAGAAAGGCAGGATAAAAATGTCTAAAATAAAAATAGAATGACATTGTGAGGAAATGGTATGCATTTTGCTTCCTGCATACAGTACCTTCATGTATAATGGGGCTTTTGCTACTGGTTTGCCAGCAACATTTAAATTGGGCCTTTTTCAGATGTTTGAGAACACTTTGAATAGGATGTACCTAATAGCGTTTGAAAAGTTATAGTTGGAGGTGATTTTTGTTTCAAATAATCCCCACCTAGGGTTGCCAAGTCTCTTGCTATGGTGGGATTCCTGTCACCGGCAACCCCTGCTGCCTGCTGCCACTCCATTAGCCAGTGGGAGAAAAATAAATTTAAAAATTGCTGTCAGCACAATGCCATTTTGTAACTTCTGGGACAAACTTTGAAGTGACATCTCACCACTCTAGGAATTGCCACAGCAGCATGACATCTGTTCTCCCCCCCCCATCAGAAGTAGTTTAACTTCCCAGAAGTAATGCCTTCACGGTGCCCCTCCCATGTCCCCACCCCTTCCACACCCCCATCAATTGCAACCAGCTAGCAATTCTATCCACATCCCATGTCTAAACCTCTGTGCTCATAGAGTTTATCATGTTTACTTGTTTACTGAACAGAAGGAGCCACTCTTACTGGAGCCACTTTCAGAATGTAATCACCCAGATACATTTTTATTAGTGGACTATGGCTATCCTCTGTAAGCCTATGGTTGACCAGCAGGAATCACACAGACTAGTGTGTCTCTTTCTCTGTTGCTCTGTGTAGTTATTTGATTTCATCTTTCTGCCAACACAAAATAATTATGCTGGTGTTAGAGAAGTTAATTGCTATGTGAGATAATTACATCCTGTCGATCTTGGAAACACTTCCCTGGTACAAAAGAGGTTTAGTTTCCAATTTGTTCATTTTTGTTAAATCATTCATCTCGTTATTTGTTTGCTATCGAGACATTCCCATTTGAAATTCTTCTTATTATGGAATCAGAGACTGGAAAAGTCTAGAAAGGCATCAAGCTCAAAGCCCTGCTACAAAGATTTTTATATATGCATGAATGCATGCATGCATGTATGTATGTATGTAAAACTTTTTAATGCCACCTTTCCACCCACTAGTGGAAGACATTAGTAGAGGGAGACAGATGAATCCCCCTGGAGAGGAAGTTCCAAAGTTTTGGCACCATGACCAAGAAGACCCTTTTTCAAGTTGTCACCCATTCATTCTCAGGTGGCAGTAGGGTTGCTAGCTCCAAGTTGGGAAATTCCTGGAGATCTGGGGGGGTGAAACCTGGAGAAAGTGGGATTTGGGAAGGGAAAGGACCTTGGAATGGCATAATTCCATAAAGTCCACCTCCAAAGTAGCCATTTTCTCCAGGTGAACTGATCTCTGTGGCTTGGAGACCAGTTGTAATTCCGGGAGATCTCCAGCCACTACCTGGAGGCTGGCAACCCTAGATTGCAGAGACGCCTGAAACTTGTCCTCTGAAGACAACTGGAGTGGACAATTAGGTTCATATGGGATAAGGAAGTCTTTAAGGGATGTTTGCCAGTGTTGGTTGCAAAGTGACCTTACTTCTCTGCCATTGTTGTATCTGCATAATGCCATCTAGTGAAGATTTTTCAGGTCATGAAAGGACTCTTATTCCAGGCCCTGGAGGTTGTTGGCCAGAAAAATATACAGGCCCGCTTTGTCTCTTTGCAATAATTCTTCAGATAAAATTGCTCTTATCTGCTGCAGTTTAGATATCATGATCAGTTCAGTTCAATCTCGAGATAACACCAGAGCACAGCCTGGTCTTAGCCATATGGATGATTTTCAGGTGGTGAGGCCTGCTGAAGTGGACAAGCTGCTTAAAAGTGTGAGGCTCACTATGTTTAGACACGACCCTTACCTTTGTGGCTGTTGTTGCCTAGCTGGATTGGGCTGTTCAAATGGGTCTTGGAGTTAATAAATGTTTCTTTGTGGGATGGTATACTTCCAACCACTTTGAAATAGGTAGTCGTAAGACCCACTTCTAAAGAAGGGAGATCACAATGACCTGTTGGCCTAGTAGCCAATATTTTATTCCTGGACAAGGGGCTCGAGTAGGTGTTGGCTTCACAGCTTCTGACAGTCTTAGATGTGACAAATATCTAGATGCATTTCAATTTAGATTTAAGCCTCGTTATAGGATAAAAACAACCTTGGTCACTCTGAGTAATGATCTTTGCCAGGAAAGTGATTCTCCTGGACGTTTTGGTGGCTTTTGTTTTTTTTTTTTTTTGAAAAAATTTTTATTGGGTTAGAATCCATTATTTTTTACATTACATTCAATTTTCCCCAGATTTTTCACTTCTAACCCCCTCCCTTTCCCCCCCTTTTGTTGACTTCCAACAGCTTTCCCACCCTTTGTCCCTTTTCCCTTACTTCTGTTAAATTCCTCTATCTAAAACAAATATACATTCTCTATTATACTAAGCAGTACATCCTTAACTACTTTTTTTTGTTATATACCCAAACTGTAAATCTTTGTTTCCATCTTGGATAAACAATTTATCCCGTTTCCAGTTTTAAATATTTCTATATATCATAAACCATAAAAATCTTACATTTAAATCAAACAATTTGACTTATTCTCTATATATTACTCATTGTATCTTTTTATGGTAATTCTATATAACTCATCACATAGTCAATCAATTTAACTCTTCTGTACATTCAGTTTGGTACATTATACAAATCTTATCAAAGAAAGAAAATATCGTTGGTTACTCAATACTTATATTTAAACCTTATCATTAATTATTTTCCATCAATATTCTGTCTATTAACCTATATATATCTATATATATATCAATCTGTTAATCTAACTGCTTATAAATTCACATTTATCTCTTCCCCCCCCGGTAAAGTCACCCCCCCTCTACATTCTATTATACTTCAGTAGTTCTCAAACTGCCACAGTTTCCCTCCAACCTCCCATTTCTTCTCCAGATATTGTTTCAGCTTCTCCCAATCTGTGTTAAACTGCCCTGAGTCCAGATTTCTCAGTTTTCTTGTCATCTTGTCCATTTCTGCCATGTACAGCAATTTGTAAATCCAATCTTCAATAGTTGGCACTTCTTGTACTTTCCATTTTTGCGCATACAAAAGTCTGGCTGCTGCTGTCATATAAAATATCAACGTCCTATGATGGGCTGGAATTCCCTCCATTCCCAAGTTTAGTAGCAGGAGTTCTGGGTTCTTATTTATTTGAAATTGTAAAATTTCACTCATTTCTCTTATTATTTCCCCCCAGTACTGCCTAGCTACATCACACGACCACCACATGTGATAGAGGGAGCCCTCATGCTTCCTACATTTCCAGCATTTATTAGAAGTGTTCAAGTTCCCTAGCGCAATCTTCTTTGGTGTCATGTACCAACGATAGATCATTTTGTAAATATTCTCTTTAATATTTGTACATGTCGTTGTCTTCATTGTAGTCTTCCACAAGTATTCCCATGCCTCCATTGTTATCTCTTTATTAAAATTTATAGCCCATTTCACCATTTGTGTTTTAACTGTCTCATCCTCAGTATACCATTTCAACAGTACTTGGTATACCTTGGATATTCTTTTCTTGTCCTCTTTAAAAAGGGTCTGCTCTAGTTCCGAATTCTCTATTCGTATACCTCCCTTTACAGAGTCCGAGTTATACAAATCTCTGATCTGTCTATACTGGAACCAATCGTAGTTCGGTGATAGTTCCTCTTGCGTCTTTATTCTAAGTTTAGATGCTTCTATTTTAGTTATTTCTTTGTATGTCAGACATTGTCGTTCATTGTCAACAGCTCTCGGGTCTATCACCTCATATGGAACCACCCACCAAGGAGTTCCTTCTTGTAGGTAAATTCTGTACTTCTTCCAGATTGTGTATAGACTTCTCCGTACAAAATGGTGCAGGAACATCGAGTTGACCTTTACTTTGTCATGCCATAGGTATGCATGCCATCCAAATATTTTTTTATATCCCTCTAGGGCTAATAGTTTCTTGTTCTTTAATATCATCCACTCTTTCAGCCAAACTAGGCAGATTGCATCGTGATAAAGTCTCAGATTGGGCAGTTGCATTCCGCCTCTTTCTTTTGCATCTTGTAAAACTTTCATTTTCACTCGAGGCTTCTTGCCTGCCCATACAAAATCTGATATTTTCCTCTGCCATTTTTCAAATTGTTTAGAGTCTCTGATGATTGGTATTGTCTGTAGCAAAAACATCACTCTTGGTAACACATTCATCTTAACCGCTGCTATCCTACCCAACCATGACAGATTGAGCCTATTCCATTTAATCAAGTCTCTCTCAATCTGAATCCACAATTTTTCGTAATTATTCTTGAACAAATCTATATTCTTTGCAGTCAGTTCAATTCCCAAATATTTCACCTTACTTGTTACTTCACAATCCGTTGTTTCCATTAACAATTGTTGTTTCTGCTTAGTCATATTTTTGCATAGTATCTTTGACTTCTTTTTGTTAATGAAGAAACCTGCCAAATCTCCAAACTCCTTGATCTTATCTATCACTTTTGGCATGTTCTCCAGTGGGTCCTCTACAATTAACATTATGTCATCCGCAAATGCTCTGACCTTATATGAATAGTCCTTTATTTTTATTCCTCGAATTTCCTCGTCTTGTCGTATTTGTATCATCAGAATCTCCAATACTAAAATGAACAACAGTGGAGACAACGGGCAACCTTGTCTTGTTCCCTTGCTTATAGTCAATTTCTTGGTCAATTCATCATTTACCACAATTGCTGCAATCTGGTCTCTATAAATTTCCTTAATTGCTCTGATGAATCTTTCTCCTAATTGTAGCTTTTCCATAGTGGCAAACATAAAGTCCCAGTTTAAGTTGTCAAATGCCTTTTCAGCGTCAACAAAGAAGAAACCAACCTCTTTATCATAACGCTTATCATAATATTCAATAGCATCAATCACTGTCCTTAAATTGTCTCTTATTTGTCTGTCTGGCAGAAAGCCTGCTTGCTCCTCCTCTATAACTTCCGAAAGCCACCCCTTCAGTCTCTCCGCCAGTATCTTCGCAAAGATTTTATAGTCATTGTTGAGTAACGATATAGGTCTGTAATTTTTCACACTAGTCAAGTCTTGGCCCTCTTTTGGGATCAATGATATGTTCGCTTCAGACCAAGTGTCTGGAATCCTTTGATCCCTTAAAACTCCATTGATCACCTCCTTTAGGAATGGTGCCAGCTCATTGGCCATAGTCTTATAAAATTTAGCTGTAAGTCCGTCTGGCCCTGGCGCCTTTCCTAGATTTGCAGATTGTATTGCCTTACTTATTTCCTCGTCCGTTACTTCACTATTCAGTTTATTTCTCCAAGCGTCCGAGATTTCTGGAAGTGTCATTTTCTCCAAATATGACGCTATTGAGTCTTTATTTACTTCTTTCTTATTATACAGTTTAGCGTAGAATTTATAAAAGGCTCTACTAATGGTATTCTGTTCCAAATACGTTTTGTCATCTTCACAAATTTTATTTATTGTTTTCTTTTCCCTTCTTTTCTTCAGTTGCCATGCCAGGTACTTCCCAGGTTTATTTGCACCCTCAAACACTTTCTGATTCAGCCTTTTAAGATTCCACTCCAATTCTTTATTACTCATTGCTGTTAGCTGTTCTTGCAATATTTTAATTTCCTGGTATAATTTCTTTTTCCCTGGTCTCTTTTTTAACTGTATTTCCTTAGTTTTTATTTTCTCCTCAATCTCGTATCTCTTCTCCTCTTTCTTCTTTCTTGCTCTACCATTTAAGTCCATTAGTATGCCCCTTATAACCGCCTTGTAAGCATCCCAAACTTTATCAGTTGGTACTTCTTTGTTCACGTTATATTGAATGAAAAACTTTGTCTCTCTTCTCAATATTTCCATATTCTCTTTTTCCTGTAACAAATCCTCATTTATTCTCCATGCTTTCCTTTTCCTCCTTTTCCCCAGTTTCCACATAATTGGGTTGTGATCTGAGCCTACCATCGGCATTATTTCTACATCTTTAGTCCATAATACCAAATCTTTTGAGGCCCAGATCATGTCAATTCTTGATAACGTGGAATGCCTTGCAGAATAAAAAGTAAACTGCCTACTTTTAGGATGTTCTCTCCTCCATACATCTTCAAGAGTCTCTTGTTGAATCAACTCAAAAAAGAGCTTTGGTAATAGTCCTCTTTTCTTTTGTGTCATAGTAGTCTTTTTATCCAGTTCCAAGTCTGTCACTCCATTGAAGTCTCCAGCAAGAATTATTTGGTCATATGAAAGATCATCTAAATGCTTCCTCAAATCCTCAAAGAAGCTCTCTTTTGCACCGTTAGGTGCATAGATTCCGACTACCAACACTCTCTTTAAATTCCAAGTACATTCCACTGCTACAAATCTGGCTTCCACGTCTTTCATTATAAATTTTGGTTGTAGCTCCTCTTTTACATACAACACCACTCCTCTTTTTTTTTTACTTGAGGCCGCTACAAAGTCCTTGCCCAATTTTCCCAGTTTTAGATATTTTACATCCTGTTTTCGAATATGAGTCTCTTGCAAACAAACGATATCACATTTTTGTTTTAATAGCCAGTGAAAAATATTTTTTCTCTTATTCGGTGAATTTAGTCCATTTACATTCCAAGATAATACTTTACACTCCATATTCATAATCTTGTTGGTAAGTCTTTTTCATTGTCCCTTATAAATCGCTCCATCTCCCGCTCAGATCTGATACGCTTTTTAGCGCCTCCAAATTCGAAGGACAAACCCTCTGGAAGCTCCCATCTGTACCTAATTTTCATGTCCTTCAGCATCTGGATTAGCCCTTTATATTTTTTCCGATCTAGTAACACTGATCTGGGTAGTTCCTTCATTATGATAATTGTCTTGCCATCGATCTCCAATGGATCTTGAAACTGTTTAGTCACAATCTTCTCTTTCATGTTTCTTGTTGTAAATTGTACAATCACGTCTCTTGGTAGTTTCCTCTGGGTTGCAATTCTCGAATTCACACGATATGCCACATCTAGGATAGCCACAACTTCCTCCTCCTCCTTCCCCAGGTATTCAGCTAACACCTCCGTCATCTGTTCTTGCGCTGTCTTTCCTTCCACTTCCGGCAGGCCGCGAAATCTGAGCTGCTTCTCCATATGTCTGCTTTCCGCAACCGCCATCCTTCCCCTCATCAGCCTCATCTCTGTTTGTTGCGTATCTGCTAGGTTCTCCATCGCTCCTTCTACTGTTTTAACTCTCTGCTGCGTCCCTTGTAATTCACTTTGTATTGTTTCCATACCTTTCTTCACTTCTAACAGCTCCGATTTTACTTCTGACAGCTCCGATTTTACCGTCTGTTTAACCTCTTTAATCAGCTCCAATTTCATGTCTTTAAATTCTTTAATCACCTCCAAAAGTTTTTTATCCAGGTTTTCTATTGCCGATTGCCACTCTTTCTTCGACATCGTGGGGCTTGCTTTAGCTCGCTCCCACGAGTCCGCTCTCTTCCTTAACTCCGTGGCGTTAAATTTAGTACCTTTTTTATTTCAAATGTCCCGGTCTTCTTGCATAAATTAATTTTAAAGGGTCCAAAATGTCGGGCGTCTTTTCTCTATGGTCTCTCTATGATTTTGTAATCCAATATGGCCTACTTCCTTTTCCGCTGAGGCCGCGGCCCTTCCCCTCTCAAAGATGGCGATTCCCTTCTTCCTGCCCTCCAGCCAGGGCCGCTTCTCTCCAGCCTCTCTATTGTTGTTACGCACTTCCTGTCTCCCGTCTTCCCACAGCAGATCTCGCGATGGTGTCTTTTTCTCACAGCTCCAAAGCCACAGGTATTCAAAACAATAGTCCAATTTCTTTAATAACTTCTTTAAACTTAGTCTCTTTTCTAATACAACTCCTGCCGAAGCTTCCCCTCCCTTTCACTAGTCTGTTGCAGTTTAAAAGTCTACTTTTTTTCCTCTCTGTTTTTATCAATCTGTCCCGTATCGGAAGATAGTGATCTTTACCTTCCCTTCACTTTTCTCGGGTTGTAATCGCTGTTTCGATTTCAAATTCTCCTTTCCACTTCTTCCCCCAATCGAAGCTTGGGTATGTAGGTCTTATGCCAGCCGAATTGGCCCCAAAACTGCCGCAGAGGTTGTAGCCGACCCGTCTCAGGGTGGGACCTCAAGGATCGGGAGGGGACCCGTTATGTAGAGCCCCCCCTCGTCCGAGATCAACGCGCCCTAGGGTCTCGAGCGTTCTTTGCCTGCTCTCCGCCTGAGAGCAGTCGGCCGCGGGCTATTTTCACCCCGCCGGCCGCTTAAAACGGCAGTCCGGTCAGCTCCG